>NC_141361.1:27550791-28750791 GCF_057382095.1 Aulonocara sp. 'chitande type north' Nkhata Bay
CTCAATGTATCACCACATCCAGCTTCAAAAACCTAAAACGTCCACAAATGTATACAGTAGATTTAAACCTGCAGGTCCTGGATTGGCCACTTGAGTCTGGTTTGGAATTGTTGTTGTTGAAATGCCACATTTCACAGCATTAAAAGGGATGTTTACTGCCTGATATCAGTTTTAGTCTCTATGAAGAGACCTCAGATAATATGAATCACTGAACCGGCCCTTTCGGTATTTTAATTGAACTATTTGACAAATATTGTGGCCCGTTGTGTGGTACAGACCACCCAAGAAATTTGTTTTCAGTCTCCCCTCAACTCTAGATTACATGGATGGATGAGCTCGGTGAACTGATTAAGGCTCTGAGGGAACACATGAGTGTTGACTGATGTGCTTCATGGAGCGTTGCAGTGAGACGTCGCCACACTCACATTTTCCAGACCACAGAGTGAATGTACCTGGCTTCAGAACTATTCAGCAGGCGTGGATGTTAATCTGAGCAATAATGAGAAATCTTCTTGTATTTGTGGTGGTGTAATCCCAGACTGCAAGGAAATGTTTCTGCAGCCTGAATATTGAACTGCCAGCTGCTGGAATGCATCCATATTACTGGCCAAGGGAATTCGTCATTGCTGTTGCTATTTTGAGTGTAGTTTGAATCAGCACACTGTTTGGATTCCTCCATCATCTGAGAAAGAGGTCACACAGATAACAGTGGATGATGAATGGATCCTGACCACCCCAGCAACCCTTACTAGACATGCAGATGAATGCTTTCTCTAACATCTGCTTCAGCTTCTAATTGAACTCCCCTTTGAAACATTTTTCAAATCTTTCTATTTTTTGTGATATTGTATTCATTTATTTCATCATTTTTCATGTCTGTAATGGTCATTTGTTACAGCAGTAACAGTTACTTAACACTAAGTAGAGATATTAATGTTTGTATGTTGCACACCTAAAGTTTATATATGCAACTTTCTAACCAAGCTAAATGCTAATGCTAATGCTAAACTAACGCCAAGCTGAAAAATGAGGACAACAGATGCCAGTGGTGTCATATTTGCTACGTACATCTTTTATGTGCAGGGTTGTGGAGACCTTCTAAGGAGTCAGCTGTGCATTTTCTCTTATTAATATCACAGCTGATTATAGATGGACCTTGCTAACCAAACTAGCTAGCTCTTGATTTAGTTCAAAACTCCTCAGATGGTATGGCAACATCAAGGCATCAATACGAGAGTAGCTTATGGGTATGGATATTAATAAACCTATTTGTGAGGTCATATTCCTATATGTATTTATGATATACAACGTATGGCTTAAATGGCATCATAAACATCTTACCTTTGAACCTGTAAACAACATGCCAACAGTATTTCTGCTAAAAAAAAAGAGACTTATTCTGCCACACTGTAGATTAAAAAAAAATCTTTTATTCAAATAGTAATCTATTTCCCCATGACAGCTCCTTTCCATCTGTCTTCTTAGAAAAGTAGGCAGCTTGAGGAGAGGAAGTTGTACTAAATGTCTCAATCCTATATCATAAGGCACTGGTATTCATTCCATCCATACTGACTGGGACTTATTCACAGCTGGGATGTCTATCAACCAGGTGAGAGCGCTGTCCATGCAGTGGACATTGCAGTCCACGTAAAAGATGCAAGTGTTGAATATCAGCATCCTTTCTGCCTGTGCTTATGGCTGGGGTGTGTAGCGCAGGTACTTCTTGCCAGAGGGGAGGTCTTTGGTGTAGACGCCAGCTGGGAACAAAGAGGCGGCCTCTTCTTCAGACATACTCGGGGGAACCATCACGCAGTTTCCAGGCTGGAGGAAGAGACACATTGCAAAAAGTCTGCTGGTCAACACAGCAGCTGCTCAGGTCCTATAGCTATTATCTGTGCCTTCAGCTGCTGTAATAACTGGCAGCAACTGAGGTCATTTTCAAATGCATGGCATACCTTCCAGTCGGCAGGTGTGGCTACTCGCTTCCCTGCTGTGAGCTGGAGCGAGTCCACCACCCTCAAGATCTCATCAAAATTGCGTCCGGTGGTGGCTGGGTAAAGCAGGGACAGCTTTAATTTTTTGTCAGGACCAATAATAAACACCTAGATGGTGGGGGGAAAAAAGGTGAGAGAGTTTCCCAGTGAGAGGGATAAAAACCTTCACAGGAATGAGCAGAGATGGGGCACAAATTCCAAAAACAAATGTGTGTTTATGTTTCTCACACAGCGGGCAGTAAGGGGCATGCCATCTTTGTCCTTCTCATCTGGGTCCAGCATGCCCAGGGCGACTGCCAGCTCCCGTTTGCTGTCCGCTATGATGGGAAAGGGCAGCGAGCAGCAGGCAGACTCCTCACAGTTGTAGGCCACGATGTCCTAGTCACACACAAGAACAGACGCAAGCTCTCCATTAGATATTCAAAGCAAGTGTGAGTGGTGCAACATTGATTTAGCTCTGTCGTATATACACTGTTACTCAGATTTCAATGTAGATTTCTGGGATGTGAGGAAATAATCCCCCACATTATTTAGAACACAATCATATAGACTGTGGAGTCGTGGCCTGACGAGTTAGCTTTTCTGTGTTGTGCCATCCGACTTCGCCAGAAGTTGTTTGGTTTCCCAGATGGATAACTAGAACTGATCACAGCCACAAAACAGCAATTCAAAACAACAATATTGCAGACGTGGAAGCAGAGCAAGTACGGACGAAGGTTTTGGCCGGTCTCAGCAATGCAAAGCCCCCAGCATGCAACATCAGCATGGAGGAGAGGAAGGCACTCACATCCCTTAGTAATGACAACAACATTATTATCCTTCCGGCAGACAAGGGTAGGTGCACAGTTTTGCTAAACCAGAAAGCCCATCGTGAGTAAATTTTATCACTGCTCAGTGACAAAAATACTTATGAAGCAAGACCCAGAAAGTGGTTACAGGAAGAGGGTGATAGATTGTCTTGTTCAAACTGCTTCAGACAATCCTATTGACTGGACCTCATACCACAGGCTATACCCAGGGGAATCTACACCAAGTCTGTATGGTTTACCTTAGATACATAAACAGGGTGAACCTTTAAGACCGATTGTCTGTATGATCAACTCGATCACCTATAACATCTCAAAGTTTCTGGCTTCGATCCTCAACCAGAGACACCACATCCAGAACACCTTGGATTTGAATTGGGAGTTGGAGCAAATGAAGTATCTTGGAGTAAATATCACTAGAGAGCTCTCTAAAATATATCATGTAAATTTTAAACCTTTGTGTTATAAAATAAATGAGGATATTAAAAGATGGAACTTAATACCAATTTTAAATTTTGAGTCACGTATTGATACAGTCAAAATGAATATTTTGCCTAGGATGCTTTATCTGTTCCTAACACTCCCAGTTGAAATAACTGATAAATAATTTCAGGAGTGGGATAAAATAATCTCTGTGGCAGGGGAAAAGCCCACGGATTAAGTACCAAACTATCCAGTTGGCTAAAGATAAAAGGTGGTTGGGGTTCCCATGTTTGAAAGATTACTATATTTCAACTAAACTGAGGATCCTAGCGTGTTGGTGCAATGTAGACTACCAAGCAAGATGGAAAGAAATAGAAACAGTTATCTCAAGAGATTTTCCGATTCAGGCAAGCTTAGGGGACGTGACACTTATTAAAAAACAAATTAATAAAGGAAACCAATGGATTAACTTGCCTTTAAAACTCTGGTTACAGTTTCTTAATAAGAATGACTGGAATGAAGAGGCCAGGATCTTAAGATGGTGCGCTTATGATCTTGATTTTTTATCCAATAAGTTAGATATAAAAGATATAAAAAATGGGCAGGGCAAGGCTTGATGGCATATTGTATGTTTTATGATAAGGGAACTCTTGGGGACTTCCAATCAGTAAAAGATCAATACCAGGTAAGCAATACGGATTTTTTCAGGTTTCTTCAAATCAGGCATCATCTACATAACTTTATACCTAAGTGAACAGATCTTTTCTCTCTTCCCGTTTTGAATATATTTGTCAAGGCTTACCATGCAGATCCTGGCCTCAAGGTGATTTCTAGATTGTACAAGGGTTTACAAGAGGTTAAGAAGTTGAACACTATCTACATTAAACAAAAATGGGAAAGGGAAACAAATATAGCAATTTCAAATGATATCTGGTATCAGCAGTGTGCCTTTCAGTGGAAAATTTCTAGTTCTAATATATGGAGATGTTTTGGTTGGAAGAGTCTCTGTAGGTTTTTTATTACACCTGCACAAAGTAAACACTATTCTAATCACTCTAGCTGTTGGAGAAACTGTGGGGCCCAAGGAATAAAACACTTCCACTTGTTTTGGTCTTGCCCATTGATCAACACTTTTTGGGTATCGATTCACTCTGAGTTACAGACCATTTTTAGTATGCAACTCCCCTTTAATTGGGATGAACTTTTGTCTGGATATTTATATTCAGTGAATGTAGATAAAATGTCCAAGCTGTTATATGGTATTCTGAGTCTGGCTGCCCGAAAGACTATTACTAAGAAATGGCTAAGTGTGAAAATTTCATCACTAAATGACTGGCATGAGACTGTTTATGGGTTGTTTAAAATGGAAAGAATTACCTTTTTAACAGATTTCAATATGACATATTCATTGAGATTTGGGATAAATGGAAACATTATATTTCGTCAAGGAGACCCGATTTCGTGCCATATTTTTGAACTGCTATGTGTATATATATGTATGTCTGTATGTATGTATAGGCGTATATGTATGCATGTAGGTATGTATATGTGTGTATATATATATGCATGTATATAAGTATGTATGTGTATATATATATATATATATATATATATATATATACGTATATATATATGTGTGTGTGTGTGTGTGTGTGTGTGTGTGTGTGTGTGTGTGTACATATATATATATATATATATGTATATATGTGTGTGTGTGTGTGTGTGTGTGTGTGTGTGTGTGTGTGTGTGTGTGTGTGTGTGTGTGTGTGTATATATGTATATATGACTAGATGGTACACCCGTCCTGGTCGCGGAACACTGGACCAGCTCTTTATCCTCTCCAGGATACTTGAGGGTGCATGGGAGTTTGCCCAACCAGTCTACATGTGTTTTGTGGACTTGGAGAAGGCATTCGACCGTGTCCCTCGGGGTGTCCTGTGGGAGGTGTTGCGGGAATATGGGGTGTCTGGCCCATTGCTACGGGCCATTCGATCCCTATACAACCGTTGCAAGAGCTTGGTTCGCATTGCCGGCAATAAGTCGGACTCGTTCCTGGTGGGTGATGGGCTCCGCCAGGGCTGCCCTTTGTCTCCGGTTCTGTTCATAATTTTTATGGACAGGATTTCTAGGCGCAGCCAAGTGGCGGAGGGCTTTCGCTTTGGTGGCCTCAGAATCTCATCTCTGATTTTTGCAGATGATGTGGTTCTGTTGGCTTCATCGGGTGAGGGCCTCCAGCTCGCACTGGAACGGTTCGCAGCCGAGTGTGAAGCAGCGGGAATGAGGATCAGCACCTCCAAATCTGAGGCCATGGTTCTCAGCCGGAAAAGGGTGGAGTGCCCACTCCGGGTCGGGGATGAGTTCCTGCCCCAAGTGGAGGAGTTCAAGTATCTCGGGGTCTTGTTTGCGAGTGATGGGAGAAGGGAGCCGGAGATCGACAGACGGATTGGGGCTGCAGCTGCAGTAATGCAGACGCTGCACCGGTCCGTCGTGGTGAAGAGGGAGCTGAGTGTAAAAGCGAAGCTCTCAATTTACCGGTCGATCTACGTCCCTACCCTCACCTATGGCCACGAGCACTGGCTCACCCCAGGGCTGTGTGCTCAGTCCACTGCTCTACTCTCTCTACACACACGACTGCACTCCTCGCCACCACAGCAACATCTTTGTGAAATTTGCAGATGACACCACAGTGGTGGGGCTCATTTCCAAGGGAGATGAGTCTACGTACAGAGACGAGGTGGAGCAGCTGACGTCATGGTGTAAGGCCAATAACCTCCTCCTCAACACTTCAAAAACCAAAGAACTCATAATAGACTTCAGAAGGAAAAAGGCAGAGATCCAACCACTATTCATAAATGGGGACTGTGTAGAAAGGGTGGCAAGCTTCCGCTTCCTGGGAGTCAATATAGAGGAGAACCTTTCCTGGAGTGTGAACACCTCCGAGCTGCTGAAAAAGGCCCAACAGAGACTGTACTTCCTGAGAATTCTCAGGAGGAATAACATCACACAGAGACTGCTGGTGTCCTTCTACAGAGCCACCATTGAGAGTGTTCTAACTTACTGCATATGCATCTGGTACACTAGCTGCACAGGGGCTCAGAGGAAAGCACTCCAAGGGATCATTAACACCGCCCAAAAGATCACTGGCTGCCCTCTCCCCACACTGGAAGTTCTACACAACGCCCACTGTTTTAAAAAGGCCCAAAACATCATAAAAGACACCTCACATCCTGGCCACTCCCTGTTCGAACTGTTGCCCTCAGGCAGACGGTACAGGGCAATCAGAGCAAGGACTAATAGACTCAAACACAGCTGTTATCCAACTGCAATAACACATCTGAATACTACAAAAAAATGTCCATCACGCCACTCTTGTGTTAATCTATGCACGGTCTGAAGCATGTGTGTGGGAATGTATGTGAATGTTTTACTGTTATATCTTATTAGTATTTTAAGTATTCTATCTATTTTATTTATTGAATTTTATTGTTTTATTTATATTTTGATATTGCTAGGGATGATGCAATGATCGGGGACCATTCTTAATTTCGTTGTTCTCATGACAATGACAATAAAGTTTCTGATCTGATTAAAGAGCTGTGGGTAGTGACCGAAAGAACGAGATCGCGGATACAAGCGGCAGAAATGAGCTTCCTCCGAAGGGTGGCTGGCCTCTCCCTTAGAGATAGGGTGAGAAGTTCGGCCATCCGGGAGGGGCTCAGAGTAGAGCAGCTGCTGCTCCACATCGAAAGGAGCCAGCTGAGGTGGTTCGGGCATCTGACAAGGATGCCCCCTGGGCGCCTTCTGGGTGAGGTGTTCCAGGCATGTCCCACCGGGAGGAGGCCCCGGGGCAGACCCAGGACACGCTGGAGAGATTATATCTCTCGGCTGGCCTGGGAACGCCTTGGTATTCCCCCGGATAAGCTGGAGGAGGTGGCTGGGGAGAGGGAGGTCTGGGCCTCTTTGCTTAGGCTGCTGCCCCCGCGACCCGGCCCCGGACAAAGCGGATGAAGATGGATGGATGGATGGATGGATGGATGGATGGATGGTACACCCGTTTGTTTATTTTCGATTACTTGTTTATTTCGGTTTATTTGTGTTCTCATACGTTCCTTATTTTTTTTTTAAAAAGATTAAAAAAAAGAGAAGGTGAGAGATGTTACATCTCTCTTCACTTGTATTCCAGTCACTGAAGCAGTGGAGGTAGTTTGTAAGTGATTACAGGATGACACCAACCTCAGCAACAGGACCACTCTCAGCACCGACCACGTGTGTTTGCTTTTGGAACTGTGTTTTAATTCCACCTATTTCACTACAGGTAGAAACATGGGTGTGCCATGGGTTGCCCAGTTTCACCCATTGTGGCCAACTTTTACATGGAAGAAGTGGAAAATAGGGCTTTGTTATCCTACCCTGGAACACCACCAAGTCATTGGTTCAGGTATGTTGATGACACCTTAAGATGTGCCACAATTCACTGATCACATTAACTCGGTGGACCAACACATCAAATTTACCAGGGAGGATAATAATAATAATACATTTTATTTAAGAAAGCGCCTTTCAAAACACTCAAGGACACTGTTCACAAGCAATTACAACAAACAAAAATTTACAAAAATATAAGGATAAAACATAGAGCAAATAAATAAAATAAATTAAAGTAGCAGGATGGAAAAGCTTATTTGGAATAGGCTGTTGTGAGTTTTGAGTCTGGACTTAAAAAGGGGGAGGGAAGTGATGGGGGCAGAGCCCCATGGTGGCTAGCCAAGGGGAAGGGATGGAAGGAGAAAGAAAGAGAAAGAGAGGAGGAGGATCTGAGACACCGAGAAGGAAAGGTGAAAAGGATATGAAGGATATGAAAAGTGGCAGGTTAGCCTTCTTAGACTGTGAGATTTCCATTAGTAATCAGGGACATTTAAAAGTTGATGTAAACCTACACATATGGATCAGTATTTAAGGTTTGACTCTCATCATCCACTGCAGCATAAACTGGGTGTCATCAGGACACTACAGCACGGAGCCAACACCATCCCCACAGACACAGCAGCCAGGGAAGCAGAAGAACATCGCATCAAGAAGGCCCTGAGTAAATGTGCGCAGTGGTCTTTGAACAGCGGTTGTTCACATAATAATCCTATTTTGCCACAGGAATGATGGTTGCTGATTATGTGCCTTGATGTTCTGTTGTAGATATTCCACAGACATTATTAATGATTATTATTTCTATTAATCATTGTGATTGACAACTTTGGAGGCAGTATACAGTACTTAACCTTATACTTGGGAAGAGAAGTGATGCTCATTTCACAGCTGTTGCAAAGGCAACATGGTAGACTTTGAAGTGCAATATATATTTTTAAAAAGCATCAAATATTTGAAGCAGGAAGACAATTTCACACAAGGGGTTTTCAGGCTTTCTCAAAGATATATAGATTGATACTATATTGATCCCACAAGGGAAATGTAGTAGTTGTAACTGATGTAATCAAATTGAGTGCTAGCAGTAAAAAAAAGTTGCCACGGCTGAGATAGTCTCACTTTTAGCCTCTCTAAACACACAGCATTCATACACATCCCATAATCACAAGCCTCGTCCTTCTATAGATCCTCAATATGGTTCATACACCTTTCACCCCAGTTTTAAATTCACAGCTTGTGGTCGAAGCTTTATTTGTGTTGCAAATTCTTTCCGCACACACTATATATAGGAGTCAGGCCTGCACAGGCTCAATGTTCATTGTTCATTTGAGAAACCTGAGATTTTAATAGGAGTGAGGTTTTGAGTGAACCCAGAAGGATTCATTTATTTCAGCATGTTGTTGGAAAATCCTAAATACCCACATAGATTTAGCCCAGCATTAGTCCAGATATCTCGATGTCATTTGGCTTGCAAATCTCTTGTGGCTTGTTTAAAGAACTATGCTCAGCTGGGAAGTCAGAATGCTGAAATATCACCAAGCTTAGAGCACAGTTCACCAGCTAGCACCGACTTCCTGCTTTCTTTATGTGTTTTTCCAATACTTCTAAATACTTAAAGGTGTGCAGCAAATAAATAAATAAATAAAATGTAGTTACAACACCTTGGCCCAGCCGTGGTGATCCTCCAGGAAGTCCACTGATAGGGCGATCATTTTAACATTGCGTTTACTGAACTCAGTGCTGAGTCTGGCAGCTCGGCCCAGCTCTGTGGTGCACACAGGAGTGTAGTCCCTGGGGTGGGAGAACAGGATTCCCCATCTGAAATGAGTCAGATTTACCACCATGCTCAGTTCGATCTCAGAAAAAAAGAAGCCTCATCCTGACCCAGTTTCCTCTCCGCATCAGTCTGCATTTCTTGATATTGTGTGTGTTACTGCTTGTTTCTGGGTTTCACAAAAGGACAACAGGATGTAAAACGAGTTTAGCAAAGTTGTCAAAAGTGATGGCAAAGTTGTTTTTCTCCACCTTGAGGTCAGCGGTCTGCATATAATCACTCAAAGGAGCGTTTTTTTCTCAGGTTTGACCTCAATTTCATTCGTTCAGCTTACAGATGCTCTCAATATCAGAAGACTTTCACTGTCTCACAAAGAGATGATTACTGATAGATGCACTAAGTGGTAAAGTGTTGTTTTAGACACACTTAGATCGCACTTAGACCACAATACCGTCATTACAGGTACAGTATGCAGATTTTAAAAATGCCACATGCAGTATTTCAAAGCAGAAGCGAAAAACCATGACAGGAACTACATCCCGCCATCTCTCCCCGCTCTTAAGCGAATTCTCAATAAGTCTGTAAACCTGCAGCGTCAAAAATAAAAAGTCACAAAGTCTACTCACGAATCACCAAGAAATTCGTGGAGTTTAATTGTGCCGGTGGTGGTCTCTGCCTCGAAATCAGGAAACACGTCTCCGAGCAGCAGCCCCGGCATGCTGTGGCCGTGGAAGTGTTTAGTCCGGTGTGCAGTAGCTCTGGTGACAGCAGGTAGAGCAAAAAATAAAGAAGAGGCGGAAACCACGCACGCACTGCCACAGCATTTAGGTTCATAAAAAGCGCTGCGCTCTGAGCCTTTGGCGTAGTTGTGACACATTTTGCGCTCAGACCGGTGTCGTGAAGAGAATATAGACATTTATTATCATGAAATGTTTATTATGACACAACTAACAAAATAGTCAAACTTTACAGTCAAGGCGGGCTATCTGGTTCACAAGTGATAACGTGTTCGCTGGGTTTCCAAGTTTAAAGAAAAAGCCTAAAGCTCAACACCGGACCCGTTCAACGAGCACGGTTTTGTGGATTCATTCTTGTCACGTGACAAGAGCGGTCCCGTTCTAAACTGGTACCATTTATCCCCTGTAAACCGGGCAGGATGTTACGAGCTCATCAGGGGCCATAAAGGAGAGCGGATACACGACCTACGGCACTGTCCAACCAAAATGTCCTCACCAGGGTCCAGGCGGAATAGTTGCCGTGGAGCTGTGTGTGGAAGCCGGGCAACTTTTGAATACCAAGTCCGTCGCCGGAGCTCCAGCTATTCTTACTTTGCCTCTGGAGCGCAAACGGGAGACTTTTCAGTCAGTCTGAGTCAGCCGATATTTACTGTAACGCTCCGGTTTTTGCTGGCGATAGATCTATGGCTGTCCAAACGGCTCGGAGTGTGCGCCTGTGAGGGGTCTGCATGGGGCAGCATACGGCCCTTGGTCCGGCTGGTCGAGTTCTCCGGTCATGTCATCCCGTGGCTCATCGGCACCGTGTACACTCTTCTCCGTGGACGAAGTGTGGAGGAGCAAGAGATCATGCTGAATTTGGCATTGGGTAAGTATCATTACACCATTAGGATTTCTGTCTTTAATGAAACAAAAATATGTTCTGATTTAATAAATAACACATCTCTAAGTCCACAGCCATCAACAGGCTCGATATTTACGTAAGAAGTGCTCCAAAGTCAAACTGACTTTAGCTGTCCGACGCTCTCGCAGCTTCATATTTATCACCACATTGCCGATAAGCCGGTGCGTTATTATGCACGTTTGTGCCATGGCCACAGTGGAACCCGTGGCATTCATAAGTGGCTCTCATGTTTGGTCAAAGCTAGATAACGTTAATAGCTCTTAATGTCCAGAGACCAAAATGAGTCCAACTAGTGCCAATTAATGCATTAGCAGGAGTAAATGGTGTCTGAGCGAGAAACAACTGCACGACAGCGATGGAAAGTTTTTCGTGGGAGCTGTCTGAGATGTGATCCACCGGTCATGGCTGATGATTTATTTGCACATGTAGATTATATTTGTGAACTTGCAGCCTTGAGTTCAAGCTCTGTGCTGCTATACTGTATTGTGTTGTGGTGAAATGCCAGAGCTATTTCTGGCCTGTAAAAGCCCAGGATGCCATGGAGATTTGGAGATAGTATATGATGTTAGACCAATCAGGTATTGACCTGGTCAAAGACCTTTAGAATTTTTTTTCTAGGTCAATAAATTGAGCTGGTTATATGCTTTTACTTCAGCCTTGCTCAGTTCCCCAAGGTGTTACATTAAGAGTTCAACATGTTTAAAATCTCAACTATTGGTTGATTCAACTGAAATAAAATTCCACTTGACTTCAAAATGTTTAGCAGAGTGCTAACTAAAGCTGCTAACCATGGTTCACTGCAAAATTTGACCTTTGCTATAATGATGTACTGAAAACATCTGAAGATGTTTGAAATACCTAGATCTCAGTTCTTTAAATATCTGAAAGCCCTCATGGACTATCAAAGATGTTCAAATGTAATTTATTAGCTCCTAAAGCTGCTGAGCTCGTTGAACTTTTGAACTTTGGGCGAGGCCATCAAGTATTTGTAGAGTATTCGCTGCGGATTCAAAACCTGTGTTAGGAAGCTTGAGAAAGTTTGAAATTTGATGATAAATGAGATGATGGGATAGGATATTTAGAGACATCAAAGGAATTGCAAGGGATGTAAAAGTATTACTTAGCCAATTTAATGTTATTAGTCATTTTTGTTGGACACAGTGCCGATCATGTAGATTTAGCTCACAAATCTAAATAATCTGCCAGGAATATTAATTAGAGTAGGGTCATTTACTCCAATTATGATCATGTAATAAATTCCAGGAATATTTTTTCAGGATTATGATAAGCATTAAGAAACAAGAATACAAACTGTGATCACAGCAGCAGACTGATTTTAGAGGATGTTAGGTTGAAGAGGTATCCTTGGTGTGAGAATAGACTGAAAAAATATCAATAGCTGCAGCATTTGGAAAAAAAATGTCTTGAAATAATTTGAAAACTGGACAATTATTCAAGAAAGCAGGGAAAATTTTTTACTTTTCCTCAGAGGACTCTTGACTTTAAGCCGCGAGGTGTGGAGCAATGTCAGTCGGCTGTTTCTCAGTATAAAAAATATATAAAACCTTATATAAGTTTTATATAAAACCTTAGTCTAGTAATTTTTTTTAATTAAAGAAGAAACTCAAACAAAGTCACCATGATTAAATATTAGATATAAGTTCAAGACAACTTTTCCACAGTATTTACATACTGCATGGTTACAGTAACACTGGTACTAGTAATCAAACCCTAAAAAGGCAGTCTCAGTTACCGGGGCAAGCTAACATAGGAAACCACATCATGAATTCACAAGCTAGTCGAAACACAGCCTAACTGAAATAATGATCACAGCACCAATAAAGCTTATGAAGCTAAACATTATCTTTACCACAAGTTTTTCTTTTGCAGAAATGCCCCATACTTGGCAATATCAAGTGCTCAATTAAGCAACTGCGTGCAACTCAGAATGGGGACAGAAAGTACAGCTAACTTAAGCGGGAAAACAAGTGTGTCAAAGCTGGTACAAATTAAGTTCAACACACTAAAGTAAAACTTTTGTTTGTCTTTACAGTGTAAATCTATAATTAACTGAAGCTTTAAATAAATGTATCAACAACTGAACAACTTCAGCTGCATTTTTTACTCATCTTTTCAGCTATTTAGTTCTTTTTCTAATATATTTTAAGGAAAATGTAATACTAATACTAATATTTAATAATAATAATAATTGTTATTATTGTAAACTAATATATATCTAATGCAATCTTGTTGTTATTTACATCCTCAACTTTAAAAACTACTCCTTCCTCCCCACAGCTCTGATTTTGGATTTGCTGCTTGTCAGACTTGTGAAGACTCTGGTCAGACGTCGCATGCCCACCCAGAACCGCTCGGAGATCCTCTCCACCTTCTTCGTGGAGCGCTATTCTTTTCCCTCCGGCCACGCTTCACGGGCGGCCATGTGCGCCCGGTTCTTCCTCGCCCAGCTGGTGGACACAGACTCCATGCGGCTCCTGGTGGTGGGGTGGGCTGCTTTGGTGAGCCTGTCCCGACTGCTGCTTGCAAGACACTATGTGACAGATGTGGGCTTTGGCTTGGCCATGGGCTACTGCCAGTACAGTCTGGTGGAAAGACTGTGGGTGACTTGGGACTGGTTGCAGGACGCGCTGCTCATTGGCCTGGGAGAGAGGCTGAACAGGGCTTACGATGGACTCTGGATGCTAGATGGGAAACATTAGGTCAGGTTTAGGTGTGTGTGCATGTAGGAAAATGTTGAACATGAGTGGGTAATTCTGAAATTCCTGATTATTGATGTTATTTTAGGATTCTTATATGTTTAAAAAAAATCTGTATCAGCGTTATGTGTTTGTCTTTGTGTTTACTTTTATTTTGAAGTAGAAGTATTAAATGTTTTACCTCCATTAAGCTGCTTGTTTGCACATCACTATTGATAATGCATGGACTTAATTTCACAAACCTGAAACCAATGTTGAATTTATTTAATCAAATTTTCTATCTTAAAAAATTACATTTTTTTTTGAGTGTGTGTGAAAGTTTAAATTGTGGTATAAAAAAGAGAAATCCCCCTTGACACACTTCATGATGTGAGAATTTTTTCTGTGTTTGTTTTTCATGTGGCTTAGCCACAGTGTGTTTGTGTGAACATTGTTGTGGGGAAAGTCAACTCACACTCAACCAAGTTTCCATCAGCTGCTGCTGCTGAGTCTCCTGACTGTCATTGCACGGTAACACATTCCATCTCATCTTACAGTGTTGATAAACTGCTGCCACCGCCTCCTTTTTAACACACCGAATACCACTTCCAAAGCAAGCAGTTGTTACAGAAATCATTACACTCGATACATGTGGGTTTGGAGTTAACATGTTGAACAGGTTAAGACAGCAGATGCGTGTGTAGCCTACATAAACAGCTGGAAAGTGTGACAAGTTGTGCTCAAGTTGTAAGTGGGAACGTGGGATATTTTCAAGCAAAGCTGCTCATTTTTATTGACTTTCAAATAATGCAGGTGAGCTGACGTGTGGGCGCGTGTCTGTTAGCGGTTTTATTACTCCAAGAAATGTGACAGAAGTAACCTCATCTCTTTCAGTTTCATCGTGTGAATACATATACTCATATTATTTAAACTTTTATCATCTAAATTTAAAGAACACAGTTGTGTTTAAATAGGAACAATTTTCTGAAGGCTTTCTGTAATTATAAAAGGAGGAGTACATTTATTGAATATACTGTGTATCTTAGAACCTCAATTCCAAAATAAGGTTGATATCCTGTAAATGTAAAATGTAACTAAAGCCAAAATACAAGGAAATTATATTTTAATTACAATACAGCATGGAAAACATATCAAAGGTTTACAAAGAGAAAATATATAATTACAAGAAGAATATTAGCTCATTTTGAATTTGATGGCTGCAACAAGCCTCAAAAAAGTTTTGCCAGAGCCATGTTTAGAGCTGTAAGACAAATCCCGTCTTCTTTTAAAAGCAGTACGTTTTTCTCTCGGAAAGTGAGGGGCCTGCCAAAGATGCCTCCTGGGTGAGGTGTTGGGAGCATGTCCCACTGGGAGGAGGCCCTGGGGCAGACCCATGACACGCTGGACAGATTACATCTCTTGGTTGGCCTGCCGGATAAGTTGGAGGAGGAGGCTGGGGAGAGGGAGTTCTGGGCTTCTATGCTTAGGCTGCTGACCCCGCAACCCGGCCCCCGGATAAGTGGAAGAAGATGGACAGATATTTTCTGATGATGCTTGAAATGTTTTCAGTTGGTGAAAGATCTGAAGTGCAGGCGAGTTCTGCACCCAGACTCTCCTACTATAAAGTTGTGCTATTGTAATAGCTGCAGTATGTGCATCAAGATTGTCTTGCTGAAACATGCAGGGCAATCTTGAAAATAAATTGGACTGGATGGAAGCATGTGTTGCTCTAAAACCTGCACTCAGTAATCATGCTGATGGGGCCTTTCCTGATGCGAAAGCTGCTAATTCCGCAGGGCTAATGCAACCCTTTTGAACTGAGCACTGATAATATGGTCCCCCTCGTCTTTGGGAGGACATGGCGTATGTTTTTCAAAAAGAATGTAAATTTTGGATTTGCCTAACCAGAGAACAGTTTTTCTCTTGGCCTCAATTCTTTCCTGGATTCAGAAAGGTTTCTTTGCACGACAGCTTTAACCTATGTTTGTGGATGGCACGGTGAATACGTTCACAGACAGTGAATGAGCTCATGCAATGGTTTCCATGACAGAATCATACTTTTTTAAATTCAGTGCAGACATTCAGAAATTCAGCAATGATATTCAGGCTTGTCCTTTGCACACAGTGCTTCCCAGAAACCTTTGATGACGTTATGTACTCTGAATGATTTCTTTGCAACTTTACACGGGAACATTCCTCTAAAATTGTTCTACAATTTGTAGATACAGTTTTTTGGTGATTGTCAACCTCTGCTCATATTTTCATCTAAGACGTTCTGCCTCTCTAAGATGCTATTTCTATGCCCAGTCATGTTGCCGACTTGTTGCCAATTAACCCAATTAACTGCAAAATGTTTCTCCAGCTGTTTCTTTTTAGTACCACCTTCTTTTCCATCCTTTTGTTGCCCAGTCCCAACTTTTTTGATGTTGTTGCCCTCAAATTGAAAATGGGCAATATTTCTATTTAATGAAAAATTATATTTTTCAGGAAGTAGCATAACAACGAGGAAGGATCTCTGAACCCACAGTCCAGCCCATCTAACAGTAGTATTAAGTATTAGAATGGACTAAGGTTGTCCTTATTTTATGACATAAGTTAACTTGGCTAATGCTGCCTGTAGATAAGCCTGTGGTTGAGGTTGTAGGTATTAAACAGCACATTAGCTTCCAAAGCTGAGCTTCTTTGCTGGTGCTGATTCTACGTGGCATGGTTTGTTTTTGTTTAATGAAGCCGTAACCATATTTTAATGAACGTGGGCGATGCCAGCTAATGCTATTTCTAGCTAGCTTGTTTATTTCATTAGGATGCTAACTTTGGCTAGCAAAAAGGAGCTTAAAATAAAAGGTCTGTGCTTTCTACTCCTTATATTTTCAAAACAGCTTGTTACATTAGGTTTAACGCATTTGAGGTAAGTTTTTATTTCGTGGTACTTTGCACCTTAAAACAGATTTGTGCCTAAATGAAGGGAACAATGAGACATAAAAGACAATCCTATTGGTTTAGCCATCACCAACGCTTACAGCATACAACGAAATGAAAGATGCACAAAGATAATTTATGCATAATCTAAAGCACTAAACTGTTCCTATATGGAATTGGTCTTGGTATTTCAGCATCAAGTTAGCAATAAAGAAGAGGAGCAAGTACAAAGGGAGTAACATGTTATTAAAGTGTCAGGTAATTTGAAATGTAACATTTCTATCAGGTCAGGTTTGTGGACTGCTGTCACAGTGTGTTGCTAGCTAAACATCCTGCTGCTGTATTTCATGGGTTAGTGAAAAGAATAACAACTGACTGCACTCAGAGATGAAGAAATACAAGATAGATAGGAGAGGAAGAGCAGTTATATTTAATGGTTAGAACTGCTCGGGGGCATTTGATGAACAGGAAATGTGCTTGTATGATGTGAAGTTTTTGTTTTTGTTTTATTTTATTTTATGAAACATCCTGTATCCTTTAACCTGTATTGGACTGTTTCACAGGGGTTGTGGTGCTCATGCTTTGTATTAGGTTACATAAAGTGTAGCAGAGAATAATTTGGCTTTGAGCTGATAATACTTAGCTTCATTCTTTGAATTCCACCTTTATGCTAACCAGGTCTAATTTAAAGTTATTCTGAAGAGTATGCTGTCATTGTAGAGGATGCAAATCAACCGAGATGGCTTGTGAAATGTTGGATTACGTCCTGCTCAATTCAGTTGTGTACATCTACAAAAAGCAGTAAATCTGAGAACCACAGCACAGTCAGCTCTAAATTTAGGTATTGTAACCACTGTAGTCTACTAACTTGCTCTTTGAGGCAGCTATAGTCAGCAGTTGGAACGCTGCAGTTTGTGGCTTTGGCAGCTGAGGACATGAGTGCTTGGTTGTGACTACATTTTCAAAATGCAATCCAGAAAACAAAAACTTTATTTCATAAATTCATATCTTAAATAAAAAATAACATTTGCAGATTACAATTCTGTTTCATGAGCCATCAGTAACAATATCACATAACCACACTGAACAGCTTTACTGTATGAATAGTTCTTTGTTTTTATGCCACTCCTTATTTATGATACTAATGCCACAGAAATACTGTAAAATTCAAAACACATTGATAGCACAGCCTTGACAGAGCACCTGAAATGATTATTTATTTCATCTCTATCACTTGTTGTTGCATCAGTCCTGCCAACAGCAGTCCTTCTCTGTGTCCTCTCTAGCTCCTGCCATGGCTGGCCCTGCCCAGTCTGATGTCATAGGTGACCATGTGGAAGTTGTCCCAGGCATACAGCTTCCTCTGAGCGTGGTTGTAGTCCACCATGCTGTTGTAACTGTACTTGTTTTTTAAGGGCACGGAGACAGCTTGTCCCACACCAGTGGCTGTATCAAACGCAAAGTTGATGGTGGTGTTGGGAACAGTGTAGCTAGCAACTGTGTACAAACGTCCACACACCATGAACGCGTTGGCCACTGTGTTCTTCTTAATATTAGTCTCCCAGGTCTTTTTCACCTCCAAGCTCTCGGGGTTCAGCTGTGAAATTACAATTGCACCCCTTGCTTTACTTGTACTGTAGATGGCCCACAGACCCTGTTCATCCACTGCTAGGTCAATGTCAGTGTAGCCCCCCCAGGAATAAGGGTGCTGGCCATGGAAGCCGGCATGAGGCAGGTCCATGCGGGATGCCAGATATTCAGAAGCCAGGTCGTAGCGAATCAGTGTCCGACTGCGTCTTCGCTGATAGTAAAGGGAGCCTCGGTACACAGTTGCCCCTGTGCTCTCCACAGGCTCTGGCAAAACCAGCACCTTCATTGGGAAACCTCGGGAGAACTGATCCATGTCTTCATATGCAAAGAGGTGACGCACATCTCTTCTCACTGCATCAATACGCCACACAGTGTTGTTGGTGTACTGAGGGCCTTGAGGCTCTGGATCCTGCATCCACACACCATACTTCCCTGTGATACTGTCAGCTTTCCTGTGTGACACAGGATCTCCCACTGACACTAACTCTCCACAACCTGAGGGAAAAAAGCAAGTTACTTTAATTTAGACTCTAAATTTTAATTTGCTTAAAAGCTATAATGCTCGATTCCAACAACTCCAGTAAAACGCTACCTGTGAAGTTGTGACTTCCTTCATGGAAGACGTGGGATGCAGAGATCTCTGTCACTTCAGCTTTCATCTCCTGATATCCACTATTCCCAAAGTCATATGCGGGATCTGGGAGAGAAATACAAATTCTGAGCAAAACTCAAAAGTAACACTTTAACCTCAAAGTTGTAAGGTCCCTGTTTTTTCCTCAGAGTGCTTGATGCTCTAACCCTGAAAATAATCACACTTGTGTAAACATCAACATGAGTGACGAAGCCATAAAAAAAGACTGTGGTAAAAATTCCTATCCCCTTACTTAACTGGGGACAGTTAACTGCAGGCCAACCTGTCTCTGCCTCTTTAGACTTTTCAAAGCACGAGTCTACCACAGAAACATTTATTCTGAAAAAAACAAACAAACATTAGAGCTGGCAAAAATTGCATAAAATATGTTTCTTCACAGATTTTTTTTTTTTTAAAAAAAGCATTATTTTGAATTTGTATGATTTTGTGGTTAAAAAAAATGTGTTATTTTGTGATTGGCAATCTTTTAACTAAGATAATTTTTTATTTGTGTGGTTTCCTGTTACCCCCTGACTGGTACATACCATTGGCTGGTCTGTTTTCATGCTGAGTGCCCACTGAGGTGAGCGTCTGCTGGCAGGGTTTCTGCCTGAGGCTTTCTGCCTCCTGGCTCAGCTCAGCCAACCTCCTCTGCAGCTCCTGGATCTGCCTGTTTAGACGCTCCTTATCCTGCTGCAGCTGGTTTCTTTCCCCAGTAACCTGGGAATAAGCTTCCTGGAGACCTTCTTCTCTATTAGCTCCAACCCCAGTTATGGTGCCTTTGTCTACTCCTGCTAGGAGACGGCTGACCAAAGCTTCGAGCAGGGTGAGCCTGGACAAGACTCCATCCATCTCGCGGTCGCTTCCAGGGCAGCTGGACTCTTGTGGACTGGCCACAGTAAAGGTGTAATGACAATGTCCAGAGGGGTCATTGGAGCGGTGGAGGGAGGCTCGATCTTGAGCCTGGGTTTGGATTGACAGAAGTAAGCCGGACAAACTAAAGAGGGACACTTGGAGCCACATTTCAGAGGACTGAATCTTGTGGTATGTGGGAGTTTGTAGATGCAGTTGTCTAACTTCTCTTGTTAAAAACCTAGACTCTTTTTTAGACTCTCTTTTGTTTTCTTAAGCTAGTCTCTTTTCGCCTGAGTGTCTGATATCCTGATAATGCTCTGAGTGTGGGTATTTATACAGTTAACTCAGAGAATGGGAGGGGACGAGGAGTGTGTCGGGAATGAAATAACCGGGGGTTGTGGGGTGCTTGTGTAAAAGGCCACGTGTTTCTTCTTTTTGCTCGTGGTGGTGGAGATGTGTGCAGAGACAGCAAAAACGATGTGAAAATCAGTGGAAAAATTTAATGTTTGTTTACTCCTGTGAAGAATTCTTTTAGTGTGTCTCAGCAGTCGGTATGTCTCTGCAGGTTGTTTTGACTGGAGAGCATCTCTTTATGTGTCTAGTGCGTGTCAGCTGCTGTGCTGTTTACTTCCTTTGAAACTGATAGTCTTTCTATTAAACCACTGTGTGATTAACCACAAATTCAGTTTATGGGCTCGGTGTGTGCGTACATTTGTGCTGAGAGGAAGTGTTTAGGATGCCAACATTCAGCAGCCAGGCTCGAAAGCAAGGCAAGCTGGTCCTTGAGAAGACCTCAGGGCAGACTGGAACTTATCTGTCCCAACTACAGCTGAGCAGGATGTCTGGCACAGGAGGCAGTCTGGAATGGAGACTAATCCAAACCCCATATTTTTTGCAAATGGCCGCAAATTACAGATAAATTATCAAGACAAAAGGAAGTAATCATTCACCTTTCAGGCTGGAAAAACACAGAACTTGCAGTAAGCAGTCTGGAGAGATGACGCTGAAATTGCTGGTTGTAGACACCAACCTTCTGATATATACATACAAAATTATGACACAATTTTCAAGAAGCATTACTCAACTTTCACATAACCTTAGAAGAAGAAGCATTGCAGAGATGCATGAACTCTTCAAAAGACCAGGGGGCCCAACAGTCTGAATAAGACAAAGTGTCTAAAAATGGAAGACATTTAAGACAATTGTTACTCTTACTCTTATACCAAAAACCCAACATGCAGTTCTGAAAAGGAAAAGGCAAAAAAGCAGTGACAGAGGTGATAAAGTCTTTCCCAATATAAAAAAAAACTCTGCTTAAAAGAAAAATATGAAAATATGTTTCTCATGGCACCTGAAGACAGTGAAATCATCCCTTGAGCCCTGAGTGCCTCGCAATCAACAAATGAATTAAAATTGTTCATTCTGGAAAGGATTGTTTATTCTCAGTTGATGGACTATTTGAATGACTTTCAATTGTCGGAAATCTTTCAGTCCGGCTATAAGCCATTTCACAGTACAGAGACAGCCCTCGTAAAAGTTATGAATGACATTCTGATAACGACAGGCCGTGGTAAATATGCAGTGCTGGTCCTGTTGGACATGACTGCTGCATTTGACACAGTGGATCACGATTTGCTGATCTCCCGCTTACAGCACTGTGTGGGAATTTTTGGTTCGGCACTTGTGTGGTTTAAGTCCTATCTTTCAAATAGGACCTTTTGTGTTAAGTTGGGGTCTGCTTCATCCTCTGTGGCCCCTCTGCTTTGGGGTGTGCCTCAGGGATCTATTCTTGGGCCATTATTGTTTTCACTGTACCTTTTGCCTCTTGGTGCGATTTTCCGAAAACATAAAGTGTCATTCCATCTATATGCAGATGACTGCCAGCTTTATTTACCTTTTAGTCATTCTGATAGTCTCCCAAGTCGACCTCTGCTTGACTGCCTTAGCGATGTTAAAGCATGGATTGCAAAAAACCTTTTAAATTTTAATGATCCGAAGACAGAAGCGATCTTATTTGGCCCAAATCGTTTTTCTCACACTCCAGATGTTGATCTTGCAGCTTTGACTTCCCAACTAAAGAGTTCGATCACTTTCTGCACTTACCTTTGATGACCACGTAAACGGGGTGGTAAAATCAACATCCTATCACCTCAGACGTTTAACGAAGGTTAAGCGCTTTCTTTCCAAGCGTGACTTGGAAAGTGTTATTCATGCCTTTATTACTTCATGTTTAGATTATTGCAATTTTCTTTTAATGAGGGTTGGGCAGGGCACTTTGTCACGCTTGCAACTAGTGCAAAATGCTGCGGCATGATTTTTAACTGGCAGAGGGAAATTTGACCACATCACTCCGATTTTGGCCTCTCTACACCGGCTACCAATTGAATTTAGGATCCGTTTTAAAGTCCTTTTATTGGTTTTTAAATCTCTAAATGGTCTGGCACCTGTTTATTTGTCTGACTTGTTGAAGCCCCATGTCCCCACTCGTTCCCTTCGGTCAGCTGAGCAGTTGTTGCTTTCGGTCCCAAAGTCACGGCTGAAACTTAGAGGAGACCGAGCGTTCGCTGTTGCAGCGCCGATGCTTTGGAATAACCTTCCTCTCCATATTAGACAGGCTACATCAGTGCCAGTTTTAAGTCCTTATTAAAAACCTATTTTTATTCCCTGGCTTTTAACTCTGTGCGTAACTGACATTTTTATTAATTTTGTTGCTATGTCTGGTTTCTGCTGTCTATTATTATATTTATATTTCGTGCGTCTAATGATAATTTGGATATTTCGCTATGCATATTGGTCTACCAGGTGTGTTTTTAACCCTCTTGAGGCAGGCGTTGCCGATTTGCAACAGTTAAAAGCTAACAACCTGATTACCCCACATACATATTTTATGAGGTTTTTTTACTCAGAAGTACCACTGCAGGACTTGGTTGTGCATTAGCAACAAAAAGTTTAATTTGAGCCCGAGAGGGTTAAAGTGCTATATAAATAACTGATGATGAGCTGAAGCTTAGCAGAAGTTTGATGATGCAAAAAGAAATAACACAGTGCCCAAAAGTAAATCAACTACAGAATGGTTAAAACCCCCCAAAAGGGACCTCCCACCACATCTACAAGATGCTGAATTCAGATATGGTGGTTTCTGAAGCGTGCACTCAAATGATTTCTCGTTGTGTTCACTAGTGCAAGTACTGCTGTCTGTGTATTTTTAGTTTACTCAGATTGTGTTTGTCTAAAAATGTGACTTATGTAAAACTCAGAATACGTTTTAAAATATATCAGAGCAGAAATCCTGATATATCCAGCATGTTCACAAGCTGTTGTAAGACAGTGCTGCCATGCAAGTTGCTCTTTGATGGTTTATATGGCAAAACTGTGTTGACTGTGTTTGCTTTCTAGTTTGAAGCCTCATTGGTACACCTACAGCATGTTCCAACTGTCTTCATGTGAGTACAGTGTACTTACTGTGAATGTGCAGAAATCATTTTCTGGTTTCTGAAGGATGTGGGCACAGTGCTAAGTGTGTCAGGGGTCAGTGACCTGTTAGGAATGTTTTTTCCAAGAACGTGGCCTGTCAGTGGTTAGCTGCAGTGCCTGCTGTTCTATCGCATCATTTATTTGTTGGTAGATAAAGTGCGTCTAATGCTAAACACTGGACCTTGCAGTTATGGTTATGTCGTTGCATGCGAAGACTTTAGCTAGCCACTGGCTGTTACAAAAACAACTTGATGATTGAAATCATGAAAAGATGACCGAGATAGTATTAACAGGCCATCAGATTACAGACTAACAGTTAACTATAGACTAATGTGCATTTGTAGCATGCCTATTGTAGGGTAGCAGAGCATAAAAAATGGTCTTAAGCTTGGGATTCACACTGATTAAACTGCATGTCCTGGTTTTGAAAGTTCTGTCCTGAGGTGAAATTTTGGCTCATATACCTGGGAGAAACTGTGTCAGCTTTACAGTATTTTTGATGCCATCAAGGAAACCCTTGCTGCCAATGCCATAAAAATTCAGAAGCAAAAAAGAAATACAGGGTAAAGTAGTGTAAACTTCAAAGTAATACCAGTGTGACAGCTTTAAATTGCTAAAATCAACGGTCACATCTTTAGTGTTTCTTAGCTAAAGTGTTCCTTTATCTGAGTTTCCTTAGATTTTGGAGGAATGAGTTAAAAAAAAAAATTAAGTAACAGTTCAGTAACAGTTGAAGTAACAGTTCACAGGTTGGCTTGTAACAATGCTGAAACTGAAACATCTGCAATATTAAGTTGCGTTTCCATCTTACCATACTGTGACACCCACGTGAAGCTGCTGATGAGCAGTTAAAGCATGCTGGTCTGGTGAAAGTTGGAATCGTTGTACATCGTTCATGTAACATAAACTGGAAATACATACATCAGAATAATGGAGTTTTGTTCGTGACACAATCATGATCACGTGATCAGGCCTGTGGTACAAACAGTTTGTTTTCCTGTTTTTATTTTTTACTTTTATTTGTTGTTAATACCAAATATTGAAGCACCAACAAATGCCGTGGCCCCAGCGTCAATGTATTAACCAAACTATGATTTTGGAGAACTGTTACACCCCTAATATCCACTGTCTGAAATATAAAAGTATATTTTAAGTGAACGAGTGATACTTCATTGTGGATATTATGTGCAAACAGGGCATGCACACTGAAAGTTAAAGTGTATATATATATATGTATATATATATATGCATACATTTTAATTTCATCTTCAGCAGTTAAATGTTTTACATACACTCAAGTTTTACAAACAGTTAACTAGGCTTTTCTTGCTCCAAATCACATTGATATACACTCACAGGGAGCTACGCTGGTGTGGTGCTGTTAATTACAAGGTTTCCACAAGAGAAGATTTGCCTTAGAAATCCTTGTTATAACTGCAAAATTTTATTTTCAGACAGATAAATTCAAAAACTTTACTGAGATCAACAATAGCTAGTTGTCATTAGTTGTCTCAGAACTCAGAAATCCTTGCTATAATGCTTTGAAAACAGCTGCTGTATGCGTGTTTAGCCAGAAAGGACCAGAAAGAAAGCATGCATAACCAAAGTGCATATTACAGTTTATGTTATTCATGCATCGCTTTCTTCAGATTGCTATAACCCAGCTCACAGATGTTATGTCATCTCCACAACACTCCCCTTTGAAACATATCCCCACAGTTACGACTATAGGTCATAAGTTTGCATTATGAATTGGTAGCATTTCATTTCTCCTCTACTTTCATTTGGATATTTCACTAATTGCTTCCACAATTGTTGCAAAATATTGTTTATGATTAATAAATAAAGAACCTGTTTTTTCAGCAATAGAGACTTGAAATGCACATCTGTATTTAGTTCCACAAGATCAATTTGCTGTTACTCTTTTTGTACTGTGGAAAGTCACCAGTATTCCACAGTGTCCACTGCTGAGGTGTGTTTTTCTTATGTAACATAATGACTCAAGCATCCTGTACAAAGCGAGCGCCAGCTCCTTGGTTGTCCTCAAAGAGAAGAGAGGATCACATGGAATACGTAACTTTTTCCACAGGTTTGTAAGTTTTTTATGGCCCACTATCCTTTACAACATTGCTTCAATTCATTGAGGATTGTGGACACCCTCTTAAGGCCTTTCCACAGCATTTCAATCAGGTTGAAGGTTTGAACTTTGTCTGGACCACTGCAGTCACCTGATACTTTTTTGGGTCATTCTGTTGTAGATTTGCTTCTGTGTTTGTGATTATTGACCTGCTGCATGACCTAATTTGGGCCAAAGTTTAGCTGTCAGGCTTCAGGTTTGACTTTAGAATATTTTGGTATACAGACGAGTCCATGTTCAACTCAGTGACTGCAAGATGCCCAGGTCCTGTGCCTGCAAAGCAAGTCGTCACCCCTCCCTCTTTTTGGAGGGGTTGTTTGTGCTGATTTGCTAAATTTGTTTTTTGCTAAATGCAGCGATGGACATTACGGCAGAACATCTCCACTTTGGTCTTGACTGTCTAGTTTCAGAAGTCTTGTGGTTTATTCAAGTGCAGCTTTGTAGCCATGCTGTGATGTTCTCTTTACAGGAGAGGACAGGATTTCTTCCAGGAACCCTGTCAAACAAGTCAAACTTAGCCAGTGTTTATTTAATTGTACTGTCATGAACATTGAACATGCTTTTTATTCAGTTTCTGACCATATGATGAATTTCCTGGGATCTATCTCACTGTAGAATGATGCACTTTCTGGCAATCGAGTGCTCCAGAACAGCAAACTGCCAAAACTGCTTTTATTGAGGTGCTCACACTTCCTGATGATCAGCTCATAAAGTGCATTTAAGTAGCAGCACCTGGCTGATACTTACTTACCTTCTTAAATAGTAAGGGGGGACTTTTTGACACACTGCATGTCGACTTAGTTTTTGTTAAATAAATGACAACACAGTACAATATGCCATGCATTGTTGTTTATCTGAGGGTGTATTTACCAAATTTTAGGAGCTGATATAAGAAGATATAATTATAATATGTTTAGCTTCACTTAGGAAACAGCTAGTGTAATTCTGTCCATAAATAACAACATAAAAACTCCCCCCTTCAGCTCCACCAACACTGACTGAAGTGCACATCCTGTTTTTAATCTGCATAACTAAAGTGAGAATGACAGTTTGCCCTTTTACAGCTGATATGTGCAGGACTGTGTTCCTCTCAGATGTGCAGACTGTTCTTACAAAAATGTTATCAGCTTTTCCATTGAATAAGAATCGAAAATGTAGATGAATAAAAAAAAAAGAGCAATGAAAATCAGATGGAAAAGTTAGTAGTTAAGACCCATTGAAAATGCAATCCCAGAATCCTTTGGCATTCAGCAGGATTTCCATTATTCAACTTTGAGGGGACGGTTTAAGGGCTGGATTTGTTTGAACATGAATTATATAATATTATGCAACAGGGGGAAAAAGGGGGAGTAATGATGGGGCTGATGACATTAGCATGACACAAGAAGAAAGAGAGAAAAAAAAGAAGAGAAACGAATGTCAAAAGGCAGGGAAAATAAAATACACTCCATCAGACTCTAATGTGCAGTTTGAATATCGAGTTCTGCGAGCGGGAAAGCTTGAAAACAAATTACGGGCCTGCTTTTCTCGCACGGCACCAAAACAAAGATGCATCACTTTTCCAGTGGTCGCTGAAAAGCAAATCGAGAAACACCCACACAGAGCTTTCATTGGCTCTGCATAGTTGCACTCACAGGTGTGAAGTGTTGCACAATGTGCGTTTACATGGGAAGCTGTCTTCGTTTGGCTCGCTGACTTACAGTGTAAAGCAGACATAAAGCAAGCAGTCGCCCGAGGGCTGGTGAGTGCTCCGTGGTTTAACACCTGCAACCTCCCCCCTCATTGTGTCGGGCACATTTGAACAAAGTGCCTCAGTGCTTTGACTGCAACTGTGACTGGAAACGCGAGCTTCGGAGAGGAAAGTGAGAAAGTCTGGACACTTCACACGTGGTGCGATCCAAGCTCAAATGACTCAAGCATATTTGACTTGTTGCAAGCATTGCTGGGGTATGATTAAAAACTGCAGTTCTGCACTTTGGGGTTCACGGCACAGATCCAAGGGGGAAGTCACCGTGAGGTGTTTTTAAGAAAAGCATTACAAATGTCTTGCTGTCTGCTATGAATGTGAGGATATAATCACAGTGGACCGCGTGCCTGCACACCTGAAATCTAACAGCAGAGCAGTAGGTGTTGTTTAGCGTCACAGGTGTTACACCAGGCATTCTTATTACCCAGAGAGGCAGACTGGCATGGCGCCAGTGTCTCCTTTGCGAAAACACAGTTGCAAACACAAGGATTTAAAATTCAAATGGCATAACACAGTAGTGACGCAACTTAGTTAACTCTAAAAGAGCCCTCTGCATCATGGGTAGTGATGCATTTCTGCACGCCATGACAAGGCAGGAGACAGGGAGCGATGAGTCTGTCTGGAGCATTAATTGCTGGGTAGATGATAGATCACTCACATCTCATAGAGAGTCCTCCCTATCAGTTATTTTGTTAGTGAGCTCTTTAACTCTCTAAAGTTAGAAACATGAAATAACCATAAAATTACAACATTTTTGAAAGTTTATAGTTGAACTTTCAGACCAATTTTAAAAAAGCAATTTACATCCATAAATTTTAATATGTACCATTTTTGCTACATCGGCATCTTTGTGCAAATTATTGCTTAAATATCACCAACACGTCAGTATCAGCAGCATGGGTCATTGCACATAACATTAAACACGTGTTTTAGATTTGTGCTATTTTATGCAGCATTTTTAAACCCTCATAACTTATTATGTACAAGAGATTGCTGCGCGGAAATTTCAAGGGTGAAAATATATTTTGGGTCTGACAGGAACTGCTGCCAAAACACCCACATAGTGTGTCACAGCCTTAAACCGAAATCTTTTTTTAGTTTAATTTTTCCTACTATTCTCATTTTAATTGTTGGTGTTAAAATCAGACTTTATAGAAAATGATTTTTACACAGAAGAAATCAGCTAGAACACAGGCGTCCTGCAGGTTTTAGATGTGTCCTTGATCAAACACAGCTGATTAAAATGGCTAAATGACCTCCCCAACATGTCCTGAAGTTCTCCAGAGGCCTGGTAATGAACTAATCATTTGATTCAGGTGTGTTGACCCAGGGTAATATCTAAAACCTGCAGGACACCGGCCCTTGAGGCCTGGAGTTCGACACCCCTGAGCTAGAAGATGAGGCTAGCGTCAAAATTGCTATGATTTTTAAGCAGTCACGTGATCCATGTAGAGATGTGGGATTTGAAAGTTTTCAGTTTAAAGTTTTATCCAGGGAATTATCGGGAAATATGTAAAACACAGTCCAAAAAAAAATTCCCCCTACTGACTTTAAGTAGTTTAATTCCATGTAAATTCCCTATGTAATTTTGTTGCATAAGTACAATGTAAAACATTAAATAAGATAAGATAAGATAAGATAAGATAAGATAAGATAAGATAAGATAAGATAACCTTTATTAGTCCCACACGTGGGAAATTTGTTTTGTCACAGCAGGAGTGGACAGTGCAAAAGTTATGAGGCAAAAATTAGAATACAATAAGAATAAATACAGTACACAACTGTACAGAATAGAATAAAATAAAATACTATATACAGTAGAATAAAATAAAATAAATATACAATAAGATAAAAATAGAATACAAATACAAATACTATATACAACTGAGTAAAAATACAACGATGACAGAAAGGATTATTGCACTTAGTATTATTGCATATGTATGGATGTGTGTGCTTGATCAGTTAAAGTCTTTATTATGGAGTCTGACAGCAGTGGGGAGGAAAGACCTGCGAAATCTCTCCGTCCCACACCGTGGGTGCCGCAGTCTCCCACTGAAGGAGCTGCTCAGTGCTGTCACAGTCTGCTGCATGGGGTGGGAGATGTTGTCCATCAGGGATGACAGCTTAGCCGCCGTTCTCCTGTCACTCACCACCTCCACTGGGTCCAGAGGGCATCCTAGAACAGAGCTGGCCCTTCGGATCACCCTGTTCAGTCTCTTCCTGTCCCCAGCAGAGATGCTGCCGCCCCAGCAGACCACACCATAAAAGATAGCAGAAGCCACAACAGAGTCATAGAAGGTCTTCGGGAGTGGGCCCTCCACTCCAAACGACCTGAGTCTCCGCAGCAGGTACAGCCTGCTCTGCCCTTTCCTGTAGAGGGCGTCTGAGTTATGAGTCCAGTCCAGTCTATTGTTCAGATGAACACCAAGGTACCTGTAGCTGTCCACAGCCTCAATGTCCATACCTTGGATGTTCAGTGGTTGCAGTGGAGAATGCTTGTGCCTGCGGAAGTCTACCACCAGTTCCTTGGTTTTACTGGCGTTGATCTGGAGGTAGTTCAGCTGGCACCAGTCCACAAAGTCTTGGGTCAGACCTCTGTACTCCTTGTCGTCCCCATCAGTGATGAGGCCGACTATTGCAGAGTCATCAGAGAACTTCTGCAGGAAGCACTGGGTGGAATTGTGGGAGAAGTCTGCCGTGTAGATGGTGAAGAGGAACGGAGCCAGAACCGTTCCCTGTGGGGCCCCCGTACTGCAGACGACCCTGTCCGACACACAGCCCTGAGTCCTCACATACTGTGGTCGGTCGGTGAGGTAGTCCAGGATCCAGGTAGTGAGGTGATGGTCCACTCCAGAGTTCACCAGCTTGTCCTTTAGAACCGAGGGAAGAATAGTGTTGAAGGCACTGGAGAAATCAAAGAACATGATTCTCACAGTGCTTCCAGCGGTCTCCAGGTGAGCGAGGGAACGATGTAGGAGGTGAATGACGGCATCATCCGCTCCAATGCCAGGCTGGTAGGCAAACTGAAGTGGGTCCAGTGATGAGCTTATTAGGCGCCGAAGCTGAGCCAGGACCAACCGCTCCAGGGTCTTCATCAGGTGGGATGTCAGAGCCACCGGCCTGTAGCTGTTGAGGTCCTTGGGGCGTGAAGTCTTTGGCACTGGTACAACACAGGAGGTTTTCCAGAGCTGTGGGACTCTTCCCAACCTCAGGCTCAGGTTGAAGAGGTGCTCCATCACCCCACACAGTTGGTCCGCGCAGGACCTGACGACCCTCGAGCTGATGCCATCTGGACCCGCTGCCTTCTTGCCATTAATCCTCCTCAGTTCCCTCCTAACCTGAGTGGTTGAGAGAGACAGGCTGGAGCCTTGTGTTGAGTGTGTATTGGATGCTGTTGTTGGGGGTGGGGGGGAGTGAGCAGGGTGAATAGAGGAGGTGTGAAGTGTCTGAGGTGGAACAGCAGCAGTGGGGGTGGGTGAGTCTGCAGCCGATGTTGCAGACTGCCTCATGGCTGAATCAAATCTGTTGAAGAAATGATTCAGTTCATTTGCCCACCTCACATCCCTCCCAGGCAGAGAGTTCTGCTGTTTGTGGCCCGAGATGGTTCTGAGGCCTCTCCAGACTTCACCAACGTTGTTTTGTTGAAGCTGGTTCTCCATCTTCTGCCTGTAGCTCTCCTTCCCATTCCTTATCAGTCCCCTCAGCTCTCTCTGCACCCTTTTCAACTCCTCTTTGTCTCTGGATTTGAAGGCCCTCCTCTTCTGCTTGAGGACGGTTTTAATTTCTGGGGTAATCCAAGGTTTGTTGTTGGATTTAATGCAGTCTGTTCAAATGAAATGTACTTGATTGGTATAGATTCAGTTTATAACAAAGATTTTCCATATTTTGAATAAATAAATAAAAAATTAAATGGGGACATGGGGCTTCAACAAGTCAGACAAATAAACAGGTTCCAGACCATTTAGAGATTTAAAAACCAATAAAAGGACTTTAAAACAGATTCTAAATTCAATTGGAAGCCGGTGTAGAGAGGCCAAAATCGGAGTGATGTGAAAATTATTTGAATAAATAAACTTTTTTTTAAAAATATCTCTGATGCACTTTACTCAGAATTATTGCTTCATGTTTATGAGATCAAAGAACAAACTGTTTCTCTTTTTCTACGTCACAGACTTTAGCTTGTTGCTTATATATATGTTATATCTCATGATACTGATGCTCAAAGTTGATTACAGAAAACAAAGGATAAAAGTGAGATTTCTGAGGGCCTGTAACTGTGAACACTGTCAAATTATGAAGAAAAAAAAGCTAGAAGATATGAAACTGCTCATGTGAAAGAAAAAAAAAGCTGGAAAAAAATCTGCACTGTTAGAAATCATAACCTTACCTAAACTTTTGTTCTGTTTATTGGTGCTTCCAAGTTGCCCGTGGGTGTGATTATGGATCTGAATGGCTGTCTGTCTCTGTGTTAAAGACTTGTGACCTGACCAGGGTGCACTCCAGCTGGGACAGGCTCCAGCATCCTACAGTCTTATATTGAATAAGTGGTTAGGAAAACAGAGATGGCTGGAATAACAAGCCATGCTACTTGGTCTGTAGGTAGATTATACTTTGATCTCAAAGTTAAAATTACCCAATAATCCTAATTAGGAAGAGTTTGGAATTTTGACCACTTTACATTTAATCTCAAAGGGATGTGAATCTCCAGAACCTACCCAAGACCTCTGGAGATATTTCAGTCTATAGTTGCAATGATAATGTTTTAAGAAAGATCCCAAAGGTTAAGGTTTCAAATATGACACCATACTTTTCAGAATTGCCTTGTAACCTGCCCACAGCTAATATCAGTGTCTTTTGTGGCATTACCTCACATACTGTAAATACACAGCATGAAAATTATGGAATTTCTGTTCACTGCAATTCTAATAGTAGCTCCTGATGCAGTGTCACCCTACAGATGTGTTGTTTTTAACGTATTTGTTTACAGGACTTCAGTTCCTCTAACGTGTACATTCAACACTTTCAGTAAATTCTTCTTTTCCTCACTATAAAACCAGCCCTCATTCCATCTGTGATCTGGACAGCATGTGGCTGTTTAAAGATGTGTTATGTAAGAGGGCCACTATTTCCCCCGAAATAATGACATTTTAACAACAGCCTCCTTCCCCTTTGGAACATAATTCAAACTGCCCCGAATGAGGAAAATTAAGAAAATCTCTGAAAGATTTTCCCTGATTTAGTTGAATAGTTTGCAACTTTCCCAAGTACAGACCCTGATTTAGTTTCATCTTGAATAACAGAATATCTTTGGCTCGTCTCACTGGGCCGTGCAGTCTCGTGCTAGAGAGAATGAAAGGACAAGGAATTCCTTAGAAACACATTTAATGCGGCATCAGACTGAACATGTGCGCTGCTGTCTTTGGCTTCTTCTTGGACTTTGCTGTACAGCACTTTGCATTCTGGTACGTCTTAAACCGGATACATAGGGCCCAGATTTATGAGCTTAGATATGGTAAGCAGATGCCACCGTCCTGTCCAAACGCTGTTTGCAGTCAAGCATGGGTAATCGATGATTCAAGGCCATGATGGAGTGGCTCATGGAGACCGGCATGCTGATAACTCCTTTCCCCGGCCTCTCTTTGACCTGAAGCCAATAATATGTTCTCCACCAGCTCTTGACCATCTGCCTCTCATTCAAAGTGCGCATATAATTACAAGCAAATACACACGTCCACACAGGCACACTGTGGAGGACTGAAAGTGCCATAACAAAATTTAAAAATGGATCCAATTTAGTCAAATAAACAATCAGTCAATAAATAAACATCTCATCAAATGTGCCAAACATGTTAGAAATTAATTTCTGAATTAATGTATTTATAAGCTTGGCAATAAATTCATTCTGCCTTGCCTAGATAACCAAGTACCTAAGTTATCGTGGGTTGACAGGACACAGCCGTTTGATGTCTGATTTATAGTTCTGCACTAATCAGTGTAGAAAGAGGCTGAAGCTCAATATTGGGGTATGAAGAGCAGCTTTATTGCTTGACCAACCTGTGGCCTTCATCAGAGTCATCCTGATCCTGACCTGATGATTAAATAACACCTGAAGGCAGATGTATTCAGACTGATTATGTAATTATTATCTATAGTATGAACACAGTTAAATATTTTGGATACATTTCCAAAAAATTATTTAAAAGTCCATACTGCTCTCCACAAACTTTAATATATATTCATTTTTATCTATTTCAAATACTCTGCGGCATCCCTGATGTTGATGTTACCAGGAAGTGGTGCCATGTTTTCCTATTAACACAAACATTTAGAAGGTTGTGTTCTTTTAGTGTTGTAGCTATTTTATATTTATGTTTTATTTTTTTTAAGATAATCAGTAAATATCAACCTGGTGGCCCAGAGCCACAATAACTAATCTCCAATAAATCATCCAGCACCTCATTTTTAAGGTGGCCCTGCTGACCAGCAAGTACTGAAGCATGTATTAAGGTAGCTGCCAGGTCTTGATCTAAAAACAGGCCCACCTGCATTATTGAGGCTTACATACTGACCTGGAGACCAGCTCTGGCCTTGCCCCAGATTTATCGGGACACACGAGCTTTGGCAGGGGATGAAAGCAACGGCGAGAGAGAAGTGTTGGATTGATGTTGTTACTGGACAGCCCTTTTCATGGGTAAGCTCACACTGTTCACATAGTCACACTGTCAGCATCCCTCTTAAAGACAACTCCTTTAATGCAGTGACTTGATAGTACTTCCTCCACTTTCTGTAATTGTCCCGATATTTTTTGTTTTTCAATGAAATAGCCCGTTTTAATTTTCTCAACGATAAGGCCAGTAAGCATTGGTCGTTACTGCCCTCTAGTGCTCACTACAGCGTGACGTTACGAGTGGACCCGGCTTGAAAGGCTTGGCCATAATGAAAAGGGGAAATGCCGACTAACCCCTGAGCTTTTACTATAATTTAAATAAATGGAAGGCTCCACTGTGGCCTCCATTTATGAGCCAGCACTTTACTCTTTAACCTCTCGGCTCAGGGCTCTTGAAAGCAAACCAGTTTTCTCCTTAAAGACTATTTCTGATGACAGCAGATGTCACCCGGCGCTACCAGGCACAGATGCCGTCCTGCTTGAGGTTAAGGCAGGATGGCACCGTCCTTTCCGCATGACCGCTTCCACCAGTCAGGAGGCCAGGCCTCACACGTCTGTGCCTGCTCAAGAGCAAACCCCATACGCTCTTTACATCACCGAGCGTGGTTTGAGTGCCATACAGGATCATATTCTATCGCGCATAAAAGCAAGGTGTCATAAAACGACCGTGCCACGTCTGAAAGCGGTAGAAATTTACGACAGCTGCTTTCGGCTGCTACTGCGGGGATCTGCAGGAGCGCATTCACCTCTTCTGTTGCAGCGATGCGCAGCCGTGCCGCATGAGTCACAGCGGCAGAAACGGCACGGATGTAAACAGGGGGCGGGCTCAGGTAGGCCTAACCTGTACTCGCCCAGCCAATAGGGAGCCGCGTTTCTCTGCCTCGGCTTCAATCTCGAGATTTCTATTGGTCCTCCGAAGCGTCGATAGCCTCTGACAGCTTCGCAATTACACCGCGGAAAAAAAGAGGAGCGAGAGAGCGAGGGGAAAATGATTAATCTGTCAAAGGCAAATTTGGGATCGGGATGAGAGCTCTGACATCCAGCCGAGCGTAACGCCAGCCCCCGCAGGCGAGCACCATTAATGCACAGGAGTTTCACGCTAAGCCGATGCACCGCCATAGCAGGTGGTGCTCGTATAATCATCCGAGGGTCTTGTGTCACTCGTCTCTGCTGCCTGATCTGCGCCTCGTTTCAGCACTGGACAGCGACCGGGCACTGAAAACACCGAGGGAATCCTGAGGCGGGGTAAATGTCACAGCCGCACAATAGTTTACCACAATCTTGGCATCAATCCCGTGCTGCATATTTTTTTTTCTACTGGTAGCTGTTTTCTATTGCGATATCACCGTATGCGTGTGTGTCCTCTCGCCGCGAAGGATGCTTTGTTGTGCCGTTTGTTAAAGCGTGATTCGTGTTTGATTTGTCAAGCCTCCCGGAGCACGGGACTGCGCACGGTGGCGATATGGAGCTCACCGAATGCCCTTGAAAGTGTAGCCTTCATGTGTGTGTGTGTCGCTGTGATTGTGTGTTTTTGTGTCAAAGGGAAATAGAAATAGAGAGAAATAGTGGGGGGAAGAGAAAAGGAGAGAGGGGAGGGGGGCTGTGGTGGTTGGAAGCAACTGCGCAATTGTCTCAATTGTCTGTCCCTATCTGTTCACATCTCCTCTCTGCGCCTCTCTCTCTCTCTCTCTCTCTCGCTCTTTTTCCCGCTGTATGTTTCCTTCTTGGCCTCTCTCTTGTCCGCTCTCTCTCTCTCTCCGCTGCTTCCACAGTCGGTCCGACCCTCGCTTGGCTCGGGGCAATGCGCGCCTAGATGACTTCACTACATCAACAAGCACCGCGGTAGTCCTGGACTAATATAGCAGAGCCACATCTTTTCCCCCTCATCTCTCCTCCTCCTCCTGCTCTCTCTCTCAATTCCTTCCGTCTAAAGGCACCATGGGAAACCGTGGCATGGAGGAGCTGATCCCGCTGGTCAACAAGCTGCAGGATGCCTTCAGCTCCATCGGCCAGGCCTGCAACCTAGACCTGCCGCAGATCGCAGTGGTCGGAGGCCAGAGTGCAGGAAAGAGCTCTGTGCTGGAGAACTTTGTAGGCAGGTAAAATTGACAAACAGAAATAGGATAATCCCTTCTCACTTTAACCTTGAGGATGACATAAGAGATTGGCCCCATAGAGTTCAGACCATCCTTCCCCTGCTTTAAGTCACAGTTGAAGCACCTTAAGGCGAGCAGATTCAGTCACTTTCTGTGCTGCTGTTTTATTTTCTCTTTTTTTTGGTACCACATATCCATATCTTGTGACCGCCAACAGGGGATGGAGGCTTTATTTGGGTTACAGCAGCACCTTTGGGGATTTTGGCCCAATCAGCACCAGCTGCAGGAGGCCACCTCACAACCCTAAAAATAATAACCGCTGCTTTTCCGTGAACCATGTACTGATGGCGTTATGTTCGGATGTTGTGTAAAATGCAGATTGCTGCATGTAACCTTTATAAAAGCACCATCCTACTGTTCATGCAGAGGTGTCAGCTCCCACTTCTCCAAACACATGAATATTCATAATTTTTTCACCCTTGATTTATATATCTGGGTTGTTGTTGTTTTTTCCAACTCCATAAGCAGCAAGCAGTGAATCTGAAAATGAGAAATACATCCAGGCTCCACAATGACATTTTTTCCTGCTGTCCAGTAGCTACTAGTGTGTTATCTGCTACAAGAATCTCACTATTCTCAGACAATAATGTGTTGCCATGGTTTCTTTATAACCATGCATTTTAAAGAGATTGGGGACCTTTTAATTGACAGCTAATTATAGCGTCCCTCAGTTGTCTATTAATAGAGAGACGTACTAATCGTATATTCTCTAAATTTGATGAGAACTTTGCTTTTTAAATCGATTAGGGATCCCGTCACGTGTCCGTTTTAAGGGGAGAAGTCCACTGCTCTGTCTGCAAAACAAGCTGTTGGCCGTGATGATTTCTGTGTCTCTGGAAAGAATACCAGCGGGGTTATTGGAGCTATGCTCAGATTCCAGACACTCGAAAGCATACATTACAGCATATAGTGTCGACATTTACTTTTAGATGAGAATATTTTACATGCAGGGAGGGTCTATTAAAAGATGCCATTTCATTACTACTGTTTTTGAAGCTTGAACCACACTACATACTTGAAAGTCAGTCGTTATCTGCTGCACCCATTCTGGCCACTCTTTTAAAGCCTGCCTGTCAGTGTTTATGGAGGTGCACAACTAAAATGCCATTAGCTTGAATGTCTTTGTAACCACATATTGCATGTTCTTACAAGCACGCAGTTCCAGATGGATGCATTGATTTAGTTCTGTTTCAGCCCTCATTTAGAGTCGTGATGCTGAGTAACGGTCCATCTGTCCAGCACTGGCTCTGCACAGCGCTGAATGGACAAGTAGTGGGCTTTTAAAAAAAGGAAAAACAACTCACCCACTTTAGGGACTTCTGAGGGTCAATATGTGTTAATAAGGTTCTTGAAACAGACCTTAAAGCATAAGAGGCAGGCTGATAGGTGTGTGGCATGCCTGCATGTGCAAGTCACTATTTTAAACTGGGAGAGCTCGCCGTCAGCGATGCAGCTCTCTATTCTGACCTGTTGTTTATCGGGTCAGGTTGTTCTTTACTGTTAGAGTTATTGTGTTGCAGTAGCAGCAGCTGAAAGCCACAGGACATGTTTTAAAATGGCCCCTTTTCCCCCACTTGTTTTGAAATGGCCTACAGCAGACTACACGAATGACACTGAAAGCTTTATGCTAGCTGTCATGCCATCGTAACTGGTGTAATTATAAGAAATTTGCCTTCCAAGGCTTCAAAAGTAGAAGCTGTAAATAACATTATCATTATGCTATCTATAGCCTTTCTTGGAAAGAGGTTTACATTTGCTGCGGTTTGATGTAATGAGTTTTGATTGACTGTCTGTCCTCAGGGACTTTCTGCCCCGTGGATCTGGCATTGTCACCCGCAGGCCCCTGGTTCTGCAGCTTATCAACTCTTCTGCAGGTGGGTGCACACAGCCACACACCCACACTTGCTAGCATGCAAACACACATGCTCTTACACACAAACACACACACACACACACACACACACACACACACACACACACACACACACACACACACACACACACGAAACACACAAATGCAGCCTCCTCCTCTCTCCTTTTAAAATGGTACTGCTTTTTTTTCCCTCTCTCTCTGGCTTTTATTCCCTCCCGCTCTGGCATTATTTTCCACTCAGACACATGCAGCACAGCCATTACTAATCTCTGTTATATGCTCTCCATTTTCATCCTCTCAGAATGGGCTGAATTCCTCCACTGCAAAGGGAAAAAGTTCACAGACTTCGACGAGGTTCGCCAGGAGATCGAGGGAGAGACGGACCGTGTCACGGGGGCCAACAAAGGCATATCTCCCGTCCCCATCAACCTGCGGGTTTACTCCCCTAATGGTGCGAAAGGAATAACTCACCTTTTTCCTCTTTTTACTGCCAAGTGCCAGTATGCAGTAACACTTTTGAATCAAACTAGAACGTGAAAAGCTGTGAGTCATCATACTCTCGCTCCTCGTTTGAACAGTTGGCAGATAGACTCTTTAAAAACTGGGTCATTAGAAACAAAGAAGATAGTTTTGCTTGTGAAGTTATTGTGCTGGATATGAATGAGTTTTGATGATGTGAAAGGCAGGCAGGCAACCAGATCATTTAAAGGCTCTGTGTTGTGCTGCCCTCAGATTGTTTGTGCTATTAAGAAGAGGCATTTTTTTATAGCCATATAAGTCACAGAATTAAAGGGATATGAAATAATAGACTAGCCAATTCAGCTTCCCACCTTCTGTGACCTTCTGTCAAACTGATAATGTGGATTGTCTTTCATTTCAAAAGCTAATAGCATCATCTACCTGCCTTGAAATGCTGAGAGATGGCTGGCTTACCGACTAAGACTTTTATTTCATAGCACTTTATTTACCTGTTTAGTCGTCAATGGAAGTTGTTCTCCCACTGTATCTGCTTCACAGAACTTTATTGCTGCAAAAATGACTACTCATATTATTATAAAGCTTTAACCACAGATGATACACTTTAAAAAAAGCTAATTTTAAGCTGGAAATGTGAAACTGGTGATAACTTATGAGGTAAAACTAGCTTGCAGTTAGTAAAAGCGTGCATAGCTGTGTATTTACTCATTTAACCTTTAGCTGTTTGCTCTAATTTGCTGATTTAAATTATGGTATCTCAGAGCCGCCTACATATTTATGCACTGTTGAACAGTTGAACAGACAGAATCTAGCCAAATGTTCTAGTTATCAACCACCATAGTTAAATGAATGTTGGACTAGCTGCACATCACAGAAATGTCAAACCAGTTCTTACATTGCATTCCTCTGATTGTGCAGTATTGAACCTGACTCTCATCGACCTTCCGGGGATCACTAAGGTGCCAGTCGGAGACCAGCCCGCGGACATCGAGCAACAGATCAGGGATATGATCATGCAGTTCATCACCAGAGAGAGCTGCTTGATCCTGGCCGTCACTCCGGCCAACACTGACCTGGCCAACTCTGATGCCCTGAAACTGGCGAAGGATGTGGACCCCCAGGGTAAGGCAAGGATGCTGGGGTAAGCACCAGATATTGGGAATAAAAGAGGCTGTAGCAAGGATGTAGAATGAGAAACTGAAGGAAATGAAGTCAGTACACAGTGGCTTTGTGGTTACTGGGCCAGCCTCAGTAAGACTTTCAATCTCTGTCAGCTGCAGGGTGGGTGCTCAGTGTCTGACCTTGTGCTTTGACTGCTCTGAATGTGGAAGCAGAATTTCCCTGTAGGGAATGATCAAGTGTCACATTTTTATTAGGAACGAGGGTCTGAGAGAAGAGGAGAGTGGAGATGAGGAATGCACAAATCAAATGATAAACAAGGAAAGGGAAAGAAAACGAATGTCTTAACTTGTGTGGAAATAAAGATAGGCAGATAAGTTGGGGGTAAGAAAAAGCTGCATGAGATGAATAGAAATGATAAGAAAAGAGAAAAGAATCCACCTAACTGAACAGTTTGACCTTCAGACAGGAGACGAAAATACACAAGTGGACAAGAGGGTGAAATAGCCAAAAAGAGGACTTGAACAAAATAACCTTGTGTGAAAGACGAATTATATCAGACAAGAAAAGTGAGGTGAAGGAATACAGGAGGTAAGCAGAAACAGAGAAAGGATGCTTTAGAATAGAGAAAAGAAGAACAAAGCGTGGAAAAAGGGAAGCAATAAAATACAGCAAGAGCTGGATGCAAAGCTGGATTAAGGCCCAGACCTTCATGAGCCCCAAATGGGAACATTTAGTATAATGGACAACAAACAATAAATGTGTAGTTAATTATAAAAGGAAGCAGATATGTAATATAAGCTTTTTTGCTCAGTGTGAGGATTGTATAATTTTACACTGTAATAAATACAAAAAACAAAATACTCACCAGAGTGGATTTTAAATCAAACAATCTGTGTGTAATTGAAGTGCAAGCTGTGAGCATTAATCTGGTGAGTTTGAAAAAAAAAATATGGCATTGACTGTTTAGTAATTACACCCATTTTTATACAAAGTTTCCCATTTTCAGAGGTTCAAAGGTTTCTTGGTTGACCGACAGCAGTTTCATGGCCATATGAAGTCTGTTCTGTTGTTGTTAGGTAAAATCTTTTGTATTTTATAGCTTTTCACTGACATTTTAAATATGGGGCCCAAAGAAATGTGAGTGCAAGTGAGGAAGGCCATCATTTTGCCTGAAAAACCTGAGAGATATCATAAACCGTTAATATTATCAAGGTTTACAATCTAGAAACACCTTAATTAATGGAAATACATGGTGCAAACCACGAGTTACACTCAAGAAGACCAGATTAGCCAGAAAACAGATCTGGAAAAAAGTTCTTTGGGCAGATGAGAGCAAGATTGCTTTGCACCAGAAAGATGAGAGGAGACAAACAGGAGAAGGAGAGCTCATGATCTGAAGGATACCACGTTATCTGTCAGACATGGTGATGGTAGCGTTATGACATGGACATGTATGGCTGTGGAACTGGGTCACTAGTGTTTATCGATCATGTGACTGCTGATAGAAGCAGCAGGATGACGTGTGAGGAGTGCTGTCGCTGCAAAACTGATCAGACAGTGGTTCACAGTGCAAATGGATAATGAGCCAAGCATACTGCAAAAGCAATTCAAAGACTTCTCAAGGAAAAGGAATATTCTTCAATGGCAAAATCGGATCCCATCCCAATAGAGCATGCGTTTCCGCTACTGAAGACAAAACTGAAGGCAGAGAGACCCACAAAAAAAGCCTAGATGGGCATCTTAAGGGGGTAAACATAGCATATGTTGACGTTTATGGGTTCTAGACTTCAGGCAGTCACTAAATGCGAAGGAGTTTCTTTCAAGTATAGAAAACAGTTCTTATATTTAAAATAATACAAGTATTTTATCAGAAATGGCTGGAATTCCTAAACGGTTAAAGCAAAATTTTTGTTAAACCCCTTGAATTAAAGTTGAAAGTCTGCACTTCAGTCGCATCCATACTGTTTGATTTAAAAGCAGGCAAAACTGCAAAAAAATTAATTCTAATCTAATTCTGTGCTTAAAAAGAGTAACCCAAAACCTTTAAAAGAAACTAGTGTTTCCTAATGACTATCACTTCCTTTCCCATTGTACGTCTTTTTGATGCCCTTTCCAGGTCTGAGGACTATTGGAGTGATCACCAAATTGGATTTGATGGATGAGGGCACAGACGCCCGTGATGTCCTGGAGAACAAATTGCTTCCACTTCGGAGAGGTGTGTGTTTGTTTTATTGCGATGTAGCCAGCTTCTATTTGGCTCTTGCCATTTCTCTTCTCCTACAGTTCCTCCGCTCTGAAAACTTCAATCTGTGTTCTTGTTCTCAGAGTCAAATGTCTGTCCAGGTTTTACCTGCTTTCACATCCATTCTCTCATTATTTTACTCGTGTAGTTGCTACTAAGATTCTCGTTTTTTTTTTTATATTCGTCTTTGTTCGCTCCCAGGGTACATCGGAGTGGTGAATCGCAGTCAGAAGGATATTGATGGAAGGAAGGACATTAAGGCAGCTTTAGAAGCCGAGAGGAAGTTTTTTTTGTCCCACCCAGCATACAGGCACATGGCTGAGAAAATGGGCACTCCACGCCTGCAGAAAATGCTCAACCAGGTGATCACAGGTTCCCCACCAATGCTTCTCCACCATACACTTTACATAATTAATAAGAGGGCGGCCTACTTTTTTTTTATTGTTGGCTTCCATTATACAGCATATCAGTGTGGGTGATATAAGACTGTAAGTAGATGGAAAACACACTCACGCTTTCTAGCTCAGCTCCTAATAATTTATCATTTACTGGAGGAAGCATTTCACATTTTCATTCTGCAGTGTAACTGAATGAGTGTTTGGCTAAATCCTCCTTGATTACAGTAAAATAAACAGTCCTGACTGTAATTATTCTGTATTGCAAAAAATGGCAAATATGTAAGAATTATCAATGAAACCATGATTTTAATGCGTTTCATATGGTGGCTTTGTGTCTCTAAAGCAACTTACCAACCACATCCGGGACACCCTGCCAGCTTTCCGCAGCAAGCTGCAGTCCCAGCTGTTGGCTCTGGATAAAGAGGCAGAGGAATACCGGGGATACCGACCCGATGACCCGTCTCGCAAAACCAAGCAGCTGCTGCAGTCAGTACCCCATTTTTCCCACGGACAAAGCATTCAGATTCGATTTTGCTGGCAGAAAATGTGTTTGCTGCAGAAATCCTACCATATATTGAATATGATGAATCATCGTTGATTTATTTTGAGGTTTTCCATTTTTCATGTTACAGGATGGTGCAGCAGTTCTCTGTGGACTTTGAGAAGAGAATTGAGGGTTCAGGGGACCAGGTGGACACAGTGGAGTTGTCTGGTGGAGCAAAAATCAACCGCATCTTTCATGAGCGTTTCCCCTTTGAGTTGGTCAAGGTGATATACTGAAGTTAAAACGAAATGCAATCACTGGGGTCACATTTAACACAGTCTCACAGCCAGGATTTTAAAATGACACAGATACTTAGATGAAAGCTTTAAAACAACATTATATGGCAGTTGTTTGATTAAATAGGATGGTGTATCTTTCTTTTTTAGCCCCAATCCTCCCTGCGCATTTTCAGATGAGGGCATGTCATAAGTTGTAGCTTTGGCCTATTTGTACATATTAGTACCTAATGACATAAAACTCCACCTTCTGTTGTTTCGTGAATCTGGAACAGCAGAAACAGTGACACCCCTCGTTTTTTTTCTTTCTCATTTTAACCAAATGTAAGTTTTGAAGAATGTATATGACTAAAGTACATCATTTCTTCCTTTGTTTTCCTCCTCTGCTTCCTCCCTATTCTTCATGCACACTGTAATTCCATCCTTTATTCTCTATTGTGATTTTCTTTTGAATGATCCTCAAATAGCCTCACCATTAGCGATGTTTCTTCACACTCCGAGTGCAGAATGTTCTTTCTCTTTAATCTTTCAGCATGAAGAGCTCTTGCAGTCTTCCCGCTGTCCCATCCATTACATTTGTTCAGTTCTTTCATTTCTTCCTCTCTGTTCTCCGCAGATGGAGTGTGATGAGAAGGAGATGCGTCGCGAGATCAGTTATGCCATCAAGAACATCCACGGTATCAGGTAGGGTTTTGTCTATCAGGCGAGAATATGATATTGCCTAAACTAGTCTTTGTTCCAACAATACCTTGTACAGGCCCACATCAACTTGCCAAAAGTAGTTCATGCCAGTTTTTCAAGCTCAAGCATCCAGTTCCTCAAACATTTTGAGCCTGTGCTCTGCTACTGCTCACAGCTTTCTGGCTGTGGCCACAGATATTCATTCTGGTATGGTGAGAAATTACCAGCATTGAGCTTGGTTTGTGAAAAGGCCTGAAAGTATAAAGTTTGTATGAGTATTTATGAACTGGGGTGGAGCAGGCCTTTTCTTTTATTATATTCAGTTCTGACTATGTGTGTTTCTATATTGATTCACAGTGGTTAGCCACTGGAACCAAAAAAAAATGCCACCCAAGCAAGAGAAAATCTGACATTTAAGACACCACCACATTTTGAGCCTGAATTCCTTCCAAAAACAAAAACAGGTCTGCAGTGACTCACGTCAGTAGAAGATGGTGATCTATTTATTTTCAGAACCACATGTGAAGGCTGTGGTTACATCTAGCTGAATCAAAACACAAATCAAAAGCAGGAATATATGTGGAACCAAAACATGTGTTACTAATGTTCATCATCTCTTTTCTTGCACTCTTCGTGGGATTCAGGACTGGACTTTTCACCCCAGACATGGCATTTGAAGCCATCGTGAAGAAGCAGGTCATAAAGCTGAAGGAGCCTTGTGTCAAGTGTGTGGACATGGTCATCCAGGAGCTGATTAACACCGTACGCCAGTGTTCTAACAAGGTAGCGCTTCTGCTCATTGGCTTTGTTGTACTGGAACAATATTACCAGACTGATGTTTCGGGTTTTCATCTAAAGTTTTTCATTATTTATGATATTATTTCACATTCATTATGTAGAAGGAGTCATAAGCTGTTTACTATGTTTTCAGCTGGAATGCTTCCCCATGCTGCGTGAGGAAACTGAGAGAATTGTCACGTCTCACATCCGAGACAGAGAGAGTCGAGCCAAGGATCAGGTTTGTTTTGTTACTGTTTAGTAACAACTCAAAGGCAACAAACAAAACAAATATAAAAAAATAGCAAAGATTATCTCACAATTTTTCCAAAACTTGTCACTTGTGTACAAATGGCACACTTTGGCTTTATGTTCTGGATAGCGCCAAGCTAGCTGTTTCTCTGTTTATATTCTTCATGCTAACATAGGCTAACCCGGCTACTGCTCAAGCTAGCGAGCATCAACGAGTCTTTTGAGGCACTTTAGTGCAAATATTTGACAATAATATGACAGATTATTAAGTGTTGCTTCACATGCTCTGGTTTTTAGTGAGTAAATTTTTAGCTGTCACTATATTAGTACACTATAATACTATGAGATTACTTAGCACTAATTAGCAAGTAGCTGTGTCTCTGTTGTGTCAATACAACCTACACCTTAGCACTCCATCTTTCCCCCCGAACATGGTCTTTTCCTGAGAAGAAAGAAACCAACATGGACAAATATTAAAATTTGACACTGCTAAACAAACAGAATAAAAGATGGGTGTAAGCTACCATTATCTCACTGCTTCTTTCTGAAGTTTTTGAGAGCTTCTACTGTCAACATCTTCAAAATAATTTAATGTAATATACAAAATAGATAAATAAAATAAATCAAATCTTTGCAAAATAATAGATATGACAATTTGACCTGTGAAACTGCATGTTCATAGGCTAATAACACATGATTGACACATTGTTAAGTCAATGACAGTGCAGTTTCATACAGATAATCTAATACTTTGAAACACAATGATAAAGATTCAATTTTGTTTTATTCAACATGAACCAAAATGAGTGACTGAGATCACAAACTGAACAGGTCAGTGTTTACATCAAAAAGCTGTTTCCCTATAGATTTCTATAGGATTGGAAGTTACTTGCAACCAGTGCAGGTTTAAGGCACTTCAGCATTGACTTCATTTTTCCAACCCAGAAGTCACATTTGTGTGTCATACTGTCTATGATTCATAACAGGGTTTCACAAACCAGTTGACACACTGGATATATGTCCATTTTTTTAAAGTACAGAAAAAAGTGAGGTCTTAATGCTGCTTGTCCAACTAAAGAAAGTCAATGCGAATATTTTACCCAAATTCACACATTGATTTTCATTTCCAGGTTCTGCTGTTGATTGACATCCAGCTCTCTTACATCAACACTAACCACGAAGACTTCATTGGATTTGCTAAGTAAAGAGTCAATCCCTCAACTTAGCTCTACTATGATGCATTCTTTAATACTGCTCATGTCAGGCTAGTAAAAACAAATGCTTAGAAACTCCTCTTTTACCCCATCATGTTTGTCACCTTCTATTTTCTCTGTGTTTGCCTCTCATCTCCGCATCGCCCTTCCATCTCTGTTTTGTTGCTTCTGGGCGGCAGCGCGCAGCAGAGGAGCAGTCAGACTAATAAGAGCCAGAGTTCAGCAGGCAATCAGGTGAGCATTTGTCACGTCTCGTGTGTCAAACAGTGGAGGTCGAGGGAGTACTGCACACCCACACAGCGGCAAGATGGCTACTGCAAAGAAAATACAAAGAGCTGAAATGAAAGAGATCTTGTGCAAAGCACTCTCTTTCATTTGAGTAAATCTTATGCATTGCACAAACATTATGTTATATGCATTTTACCTTTGCATTGTTTTTTTAGATTATGTTATTACTTATTTCTCCCTTTCGTCATGCATGTTGTATTATGTTTTAATTGGGCACCAACTTTGAACAGTGTGTTTTATTTTGATCTCTTTATTTCTTTATTTTTATTTGCTTCCAGTAGCCTTAGTGAAAGAATCTCTTGGGTTCTGTTACTTTTTGCCACCATCATCACTGGTGTTGTTGTTGAGACATTTCCCTTTGTTTGAACCCCTCCTGTGTCATCAAGGTGCCACTTTGCATTTCATCCCCATCCCTTAGTGAGAATCTCAGCTGCCCTCTTAGCTGGGTGTCTGTTGGTGAGTATCGCTCATTGCGGGTTATGGTTTGCAATGTAATTTGTGCCTGCAGTAACAACTCAGCCCATTGTGTGGTGCTCTCCAGCACTGCTACATAAAAGAAAACATTTTCCCCTCATTTTCCACTCTGACAGGTAAAGAATGCTAATTGGCTGTGTACACTTCTGTTGGCCAGAGGCTCAACAGAGGGTCAACTTTAAAACAAGTTGCATTAGAAAATTTGCCTTTTTTTTTAGTGCCACATGGTGTCTAAAACCCCCACATCCCTTCCTGTTGTAGGCCTCCTCTCCTCCTGCATCAGGCCTGATCGTAAGAGTTTTCTTTAATAAATGTGTGCTTTCTAACACCGCCTACACCCACCAAGGCCCACAGACTACAGGGGGTTACCAGCTAAACATGTAATAGTGAAAATGTGCTTTTGGCATGGCTGTTAAAGTAAATCTCTAAGATAAGATAAGAAGCGTAAAAAAAAGATTTCTTTTTGGTGTCCTGGGATGCTTTCAGCTACAAAGCAGCTCTCTCATTTGGGCCTAAGACACAAAGGCTTTGTAATGATTCGGGTAACCTCCTTTGTGAGTCTTAGGCGGTGTAAGACTGACAGTTATCTAACCTAATAATCACTTGGCACTGTGCCCTCTGGCCTGTTTATGTAGGGCTTGTAGGGTTAATACACCACAGGAGACACACACACACACTCTGTGTGCTTGAAGCACTAAACACGGCGGTCACTTAACCAGCTAACACGGGCCTCTGCTTGTGGCATTGTGAGCACAGTGAATGAGATCGCACTGACACACAGTCACACGCTCGGCTCTGCCGTGAGTCACAAAGACACACCTAACCTGACCTTCACACGCATTTCATCGCAAGTCATGCTTTGGGTGATTTGCACTAATTTGCGGTGTCCGTCTTGAAAGGCGGAGGAGTCGTTGATCATTAGGACCGTGTCGTTCTCTTTCTTTTACGTGTAGTTTATGTTTTTATTTACTTTTTTGGGGGCAGGGTTTGTCCGTAGATGTCTTCCTGACTTTCTGACCTCACCTCCTTCCACCTCACAGGTCATCCGCAAAGGCTGGCTGACTATTAACAATATCAGCATCATGAAGGGAGGAGCCAAGGAGTACTGGTTTGTCCTGACTGCTGAGAGTCTCTCCTGGTTCAAGGATGACGAGGTAGGTTTAAAGCGGCTATGATCAGTATTTTTATACAATGTTATTTCTGTGGCTCAAATGTGCTGTGTGAGGCGTTGGCTGTTGTGATGAGGAGGCCAGGATTTAAGTGTTTGGATTCAGTATCCACGCTTGTCTCCTTATAGTTAATTAGACTTTTTGACTTTGAATTTTTTGTTTCTTCCTGAAAATACTGATATTATGTCACACGTTTACTATACTGGGATAAAAATAACTAAAACTTAAAGACGCTATGCTGAAAGGAAGGAGCATTCAACTTTCTACATGGATACATGACTCAAATCACTGGTCAAAAAGAATTTTATTTATTTATTTATTTCAGTTATCCTTGAAAATATCAAGTACAGACCAACCAGCAGCAGCATACTGGTCTTGTAGCTGAGCACACCATCTGCACCACAAGCCTGCATGAACAGGATGAAGCATTCGGTCCATCCTCCTGGCTTAATCTTGGTGGGCTGATGTCTATCTGCCTGTCTGTGCCTGCTGTACAGGTTGGAGGATATTCTGCACAGCAAGTGTAGATAGGCAGACACACTGCAACTCCCTCAGCCAGTCGGTGTGGTCTCTGCTTGTTTATTGGGCCTCGTTTAGTCTCTTGCTGTGGTACGGCTCCAAAAAGGGGAATGCACAGAGACAATGGCCTTCTCTGCAGCCTTCATTACAACATATGTGCTTCCAATTGGGCGTTCTTTCGACTTATCCCCAGACCGGTCGACTGCTTTTTGTGCATTTTTCAGGCATTGCTGAGCAGCAGATCATCACCGTGATGGAGCAGTTTACTGTATGAGTCACCATTGCGAGGAGTTTTGGCCACATTTCTGTCATTCACTCAGTCTTTCCGTTCATCTTGTGTTTTGTCTCGAATCCCCCCTCAACCCCCCTCATATCTCTCTTTCTTCTCTCCCCACCTCTTTCCTTTGGGAGTTTAGGCATTTGCTTCTTCTTCTTCTTTTGCAAATTTGGAACAGGACCAAATCCCAACCAAATGTTCAATCGCAGACACCCAAAATATATGAAAGCACACTCAGCCCTGAGACCAGCACATGGGGCCGCGCAGCGCCGAGTCCAAAGATTGTCATTTGAGACGTCAGTGTGGTGGTGCAGGAAATTATAGACTCCGCTGGCTTCGCCTTGTATATTTCTGTTTTACACTCTGTGAACTTTCTATAGTCCCAATGCACGTGCACATGCGTGGATGCACATAGACACATCTGCACACTCACCCACTCTCTCCCTCTCTCTCTCTCCCTCTTAATGTGGCTGCCAGTTACTTTGGAACTGCTCGCATTCTTGGCAGGAAAATTATAAGTTTGTAATCCAAACATGAGCCTCCAGTGTTTGCGGTGAAGAGAAACCCCTCGACTCAATATCAGTGCCCTGCTCAACACCCCCCCCCCCCTTCCCGCAATTCGACCGACCTTCAACATCCTTACCAATCACTTCATGACAGTCATTTCCTTTAATCCTTCATATGTGTAATGCTTAAATGTGTCACAGTGTGCAAAAGAGCTCCAGCACAAGATCTCAACTTAATAGACGGAACAATCGCTCTTAGCTGAAGCCATATTTATGAGTATAGCTCTCTTTTGTTTTATTTGCGTTATCGCACTTTTCCTATCAGCCTTTAGCATTTAGCGTTCGACACCTTAGAAGTCTACTATAGCTCCTTTGTCCTGTGCCTCACAGTTTTCCAGTCCCATTCTGACCACCCACTGAAATAACTTCCCTGGAGGTGTCTGACTGTATTTTCAAACTCCACTTGATTGATTGGCCCTTCGTTCCTTTGGCTTGTGTTTGATGCTTTGCAGCCACATTCGCTCCTCCTCCTCCTCCTCCCCAATCCCCCCACCCCCACTTCCACAGGACCACATCTTCATCAGAGGCACCAGGCTAGCAGCCTGCACATTTACTCATTCATGCCATAAATTATGCGAGCTTGTGGGTTAAAGCTTCTGATTGGACTGATTCTTTTTTTTTCTTCTTCTTCTTCTTTTTTTTACACCCTGGTTTTTCAAAGCTGCACTTAGTGTTGGTGATGTTTGGTGATATATGTTTATTCCCCAAAAGAACCGAAAGGAAAGTGGTGAGCGTTAGAGGGCGCTTTGGACAAAATACAGATGATACGGAACAAATACAGACTGCAAAAAGATTCAAAATAGTGAAGAGTGAGGAAGAGGCAAAAGATGCAATAAAAACAAACCCACCCCACACACACACACATGTCAAAGACCTGATATAGAAACAGAGAGAGAGAAAGGGACACAGAAAGACAGACTGACAGAAGAGGGTCCATGCCCAGTCTAACCAATGTGCAGACTACTGTACACCAGTATGACAATGAACAGGTAGTCTGAACACTGGGTGGACGGAGCCGGAATTAGAGCCAGGCCTTGTGCGCTGGTTTTCCTGCTTCCCCAGATGCTTGCGGCTCCGTCGTCCGTGCCCTCCCTTCGCCTCCTCTCCATTTTGGCAGCAAAGGATCCAGCGTGTCGAAAACTTTTCAAAAAAGTTTCTGTCTCATCCGCATTCGTCTCTTTCCCCCCTTTTGGTTTTTGGGTCGCATCTCTCGCTTATTTGTTTTGGTGGGCGTTTAAGCTCGGGGTCCCCTCGCGGTCCGTTTTGGTCACGCCGGCCATGAGGAGTATCCAGCCTTGACGTGGCATATTCGCTCAGACGACCGGGACAGACTGGCTACACGTTCAGGGAGGGGATATTACAAAAAAGAGGGAAAGAGAGAGACGGAGGGTGGGGGGGAGGCAGAGGTGGGGGGAGTGAGTGAGTGAGTGAGAAAGGGAGAGGAAGAGGGAGGGGACCTGTGTGACCATATATGGGTTGTAGTGACCCCTTGGGGAATAGAACACAGAAGGGTCTGCAGAGTTTTCCTGCGTCTTCTTCTCCCGTCCTTATCTCCTTTAATTCTTACCTGCAAGCATCTAGCACCACGTTCCAGACCATCGCGCCAGATGTGGACTTTGTTCTGCAAATCTTTTGTAAATCCACTTCAGCACTCCTTCTTCTCGGTCTTTCTTCCTCCCTCCTTCAGCCGCCATCTCTTTAACTTCTCCCTCCTTCCCTGCTTCCCTGTGTGCTGCTAAGCACTACCAGATGTTGAGTTTTAACGCCAGGCTGTCATTTAATCTCTCTTGCTCCCTCTCTCTCTCCCTCATTCAAAAAAAAGAAAAAAGAAGAAGAAAAATCAGGCAGGAAGTGGGCCCCTCTGGAATGGGAAGGAAAAATATTGAAAAAATATTGAGGGGGAGGGATAAAAGGAAAAAAAAGACAGTTAAGAAAGATGAAGGCTGGGATGAAAAAAATAAAAGATCTGTCACAGCTCCTGCCAGAACCTGTGTGTCCTCCACATCAACACCACTGCTTGAGTGGTGTGTTATCTGGACCTCCTGTGCGATTATATCAGCGTTTTCTCCTTCTTAACCACGACCAGAGTTTCCCCGCCCGACAGCTACCAGCTCTCCACCAGCAAACGCACCGTGAAGAACGACTGTGTCTTGACCCACACTGTAATGACTTCCACATGTGCTCTCCTTCTCCCTTTTTCTTTCTGTTTCTCCCTTCCCACCTACTCACCCCACTGCCCCCCCACCCTCTTACCTCCCACTCTCATTTCTCCCCCATTCCTCCTCCCTCCTGTCCCTCCTCTTACTCTTTCAGCTCTTTTTCCTCTCTTACAAAAAAACAAAAAAATGGATGTCACCTTTTCTCTTACCTATGTCACATAATGCTGTTCTTTGCATGGCAGATGAAAATGTTTCGGTTAAAAAAAGTGATTGCGGTACGTACCTTCTGCTTTCCTGGTCCGCAGGAGAAAGAGAAGAAGTACATGCTGCCCCTGGACAACCTGAAGGTGCGCGACGTGGAGAAGAGTTTTATGTCCAGCAAGCACATATTCTGCATCTTTAACACGGAGTCAAGGTCAGCTGAGAGATCTTCAAATATCTGCTTTTTTATTAACCTTTGTAATAGTCGGATTTATAGATGCCTAGAGGAACCAAGACTTATTAGAGCACACGCATGGAGAAGACGGAGGCCTGTGTGTTGAAGCAGAGGCTGAAATGTTTGGGATTATGTTTCTTATAGTGGAGTGTGAATACAGGTTAAGACAAGCTACAAAGATTTAGGTTCGATCCTTCTCAGTTTTTGAAGTTTGACAGTTACATTTGATGTACATTTGGTGCTACGACACACTATCTTTTAGACAGCGCATGTTATAGAAAATTGCCGCAACAAACTGAGGTCCTTGAAGGTCTTGATGTTGCAGTAGTGAGCTGATGTATGTGCAGAGTGCCAAAACACCATCTAGCAAATAAGCATATACATATGTTGATTTGTTCATATTTAAAAAGAGGCTTGGATGTGTCATTTGATTCTGTTCATCAACTGAGCACCACTAACTCTAATCAGAGGCATTCTCAAAGGAATAGATATGAAGAATGTAAAAAATAAAGAAAATGCAACACTGGCAGGCCTAATGCTGCAGAAAGAATTGTTACTTTGATCGTCACAAGCATGGAGAATAAAATAAATAAGTAAAATAAAGAGATTAACATATTTAAGTTACTGCTCAGTGTGTGCTCTCTGCCGCTGTTTATTTTTAACATGATAGCCTCACATTAGAGGTTTGAAACTTTAAACTGCACATTCTTAAATATTAAAGGTGACTCTGTGAGTTCGACTCAGACTCTGTTTCATAGCCTAAAAGGAGAAATGGAAATGACTTTAGTTTGTGGCCAGTTAAAGGTGAAGGGAAATTACTTTTATTGATCGAATAATTTTGGCGAGAGATCGCCTTCACATGTACCTGATCAGTTTTCTAAGTTTTGTTCTTGTTAACTTAAAAAATTAGACATTTTTTGCATCGTCATCTGAATTTGATTATGTGCAAATACAGTGACAATGCATAGGGGTGTCAAACAGAAGGCATGAGGGCCAGAATCGGTCTGCCAAATATTCTCATCTGGCCCACTGGACTGCTTTGGCAGATGGGTAGAAGGCATGAATTTTAGACTTTTAACTATAATTTTTATTGGTTTTACAGCTTTTCCAACTGATAAAGATGTCATTCATGACCATTCATATTGCATCAAAGTAAATAAGTAATAGACAAAGCATTAAATGCATTAAATTAAAGTTCCTCTCCCTTTTACTGTCTGCTATAGAAATGTATGATTTTTACAGTGGGTTCAACTTGGCCTTCTGTTTGATACTGTATCAGAAGCAGATTTCAAATTGAGAAATCCAGATTATTTGCTTAATTAAATACACTCTTCTACTTTTTTACATGGGATAGTACAGATTATGAGCTTTGTTCTCGCTTTGTCTCACACATGCTCTCCTGTCCTCAGGAATGTGTATAAGGACAATCGCACCCTGGAGTTGGCCTGCGACTCTCAGGATGATGTGGACAGCTGGAAATCGTCTCTCCTGCGTGCTGGGGTCTATCCTGAGAAGACAATTACGGTTGGAAAAAATTCCATTAATTTAGCTCCTTTCATTTAATTTTTATGTAGAGCCAGTTGCTGAGAGCATGAGGCTTAAGGCAGGTCAGGTTTAAGGTTAGAGTTAATCAAAACATATTTAAAGAAAACTTGAAGTGAACAAAAAGTGATGCAGTTGCAGCAACGAAAAAAATCCAGTAACCCAAATGAGGCAAATACAGAAAGCCAGCAGGAAAAGACACAAGACGGGGAGACAAGACTATGATCAAATATCACATGGATTATTTGCACAGACAAGGCACAGGTGAACTAAATAAAAAAAAAAATAATGAGGGCAGGGTGAAGAACAAAGATGTGAAAGGTCACAGAAATCCACATAAGCAACTAACCTTTACAATAAAATGGGAAGGTTACAACTACATACAGGGCAACATGGGAAAAGGAAAACACTCGTGTACACATAACATACGGTGACTTGTGATCCCGCATACTATGCTTTAAAGTAAAAAACAAATCCAATATAAAATATACAGAACAAAGCAAAATTATAGAAAATCTGAAGTTAACATGCAAATGTACACTTGCCAGCATGGATCTAAATGCTGCCTTTCTACATCTGCAGGTTGAGAGTGAGAAGACCACTAGCACAGACAACTTCTCCATGGACCCTCAGCTTGAGCGTAAAGTGGAAACCATCCGTAACCTGGTGGACTCTTATATGGCTATAGTCAACAAGTGCATCAGGGACCTCATGCCCAAGACCATCATGCATCTCATGATCAACAATGTAAAAATAAATACTTAAATGTCTTCATTAAATAGGAAACAAAGACAAATTTTCTTTGGTTGTTACTGTATTAAAACAGCAGGACTGTGCTTTTTCTTCATTTTCACAATTATGATTTTCCATCTTCCACTACCTCTTTCTGCCACTAGGTGAAAGACTTCATCAACGCAGAGCTGTTGGCCCAGCTGTACTCTGCCGGTGACCAGAATGCCCTAATGGATGAGTCCCAGGAGCAGGCCCAGAGGAGAGACGAGGTACTGAGAACCCACCAGGCCTTGAAGGAGGCGCTGGCTATCATCGGTGATATCTCCACTTCTACCATTACTGTCCCACTGCCTCCACCTGTTGACACCTCCTGGGTGGGAGGATCTACTGGTGGTCGCAGGTAAAGTAAAATTACAGTACACATGGAGACTGTGGCCATTTGAAATAAAGGCATTTGGTGGTATGACGATATTCTGTTACCGCATATCTTGCCTTGTCCAGGTCTCCTCCTCCCAGCCCCACTGCTCCAAGGAGGATGTCTTCAGGCCAACGTCCAGCTCCCAGAGGGGCCCCGCCACCACCAAACCGCCCAGGACCCCTGGGGCCCTTCAATAACAGTGCTGATAGCCCTCAGGCTCCCAGCCGCCCAAATCGGGCCCCTCCTAGCATCCCAAGGTGAGTACAGTCCTCGCTTCCAGTTCTCTTTTCTTTGTATTAAGTACTCTATTCATTTACTGATTGAATAAAATATGGAATCACCTAGAAATGATCAAATTTGAGAAAAGTAAATCTAGAAACAGGTCTTTATGTGCTCTTTATGAGTTTTATATTTTTCAGCAGCAATCTGCTCTCCCGGGGCTTCTGTAGTAGTCAACTAACAATAGTTGAGCAGTGACCTGAAGTAAATGCCGTTTAATATTAATACAGATTCTTCTGTAAGTCACATGGTATACCTAAAAGTTCAAAAATACACAGATTTTGAAATAAAATGCAATATGAAACTAATTCTCAGGAGAAGGAGGTTTGAGCAAATGTGCATTAGCTTTATGGCAAACACCATGTGGAACGTCCCTCACACTGATCTCACTGGCATTTCTGTATTTTACTGTGAATATGTTAAATGCACTGGTTTCATATCTACTTGTGCGCTCAAAGCAGTTTATACAATATGGCTCATTCATTCATTGACACCCACTCCAACAAGCCCTTTTTTCAATGCTAAAGGGCTTTCTAGCTAACATTCACACACTTGACACAAAGCTACCACCATCCCCATTTACACTAGCTCAGCACAAGGCAGGAAACAGCTAGTACGTAAAGGTTACACAGTTAACCAGTATAATGTAACACATTATATCTGCTCATATCTGTACAAAAAACCCCAAACTTATGCCAGATATTCTGACTGAGCCAACCAGGCTAGCTTATGCTAGGCTAAGCTAACTTACTGCTAGTAGTAGCTTAATATTTAGCTTACAGAAATGAGCACAGTATAATACAGACTTGTATTTCCCAAAATGACAAACTGCTTCAATAAATAATCTCTACATTCCTCAGATTTTATATTTATTTGGCTTTAGTGTGGAAGACAAAGTTTTTACTTTTTCTTGTTAATTTCCTATTTACATATCTTATTCACGATGTAAAGAAATATCTTTTAAATTTGTGTGAACACTAAAGGTTACTCTCTTATCTCGTCTTCCCTTCTCTTCTTTTTTCTTCTCATCTTTTCAAAAATCACCTTATATTCCTGCTCTACGGCACCTCACACCACATAATTACCTATACTTTCCCTAAGTCGGCGGCCCCCTCCATCTCCTACAAGACAAGTCCCTCCATAATCATATAAAGGGATTCCCCATATCCTTATCTCCTTCCCTTATCCATTTCATCCCCCCACTCTTAGCCATGGCTCTGCTGTCCTGGTCTCTTCTTAGTGCTGACACTGAAGTCTTTGACCCCCTTTGACCCTTGATTTCCTGCCAGGTGACGATGTCCATATATTTATGTACAATATGGTACTTGTCTTGTGGTGTATGTGTACGTGTGCTTGTTGCTCGCCTGTGGTCCAGGTTTGCTTAGCAGGTCCACTACCCAGTATCGGTCCCTGGAACCTCTCCCCCGTCCACAAACCCTTTGCCAAGTCAACCACCGCCCCCACTTTGCTGCTTCTACATGAAAATACGCTCAGCAGTCGTACTGCCCTACTCATTCCAAAATGCAGCATGGCACATAAGCTGCTTTTATTGCATGGGAGTGTATGTGTGTAGCGTGCGTGCGTGTATGCGTGTTTTGTGCGTATGTATATGGGGGAGGGACTAATTTGCCTATATGTAGGCTGAGTTTGATTTAGTATTGTATTAATTTATTGTATAATGCCCCCTCCCCTCCTAAGTGTTAAATATCAGCTTGATGTTCTCTTAGGAACAGAAGTTGTAACTTAGTATATGTGTGAATATGCATTTTCGTGTGCGGATAACTATGTGTATGTGCGTGTGTATGGGCGTGCGGGAACACGTGAGCATGTGCCGTCTGTCTGCACGTTTGTTGGCGTTTCAGTTTCTATTTGTTTTCATGGTCAAAGCTGTTAATGATGAATCAAAAAACCCTCCGGGGTCAATTTTAATGTTGGACTTTTGTGAGTTGTTCCTGTGTTGTAGTAGCAGCCATACACACATAGCAAGGCTGAGGAGCACCTTCAGTATTCTCTCTATATAGAAAACAGCCTCAATACTGCATTTAACCTCGTCATAGGTGTCCACCTGTGCTGTAACAATGGTCAAATTGTGACCCTTGCAGCCTTAAGCTTCGATGCAGACGCTGACAGTAAGATGAAAAGAGAAAGAATACCTATTTTAACGTGGCAGAACACACGTTCATCCATTAACAAAGAAAGGACATGTTCTTACATGTTTCCATTTAGCCTTTTTCTCAGGTTCGAAACATGCGACTCCATGCATATCATGACTAGCATTCCTATTTTCAAACTCTTCTAGTCTCTTCCGTTTTACTCGCAATCACTTAAGCTGGCTGGTCAGCGTTTGTATCAGCGCTCAAGGTTGTATTGTCAACGTATAAGTGCTTCTCTGTCAGTTTGTTATTGTGTATGTGGGCCTAAACTGTGTTCTAATGTATATAAAGTAGGTAATGATAAGGAGATACTGTACCTGTGGACTATAAAGACCTCATCAAGGATCCTAGCGCTTTAATCGTTCTCTCTCGTGTCTCTACTCACTAAATGCTCCCTTCTCTCTAATTTAGACTGCCTTACCGGCATGAACTACAATTCTGTATTGCCAAAGCTAAATGTAGAAGGGGATAGGTAAAGGTAATTAAAAAAAGATAAATCTGCTGATGACCAACAGCAAAACGGTTCCATTTGTAGTGAAATTGCATTGTTTAGCAGAGGGCGTACTGTTAAATTGGGGAAATGCATCAGTTGTTATTTTCTGTGTCTCTGTATCTCTCCTCAATAAACTTCTCCCTCATAATGTCACACTTTGCCAGACTCTTTATTGTTTCATTCACAGGATTTTAGACTTGTATTTCTATGCAGGTTTAAAAATTAAATGTGATTATTGCTACAATTAGTATCTTATTATTACTTTAATTTCAAAAATATTTGATTCAAACTTTTTGGTTAGAAGATGACACTTTTAGTGAAAGAAGGACTTAAGAGAAGAGGTTCACCTGAAGAAACAGGATGAGCACACAACCGTAAAATGAACAGAAATGAAACTCCTGTTGTAAAGCTTTGTAAAATGTAAATAAAAGCACAAATTAATCACTTTCCAAAAGAGGAAAGGGACAAAAAAACTGAAAAAGTTGTATAATGCTAATAAACACACGGTGGAACATCTCAAAAGTAATAAAGTCAATTACCAAATAATCTAGTAAGTTCACCATCTATGGTACATAATATCATTAAATGGTTCAGAAAAATGAATCTTTGTATGTGAAGAACAAGGATAAAACTTGTACTGAATGGCCACAAACTGTCCTGTTTGTTGACCAATAACTATTTATACATTTTGAAAATCTGATCTCAAGATACACTTATTTACTTCCAAAGCTAGCATCCATATTTCCATGGGATGGTGGACATGTGAACAATGTCGTGAACAATATGTGCATTTTTTGGAGCAACATGTAATCTCGACAAGCTATTTGGCACAGAAGGCCTTGCTTACATAAGCAAAGCAATGCCAAACCAAGTTCTGCAAGCATTAAATCTGCATGGTGTAGTGATTTGGCACTACATAAATAAAATTGAATAAAAAAAATGCTTTCAAAACTGCAGCCATTTCTCTCCTCAAAGGTTTTAAAGTCTTATTTATGTGCTATCTTGAAGCCCAGAGATGCTAGATTTACCTAAATGGTTATTGTTCTTTATGTAAAAAGTGTTTAAAAATGTTAAAAAAGTAGTCTTAGCATCAATTGCATTTATGTATTTAGAAGTTTCAGTTTGTGAGCATTACAAACTGAAACAGTACAAAAAGGTCAGTCAGTGGCAATTTCCTCTGTTCACCCAGCCCAAACATCAATATGTGGACAGAGGACTGCACATCTCAGATTAACAACAATGATCTTGTCGTGTTTGCTGGGTCAGAGTGTTTTACACTGGTTATTTGCTTTCCTCAACTAAAACAAAGGTTTGTTACAGTTTCTATGCTTTTTTTGTGCAGACATTAAGCCTTCCATAATGTAGAAAATGTACTAAAATTCTGCATAGAGATGGTGATGTGTGTAAGATATATATAATGAACGTTATTAACAGAAATTAATAGAACAGACATATGTAAACTATACCATCTGTCACATTTTGTGGCACTAACACAGTATTTAGTATGCGGGTTGCATATCCACTGCACAAGAAAAACCTCTTGATGTTAAAGTAATGTGATTTACTTGTAGCCACTTGGTGGCAGCAGAAGTCTAGGTTGGTCTGGTAGTAAAAGTTTATTTCAACTAGGGACAAAACAAAAAACTGTTCAGTACATGAATTCCCAAAATGTAGCGATGTTACATGATTTCTGATTTTCATGCATTGGTAAGAAATGAACTGCCAAACTCTACATTATGACCACACAATTTGAAATTGAGTGCAAAAGCACACTGAGTGCTCATTTAGTGTAGAAAAGCACTTTAAAAGAACCAGTCCATTTACCATTTACCAAAAGACCCAGAAAAAAGTGTTTCTTTTAGCACATTTCGTTCGTTAGTTATGAATGTAGTCCTGTAAAAAGATTTTTCTTAAAGCCAAGGACTCATTTTTGTCTAAGTCCAAATGTGCACTCAGTCATCCCCAAATCAGGATGTAGTATCTTTGTCCTCTCAAAGTCCAAGTGTGCTTTGTATTATGACTGGCCACATGCCCTGTAGTCACACTAAGCTAAAGTGCTGCTCAAGTGAGCTTGGAGCTCTATTCATGGAAGAGATGATTCTTTTCATTTAGCACTTTAGGCACATGATGGCTCTTGGGCTCATCACCCCGTGATTTGCTTATACCAAGGTGAGTTTCAAATGATCTCCTTAACGCCTATAGTTATGTTTCACAATTTGAAAACCCCGCAGGGTTGAGCAGAGGGCTCCCCCTAGTGGGTTTAATATAAAACAGCATTCACTGCTGTTTGCTGCAGTGCACGATATCTAATTGCAAAGTGAACCTCACAGCCAAAAATAACACAGGACTCTTCGCATTCCTGATAATTGCGCTGACCTGTTGAGATACAGGCTGATACTTTTGTAAAACTGGTGCAAGAAACGCACCGATTTGCAATATTTGAGGTCAAGTTACATGTGATTGCACCAAAAAAAACAAAAACTAAAAAACATATACTATCTTTAGCACGCATGTAAGTTTCACGGTGTGGAATTTGGGGTTTATTATAAAGTTATTTAATGGGGTATACAGTGAGAGTTTAAGTTTATATGTTTTACGGAGCTTGTGTGAATTTCCATTAGCTGTCCACACCCCGCATGATCGTAACACTATAACACTGCGGGTATGTTTTGATTATCGCAAATGATAACGCTTGAAAGGCAAAATCCCACTCCCTTGACAAATTTAAAATACTTCACTTCAAGGAGCTCAATACAATACAATCGGGCGACCAGGCGCTACAAAACGAGCGCTCCCAACATACGCTCAGTTTGAACTGCGCCATGGCGTCGCTGTGTTTTCATTGGACAGTTTCGCGGTGACCCGGTAGCAAGTTGTGTGTGTGTGTATGTGTGTGTGGGGGGAGTTACAGCAGTTAGCATCACACTTCACCAGTGAAACCGCCAACGTCAGCTTTGTTAACAGGAAACAGCGGATCGGTTTATGTTATACACCGCTGTGAAAGACAGCGTAGCAAAAGGATACAACGTTTCTGTGAGCGCGGAGAGGATGTCTGTCCCGGCTGGAGAGGGATGAAGATGACACCACTGTTGTGGCGACTTGTGTCAGTGTGGCTAGCTGTTGTCTATTGGTGAGTTAGTTTAATTAGTCCCGTTTGAAAACAGTACTGTTTCGCTGAAAAACACAAAATATTCAAACTGCCAAACAGCCCGAGTAAAGATTACCCCAAGGTTAACCTTTACATCGCTTTGTCTGGCTAGCTTGCGTAAACATTGTGGTGTGATGTGGCACCTGGCTGACTTCTGACTTGTTCGCAGACGAGTTAGCTTGAGTAGCTGACTACTAACCAGCTAACTTTAAAGCGGGCTTGGGAAGCGTTAGCTTTAAACGACCTCGCGAAGTTGTTCACTTCATGAAAATGTTACGGTCTGGAAGCCAGAATATGATTTGAATGTTACCAGCCGCTTTAAGTTTGGCACCTGTGCGAAGTCTGTCTGAGCTCTAGCTTAACTGTTACCTTTCTAGAAGACACTGACCAAGACAGCCTGGTTTACATATACACACACACACACACACACGCTAATCTGCTCCGTGTACATCAGTGACAACCCATGCCGTGGCGGATCAGACGTTACACAGGTTTGGTTCATCAGTTGCTGACAGGATTATGGGCCTTGCACGTCAGTCATGTCTGTCCTGTGGAAGCCTGAGTTTGCTGGGACTCTGTAATTCTGACACAGAACATAGAAACAGGGTTTAGGATGAATGTGGGTTCTAGGCTTGATTTAATAGGATGGCAACAAACCATCAAACAAACTGCCTGCTGTGCTTCAGACAGAAGGGGAGGGAGGGACACGATGTAACATTTTATTAGGATCTATAGTGGTGATGTTGGCATGGCCTACTTTCAACAGCATCAGTTTAACTCTTATTTCAGACAGAAGCTTTACGTGATGCTGCTTTTGCCTTTTAATGTTTATCAGCTTTGTACCCCATGAAAAAGCCGTGGAATTTAATGAAGTTGTTGATGCCACTAGAGTATCATAGCAGGAAGAGTACAAAACTCCTTTTACCGTGTTAGAGAAACACTGATGTCATGGTATGATGTTTAACATGAGACCCATACATCTGATATACCAGGATTCAGTAGCTTTTTCTCCATATTTACATTTAGGGAGTGTAGCTGGCTGGTCGCAGCAGGTGGCTGCTCCTCCCTGAGCCTGGTTCTGTCAGAGGTTTCTTCCTGTTAAAAGGGAGTTTTTCTTATCCGCTGTCTACAAGTGGTTGCACATAGGGGATCATCTGATTGTTGGGGGCTTCTCTCTATTATTGAAGGTCTTTACTCTAAGTGTAAAGCACCTTTAGGTGACTGCTTTTGTGATTTGGTGCTATATAAATAAAACTGTATTTAACTAACTTTAATTACCGTATATCTAAAAAGCTGGTTCAGCATTTGTTTAAAAAAAAGTGTGTGATTTAATTTTTCTACCACTAATTTATTTCATTGAAGTAATAAACCACCATACAGGTGAAATCATACTATGTGTCATTTTTTCCTATCAGAGTCACATATCAGACATGTTTCCCAAGGACAGTCTGACAAGAGTGAGCACACATACATGATCTTTGCACTTGTGGTAGACGTGTTTCATCTGCTGCAGCGGTCAGCACTTCACTTCCACATATTAAGGCTGCTCTTTAAGTCTTTTTTTCATGGTGTTGCATTGGCACTACTATCACTTAAAAACTTAATCCTGTGTTTTGCAAATCCTGCGTTTATACGACCCATTTCATTTCTCAAAGATAATAATAACATACTGTGTAATACAAACGTTTAATGCATTTGCGGTGAGACTGAGCACATCTTAGCTTTTTGAATGTGATGGTGAGTGTTTCAACCCTTTGTAATTGGGTAATGAATTATTTAGCTGGCTGTGGCTCAGCACCACTGTTGCTCCTTTGGCATCACACTGTGGTAGATGACTTTCAATTAGAAAACAAATGCTCTGTTGTTCATGGGTGTTTTTGACTAGTCGAGCCTCACGTCAGATCAACACAAAAGCGATGCCAGCCAGGCAGCCGGCCAAGTAAAATACCTGAGCTGGAATCCAGAATAAAATCCATGTCATGACCTGGGTTGTTGCCAAGTGACTGTTAGAGCGTGGCCTTTGAGGACACCAGTTTGACATTTTCGCAGCTATTTTAAGGCTTGTTACTGCTGTTTATTGTTGTTTTTCTGCCAAGGGGGCAGTCACTGTGACCCGGACCTTTTTCTTTTTGGGATTGTGTCACCCAACGGACTTGTAGGGTTCAAAATAAAGGCATATTTTAATATATAAGTGTATCCAAAATTCCAGCACCTCGAGACAAATGATTTTTGAACTGCAGAGACGCGAGTACCCTAATTGATTCTTGCAGACTTCCACAGTCCTCTTGCCAGTTTCATCTGTTTCGAATGACATTTTAGACAAAGGAAATTGCAAGCTCTTCAGGCTTTTTATAGCTTTCACCTGCTTTGTGGGCATCAGTGAGCGTCATCTGTGTTAGCTGCATGGAGGCCAGCTTTGGAAATATCATCAGCTCACAGTCCTACTAGGAGCATTTGGCCATTTACAAGCCCTTATTAGTTAATTACATAAGGTTTTGACTCCTCTTCACTTGATAAGTGAAGAGGAGTCAACACATTTGCAAATGCCACAATTAGGTTTTGTTCCAGTTTTTTAAGTTGATGAAAAAATATTGTACATAAACATTTAAAGACCCTTTTTAAAAAAATTTGGTTGTTATTCAGAAATATGCACAGTCATCCGAAGTAATCATCATTCCTCAAATACTTTCATCCTTCATCCCACAATTAAAACAATATTAGGATATGAATAACACATGAAAAGCAGGTCTCACAGACAGGTTGAGTAATGTGCAGTGTGCTTGAGGTGTGTCTTTTGGCTCTGAAAACATTCCCTGGCTCTGCATGCAGATAAGATAAACTGATTCCTTGGGGTACGGCCACGTGAACGCTCGGTGCGTCACACTGTGACACTGGGCTGCAGGTTTCTCCGTTCATGACTCACTGCCCTGAAATAAAAGTGTTGTTTTGTTCGCTTGTTGCAAGAGTTTTAAAAGTTCCTCACATCCTCAGAATCCGAGCTCTTTGTTTTCCACAAAATGAAGTGACCCTGCTTTTCAAAACCGACTCGGTGGTATTGTGGCACTGACCGTCTTTCACTCTGTCCCTTCGCTACCACAGTTGCTATGTTGGTTGCGCAGAGCTGCAAGGAGAGGCCCAGAGCCCCGTGTCCCCAAAGGAGGTCAGCTCGGAAGAAGAGCCTCAGGAACACTTCCATCGTCACGAGGTAGCATTGTGCAATACTGTACCAGAACTTACCTCATGGCTCAGAGCTTGTACAGGTCGATGTGATGAATAGCTTTTGTGACCAGACACTTCACTATGCACTCCTTTGTTTGTTTAACAGCTCTGGAAACGCCTTGCTGTGCTAGATTTGTAGCAGATTAACAACAACAACATCTGAATATTTGGACTGAGCAAAGTTTTTTAGCAGCTCACTCAAATTTGGGGGTGTAATAATATCAGTGAAATGTTATTGTGTCGTGACTAGGTCGAGGAAAGCTTGGTCGTACCTGCCCCGCCTTTCTCTGAAAATGAGCCACCAACAGAAGACGATCGTGTCAAAGAGGAGCAGATGCCACAAGAAGTGGGCCAAAAAGAATATGATATGGTATAGTATGACTGCAGCTTTCATTTATATTTAATATTGCAATCACTGTCTGCTATGTAAGAATGTCAAAAATGGATGTCAAAACATGTTTTAGCTAAGACTTCAAAAGGGTTTTACATCTTGTTTCCATCAGCATAAAACTTTCACCGCAAGAGAAGCAATCAAGGTCACGAACGTTCAGGGATATTCAGAGCTTTAAGTGTTTCATTGATCAGTCCAGCTCTGGTAAATGGGCCAAACAATCCCACTGCACTCAACAGCGCAAATATCTTTATCCATCTTTGTCTTTATCCATCAGGCCTTTGAAGCAGACGAGTCTGCTGCTGAGGTAGAGCTGGAGGCAGACAAAGGAATATCACAACCTGAGCACAGCTCTGAAAGTCAGCATATAGAAATCTCTGTCACTCAAGATCAGGAGCATGCCTCCCCGCCGCCTTCCCCCGACTCTGTCGCTGCATTTTCTGCCGAAACTAACGACAGCCCCAGCAAAGTTAATCTTCAAGACAGCATCCCCAAGGGGCAAGTTACTGTTGTCAAATCTCACTGCTGATGTTTGTTTCATTTAATGCTCCTGCTAAAATGTTTTTTTTCCCTTTAATTTCAGAGTCCCGGGCGATGCCTTAGATGTAGCTGCTTCTGAGGTCAATGATTCTGACCTGCCTCCTGCTGAATGTGAAGAAGAGAACAATCCATATGACAGTGACAGGTAGGTACAGTTAACATTTCACCCTTTGAAAGATTTTAAAAACCTCTGGATGTAGTTAAATAAATAAATTCATTCTCGACTCTCTTTAAACGATGGCAACGATGCATTTTTCGTTACTACAGCAGCCCTCCAATTGTTCTGGAGAACACTTCCAATGTTCACACTGCAGGTACTAAAGTCCACACTGATGTTCCTCTGAGTTCTCCTGCTGGTCATGGTACGCAGCACCTGGAATCCAACGTCTCGCACACACTCAAGGAGGCGGTAAGGAGCGTGGATTCGATGTGAACTATTTTTCCTTTCACGCCAGAGGAGCTGTCCCAGCTCTCATTGTCTCATTATCTGTGACAGGACTTGAGCTCCCCTGGTACCACAGACACAGATTCAAGTGTGAGCACCAAAGACCCCGAGGACATCCCCACTTTTGATGAGTGGAAACGCAAGATGATGGAGGTGGAGAATGAAAAAAGTACGATCAGAATATGAATTTTGAAATTGCAACCATTTCTGTACTAGAATAAACTGCAAAAGTGTGAAAATATATATCTCTATATATCCCCCCCCCCATTTTTTTTTCTCACCATAGCTCAGTCTACTCACACTTCCGACAACGTGGGTTCTCATACAGTGAAGAAGGTCCAGAAGAACTTTAATAACTACGCCTCAGTGGAGTGTGGGGCCAAGATACTTGGCGCTAACCCCGAGGCTAAGGTATAAAATGATGCTTATGTTTTCCATTCACCATGAAATCATAAAATCTGCCTCTCCTGCTGGATGTTGACACAGTGACAAATTCAACTCATACTTCTTTGTTCAATGCAGAGCACTTCAGCCATATTGAAGGAGAATATGGATTTATACATGCTAAACCCCTGCAGTAATAAAATCTGGTATGTTGCATCCCTTTCCTTCTATCCACAAATGAGTCAATTCTCTTTTTCTCTCCTCTTAAACCCAGTTTTCTATTTTTTTCCACCCTCTCTCTGATGCTCAGGTTCATTATTGAGCTCTGTGAGCCCATCCAGGTGAAGCAGTTGGTCATCGCCAACTTTGAACTCTTCTCGTCTACACCTAAAGACTTTCTTGTGTCCATTAGTAATAGGTATGCCCAGTGGCTATGCTGTCGGATCTGTCATGTCATCTTTTTAATATCTTCTAAAAGAAGATCGCATTTTCACTTATTTACATTTTCATTTGTCATCTTTTTTGTTTCTTGCTGGAATTTCCAGCGACACCAAGCTGCAGCTTCAGTCATCGACTAATCTGACTGTGCTGTATGAATGTACTTTTGCAGGTACCCAACAAATAAATGGCTAAAGCTGGGAACCTTTCACGCCCGGGATGAACGTACAGTTCAGAGCTTCCCACTGGATGAGCATCTTTATGCAAAATATGTAAAGGTGAGCACTATATTCTTTTTTTTGTTTTGTTGTTTGTTTGAATTATTTCGCTATATCTCCTTTATTCTCTGCTGAATGTGTGCAACAAATTGCTGTAATCTTTCAGTGTAATTACATTACGAACAGTTGTTTCGATCTGCAGCCGACTATTACCCGACTGTACTGTAGGAGTGTTTTTTTTCTTTGTCCCTGGTGTTGCTGATATTTCTCTTTGTATTCTTGGTAGATTTGTCAGCTTCGTGTCTTAAATGCATGTAATGTGGCTTTGCCATTTTGAAAAGTGTTAGAGATGCTGTTGCCATTTGCCCGAGTGACTCAGGTGAAGCCAGCATACTCTCTCTAGTCTCGTTTTTAATGCATGCTGACATCTCTTTTAATATTTCTCTTTTTCCCTTTTTTCTTGCTTCAGATGTTCACCAAGTACATAAAGGTTAGCTTGTCCTTCTTGTAGTGCTCTGTCGTTGGGTGAACTGAACAGTAAACGTGGAGGGGAGTGTGTTTTGTGTCTAACTGCTGCGATCCGAATGAAACGATCGTGGCTCAAGAGTTGGGCGTTCGCCTTGTAATCGGAAGGTTGCCGGTTCGAGCCCCGGCTTGAACAGTCTCGGTCGTTGTGTCCATGGGCAAGACACTTCACCCCTTGCCTACTGGTGGTGGTCAGAGGGCCCGGTGGCGCCAGTGTCCGGCAGCCTCGCCTCTGTCAGTGCGCCCCAGGGTGGCTGTGGCTACAATGTAGCTTGCCATCACCAGTGTGTGAATGTGTGTGTGAATGGGTGGATGACTGGATATGTAAAGCGCTTTGGGGTTCTTAGAGACTAGTAAAGCGCTATATAAATACAGGCCATTTACCATTTACCATTCAAACAGAATCAGATCTAACTTGCTGTGCTGCCTGCAAACCATTGTAACGTCCATTGGCTGCTTTTCCAAAGTGTTTATTTCAGACATGTGAACATTTGATAATCCTCGGAATAATACCCATTATTATGTTTCTCAAATTTCTCTGATTTCCTGGTTACACAGTCTGTCAACCCATCATTTTTTTTCATTACACTAATTGACTTTATAACAAAATCAATGCTTTGCTGTTAATTAATAACTCTGCTGATGATTTTATAAATCTGCAACACAAGATATGAAATAATCTGAATGAGTTTTGCATTTTTTTTTACATTTTTTGTTGTAGGTAGAGCTGGTCTCTCACTTTGGCTCTGAACATTTCTGTCCACTTAGTCTCATAAGGTACGTGATAGTGCTCCTAACGCACAGCATGCAGTGTGAAGCAAATCAAATCTATTTAAATAAGTCACAATCGGTATATTGCACAAGAAGCAAGAAGCCATAACACAGCATAAGCTAAGATAGCGTCTGATTTTTGGTACTACATCAAGGTTTTGGTTAGAAAAAGTGGAACTAACCTGTTGGCAGTTGTTTCCTGCTTCTGCAGAGTTTAAAGATGCATTTAAATCACAGTTTCAGAAACTGCTGACTAATAGTTTTTGAGGAAGTGAAAACTATTTGGTGACTTGGAGCAAACAAGAATTGGTTGTACAAGTTTGAATATATAAGTGTGCATACAGGCTCAAATATGTACACATCCCCCCCATTAGTCTTTGTTAAATGTTCGTTATCAAGTTGCACCTCGACTAGATGATTTTGGTATTCATCAACAAGCTTCTGTCTTGATTTAACTACTTTTCTTGGTAGAGTTCATTTAAAATAGTTGGTTTCCTGACATGGACCTGGCTTTGAAGCATAGTCCACATATTTTCTACAAGGCTGGAGCTTAATGTTTATGCATTTATCCAGTCCTAGACCAGGTTTGATGTGTGTTTGAGATTATTAGCGTATCTGTAACTGGAAGGTCCTCGGTTCGATCCGTGGGCTCTCTGTCCTGGTCGTTGTGTCCTTGGTCAAGACACTTGACCCTACCGCCTACTGGTGTTGGCCAGAGGGGCCGATGGCGCCATATGGCAGCCTCGCTTCTGTCAGTCTGCCCCAGGGCAGCTGTGGCTACAACCGTAGCTTGCCTCCACCAGTGTGTGAATGTGAGAGTGAATGAATAGTGGCATTGTAAAGCACTTTGGGTGCCTTGAAAAGCGCTATATAAATCCAATCCATTATTATTTCTTTCAGTTGTGTCCACGTTGTAACTGTTTAGCTGTTGATTTGAAGTGAAGCTGAAGAATTTGAAATTGGTCTTCCTCCTTCATTATTTCATTAACTATGAGCAGTGAGGTTTCCTGGGTTGTTTCTTAACATTTTCCTCTTATTTGAGTGTGACAGTTTGAAACTTCTGACCACAACTGTAAATTACTTTCAGTGTGACTGTGGTTATAGATTTGGATCCTTATTTTTATGACAGGGTGTTTGGTACAAGCATGGTGGAAGAATATGAGGAGATAGTTGATCCCTCAGAAAGGCCAGATGATCAGGACGACGACTTGGGTAAGAACAGAGGATGTTGTAGCTAAAATTACTGTAAACTGCTGTTAAAAGAAAAGAAAAATAGACTTGTTAAACTTGGTGTAAGTGCAGCTGTCAGTACAGTTTGAGAATAATAAATTAGTATTGAAATCATCCCTTTTGAATTTTTTTTTTAAAGTTTTGTTTTGTGTAAAACTAAGCTAATGTCATAGTAGTTTACTTTACATTTATATTGGTTGGTGATTTTAATTTCTTACATATATATGAAAGCGTTTAATAACACTCCCTACAGATTATCCCTCTGGATCGGCACCTGGTGAGGCTGATCTAATTGGATCAGCAAAAGGCAAGTCTGATTTTAAACTCCTACAGCATGAAGATGAGTACATTTGTTCTCAAGCTCAGATTGTGTTTGTGTGAACTTGTGACTGATGTTATCATTTGCTCTTCAGATGCTATTTTAAACATGGTGAACAATATTGCTGTCAACGTTCTTGGAGGAGGCACAGAGATGAATGGTACGGACAACACGCCATATATGCATATAACACTCTACTGTTTTCTTATTTTACCTTGTCTAGAGTAAGCATAATAAAAGCTATCCAAATTTCCCAAAAAGTCAGGGTCCGGTGTAAATGTAAAATTAAAACAATCTGTGGGTTTAATTTGAACCCCTACCATGCAAATATAAAAAATATACTAAGCCTTTGGAAATTTGTAAGTCATTTAACCTGCAATCCAACCTGATTCCTTGATGTTAGGGGATGTGTTAGTGTACACGACATAAGGAGAGGCCTTGATTAACTCAGCCAGACGAAACCAAACCAGTTAAAATCTCATATTAATCAACAAGGAAAATAATATTTGGATTCTAAAACTACAAAAACACAGCTTGACTACAATGTGTTACTGCTAGAAAATAAAAAGTACATTCATTAACTGTAATACAAATATATAACATTCAAGAGAAAGATATTTGAATTTCAGCATTTTATGCTGCACGTTGTTCTAGTTTTATATAAATACAGCTTTTAAATCATTTGTTTTTAATTTCTGTTTCACACACTTTTCTGACACTTTTTTTGTAAAGTTTTCAGTCTTATACAACGTTCAGGATTGACAAGCTTATTTTTGTTTAGTTTTTTCCTTTAATCAAAAATGTTGAAGTTGACTAAACTGTACTTTTGAAACATTTGTTGTTGATTTAAATTTTTCTGATTTTCTTTTTTTCAGGCAGCCTTTCAACCCAAGAAGTGAACATAACTGAGCCATCGCAGCCCCTTGAATCCACCACTGAAACTACTATCACTACTACTTCAGTGTGAGTACCTGTCAGATGTACCACAGGTTCACTATTTTACTCCCTTTGATTACCTGTGTTATCTATAGTGTTTTTCATTTTTTAATAGTTAGTAGATTTTGCACGTCCCTCTGAGCCTCTTCACACAAATGCAATAGTGCTCCCTGTGACCTATGGCGTGGCGTTTTCGATGTGTAAAAGTGAGAGATGGTTTTAAACTGACCACAGGCAAACTTTCAACAAATGCTGGTATTGTTTTCAGAGCTGGAAAAAAGCATTTTAGAAATTTCAGCAAACCAAATTGTATTTTTATTATCAGAATTGAAAAGTGATGAATAATGCCGCAGGTCATGGAGCACTGCTGTGTTTCACTAAAATACATAAAGGATAAGCTGCAGTTTTAATTTCTGTACGTGTGTAGACGACACTGGTTAAGGCTATAAGTCTTTTACAGTTTTTGCTCTTCTCTGCATTTAATATTTACAACATCGTTTCTCCAGTCCAGACTCTGAAGACGTGCAGATTTCACAAGACACTGATATCCCTGAAACTGTGGAAAACTCTGCCCTAGAGACGTCAACCACATCTGAAGGTGTCAAACAAGAGCTCCCACCCATGGAGGAAAAAATAGTTCTTCCTTTAGACAAGGATGAGGAAGAACCTATCAGCTCTACAATCATCCTTCTGGATAAGGAGGATGACTTGGAAGAAGAGAAAAAGGATCATCATGAGAGACAACAGGAAAGCTTAAAGTACTGCCCTCCAGTTCCTTCACTTTCTTCTCCATGCTCCTGTGCAGCTTCTCTTCTGGAGTATTTCCAGCAGCAGTGTTCTGCCTCACTATCCAAACACAGGGAATGCCAAACAGCAGAAAGACAGCAAATAATTCCTTCTACCCAAACACCATCTTGGCACCCACCTACGCACTCATCTGCCCACCCCGAACCTCAGCAGCACCCGAGTGAGCTGCATCAGCTCCAAGACAAAGAACAAGCTTCTGAGCAGGAGCCAGAGAGTGAAGCTGTAGAATCGGAGGTATCACAGCCTGCTGGGAACACAGAAGAATCTGCATCTGGATCGCCTCTCTGGGAGCCCAGTCAAACCATGACGCTCCCCAAATCCAGCGATGCTGATTCATCTGCAGCCAAACCTACCCATATTGTGGAAACGCCACAGCTGTCCACCTTGGAACCGGCAAAGGAGCCAGGGCCGGAGAACAGCCAGGATGTGCTGGAGGTAGAAGAGCACATCGAGCCTTCGGCTTCTCTCAGTAGCTCTGTCCCTGTAAAACCAAGCACCAGTGCCACAGCAGACGACATATCGGTGGCACCCCCAGAGGAGAAGCTGGAGATTGATGTCACTCAAGTAGAAACAAATGTCCTCATTCAAACCCAAGACAAAACAGATCCATCTCCAGTCCCTGCACCCACAGGCTCCCCTCATTTAGAGCAGCAGCCTGACTCAGCTGTTGTACCCGAAAGCAGCACTGCTTCTTCTGAAGTATCCCCCCCTGCTCCAGAACCTGCTGCAGAACCTGAGCCTTCTGGCGGTCACGCAGCCATCGCAGATGCTAAAATGGAGGATTTTGCAGACGACATCTCAGCATCTTCAAGTGGCAACGGTCAGCTGCCTCGCCCATCCTCCCCAACTCCTTCTTCACCCACCTCACCGTCCCTCTCGGACATCTATGCAGAGCCCCCTAATGGCACAGAGCAGAACGGGAACCCGGTGCACAGCTCGAGCCAGAAAGAGTCGGTCTTCATGAGACTCAACAACCGCATTAAGGCCCTGGAGATGAACATGTCACTGAGCGGACGCTACCTGGAGCAGCTTAGCCAGAGGTGAGGATGGTGGAAGGACATGAGGAGTGAGGAAAACAAAAATACAAAGGTTGTTTTTGTTAATGAGCTGAGGTTACAGTGATCCTTTTTAAAAAAAAAAAAAAAAATCTTCTTCTTCGTCTTCTTCTTCTTAAGGTATCGAAAGCAGATGGAAGAGATGCAAAAGGCTTTCAACAAAACCATCATTAAACTGCAGAACACTTCCAGAATTGCAGAGGAACAGGTAAACAACAACACAGTTTTCATGCAGAGCTCTTTGTCTGACTTTGAGATGGCTGCTTCTTTCCAAAATCTTTTCTTGCTGTTTGTTTGGACTGTAGAACAGCCACATGATGTAGCAGCTGCCTCCAAGGGTCAGATGTGTTTTTCCTCAAAGCTCTTGGGATCCAAATTGCGCTAATCAATATTTTCTATTAGCGATGGCTCAAACACCTACCCTTAACTGGCTTTGCAATTCTTCGCAACTCAACGTGGAGTTCAAGTCATTGTTTTGTTTTTATGGTCCATTAACGCACCGTTTACTCTAAGTTAGAAAGAGGGCGAATAGACCTATTGGAGAGTTGTCAGGTGGGCAGGAGCTCAACTGCACATGAATGCTAATGTTGCTCCATATTTTTGTGGTGCAGTCAGTAAAATAGTCACGTTTCAGTTTCATGTAGCTCATTGTTTTAGCTTATGACCACAGTAGATTTGTTTTGGTCCACTACAGAATACATAAATAATAGACTGGATATCAGCAGCAAATAACGATATCAGATTTGACCATATTTTAAACACACTGGAAAAAAAGAGAGTAGCAAAAATAATTTCAAGTTGGTCCCATTTTGCACTTTTGTTTCAAGTGTTGCAATGAAAAGTCAACAACACAAAATTGTGTTTGGAAGAGAAATTTCAAAGGGAAATGCCTCTGTGTTTGTTTACAAGTGAACAGAGCAAGCACTTATTATACCCCAAAATACTTACTCATCATACCTTTGCATATCATTTCAGTGACGTGAACCTGTGCGGTTGGTTGCTAATGTGTTGCCTTTTTACGCCCATAGGACCAACGTCAGACTGAATCCATCCAGTTTCTGCAGGGTCAACTGGAGAACGTGACTCAGCTGGTTCTCAACTTGTCTGTCAGAGTCAGCCAACTGCAGAATGAGGTGTGTGCAACACTCCGGGCACAAAGCTGTCATCTGCAGTCCTGTTTTTTTTTCCTGCCTTTTCCCAAATGGAGTAAATTGAGTCTTCTCACTCAGTCATTAGGGTGCGCTGGTGCTCTTGCTCATTAGGTGCTTTTGCATGAGGAGAAGCTGCTAATATTTAACCAACTTTATAAAAACCCCTCACAGTGTATTTATAACGCTTTTTGTCAGAGTACTTTCTGTCCTCATCATCAACATATCACATGTTACTTAAAATCACTTTCCTGCGTTCCAGGTATCAGACAGGCAGAATTACCTGCTGCTGTCTCTCTTCTTGTGTCTGTCTCTCGGCCTTCTACTGTGTGCCAACCACTGTCGCCTCTCCACTGTACCTCCAACCACAGAACCAGAGCCACCCTCGCCTAAGAGCTACACCTACTGCTGTCCTGAAAGGTACAAACACAACTTCTGCCACCTGAAGCCATAAGTAGAAAGAGAGCACTTCAAATGGGCTCTTAGGAGTTGTGAGGAGAAGTTGCAGTGCAATGAGTGATTTTTACTCATTAGGACAATTTGAGTTGTTCATCAAGATATCTTGATAAAGGTGGTGTGTGCTGTCTTCTCCACTAACCATTAATACACTGAATGTTATCCTTAGCAGACAGTTCTCCTGCTGTGATGAACTGGGTTTGAAGAGGAGTGCGTCCTATCCACTCATAAACTCTGACTCATTCCAGTTAGCCACCACTGAAGGTAAAGTTGCACCACATAACACAGAAAGTTTTAAGAATCTGCTTTTTATTTAGCTAAAAATCGCTAATCAGCTTGTAGAAATTAACCTTTTTTTCTGTAACAGGCCCAGAATGCATGCATGCAGAGGGAACAGAGAGTCTTTATCCAGCAAACAGAAAGGTGTGTAACGCTTTTAGTAGCGTGGTTTGTGGGGGAAGGGGGGGCTTGGTCAGTATATCACGATGTGTGTTGAGTTTCAAAACTGTCAAAAAAAAGAACTTGCAAGGAGATGCAATATTGAGTATTGCGCAGCATGGAAACCCCACCAGTGGGGAGTTTTTACTGAGTTCAGTAAGCTGTGAACCATTATAAATTTGCAACTAGTAAACTGAACGTTGGGGTTTAGCACAATGCACTGGTGTTGTATTGTCACAGTGTAATATCAGGAAGGTATTAACCCTTTTACCAGGGTATCGTGATTAAAATGCATCTCATGTTTCTGCCTTGTCCGATTCTTTTCTTATACAGAGGAGACGCCGTAAGATGAAACCCCTAGAAAAGGTGGAGACTCTGAAACCCTCCTTACAGTCTTCTCCTGAGCTGACCAATGGAGTATGCAACGGAGTGCCTGTCACCACAAACCCCATCCCCCTTACAAAAAATTTACTTCACCCTACCTTTAGAGACTCACCGTCAGAGGGGAGCTCGGAGGGATCTTCTCATTCAGACGACCCCTCTTTCTGTGGCCTCACCACAGCCTGCTCTCGAATCTGTGACGGCCTCCCTCCACCCAAGAGCCGGGCAGAGAAACGGGCATGGCGACGCAGGCGTCCTAAGCCCAGCTGCACGGTGGTGGATTTTCTTCACGCTCCTCGGAGGGACGAAAGTGAACCGTTGCCCATTTCGACCATAGAAGACATCATGAGGAGGAAATCAGAGCCAAGCACTAAGACATTTGTGGCGCTCTCAGGTCCCGTCTAACTCAAACAGTGACAAAAACCTCCCCTTCACCCACTGCTCAACTCTTTCTAAAAGAGGACATCTGTTTACTTTTGTGGGCAAAGGCAGCTTTAAGTTTCACCGCGAGACAATCTGTTCGCTCTTAAAGTTCATTTTATTTTCATCGTCACTGTTCAGTTCTTATCATTTGCATTTGTTTTACTTCAAATCAAAAAAATGTCTTCCCAGCTTTCCATTAAAGCTTTTTCCTCTTTTGGTTGTGAATAGTGAACGTGATTATTGACCCAACAGGTCTCAAGATGTGAACGTCTTAGTTTTGTTGTTGTTGAAGGAATTTCCACTTTCAAAACACAAATCCGAATATCATGTGACCAGGAATCAAGAACTGAAACAATTATTTGCTGTGGCTAATCTCTCTTTCAAAATAAAAGCTGCTATGTTACTTCAGGTAACACGTGCCCCCCTCAACAAAGAATGGGTTAAATAGCTTATTACTGGTACTGGGTTGGACTTCAAACATCAACATCAAAGAAACATTTTGGTCCATATTTACATCCAAGTTGTGTTTATGATTGAATCTCCTATTAGTGGTGAGTGGATTGAAATCTAGTGACTGTGGAGGCTGTTTGAGTGCAGTGAACTCATTTTTATGTTCACATAGTTTGAACTGTGTTATCCAGATGGAAGCAGCCAGCAGAAGACAGACTCAGTTGACATAAAAGGATGGACATGCTAAGCAACAATACTGTGGTAGGTTATGGTGTTCTAAGAGGCCCAAAGTCTGCCAATATAATTACCCCCCCACACACACACACACACTATTACATAGCTAATCACCAGCCTTCATGTTCATGCCGAGTTCTGAACCTGGACAGGCACCTTTTTTTTCACTCGGTGTGGCGATTTGCTGCTGTAGCCCATCTGTTGTGCGTTCAGAGATGCTATTCTTCGTACTTTGGTTGTAACAGGATGCTATTTGACTTGCTGTTTTCTTCCTATCAGGGTGCTCAAAGCATTCTCCTCTAACATCTGTCATCAACAGGGTTTTTTTGGGGGGGGGGGGTTTGGCCTACAGAGCTGTTGCTCACTGGATATTTCCTCTTTTTCAGACTATTCTCTGTAAACACTACAGACAGTTGTGTGGTAAAACCCCAGTACAACGACACTTTCTGAGACACTCAATCCAGCCAGTCACCAACAACCACGTTACAATCAAAGCCACTTATATCACCTTTTTCCCCTCATGCTAATGCTCACTTTAACTTCAGCTGGTCCTCTTGACCACGCCTATATGCACTGCCATGCGATTGGCTCATTACAGGTTTGCGTTAACGAGGAGTTGAACAGGTGTACCTAATGAAGTGGCCGTTTTTACCTTCAGTCTTTGATGTGTTTTAGCTTTTAAATGTTAAATTCTCCCCTTTCAGCTTGCTGCATTGTTGAGTCATCTTGCAGAGCAGGAATCGTGCGCTACTTTGACACTCGTGAATTTCATGACTAATAACACTCTTACTGTAGAAGCTTACATTAAATTCCCAGCGATGCTGCAAATGCCATTAGGAGAAAATTAAAATGATCAGCTGCGATGGATTTGAGCTCAGACCTCCCGAGCTGAAAGCCTGCACTTCACCGAAGCACTCGGAGCAGGTCAATGAGCCCCTGGCCTCTGGAGCGATGATCTGTTGTTGACCCTGTGCCCTGAGCCCCAGAGGAAAATAATGATACCCCTGCAATCAGAGTGACACAGAATCACCCCAGAGAGATGACACTGAGTATCAGAAGGTTCTGCTGGCAGCATGTGATTGATGCGTAGTGTTGGTGTTTGCATAATGTTGTGCTTGCTTCTGTATACAGTTCTTCAATGCCAGTTGTGGTTGACTGCATTAAGAAGAATGTTGCGTCGCATCAGACAGCGGCAGCTAATGGAGGTCAGCGAGATGGGTGACACTACCTCTAATAGGCCACAAAAACGCTTGTTTTACGGGGCTTGACTTGCATGTGATTGGCTTAAGATGTTTTCCTCTATTTTCTTTGGACGGTGATTAATTTTATGAGGTCTCGCAGCTTTTTAAAAGGCGATTATGTACTTGAGATGAAGCTTATGGGGCTGGGAGAGATGCGCAGGTGGACGTTATAAGTCATATAAATAAGCACAGTAAGTCCGTACACTTCACATTAAATCAGACTGTGTCACTTTTTTTTGAGCACAGCAGTTTTAATAGAAATACCAAAAATTTCACCCAGGTCTGCAAGTAATATAAAGGTGAACTGCAGTAACCTCCATTATGTAAGAAATGATTCACGACGTCCAGCAGGGGGCAGTCCAGCATTATCATAAACTTCTGCTGGGGGATTGTTTTTCTGTTTGATCTACCATCACCATCCATGTGATGAGTCATCACTCAGGATAGAAGTAAATTAGCTCAAGGGCTAATAGGCTGCTGCTCTCCACAGTACGAACTCATTTGCTTGTGCCTCTATAAAGCCAATGAAAGTGCCGTCCCTTTTATCGTGTTTGTGTTCCGTTATTAAATGCACTCGTTAGACTCTCCAGTGAGAAATGCTCATCTAAACGTGCTCCCTGTTTTTGTCCTGCACGGCTGAAGTGCTTTTTAGAAAAGAAAAACACCCCACAGAGCGTGGAGTGAAAATGTGCGTTTGAAGAAATCTTTTGATGTGAAACCACGAACCAAAACCACATTGTTATAGCTCCAGCTAGTTTTTTTTAAGTAAAACAAACAAACAAACAAACAAACAAACAGGATTATTTACTTTCCCTCACACTGTCTTTTGCTTACGGTGGTCACGCGTAAGCAAAGCCAACCACGTTGGACGTGAGAAATTGGGTTAAAACCTCTTTATTCATCTGACCTGGTTGGGTAGCGAGAGCCTTTCAGAGATAAGCGTGACGCTTATACCCCCCCTTTCCATTTTGTTAAACAGAATTCCTAGTTTTCTCTTTGCCCTGCCTCGTCCCAAAGATTATCTGCAAATGCAGGGCTGCAATCCTCTTTTCCCAGGCACTTTGCTTTCATCCGAGGTCTGTCATGGATGGGATATTCTCAGTCTGCTGTTGTATATGTAGGCTTTTATTTTGGTCTACAGGTGTCTGCTCTGTGCCTCTCCTGGCAGAATTTCTTTACACGCTATAAATACTAATAAATTCAAGAAGCTATCCGGTCATGAGAGCTACCACATAATCCGTGAAACACTCCAAAGCTGGCGTTAGCAGTCTTATGTGCATTTGTACACATAGTTCTGTTTAATCTCGAGCTCATTCGGGCATTTCTGTTGTGATGCTATTTCCTCAAGTCATTTTTTAAGTAGCTGTAGATTTATAAAGCCCCAGCCCGAGGGTTGTTTTTTTAGTCGTTCTTATAGACTGCATATGAAAGATGGGCAAAGATGGGCATAGTCCCTCATCAGGTTGTCAAATCCCTCTGTTTTAGCATTTTGGCCATTTCAGTATTTTTTTTTAAAGCAAGCTTAGTTATAAAGGTGTTTGGGTATGGGTGTATCACACACACGTAAACACCTGCTAATTAAAACACAACTTCACATACCAAAGCTGGAGCACGGACCTCTTTGACTGTCAGTGGTGTAAGCAATCAAAGAACAAAGTCACTTTATTCATCAGATATTTCATGGGAAGTGTTCTAAAATGACCTCAAAACACAAACACTGTGTGCAAGCGCATGGAGTCCAATGGACTTTAATTCAGAGCTTTTGAGCTAAAGTCTCCCCTTCACTGAAGTACTTTGAGCAGGTTGATGAGCCCCTTCTCCCGGCCTCAGGAGATGATGTGAGGAGAGTAATACTACCTTTGCAATCCCAGTGACACAGAATTTCCCCGGTGAGATAACAAAAGGTTCAGCTAGCAGCCCGTGATTGCTGACTAGTGGTAAAGATGGATAATAAGAGGTCCGGTTGAGTGCATTGAGTCACGGTGTAATATAATTATACAGTCACACAATTAAAGAGGTGGGGAAAATGTAAAAAAAAAGAAAAAAAAAAAAGACACCCCTTGAAAATATGGGTCAAATTAGACATTTGACACCAGAGAGGTTTAAAGGTGGGTTCACTTGCTTCTGGAGACAGCCTCAAGTGGCCATTTGAGCCACTTCTCAGCTTAGGAGGTTGCCACCTCCTGTGTGACTTCTGAACTATATTGTGTAGTTTGACTGTTGCCCTTTTTTAACCCAACTCGAAAAAAGATGGCTTTGCATCAACATTCTAGTTCAGTTTTTCTACATGATTAAAAAAAATGCTGCTGCAGTAAATGGAAGAAATCCATCACTATGGCTGAATGCCTAGACTGTCCCATAAATATAAAATATCAAGCTTTTGTTAATTTTTCCATGGGCAAAACAGGAACTTTTCTGTCATTTAATTGTTTATCTATTCCTTAATTAACTTGCAGTATATGAATGGCTGTGGGGGAGGGCTTTATCAGTATGAAACCTATAAAACGTCCAAGTTTTGCCCTCCTTCATATTTTCCAAAGCCTTAAAACAAAGCTTTTGCTGGGCCGATTCTGGCCCCCAGGCCTTATGTTTGACACCCCTATTCTAAAGTATCTGGATATCTGAGCTGGACAAAATGCGTGCTAATCCAAGCCCTAAGTGCAGCATAAAGTATTGAGATCATAATCTAATCAGCTCTACCTGACTCCTACTTGCTGTACTCGATTAATATTGATCACACTGCAATATGAGCAGCCAGAGGGTAAATGCAGTATGATCACATTCTTAAACAATAATAACACCCAGTGAGTTAAAACTCTATTACTGTATGTTGTATTAGCAGAAAATAACAGCAAAGTGTAAATGTTTTGGATGATGTAAGACATCATCTAATTTCAGCCAACTGTGTGTGTGTGGAAGACTTATTTAAGTGCCTGTCCTCAGAGACCCTAAGTGCTCCCTTGTCCTTTAAAGGGCAAACACTCTAACCCTCTCTCTCCATCTTCCCATTACCTGATTTGCCTGTCTCCGTGTCAGGTTACATCTCAGTATTGACCGACTCACACTTCTAGCTTTATTTTCTTCCCCGCTGCTCCCACTCCTCCGCTCCCTCCGCCCCTGTTCTTTTGCTTTCACCATGCAATGCTTCTCATTCTCAGCGTGGGAGGGGGGGTCTGTTAGTGAGGAGTGGCGAGATCCCGTCAGAGTGAATGTATGCGATTGGAGGAGAGTAATCCTCTGTGTGCTTTTCTTTCTTAGATTTTTTTTTTGAGATGGAGGTTGGGGGTGGGGGGGTCTTTGATGTTCTGTGGATACTATTTGAGACTGAGGCATTAAATGCAGATTTACAATTTCTGCCATAGATACTCTCATCCCTTATTTCCTTTCCAGTCTTTAAGTTGCACATCTATTATTTAATGTATCCCTTCTTTTCAGTTGTTGACAAAAATAAACACATTTATAGTTGTGATTTAAGGAGCAGTTATGCCTTCTTCGTGCTCGGACTATAATGGCATTCTGACATGACCGTTTAGCGGGGTGCTTAGCAAGAGGCCGATAAAACGTTTGGCAGATACTTGAAATCAATTCGGCCATGCCTTACTCTCAATAAGCCTACCGTCACAGACGTCCCATTACCATGTGCTTGTGATTAAGCCCGGTGTGTAGGGCGGGAGAAGCCCTTCAAAAAGCTGTAGCAGACGTGCCACGTTTGATAAGTCTTTGGTTGGAGATGCATGTATATGAGTAACAGTCTCCTCCAGGGGAGCTTCTGCCTAACGTTTCACGGACTTACTTCATCTGTGCCTTTCTGTCATCTGAGATTTGCTGCTGTCTGATGTGACACACTGAAGCATTAGGTGCTCCTTGAGATCAGCTGACACAGAGACCGGAGATTTTCTGAGGGGTAATAACGGATACGCTCTCGTATGCACAACATGAGCGCAGACGTGGATATACAATACTGACTCAACGCTCACTGTGTTCTCACGCAAACCCCACACGGGCGAGACACAGCTGAGACACACTTGCGCGGAGATGAGATGTGACATGTTGACTAAATACATGATTGGATGCACACTGTTCAGCCTGGAGTAACGAATGATCACGCGTGACGTGCACTTTCACAGAAACATCCAGCCTAACCTTTCCTCCGCTGATGAATGAGTCACAACCCGGACGCCAAAGGTGACCTTACATGGTGTGTGCCTCTCACTGTTGTCAGTGTCTATACTTTTGAAATCATATCTCATATGTCATATCTTGTGGTTTTATTCCATTTAGGAACTCACGAAGATCACTGCACGAAGAGTATAGGTGACAACAGCTGCATACTGGAAATTTTGGTATCAATCCAATACCAAATAAATACAGGGCCAGTATTGCTGATACCAATACAGACACTGATGCTGTTAATCTATGAAGACGGCTTATTTAGGACAGAGGAGTGTGTCATGATTTATGAGATGAATTAAAATGATGCAAAATTTGAACACATTGTAATGACCTCACTGTGGAATTTATTTTCCAAAATAATTAGGTAGCACAACAAAACACGCCTTTTAAATGCGCCCGTCGCTAAAGATGTTTAAAGTGCTAGAGGCTTGAAATAAAAGACGTGACAGTCAAAACAATTCAGTGAGCTGAGTCGATCCAAAATGTGACGTCAACAGACTGCATGCTACCAATTGGCCAGTCAGTGGCATCACTCGACGACTTCACAAAAATCAAAACTGCTCATTTTTAACTCAGCAATGAGGGAAATGGCCGCACAAAAAACGACACCATGGTCCCCGAGTCTGAAAAAAGCTATACACCGATACACCGAGCAGAGGTTACACCATCCCCTCGACGTCCTCCATTGTTGTGTTGTGTTTGTGTCCCGTGCAAATGCTGTCACAGGACTTTGGGCCACATTGCTGTACCAACCCCATGAGGTGGCAGTCAGTTGAGAATAGAGTTGAGGTGAGTTGAATCGATCCTATCGCACTAGTACTACATTGGTATCAATATTTGGATTGATATGCCTACTTCTATGGTTTACCTCAATGAAATGATTTTGATAAAGGCAAGCATACAAGTTGAAGGCATTACTGACACATTGTGACCAATTGCCACACAGTAGTGTTGATGTATTACTTTATCATAATAAAGCAAATAGCTTTTGTCTTTTGATAGTCCAGGTAAGATGTTAAAATATAAAGTTAATTAAATCTTAAAACTATGACGTAACTCTACTTAATTTGATGTGGCATATCTTTTTGGCCGATCTCTGCAGGGGTCACCACAGTGGATAATCTGCCTCCATCTCACTCTGTCACAAGCATCCGCTTCTTGCCCTTTCTCCCCCTCTTCTGTCTTTGGCCAACAGTAGCACAGTTTCCACCGACACCCTGCTGGTCAGCAGCACTGGTGGTCATTGTTAACCCAGGCCCTGACCGATGTGATGTGAAAATCTTACTGAGGATCTGCATGTTTGATTTGGCAATGATTTTACGCCGGATGTCCTTCGTGACAGAAGTCTCCCATTTACCAAGCTTGGGACTGGCACTAGGAGTAGATTCGTTTATGGAGCCCTGTGGTTGGGTTAGAAATGATACTGTGTACTGTGTAATTCATGCGTTTATGGCTAATACTGTGTACTGCCCAAGTATTTTACTTTTATCCTTTAGCAGTACTATTCATTGAAACTTAAGCCTCATTGCATTGTACTGAATTGAAGTGATACTGGAAAGGATCAATGAACTTTCATGCCTCTCTCATGTTGTTTGAGGATTTAAAGCCCAATTTATAGCACTGCATTGAGTCTCCGTGGTATATTTGTATTCCTCTGCCATCATGACTAAATGTGCTCATGCTAGACTTGGAGCTAATAAATCTTGGCGAGCAGTTAGTTTTATTGAAAAACAGGAAAGTGAGCAGACTTGACAACATGATCTGAGTCCATATATGGACTGTCAGAGCTATGAAAATGAGGAAAAACAGAGTTTGTTTATATTGTCAGAATACTAGCCATTTTATCAGCATGCTAGGCAAAGTTAATTCACCTAGGTTATCTTCTAAAGAGGTATTATCCTTGTGGTTAATTAATATACTGTGTTCAGAACTTCAAGACATGTTGAGGAGGTAATTTAGCCATTTAAATCAGCTGTGTTGGATCAAGGACACATCTAAAACCTGCAGGACACCGGCCATTGAGTTGCCCACCCCTGGCTTACAGTAACTGTCCTGCAAAAAGGTAAACGTCATTCGACACACAATGAAGGTACAGAACACTGATCTCAGACCTGATGTGTTCCTGTGACGTGTTAGTGTTTTTACTATTTTAACTTTCTTGAAGCTTGCCATTTGTTGTCTATTCTCTTTCATTTCTACTGCCTACTGAGATATACAGCTAAGCTGCCATGTTAAAAGCCTCTAGTTGGCTTGCTGATATTTGTTGAGTTGGAAATATATTTAAAATTAACTACTGCTTCATAAAAAAGTAACTCAGTTTATGCTTGCTCTGTTCGTTTAGCTATATACTGCTGATAAATGCTGCAAGTTCATCGACATGCACATGCATGAACACATGAAAGTGACAAGGACGGAAACAGGGTGCATGCTAAGTGGTAATGTGCTCATAATATTTCTACTTCTTGATGCATCTTGACAGCATTGGCTGGGAGGGATGCCAGGCTGAGGCACAGATGTATTTATTTAATTAAGGGTACCAAAACGCTGTTCGTGGTTGTTTCACAACCTTTATATCTGTTTCCAACCAAGCTTTACGTTGTAACTGATTCAAAAATGTCCCTAAATCATTTTTTTTTTAATTCCCAGTGCTGAACTGCTGCATATTAGTTACTTTTTTCTGTAGCTTAATTGCGCTCTTAGTTTGTTAGCGAACTGGAAGCACTAGAATATTATAGTTTTGTAGTTTCTAATTGTTTTTTTTTTAATTTCATTTTGACTTTTTATTTTTAATTCAGTTTAGTTTTACTTAGTTTCCAGAGTGGATTTTCTTAATTCAGTTTATTTATTGTTAGAATATTTAATGTTTAAAAATGTTTAATTTTGGTTTAGTTTTCATTATTTTCACTCTTGGTATTCTTAATTATTATTGTATGCAGTGTTGGGGAGTAACAGAACACATGTTGCGTATTTAAAATACAAAATATGAGTAACTGTATTCCATTGCAGTTGCCGCTTAAATAGTTGATAATTAGAATACAGTTACTTTGTTGAAATAAATGGATTGCACAGCGGTCTTTTCCTGTTTCATATGTTAGGCTATTCCCTCTCTAGTTTTGGTAATTCCACGCATTATTGGAAACCCAAACAAAACACGCATTAAGAGGCTCTGACCGGAAATCTGACCATGCAATGCAAACTCTGTTTGCCAGCAGCCAGCATCAAAAGACTCCACCTACACCCTAAAGAAACATCTGGATAAGTTCTTTTTAAAAAAACTAACGTTAGCTACTGCAACTACCTTGTTTTAGTCGTGGTAGCTACCTGGGTTATGTACCACTTCAGTATGCTCGATGTACTATTGCTGTGTGATTTATTTAGAGTCCTCTGTTTTTTGCATTTGTTGACTTATATAAGACATTTTTTATTTTACCAAACATTAACCGGACAGAGAAGGCATCGTTTAAATATGTTAAAGTTTTCTTTAAGCAAACAGTATTATTAAAGTTCTTCATGACTGGGCCAAGTGTCCTCTTTTTTGGAAATCAAAATATGGTCACCCTAGGTTTATTACTATTAATGAAGGCTGCATTACAACCTGCTAGCTGCAAATAATCATGTGCAGTTCTGAAAGCAGACAGAAAGAAAACATATTACTGATACAGAAATCGTTTTCTACACGAGATCACTGCAAAAAGTGCAGCCTTATCTAATGTCTGCCCTGTTACTCATTTTATATTAAGATTTAAAAATCTAGTTGGTGTTGCTTTCAGAACTGCACATGATTATTTGCAGCTAGCAGGTTGTTAATGCTGTCCATCAAGTCTAACAGTCTGTGGTCTATGAACTAACCTCAGCTAACGCCAGCTAACAACGTTAGCTTGGTGGTGAGTAGCCTTCAGTAATAGTAATAAAACACACAGCAATAGCACATTCATGTAGTTGTAAAAAGCATGACAATATATCAAGTAATCTAAAGTAATATGTTACTCACACTGAATAACTTAATGGAATACATTACAAACTACATTTTGGGCCATGTAATCTGTAATCTGTAGTGGAATACATTTTAAAAGTAACCTTCCCAACACTGATTGAATGGAGGGCATGTGTCAAAGGTGAAATCTAAGAAAATCAGCACAGGTGTCACAATAAAAACACAGAAACTTTTGAAAGCAGTTGACTCGGCCTTGTAGACAACCGGATTCTCAATAAACATGTTCATCAGTGCCACATTAGGCATATTGTAAAATAGTTAACTGTTTTTGCCTGTTCCCACTGTTTTAGTTAACTATAATAACCTTAGAAAGACCTAACCTAAAGTTCGTCCCTGGTCCCTGACAGAGTATTGGTTACAGTTAATAAGGAAAACCACTTATTACTATTATGTCTGGCAAGGAGGTCATAGTTTTGGTATCATTTGCATACTTGTCATTCTGTCTATAAACACAATAGGATTTTACGTCTGTCTTTCTTTCAAGTTGATCCCAAAAAGTGTGACATCTTTAAAAAAAACAAAGACAATGAGCTGCCTAGCTAAGATAAATTGAAAAATTGAGGCATAAGTACTTAAAAATGTATGTCCCTTATATGTTGATATTTTACGTTATGTGATGTCCGACCTCCAATCATAGAAAAGGTGGGGTATTTTTTACCCCAATAAGAGATGCCTTGACAGAATGCTACGTCTCCATGCCCAGTCTCTACTGCACAGGCTGTGTTTTCAGTATGACTGAGGTTGTTGGTGCCGATTGCTTGTATGTTCACTAGCAAGAGTATGGAAACACTGCAAGTTATAAGTTCATGATCTTGGAGGAAAGGATCACTTTCTTTAAAACTGTAATATATGGCAGTTGGCCTTGGCAGAGGGCCGCTGAAGTTAAATAATTAAGTTAACAGCAGGAAGGAAGCAGAGGCCATTTCCGTGGTATTCTTGGCTTCACTTCTGGAGACCTGTCATGTCGTCCATCTAGAGTGCTGCTCAGTTGACTGACCACAGCTTGGTTCCTTCATTCATGGTAAGCATGGACACCCTGTTTTGTTCATGAACAGTTGCAGGAACGGAAGCACCATGCGGGCCGTAATGTGGCAGCTCAACAGTGAAAGCCATTTCCGTCACTCAGATTCTTGTAAACTGTCCAAACTGCACCATTCGAGGAATCATCTGATCATCTTGGAGGCTCTGTTGATGTTAAAAAAACAAACCAATCCAAATGCACTGGCAATGAATGCATTGCCCTGTGTGTCTCTGTAATGTGCTAATTACTGTTTAAATCTTGTGTCACTACCTTGGTGATGATTCACAGCACAAAAAACAGTGTGTGTTCAACACACAGTCTTATTGATTAAGAAGTTGTTTTCATTGCACAGTTGTGTAGATGTGCAGTTTGAAGGCCACCGCACTGACCCTGACATTGCACCAACCTTGAGGGCGAGCAGCTCCAATCTCCCTTTGATTGTCGCCATGGCTACACACAGTGGGAGTCCTGCAAATGAAAATGTGATGATAATGGTGATAGTGATGGTGTCGGTTGTCATACTTTGCCCCCAGGGCTTATACTTTCGCATCAGACCCACTATCCTCTGCCCGTGACCTCTGTCACCTACCCCGGGGAGACACTTGCCAGGTGAGAAAAGCACGCAACAGGAATTAGAAGGACTAGGTCGACTGTATGTCCAGTCCCTAGAGCAAGGTTGTTTTTGACTGTCCTTTTTTTTTATACACACATAATAGGGTTATTTTCTTTTCAAACTAATTTGGGAGCGGAGATGCATTTGGTGATATAATGAGAAGAGTGGTGTTGCCCTTAATGAGATTTCACTTTCTAATCATACTGAGTTAGCGTCAACTTTGGAGCCATTACAGTGTTTAAACATGCAAGGAAAAAATAATGCTTCGGGAGGAGAAGGTCGTCCTTGTTCTAATAAGTGAATCAGACACTTTTTATGCAGTTTACAAGGGCACGTGCAAACTCGTCAAAGAAATACTGACTATGACTCCTGATTTACCATTTGTTTGGAAGATGCTGTGTTTGTTTCCAAGTGCTTTATCTGTCATTTTGTGCTTGAGTGTTGTATCCCATGGTGTATATGCAAATGAAAATGAATAAGTTAAAAGAGGTTTGATCTTTTTTCTCATTAAAAAAATTCTGTTCACAATTAAAGGTTGGGAATGTAGCCCAGGATTTGCAGGTTTGTTTTTTTTCCACTTCGTTTCCATCCTTTTATTTTAGCTTTAATTCACTGGATAGGTTGAGGCTCCAATTCTTCTCTGGTGTGCAGTGTCTATTCAGCTTAGTAGGCAAAGCTGGGAGCCTTTGTTTGGCAGTTTTTGTTATACACATCTCGTTTTCAATTGTTATCCACACAGGTCTGGTCTCTCATTACACCAATTGCATCTCTCTTAGGCCAAACTTAGAGGCTGGTCATCATCACCCTGGCAACCTCCAGTCACTAGGGAAAAACGTGATTTCCCCAACCAGCAAGTGGTTGCTGGCAGTCACTGGGTGAAATTGTGTGTTTAGAGGATGCTGTATCAAAAACCTCCCTGTTATTGGTTTTCCCACTAGCAGATTGCAGTTGTCACCTGTAAATTGCATGAAAGACCCTGACTTGTCTTGAAAAAGTACCATCCAAACAGGAAACACAGAACGTTTTCCTTCACAGTAAGTCACCCCTATCCTGTTGCAACAGCACATTTAACGGTGCAATTTTTACTTTTCTCCTTTGTCCAGTTTGCATTGCACATTTCAGTTTCTCTATCGTTCAGCAAGTAGTTTACAAGTGTTTGCAGACGAGTTGCCACCTTCCGTACAACTACGGGCTACCACAGCACTCTGCTACTGACCAAATCAATAGAAGGTAGGTTTTCAGTGCAGCACAATACACCTCTTTGTGATCACACTAGTGGCTGCCAGCAACCTTCAGCACCCACTTGGCAAAGTTGCAAAATGCACACTTTTCCCTAGTGACCAGTGGTTGCCAGATGGTTGCAGACTGTTCTCTAGGCCGGTGTGATTGAAGTCTTAACTGTCTAAACATCCTCACGAACTTTCCTGATTTTGGCTTCTTTGATGGTCCTGTACAAGCAAGTAGTAAAACAAAAAAATAGTTAATGAAACTTGGACAAAAACTGGTGCCACCCTTTCAGATCTAGAGTTTAATTTAATTGCAACTGTATAGTTTCCCAGGAAGTCACCTTGAAATACTGATGTTTCATATCCACTCTGGCAATCTCATATATCCCATCAGTGGAACATCTCCAAACCTTTCCTGTGACCGCATCATCACAATTTTGTCTCTTCTTCTTTCTTTTTATTAATTTTATCTTTAAGTGAGAGATACTAATGTACCAGAAAATATCCCAAGATCACAAAACATGTCCCAAGCAAAACCTTTTTTGTCACTGCAGGTGATAGGTAGGGAGAAATTGTATTCCGGAGCAGCAGCCTGACTAAAAAAGCCTTAATTGGTATGTATCTGGGGTGAACAGAGCTCCACAGTGCTCTCTGAAACCATCTTAATTAAACCCCTCTCTCCTTCTTTAGTTTTGGTTTATGCAGGAGGATGCTGTTAGTCCAGTACATATCCACTTTTAATGAAGGATTGTTCTTTTGGTTTGAGGCTACAAGCAGGTTGTAGATGAGAATATGTTCCTTGCAGGTTTTCCAAATGGGCAAACACAATCATGTACTCTTTATTATAGTTATTATAATCACACAGCAATTCCAATTTATTGTATAATTAGACATATAAACTAGTTTGCTAGTCCCCTGACTTTTTCCTAACACTAATGTAAGACTGACATACTTTTCAGTCATGTCTCAGCATAAGGTTGATCTGTGGTCATTAAATTAGGTAAATAAAATTTCTTTTCTAATAACTGCAACCACATAGTGGAAACCAAAGAGATTTAATGTCTAATCACTCTTACAATGCTGATATGCTATAGTATGATATTGAATGAGGTTTAGTTGGTAAACATTGACCAAAAACCAAAAGCTGATAATTATCATAGACTGTCTATGAAGATGGATGTAGCCACCAAGATGTCACCAGTGTGTATACTCAGTATTTAAGCTTTAATGTTAGCATTTTAGTAGCCAACATTTTAGTTTTTTATTATTATTTAGATAAGAGGATGAAATATTGCACTAGAGAACTTGAGAATTTTAGGCTATGTCCACACGTACCCGGGTATTTTTGAAAACGCAGATTTTTCTGTGTGTTTGCACCGTTCGTCCACATGTAAACTGCGTTTTCGGTCACTGAAAACTGAGATTTTTAAAAACGCCTGCAAGGGTGGAGATTTTCGAAAACTCAGTTTTTGCATTTACGCGTGGACGAGGAAAACGGAGAAAACGCAGCGTCAAAGTTGTGCGCCTTTTTTGACGTCACACTGTGCGCTACGTTATTGTTTCGGTGAAATGGATTTTTACAATGGCGGACTTAGACAAAATACTGTTACTGTTAATTTTACTCTGTGCAGTGTTTACATGCTTACATATACAACACAGTTTCTGTCCTTCCACACATAGGACTCAGTTCTGCTTCTATGCACCATCTTTGTTTACTCTTTCCCACCCAGGCTTCTAGACTTCTGATTGGCCAACATTTCTATACGGTTAGGAATATATCGCCACCTGTTGCTTTGGCATGTTCCTAGCAGCGTTTTCCTTCGTTTTTGCCTGGGGTAGACTGACAGAAGCAAGGCTGCCATATCGCGCCATCGGCCCCTCTGGCCAACACCAGTAGGCGGTAGGGTAAAGTGTCTTGCCCAAGGACACAACGACCAGGAAAGAGAGCTCGGGGATCAAACCGGCAACCTTCCGGTTACAGATGAGCTTCCCAACCCCCTGAGCCACGGTTGCCCCACGTTTAAGGTATGTGCTAACTAAAAATAAAGACAAGACGATAGTTTATTAAGCTTTTAATGAAATTTGCAGATTGTGTCAGTGGAGTAGACCCGTCCTTCAAATCTGGGGACAAGGAGGACGCATTTTTTGGCCGCACTTGGAGGAGTCTTCGAATTTGGACAGCCTTCGTCGCGTTGCTGTGACTTAATCGGCCTACAAATGTGGCCTCCGAAAGATGCGGCCCCTGAATTTGGACACAGCTATGATTCCGGAGACTGCTTCTTCTTCTTTGATGTTTAATGGCAGCTGGCATCCTTGTATATGCAGTGCTGCCATCTTCTGTTTTAGTCCGTTATTACACTCTTAAATCCTACTACTTATTCCCGCGTCTTTCAGGATCTTGCAAAGCTTCAAATGACGCGCCGACTATTAAATTAGTTGTCAACGATTTTGATAGTCGACATAATCATGACTAGTCGACTAATTGTGGCAGCCCTACTGTAGGCATGTATTTTAATAGCGCAAAGTTGGGCATTTTAACATTGAAGTCTATGGGGGTTCACTCATTTTTGGAGTTAGCCTCAAGTGGCGACTAGAAGAACTGCAGTTTTTGGCATTTACCTCTGGCTTCATTTTTCAGCTCTGAATGTTTCTGCTTGATATAACCTACTAAATATCCACTTTAGAATTATCATTATAGTCTCTAAAGGCTGTTAACTCTGATTTGTACCCTCTGAGGTCAAGATTAAACAACGTAATAACCATGTTGTTTCCTATTTGTACGTCTTAACATCCACAGTAAATGGCAGAGTAAAATGTTGACCATCATGTAGCAGGGGAAGAGGTCTCCTTTTTCTTTTAGGGGTCGCCACAGTGGATCCACCTCACACTATCTCCATGAATCTTCTGAGGTCTTCCTCTTTTCCTTCTGCCTGGCAGCTCCTTATTTGACATGTTCGATATCTTCATACCTCCACAGGTGTATCATCTGGACAACCTTCACACTCTGCATAGCTGCCCTCACTCTCTCCTTACTAAATTTCTTCACTTCCTGATTTACTAACTGTCCTCCATCCGTCTTCTTTTCTTTTTCTTCATTCACACTACATCTTTTCAGCACACCCCCTTCCCTTGTCAGTACATTTCCCTCTCTATTCTTGGTCACATTAACCTGCTGTACATCCTTTTCTACTCTGTCTTTCTGTCTACGGGAAAAAGATGGGGGAGAGGCGTTGTTAACATTCAAGCAAGCACTCTGTTATGGAAACATTCATGCTATTATAGTCAAGAAAAACAGCTTTTTACTCAATTTGCAGTTCAGCTATTTGCCTATGACTAACTAATATTTCTGACTGAGCTATTAATGGTCCCATAGATGGCCTTGCATAATGCTGAGTCCCTGTGTGTGCTTTTGGAAAACAATAGACCATGCCATACAGTGGATAAAGCTTTTTTTTACTGACTCTTAAGGCCACTCAGAAGCCTTGGATGGAAGGAAATGCAAGATTAATCAAAGACTACAATAGCGGAGATGGGCAGTTTATGCTGCACAGCCATCAGCAGAATTGGGTTACTCCTCGCTAAAGCACCTACAATACCAGCAGACTCCCATGCAGACATCGCCCATAAGCACTTTAATTCCTCCAGAGTTACTTTGTGCTACCATCCTATCCACTTGAGAGCCTTGACATCATTAATCCATTAAACTTTAAATTCCAGAGGATTTCTAGCCCTCCTGCTCCCAGATTAGCAGTTCAGTGCGTTTTTGTGTCAGTTCACTGGGTTGAAATTAATTTCTCGACTAATTTAGTAATTGCATGCCAAGCTTTTTTTTTATCTGTGCGAAGCATAAGTTGCATCACATTGCCACTACACTAGAGGCAGGTTAGATTTTTCGAGAACTGTGTTCATATTCAATCTGCACCCCGAGCTTATTATTACAATTTTGTATTTTTTTATTTTGAATCAGTAGTCTACTCTTAACACCTCATACACAGGCAAAATCTGACTAACCCAATAAAAGCCGGATGAAAACAGATTTCCTATTAAATATGTGAAACACGCATAGTGGAACGGTGCGTGCTGTGATCTGTCACTGAAAGAAGGCCTACATCAGGATGTAGACAGTGAAACATGCTAATTGGCACAAGCTTTTAACCACTTTCTCTGAATGTCTGCTCTCACTGTGAGTACGGTATTACACAGGATGGTTGCTCTGGGTAAGTGCTTCACTGCTACCGCCTGTTTTGCCCATTAAGCTCCTCTGACACACTGATGTAGAGGCTACTTCTTTCATACTCTATCACACGCGAGTGTGTGAGCATACTCTTAGTAGTGTGGGTGGCACTGGCTGTAATGAGGGAGGGAAATGATGTAGTGTGTGATGACGAGTGACTCTCAGTCTTTCTCTCTCCTCCCTCGGTCCCCTTCCAGTGCACAGGGTGAGTCACGGTGTGTCCCATGGCGCCCCTCCCCCCAGTTCGTTCTCCAAAGAAGACGGAGACGCGCACCAATAACAGTTTTGTGCTGGCACGGGACGTCTGGACATGGTCCCCGCTGATCGCCGACCACATTTGACATCTCTGCCTCTCAGTGTGACTCAAGTTCGCAGGGGGTCTGGTTTTGTCATGAGAAGGCATCAGCCAAAGAAAAACAAAAAAACCCTGTGGTGTCTCATCACCCGTGTATCTGCTTTCTCGCTGCCTCTGAAAAACATGACAGCGTTTCAAAAGCACATGAGCGCTGTTGTGACACTGACTAGAATTACAGTAAATTACCACATTGCACAGAGGTGTAATAACAGCATTTCTACTCAGCGTTCCCATGACGCCGGCTGCCGCCGCTCCGCCACCATGGGGGCCCAGCTGCCGACAGAGATGTTCAGCTCTGCCTTACAAGGCGCGCACGAACACAAGGTGCACCCTGTTATCACGGCTCCCTCGCACATATGCATTCTTGCCCGAGGTGTGAGAGTTGTGATAATGGTGTGTCTTGCAAAACCCAGTCATCACGTGTCACTTCTGACAGCCACCGCTCGCCTCCTCTGGGAACACACCCACAGTCACAAATGCTGTGATTGTTGTCACACAGGTATGATGAACAGAGAGAAGGGGCTGGCAGGTTATGCATCCAATCCAGACATTCAGGAATACATCCAACGTAATAAAACCGTATTGAAGAGCGGGTCTCGCCCTATCTTCAAACCATATACCGCATCCTTTTTAGAGAAAAAAATACTATCATCTCTTGACGATAACATCATTGTGGTATGATCTCAGGTCTTCCAAGCATCTTTCCAGGCTGGCAATAAACGGAGCCGGTTGCTTGTGTGCAGTTGGTTAGAACTGTGTTCTCTCTGCCATCATCCCTAGTCATCCGTAATCCTGTGACTGCAGCTGTACACACAATGGGTAATCCCATCATGACTCAATTGTGTGTGGAAATAAAGACACACGTTGGCTGTGAAGAAGAGAGTTATTTGTTAAAGCTCAAAGGGGGCAGGGGTCTGTTGTTGTGTGTTCGCTGGGGAGGAGTGAATGGCATTAAACGTTCACCTGCCAATACGTCTCAGCTTGGACCGGGTCCAGCGTTGCTCCTGCTGTCACCACAGAAGTAAAGGAGGAGGTATTTTATTTTTTTCCACCCGTGAATGAAGGTCTCACTCTTTTCAGTTACTGGAGTTGCTGGATAACGTGCACGGTGTATTTTTAACAATGAGTCGAATCGCAAACACCAGCTTTCCTCGGGGTGAAAAAGCTTTTTATCTGGTCTAGGCCTTTTGCAATCTATTATTCAAGAGACATGAATTAGAATATGGTCGCTCGCAGGTTTTGTGCTCATGGAAAAGAGGAGGGGGGAAGAGCCCCAACTGTAGTCGGTAATTGCAACTCTATAACTGGCAATTTCACAGAGGGATTTCCTATTTACAGAGGGAAACCATGCGCAGCTTGGATGCTCGGCATCACCACAGGCTGGCTTGCGTTGATGCCCATTTGCGGTTTACGAAGCTACTGACCATGCTAGTGTGTGTCAGTCTGCCGTGGCCTCTATTCCTGCTCCTGCTTCACTGAATTTTGTGCACTGGCTCAGATAATGAACAGCTCAGCCCAAGGGGGACAATTAACTTCTTAATGTGTCTGATCTGATCGACGTTTGCTCTGGCGAGTGGAAATCCTGTGGAGGAGCGAGCGGCGCCGCGCTAAGGCCGTTGGAGCCTACGAGGCTGTTACTGTGACACAGAAAGGATCAAACATGAAACATAAGCCTTCTGTCTGGCACTGCCACGTTTCGCAGTTGTACAAGGAACACGAAGCCCTCTATGCATTTGGGATTTGCTGTCTGAACATTTTTTTTTTTTTTTGCACAGTTCATCCTCCAGATTCCCACTGCTCTTAACACTCGAAGTCAGCAATTGCCTCAAGGAGCCGAATCCGGTACCTTTGTCTGGAAACTCTCTTGACACTTCAATCAGGCAGAGAGGCAGGGCAGACGCTTGGAATTTTAATCAAAAAGAGAATAATGAATTTGTAGAATTTGAAAATGCCTCTCAAACAAAATGCTCCCAACCCTCTTTGATATGGAAAAGCTACCACTCCCCTCTCCCTCCTTCATGAATGAAATTATTTTTCCTGCCTACAGTCGGCTAGCCCAGGGCACTATGACCCTTATTACATGAGCTGTACATGTGAGAGAAAACCCTCCACGTCTCTTTATTTGCCCTCCCATTTTTTTTTCTATTTACTTTCCCCTGAGACCCGACTCTACAATGGCTCTCCAGCTGAGCAGTGACCCGGTGGTGCTCGGTGCCGACAAGGTGTTAAATAGGTTGTGGGGAGGTCTGGAGGTTATATGAAATTGACAGCTGGGGGTAGTTAATCACTATAGTGTGTGTTGCCCTGTTATGCACTTAAACCCCCTAAAGTAAAAGAAAAACCCCACTTGCTCTGTTGGAAGTTAACATCGTACCAGAAACATTTGCTTTAGAAGTCAGAGAAATAAAATCTTGCTTGCTGTTTGATCTTAACGACTTTCTGTTCCTGAGTGCCTTAAGACAATTTAAAATTCTTTTTTCTGCGCCAATAAGTTTTTAAAAAGTAATGAAGTGTTTGAAATTTTTGTCCAACTTTTGTATTTTAGTGCACTGGTAGTTTTAAATTTTGTATTATTAAAAAATAACTATTCTCCACTAAATATATTAAAGGATGACTGTGCAGCTGAACCGCCAGAAACTCCATGTATTTAAAAAGCTTGACAATGTTAAATGTGCACTGGTTTGCCTGATTTGTGCTGTTTGACCAATCACAATGTAACAGTGAGGGCAAACAAGTTTACTTAGTCTGAAGCTTAACTCTGATAAGCTGATAAAACTGGTATAACTAAAGTGCTAATTGTTGAATTTCCACCTTTGCTGCCGTTAGTCTTCTGACCACAACTTTCATCCTTACAGCGAAAATTAAAAAATGATTTATAAATCAGTAATATCTTCCACTGGTTTCCACTCCATGGAAGCCTACTTCTGCGTCAGTTCTAAGTCGTCACTTGCGCCATAACATGAACCCATTTTAACTATGCCTCAGCCTTTATGTAACCTCGCATGCACCTCCACGAGACGTAACTACACACTGGGTGAACATATATGACGACAACTTGAATGCTGTGGAAGGTTGCGGTGTAGGGATAAAAGGAGTTTCCCATTACTACTCAAGATAGGGTGTAGGTTTCCCACAGAAGTCTAAATCAAGCTTAAAGTTTAGCATGATGGTTGCTGCTGTAGCCAGAATTAACTGTATCTGCACAAGTCCAAACCATCGCAGCCTTTTCCTCTTTAAGTCCAAACTGCTCAAACTGAGCTGTTCCCCCCATAGCTCAAAACATTGAGCTATGACCACAATTATATAAACAGAGTTACAACAAACATGAACAAAACTGCCAAACGCAGAGGAAAACTTTAACCTGCAAGAAATAATTTGTTCCCATGATACAAAATATCGATTAGAACAGAAGGACATAGCTGTTAACTGTCAAAAATACTGCATCCATTTATACAATTATAAAGGGAAAAAAGAAGAAATTGCAGGTGGCCTTTACACACAATTTGCTTTTATTGCACAGAATGATGTATGTTCAGAGAAACTCTAGAAGACAGTTTTCAAATTCATCCACTGACAGTCTGAGCTTGTTTCAAGTCAAAGTTTAAAGTGTGTAGCTGCAAGCAGGATTTGTGACATTGCAACTAATCTGGGAGCCAATCCCGCTCCAGTAGCCGTGTGACACAAAGTGATGAGAAAACTTGAAGCTTAGACAACTGCAGCACTAAGACGATGTGTTCTGCTGGAGACGGGAAACAGAGACATGAAAAATACTAACTTGCTCAAATCTTGAATTTTAGGTGTGATAGTCATAGATTTGGCTTTCTGACTTTCTAAACATGTGCTTTAAATGTTGCAATGATGAAAAAGAAATGTTGCATTTTTATGGATTTTAATACATTTTTATGTCAAAAATGTTGAAATATTCCAGCTTGAAAATGCAATTGGAACATATATGTCTTATATTATTGGACTGCTATCTATTAATTTTAGAATGAATCTCAGTATTTTCCCTTACTTTGAGGCTAAACATATCTTACCCCCATGCTTTTGCTAACGCCTTTTCCCCCTCAAGGTTCCTGTGAGTCTCACCCGAAACCTTTTTTTTCTCTTTCCTTAATCGAGAATAAAGATTAAAGGTGACTGGTGCTTTGCTGTCAGGGCCCCTGTGGGCTACTTCGCCTGAGAAGCCGAGGCTGCCAGTGAAAATCTTTTCTGTCAAATCACTCCCTAATATTGTGTTTTATTTGGACGACTTTTTCAGTCCTCCTTGTTTTACTTGGATTTATTGGTTTTCTTGCATTCTGCTCCTACTTATGTACTCAGTTTTAGTCTATTTGATATAGTTTTGTCTTTTATATTTACTTTTTATCTTTATGTAACAGAAAAACTGATGAATGAATGAATGACGTGGTGCAGTCATGTCTATGTTTTATAAAAATGCAATATGGCTCACATTAAATTCATATTAGATAAAGGAGATCCAAGGGATTTTATGGTTTCGATAAGGGGAGCATAAGGATCTAATTTGTTTTAGTTCTGCTCTAACAGATACAGTAAGTCAGATGCTCCAGGTTGTGACACTCTGGAGTTACTGTTAGCTACAGCATATGGCAGACTCCTACTCCGGTTCGTGAGCCCTTTAATTAGCGCAGCGATCCAAATGAGGTTACTGCATTGAAGGGGAAAAAAATCGAATCAAAAAGAGCAGGGAAGCAAGAGAGATTGTGTCTGTGAGAGAGTGTGTGTGTGTGTGTAAATGGGATGATGGTGGGCAACAGTAAGGTTGGGTATGAAAGCACAAAATGTTATGTAATTCAGTGTCTGATTATGTAAGTGCTCAATAGTAGGTATGGGCTGTGAGGGGACTCAGTTCCCCACTATCTGCATGAGCACATGCTAATCATTGTTCTCCTCTGAAGTTCACAGCTAATTGTTTCTCAGGAGAGGAGCCTGGCATCCTCTTCTGCTCCTGCTGTGGAAGCAGAGATGGTGTTGCATGCTGTGTTGTCAGACGTGCACAGCTTTATTAGGCAGGTTTAGCCCAGTGCCATTTAACATTAAAGACATGGGTCATAGGGAATTTTCTAAAGTGACTTGCTAAAGTACTTTGAACTTAAATTGCATATTTACATACATACATCATGTCTTGTGCTCCGGTCTATATTTATATTAGTGCTGTCAATAGATAAAAAAAAAAACTAACTAATTAATCTCACAATTTTCTGTCATTAATCGCGATTAATCGCAATTGATCGATAGCCTGGCTTCAATTACACTTTTCCAAGCTTGTAACAGACATTTATGCAATATAATGAAGTGAATTGAGAATAAACACAAAGAATGTGTGTTTAAATTCAAAGAGAATTTGAATAATTTTCTTCAATCTTTTAGCACAGGTTCTCTCCTGTGAAATACAACTTTTTAAAAGCCTATATACTAATAGGTAACCGGTATAATATATATTAGTGCTGTCAAACAATTGCAATTTTTAATCAGATTCATCACAGCCTTACTGTGGATTAATTTCGATTAATCACAATTAAATATCATTCATTTTTATTCTATATTAATCGCATTTCATTTTGCATGAGCAAACAGACTTGAGAAAAAAGGGAAAATATATGCACTTAACATGTTTAATGAACATCTTGCATATTCATGTTAACAAGTAACTCCGTAAACATTTATCCACTCTCTCTGTCACTCTTGGAGAATCACTTCAAATCCTTGAAACGAGGAACCAAAGCTATGTAAAGCGCGTGTTCTAAAATACATTAACAGGTCTGCAGTTTGTTGCAATCCACTTGGCAATTGTGTCAGTCAATATTTCCGAGGTAGACTTGCTGAGTCCCCGATACTCCATGAGTAGTTTCTCCCAAGCTGGGTGATCCGTTAACCAAAGTCCTAGCAGTATTCCCGACTAACGTATGCTTTTCGTCAATGTGATATTTTAAGCTGGAGGTGGAGAAAATTCCTTCTTGCACAATGTACATAATATGTCGGTCGACTGTTCCTCTTGTTATTTTTTTAATACTCAAATTTCCCATCGAGAGGACAAATTTGTGTTTATCATTTGACTGGTTCAGCTGCCTGTCACTACCAGATCAACTGCCCATTTGCGCATGTGCGAAGGTCACTATGCTTGGACAAACTGCCTGAAATGCATTGACATTAAGTTTTCAGGGATTTTGAGTCATTATTGAAAGTGTGACTATATGGGTGTGACATTAGGAAATGCAGTTCAATTCAATCCAATTTTATCTATATACTGCCAAAAAGCAAACCCCAGCTCAGGGAGGGGCGGCCCTCTGAATGAATAGATTGAGAGAAAGACAGGATAAAGACACGCCTTGAAAGAGAGCCAGACACCGGCTTCATGGACAGATAAAGTTGGTTGTCATCTGCTTAGAAGTGAAAATATATGCTTTGCCTTCTAATTATACTACCTAAGGAAGGCATGTATAATGTAAACAGCATTGGTCCTAGCATGGAACCCTGTGGAACTCCATAACTAACCTTAGTGTGTGAAGAGAACTCTCCATTTACATGAAGACTTTGGAGTCCTTTAGATTTAATTCAAGCCACTGAAGCACAGTACCTTTAATAGCTACAGCATACTCTAATCGTTGTAAGAAATTATTATGGTCAGCAGTATCAAACGCTGCACTGAAGTCTAGCGGGACAAGCTCAGAGATAAGTCCACTGTCAGAGGCCATAAGAAGATCATTTGTAACCTTCACTACAGCTGTTTCTGCGCTGTGATGAGCTCTGAAACCTGACAGAAACTCATCAAATTAGCCATTCCTCTGCAAATGATAAGTTACCAGTTTTACAACTACTCTTTCAGGAATTTTGAGATAAAAGGTTGGAGATTGGCCTATAATTAGCTAAGTCAGCCTGGTCTAGTGATGGCCTACTGCCAGCTTGAAGGCCTGTGGTACATAGCCGATTAATAGAGATAGGTGGATTGTATTTAAGATTGATGAACAGAATATAGAAAGGTGTTTGGCGGTTAGACTCCAGTGGCCCGTCTTGGCAGAACAGAACCCCAGCTGTGAAAGGCATTAGAGCAGGACACCCTGGAGCCTAGATGCTGGTGGTAGAGATGAAGGTAGCTTGAATGGAGCTTGAGTGATAAGAGGTGGAGATGGGGAGGAGGTGGGTTGCACAAAGGCGCCTGCGAAGGAGAATGACAGATGCGCAGTGAGATTTAGTACGTGGCATTACTGCTTATTGGTCTGGAGAAGGCTGGGAGAAGGTGATTGGACTAGACCTGTCATGACACAAAGAGCTTGACAGCGTAGCTAGTCAATAGAGAAAGAACTTTTTTGTAGTGAAATTATACAGTCTTAAAAACAGTGTAACTTGTCCACTATCTAAGAATCCCATGCTGCTTTTTTGGTTTTGATTACTTTAACTTCTTCCTCTTCGTAGTGAACACCCCATCCCCATTCACTCACAAACAACTGAATGACTAATTTTAGCTCACTGTATAGATCATATATTTATATACCAGTCAGTCTTCAGAGCCAACCACAGCCCTACAACAGCTCTCATAACTGTAATGAATGCCTTTAAGATCAAAAGTGACTCACAGAGAACTTTGATTTTAGCGTCTCTTGATCTCACGGCTGCCATCGACACTGTTGTTCATGACATTTTAATTCAAAGGCTTCAAGTTTCAGTTGGCTTAGCAGTTCCTGTTAGCTGGTTGAGTTGCTTTTATGTTTCAGTAGGTAGCTTTAAATGTGTCGTAACAAAAATTCTTTCTGGGGTTCCACAAAGGTTAGTCCTTGCTCCACTGCTGTTCAACCTACACGTGCTACCGCTTGGTATCATCGACATGCACACGGCACATGGCTGTTCATCTGTGTTTCCCCCGATGATCTTAGTTGCGTTAACGTACAGCTTAGCCTCTTGCTGTTGATCAGATGAAATGTACCATTATTGTGAGGTGAAACTGAAAAATTTACTGCAATGCAAAGAAAGTATTGTGAGGTAAGGCAAAAGTAGTGATTAAAACATTTCTCTAATTTTTTTTCTTTTTGGGGGGGAGGCTCAGTAACCCAGAAATCAGAGAGTGTGTTGAGCATCCTCCTTGTCTGTGCCCTAAGAATGATAAATAATGGATAACCTACAATAATCACATTAACTGGCATCCACGGGAAAATAATGCACATTGCAGATAATGAAAAATATAAGAAAACCCACATAAGCGAAGTGAAGAATCTGGAGTTTCACTTCAGCTCAAAATGTGTGCCAGAATCAAATAACATGCACACTGGAACTCTACATGACACCTGTCAAGTCCGGGAAATGGCTCTTTTCTGTTTTCCAGTCCCCCCGCTCCTTCAGGATGGCCTTGTTCGTTTTCTCACTGTAGAGACAGACGATCACAGGCGCTTCTTCTTCTTACATCTCTCTTTCATTTTCACCCTCTCTTATTTCTGCACTTTTCCTCTTTCTCTTGCACTCTTACGTCTCTCTTTCATTCGACACGCTTCTGTATCTGATTCCTAGCTCTTTCCTCCATCGTGCACTGGTCTCTTTTTTGTTTTCTGAGCTTACTCTTTGTCTTTCAGGCCTTCCCCTCCTTCCTCGCAGCTGAGCTGCTGCTCTGGGATTATCCCAGATCATTTGACATCAAAATATCTTCTCCTCAGTGTTGCCCTGTGTTCCCCTCATCTAGACCATGTAATATTAAAGTCAGAGGGGACACCCTTGCTGTTTTCAGTGAGAGCTTGTTTGCAGCAGAGGAAAAGAGACCAGGAGCAGGAGTGAGGAAAGCGATGTCACCCACAGCAGAGCCAGCGAGATGAATGCACTTTGACTAAATCTTCCCTTTAGCCACTTATTATTATTCAGAGAGTCCAAACCCTGCTCTACTGCAGCTCTAAAAACGCATATAAAATGTGAAGGATGCATTTGTCCACAGTCAACACACAACGCTTTTTAAGGCAAGGTTGAGACTGAGAACACACCTTCCTGACTGATTATGCACATAGATTATTGCTGTACAGCTGCCACAAAAGTCATTGATCAGTCATTGAATTTAATGCTTCTCCTTGACGGGTGGCCAACTGTTTTGGAAGTAAATGAACCATAAACATTCACCTATCAAGAAAGCCGTAGGGGACTTTTACTGTGGGCCCCGCTGTTGTGCAGCCCGCCAATGAGGCTACATAGCAGCACATGTGCAATTAACACAGGACAGATGGTCCAAGTTCACATCAAATCAATGCCGAAGATGAAGTGAAGGGGAGGGAAGCCCGACTAGCCTCATGGGGCCCCACGGCTTCACTGTCACTGATGCGTGGTTCAAATTGACATGTTTGATCAGGTGACTCCATGAGAGCGTGTTCACTTTGAAAGTAAAATGTTTGCCAGAGAATATTTACAGTACCCCTCTGTGTTTTGTAACACAGATGGATCTGCTTTACGGAATCTGTCATTTCAGATTACTGTCATACATTATGCATGTGACGTGCCATTAGTAAAGACAGGTAGGGGCAGAGTAGAGCCAGGGGGGTCTTAATGAATTTTTCAGATTATGATGATAGGAGGATTTGCATTTGCGGTTGGCGACATTGCGTTTATTTTGGAAAATTGGCTGAGATTAAGGTTCATGGTTACGGAGTCCCTGGTACCTGCTTAATACTATTACAAAGAGCAGCGAATAACAGGCCGTGTGTTTTGTGTGTTCCTTGTATCTGGTTAAATGAATTAATCTCTGTAGTAATCCTGACCTTGTTATGTTAATTTCCATGTAATACAGTTTACCATTGATTAAATCCAAGGGTGACAGTGTTTGCCACACAGCACCATTCACATGATGTTTGACCATATTATCAGGTTGTTGGTTATTGCATTTCACTTGTTATTTTCATGGTATTATATGCTCATCATACATTTCAAGGTTAAACACACTGTTAAAAGCCATTTCAAATCTCATCTCAGTATTACATGAAATATGGTCAGCTGTCAGGATCACAGTTTTCTTAAGCTTGGTGATATTGAAATCTGGTGATATTGAAAACCACTGCAAAATTTGACAATTCATATGGGAACAAAATTAAAGTGAAGCAGTAATTTGGTGTGGGATATATGCACACCCCATAGTTGCAAAACTCATATTGTATCACATCCCAACGGTAAGAGGATCTGAGTTTTGAGGAATGCTGCTTTATCCACCTGGAAGATGGGGTGGTTGTAAAAGGATAGACATGGTCAGCAATAATAGGTTTAATCAAGGATCAGTTGGGGCTGAAAGTGTGCCGAGAAAATATTCCTCACTCCATTACACTACCACCAGTGGATCCATGCTTTCATGTTGGTTACAACAATTTGATTCTACCATCCAAATGTTGCCAGATCAGACCAGTGTAAACAATAGCCTCCGTTCCCTGTTCTTCGATGGCAGGAGCGACGCCCACTGTGGTCTGCTGCTGCTGCTTCATCCGTTTTAAGGTTTAACTTGACACCCACGTGTGCTCTTCTGCAAACCTTGGCTGTAGCAGGTAATTATTCGAGTTATTATTGGCTTCCCATTTTTCTGAGATTTTGATCTGTGCGACATGGCACATCACACAGTTGCTCCAGGTTTGCTGGCAGATTTGTTGGCTCCTGTTCTATCACATCTCGACAGGTGTCCAAAGCAGGCTGGCCATTCTTCTCTGACCTCTGGCATCAACAAGGCACGTTCACCAAGAGAACTGCTGCTCACTGCATCATTTCTCTTGTTCGGACTATTCTCTATAAACCCTAAACATGGTTGTGTGGGGACAAATCCCAGTAAATCAGCAGCTTCTGAAATGTTCAGACCTAGTTTATGGTTGAACAATGCTTATGATAGTACTTATAGGGAAAAGGAAAACAATCCTCATCACATTTTTAAATGTAAGATAAGAGGACAGTTGAATAGTGTATCATACATGATCTGCACCAATATAATACAAATAAAAATATAAAAAGGCAAGATAAAGCCACTATATAGCACTTTTCTACTCTGAGCACTCAAAGCCCTTTGCACAACTTGCCTCATTCACACAAGCACTTTTTCTATGCTCTTTCTACACAAGTGCTTTCTATCTAACATGCATACGCATTCATACTATGATGAATGCATTGGAGAGCAACTTGGGATTAGTATTTTGCCCAAGGATATTGGGCATGCAGATAGAAGGGATTGAACCACTAACCTTTAGATTAGCAGATAACCTGTTCTACCACCTTATATCTACCACTAAAGCCTCTTTTCCATTAGTACCTACTCGGTTTGACTTGACTCGACTCTACTGGCTTTTGGTCATTTTCCATTACAACTGTGTACCACCAATGTACACATGGTATCTATACCGACTCGACCAAAAGTCCCAGGATGTCATTTGTATGCACCACAAATACAGCAGAACAATGGAGGACGTTGAGGCAATTATATATCTGCTGCTTGGTGTATGGCTTTCTGTCAGACTCGGGGATCACGGTGTTGGTTTGTGTGTAGCCATTTCCCTCCTTGCCAGGTTTCAACAATGGCGGTTTTGATTTTTGTGAAGGAATCGCTCATGACTCATCGAGCGATGCCACTGACTGGCCAATCGGTGGCATGCAGTCACATTCTCAGATTGCTTGGAACCCTGGTGTACTAGGTACTATCACCTAATTAAAACCCTAAAAACTGAGTCGAGCCAAGCCGAGTAGGTACTAGTGGGAAAAGGGCTATAAGCATTTGTAAATAAATAAATATAATTCCAGTGTAATTTCAGACAAAATACATGGAAGTTCCATATAATACAGGATGATTACACCCTTCCTCACATTTTATATTATAAAGTGTTACCACATTTGATAATTAGCACTAAGATACAGCTGAGGGTAGTTGGGATATCACTGGTTATGCATATATTTGTTTGGGTTAAGAGGTCAAAAGAATTTATTTAGAGAGCATGAATTTCCTTGCAGTGAAGTCCGTAATTGTTCAAATGACATCCCAAGAACCACAGTGCCCGACGAAAATGGTAACATGCGATTTATTTGACACAACATAGATTTTATTTAGACATAATAAAGAGGAAGCACATTTTGTAAGTTGATTTATTATTATGCTTCTTTAAGTTCAGCGATTTATAACTGCAAATTCATTTAAAACCTAAACTAAGATGCTAAATATTTCAGACTGACTTTGAATTTCAGCCTCTGTCGGTCAAAGATTTGTTGATGATAATGATGTAGTTTTTTTTTAGCTTCAACTCTGAAAAAGACAGGTCATAAACTGTTTTCTCCATTTGCTGTGGTCTGTTAATATTGTACCAGAGGCCGTGGTTTAAACTCAGTCTTCACCAAGCAGAACAGAATATTTATATTTCACGCCCTGGCTCTACAACATCAATGCAGTGCAGCCGTGATTATAACTGAAGTGTTGCGATAATGACCTTGCTTTGGGCACATAACAAAATATTAATTAGACTTTGCTGTGTTTATGAGTCAGCTGTGGTCGTTATGCAACCCAGGGAAGCAAAACAGCGAACAGTTTTTGATGTAAATTCAAACACAAATCTGCGCCTTGTCTTTGTGAGCGAAATGAAGCTGCAACAGAAACAGTGGCACTATTACCCAGAGCAACGATTTCTTGACACACATTCATCAATAATGAAGGCTATGCAATGAAAAATCAATACGGCATAAATAAAGTGGCAGTTTTAATAGAAAGCTTCTTGCACGATTTCCTTCAGCACCTGCAGAAGAAAAAGGAAGCTGTTTGCAGGGGAGGGGAGGCACAGCACAGATAGCATTATAAGCATCCTTGCTAATTAACTGCTTCTATTTCCCTAACCAAAGCCTGCAGTCTCTCTCCTTTGCTCTATCATTCCCTCCCCTCCGCTTGTTTGACAGCCCAGTCTGATTTGTATTCAGGTGGCTGCCTCTCCTGCTTGTGTGTGACTCTGCAGAGCAGGTGTCCATGGCTGTGGCTCAGACAATGATAGCCCACTGATAAGCTGCCTCACACAGGCTCAAAGACAGGCAGAGACCCTGTGTTTTCCTCTAACAAGACAGATATGCTTTCAACTGATATTTTGTAGAAAATTATAGAGATTATATACTTTTGGGGGAACAAAAGCTAAGCCTAAATAAATGTATTAAGGCAGTTTCTGTTTCTACCTGTATAGTCTACAGGACTTTTTACTTCAAACCTGAGCTAAATTGATGCAAATGTCTCATTGCAGGCCTGCATGGAATGGCTAACAGCCTGTTAGCTTACCTTAGCTTATCCTAAAAAGGGTAAAACAGTTAGCCTGGCTCTGTCAGAAGGTAAGAGAAGTGCTTCTAAACAGAGATGCAAACTCTTATTTAGACCAGCGGTCCCCAACCCCTGGGCCTCGGACCGGTACCGGTCCGTGAGTCGTTTGGTACCGGGCCGCGAGAGTTGAGGCTCAGGTGTGAAATGTATGGTTTTCAGGGTTTTTATCGGTTTTCAGCGTTATTTTGTTATCGTTTTTATCGTTAACTCGGTTTTCCTGGGTCTTTTCACGTGTGTTATGAATAAATCTTCTTTTTTTCGGTACCGGTACTAGTTTTATTTTGTTGTATTTATCCGCGACACCTTAAAGGCCGGTCCGTGAAAATATTGTCGGGCATAAACCGGTCCGTGGCGCAAAAAAGGTTTGGGGACCGCTGATTTAGACTGTGTGAATTTTTTTTTACACTGTTTTCATTGCTGCTCGGCTTTACTGAAGAGTTTATAATGTTAATAATATTAATACTATTTAACCGTGTGACTACAGTCATCACAAAGTTGTACTTTTATTGATGTCACAAGCTGTAATAAATGTGAAGTTGTAGAAAAATATAAATGAGGCTAAGCTTAAGCATAATTGAGTGTTTTGCTATTTTTGGAGGAGTCTCTGTGCGTGTGCCTTGATCAGCTGTTTGTAGACACGTGGTAGTACTTAAATGTACTTATGTATTCTTCTAAAACATAATTAATCAATAATTAATTTATATAAAACCTGTACTACTAAGATATGAGCAAGAAATATAGGCCTAGCATATAGCATATTCCTTTCTGAGCATATTGGTTTATCTATAGTTGCCTGTGAGTAATCGTATCACTATTAGCAGCTGTATCCGATTCCTTCTCCTGGTTTTGTGGTGTTTTGATTCATGACAATGTGTGTGCATCACAAAATGCACCTTCAAGCCCTCTGAAACCATGCATGGCTTGAGGTGCATTGTTATCTTTTAACGATTGTTTGACATATGGCAAGATCCCACAGGTCGAAGCTGTGTAGTATTCCCCAGGAGAACTCTTTTGTATGATGATATTGTGCTGCCTGACCCCAGCATCCGGCATAATACCACAACGATTATCTCCTGTAATCTTTAATAACATTCCAGGAAGGAAGGAAGGAGGAAGAGGGAGTGCAATAAACTGCATCTGCTGCTACAGGCCCTGGACAAGCAAAGCAAGAGAGAGAGATGTAGTGTGAAGCACTGACCTGCATAGTTTGGCCTCAGCTCAAGTTTAAACTACTTGCACACAGTAATGGAAATTTTGCCTAGAAGCTGGGCATCCAAATTCGTTTCTGTCCAGCAATTAAACTGGTACAAAAGTCATTTCGTGTTGCTAAATGTCATGTTTAAAAGTTCAGTTGGAGTTAATATTAAAATCTTTGTCTTTTAAAAATTGATTTGTATTAAACAAAGTAACTTTGTGAGTTAGCTCACAGGAGCAATGTTTATGCTTAAGTTTCCTTAACAAATGGGGCCTAAGGGTATTTCACTCCCTGCTGAGCTGCAGCGTTAATGTCAGTGTGTGCATCTGGGTGTATAATTGAAAAATAAATACATATAAATTAAGGATGCCAAAGTAACAACATGGTAATGCGATGCAAATGGAAAGTGAAATAAAAGGAGCAAAAGACTGAAATACTAACAAACTGAGCCTAAATTACATCAGCCAACTATCTTTGGAGAAGTTTATTGATGAAACTGATTGAGAGAAGATGCTGAGCAGCTGAGCTAACTGAGGCTTCTTGTTCAAAACGCAGACTATGGAGTAAATATTCTAAAGGGAACTAAAGATAGTTTTCCATTAGTCACGTATCAAATGTCAGTGACTGGTATTGTGACGAGTGCCACTCAAGGGTTAAAGTGGGTGGGAATGATCCAGAACAGCGTTTCAGCACCTTCAGCTAATGAGCAATTAAATCAGACAGGCAAGTTAATGCATATGACTGTGGAATAAGTTCATTTTTCTTGTGCTGCAGCCTGGGATTGCTTCCAGTGACAGCACGGACATACTTGCTCAGTAACAAGAAAATAATGACACCACATGAACCACTTACACCTTCATTACATCTGTATTTATGGTGCAGATTAAGTAAAGCTGTGGTCAGGGTACTTCAGGAGGAGAGGCGTACACTAGTTTTGAGTCACTTAAAGGTTGCATGAAAACATTAGGCAGTTAGCTTGCGGTACTGTGTTGCATTATGTTACACTCATGCCAAGTAATCAGTGTTAGGTTCCATCAAGGGTAGCAAGCATCCGTTTTAGGTGATGGTGCTGATCATATTCTCTCACTGAATTCCACCTTTTATACGAGCTTTATAATGTCTAGTGGTTGGAGCTCAGCCATGTAGGGTGTAAAACATCTGCCCGTATCTTGTTGAATTCAGCAGGTGAAAACTGAAGGTCATGAAAGAAATTAACTGGAGCTCACAAAATAAGATCTTATGTGAATCTTATGTGTGTGGGGTTTTTTGTTGTTGTTGTTTTTCCCCACACTGCATCGCTTTAACCGATCCTGACAAATCATTCATTTTGTATGAATCATGGAGGATTCCTACAAAATTATTACCCAACCTTCCTTAACCCTGATATGTTTCAGAGTGTTTCTGTAGGCTTCTACCTCGCTGTTCAAGATAAGATAAAATAGCCTTTCTTAGTCCCACACATGGGAAATTAGTTTTGTCACAGCAGGAAGTGGCACACTCTCTCTACTTTTGTCAATTTTGTTTGTTCCTGATGTAGCAAAAAGCATTTCTTCCTGTAAAAACAACTGAACAGAACAGTTGAGCAACTTTGTGAACACAGTTGATCACTTAGCAGCTAAATATATAGATATTTCATCAGAATTTGGTGACGATCAAAACAAAAGTTGACAGAATAATAGAGCTAAAGTTACAGTTACAGTTCAGCGTTTAACACAATAGTGCCCTGCAGACTGTTCACAAAGCTGAGGGATCTGGGACTTAACAGCCGTCTGTGTGCATGGGTGTTGGACTTCCTCACTGGCAGAACTCAGGTGGTGAGGGTGGGCAGGTGCTTCTCCAACAGCATCACCATCAACACAGGAGCACCTCAGGGATGTGTCCTCTCGCCACTGCTCTACTCCCTCTACACTTCAGACTGTGTGGCCACCCATGGCTCCAACACCATTGTGAAGTTTGCTGACGACACAGTGGTGTTGGGTGCCATCTCCAACAACGATGAGGCGGCCTACATGGATGAAGTGAAGAATCTGGCATCGTGGTGCCAGGACAACCACCTCCAGCTGAACGTCAGCAAGACCAAGGAGCTGGTGGTGGACTTCAGAAGGGGTCAGCACAGAGACTACAGGCCCATTATCATCAATGGAGCTCCAGTGGAGAGGGTGCAGTCCTTCAAGTATCTTGGTGTCCACATCTCCTCAGACCTGACATGGGCTGCCCACATTCAGGTCCAGACCAAAAAGGCTAGGCAGCGCCTGTATCACCTACGACAACTGAGGAAGTTCAGGGTCTCTCCAAAGATCCTCAGGATTTTCTATACAGGCGCTGTGGAGAGCATCCTCACACAGAACATGACATCGTGGTTCGGGAACAGCTGTGTGAAGGACCAAAAAGCTCTCCAGAGAGTGATCCGTACAGCAGAACGCTGCTGCAGGATTGCTCTCCCCCCGCTTCAGGACACCTACACCAGGAGATGCCGGACTAGAGCAGCGCAGATACTGAAGGACTCGTCCCATCCTGGCAACAAACTGTTCCAACTTCTGCAATCTGGTAGAAGGTTTCGCATCTTCCGGGCAAGGACAGAGAGACTCAAGAGGAGCTTCTATCCCCAAGCCATCCGTGCCCTAAACACACACCTAAACACACACACCCGCCCTCTCACATCATCTATAATTGACTGAGTCAGGCACAATGTACATTTCAATTCCTTTAATTTTAAATATGTTTATATTGTCTATCCTGTAAAATAGTCAGATGTCTATTCATATTAATGTACAGAATTCACCTGCTTGCTGCTACTACTGCACATTCACCCAGTGTATATACTATATGTATATGTATGTATGTATGTATATATATATATATATATATATATATATATATATATATATATATATATATATATATATATATATATATAATGTTCTTCCTCTACACCCCCCCCCCCCCCCCCCCCCCCCAATGTTTGCACATGTCGAGGAGCGTGTCAGGCTACATTTCACTGTGTGTTATACTTGTATAACTATGCATGTGACAAATAAAGGACCTTGAACCTTGAACCTTGAACCTAAAGTTGTATGTGGACATAAAAAATTGAGATGATGAATAAAAAACGTCATTATCTAACTTTTGCACTTGTATATGTGTGTGTAAACCCCCAGAGGACTTGGTAAGAACAGCAGGCCTTGTGCACTGGCTATCAACCTGTGCAGTGGGGGGAAAAGATGGTCTGACAATCAAGGACAAGCATTAAACTGACCGTATCAATCGTGCATTTTGTGGAGGGGTACAAAGCTCAAGGTGGCATTTTCGGGTGATGGCGATGTTTGCCGCCTGTGATCATGGCTGAAGATTCATGGTGGCCGCGGATGCTCCATGTCTGCCTGAATCCAGGAAGGATATTTATGTTGACAGCGCTCCTTCTCCCACCAAGCCCAGGAGGAGGATCACACAACCTGTCACTCAGATTGATGTCTCCCCTGACGACATAAGTTAAAAGGAAAAGGGGGAGAAGGTAATGAAGAGAGGATAGGAGCCGAATGCTCCTAGGGTTAGAAATGGATGGATATGATCCCTTGCTGCTTCATCATCGGTATTCAATTCACTGCATTGACATTCACACATGTACACAAATTATATGTACTGGGAGTTGTACCCAGAGCAGCGTTATGTAGAGCAAAGCTGCTCTGTTTCACAGAGGATTTGTTGAATATGCCTTTGATGTGTTGTCTGTTGGTGAGAGGAGGAGAAAAAGCGTGTAAAAGGGAGATAAAAAGACAAAATGAAATATCCTCCATGTGATCTTATTGAATATCGTCGTAATATTTATTTGGGATATAGCACTGCGTATCTAGCCACATTATCTTTGAAATGGGATGTTTTGTGTGTGTGTTTTTTCCAGGTATGTTATTCAGCCATAGCCAAGAAGGAATTTTTCAATCTCTGCATTCTTTGATATTAGAGGCGATTTGTTTTCGTATCATAGCCGCGCATTGTGCAACAGAGAATTTTCTTTGCACGGTGAGTGCCTCTACATAATGATGAGAGGAAACATAATCTAATTTCAACTTTCATTTACAGGACAGATTGTTCAAATAGAGTAATAACCATCTCCTCTGCCCCACGCTGCCTCTGCTCCTCTCTCTCTCATCCTCGCCCTCGTTCTCGTGCTCTCTGCCTATTTCAGGCCCTATTCATTCCTTGAAGAATGCATTTGAAACCGTGCAAATGAGAACAAGTGAACAAATGAATGTTTCATGAATGTTTTCATGATGAGAAAATGCAAATGAGGATGGGTGAATGAATGAATGTTTAATGAACGCTTAAAAGGACTTATTAACTAGAGTGCTGACTTAGCACTGCGCCACAGCCCCAACCGACCATGCATGAAAGGCTGATACATTTAGATGAATAAGCGCTGCCTATCAGTTGGACCTGATTGACAGGACAGGGACATACTGAATGAGTGTTTAACTGTCACGTTCCCTTGCCCACCCCTATGTGTTTTAAACAGTGCTGCACAAATATACAATATGATGTGGTAAAACTGGGCTGTGCCAGATGAGCCAGAAATATAGCTCAACTGGCCCAGTTTTGGTTGAACCCGGGATATCGGCCCACACAGATACCCATTTTACTTCCCTTATTAGTCCACGGCACAGGAAGAAGGTTCCTGGTTTCTTTGTGGAGCTTGTATGTTTTCCCTGTGCCAGTGTGGGTTTCCTCTCAGTACTCCCACTTCCTCCTGGTCACAATCCAAAGGTATGTGTGTTAACTGATGTTTCTGTAATTGTGATGTGAGGTAGGTAAAGTGTTTCAAGTCAATAAAGCATACTGATGTCAGTTGTTGTCTAGAGCGCTTTGGGGGGGGGGGTCAGTGCTGAGGTTAGGGTGGGTGTATATACAGGTATTTGTTTTGCTCCTTTACACCACAGTGGATTATATTTTTAAATACAAGGATTGCATTCAATATGTCTCAACCCATTAATATCTACAAATACTGCATCCCCCCCTTTAAATGTTTGCCTTCAGTTTAGGACCCAGTAACTTAAAAGTGTGCTCTGTTGGGCTGAGACAGGGAGACTGATTTTGTGAAAGATTTCTTTTGCCTTGTAGTGTTTGGATTGCACAGCTGAAAATGCATCTATTCAGACGGACTTTTGGATAATGGTTCTGTGTATTATGTTGTTTTTGTGTGATTAAGATAGTTTCATTTAACTGTATTTTTATAATCAGAATCAGAATCGTGTTTATTGGCCAAGTATATGTGCAGACACACACGTGTCTATATATACACATTACACATACATACACAAAGCTGTGTAAACCAACTATAAATAACGAATCTAAACTTATATACATAAAATACAGAAATGAATGAGGTGGAATGAATACTACAAAATGTACATAAGGTGCAGTTGCAGTCTGGCAGTGGGAGCAGTGTGACAGGTCAACTGTTAAGAAGGGAGATGGTGAGGGGAAAGAAACTGTTCCTGTGTCGGGTGGTCCTGGTCTGCAGGCTTCTGTACCGTCTGCCAGAGGGCAGCAGATCAAAAAGTCTGTGTCCAGGGTGTGAGGGGTCTGTGATGATTTTCCCTGCCCGTTTCCTGGTTCTTGAGAGGTACAGATCCTGGATGGAGGGCAGGGGGGTGCCGATGATCCTTTCTGCTGCCCGTACAGTCCGCTGCAGTCTGCTCCTGTCCTGTTTAGTGGCTGCTCCATACCAGACTGTGATGGAGGAGCACAGGACAGACTCAATGACCGCAGTGTAGAACTGGATCAGCAGCTCCTGTGGAAGACTGTACTTCCCCAGTTGTCTCAGGAAGTACATCCTCTGCTGGGTCTTTTTGAGGATGGAGTTGATGTTGGTCTCCCACTTCAGGTCCTGGGAGATGGTTGTACCCAGGAACTTGAAGATCTTCACAGTTGACACAGGGCTGTCTGATATGGTGAGGGGGAGCAGAGTTGAGGGATGTCTCCTGAAGTCCACTGTCATCTCTACAGTCTTAAGAGTGTTCAGCTCCAGATTGTGCTGACTGCACCAGAGTACCAGCCGCTCAACTTCCTGCCGGTATGCAGACTCATCACCATCTTGATGAGTCTGATCTAATAAATGTAAAGGACTTTGTAATGGAGTCCTGTCTTGAAAACTGCTATAGAAATAAATTAGACTTACTTACATTATCAGTTTGTACTATGAAGTCTGTACAGTCTGAACAGTCTTGCAGCTTTTGTCTGAATCTGATAAGAGAGTACGGCCCTGTTATCTTCATAATTCATTCTGGTACTTCTATCAGCAGTCACATCATCAATAAACACCAAAGGCCTTGAGTGTAGACAGACACCTAGCTCAAGAGTATTCTTGACTTGACTTGATGTTCGGAGGTTGTTTTTCTTAACCATGGAAATATTTCTTTCATCATCCACTTTGTGGACTTTGCAGTCTTTCTCTTCTGCAGTCTTTGAGGACTGTTGCTGTTTCTGAGCTGGCCAGTGGATTCCTTCTATTTAATTTCTATTTAACTGGACTGTTAATTTGATCACTCAGGGTTTTTGTCATCAAGAAAAATTGTGTCTTGGTCCCAAAAATTGTGGACGTAACTGCTCCTGTGAGTTCATTTCAAATCCACGTCAACCTGTGTGTCTATGAAAGCTAGTGCAAAAGAAAAGAAAATGTCAGGAATTACAAGGAAAATGACCCAAAATGAAGGATTTTGAAAATAGTCAAGAATAACCCCAAAAAACCAAAACACCAAAAAAAGTTGAGTTCCAGAATATGTCCACAGGCAAAGTCTAGACGACAGCAGGGTAGATAAACATCGCAGTCTCAAAACTGAAGAAGAAGGTGATCAAGGAACGGCAGAACATAATCAAGGAAGAGGACAGACAGGAAGTCAGTTTCAGATAAGAAACAGGAAGTAGCTAACCGCAGAGGCAAAAATGCAAAGTATACACCGGAGGTGTCGAACTCCAGGCCTCGAGGGCCGGTGTCCTGCAGGTTTTAAATCTCACCCTGGGTCAACACACCTGAATCAAATGATTAGTTCATTATCAGGAGGTAATGTAGCCATTTAAACCAGCTGTGTTGGATCAAGGACACATCTAAAACACTGGCACTAGAGGGCTGGAGATGGTTACCCCTGCTCCAAGCCCTAATCAGAATACTAGTACTACCAAATTCCTGTTTGTACGTGATGGATGTATGCCGTTGTCTCCAAGTTTGTTTGTGCATTTGGCTCTATTTAAAAGAGTCTTTATGGGATCTCCCTGCTGCCACCATTATGCTGCCAACCAACCACCGTTGTCACGGTGCTGGGCCATGAGGCCCAGTGTTTGAGTTCTAATGCATATTTCTGTATCCCCATGTTGTAGTGTAACACATGGTAAATGGCCTGTATTTATATAGCGCTTTACTAGTCCCTAAGGACCCCAAAGCGCTTTACATATCCAGTCATCCATTCATTCACACACTGGTGATGGCAGCTACATTGTAGCCACAGCCACCCTGGGGCGCACTGACAGAGGCGAGGCTGCCGGACACTGGCGCCACCGGGCCCTCTGACCACCACCAGTAGGCAACGGGTGAAGTGTCTTGCCCAAGAACACAACGACAGAGACTGCCCATGCCGGGGCTCGAACCGGCAACCTTCCGATTACAAGGCGAACTCCCAACTCTTGAGCCACGATCGCCCCTAGTTGTTTCCTAGTTTGCAGTTTAGTCCTTGGTTTCTTAGTCCCTTTTGTCATCTCTCCCTGGTCCGTGCGTCTACCTGTCATGTTTCATGTCTGTATGGCTCTTGTTGTCAAGTTCGTGCCATGTCTATGTCTTTGTGTTTCCTGTTTTATTTTGGAAGAGTCTGGTGTTCTTTGTTCATTGTAGTTAGTGTTACTCTCCCCTGTATTGTTTCAGTCTAGTCAGCTGTGTTCTCACGTGTCTCCACTTCACCTGATCACCTCATGTGTGTATTTAAGTCCTCAGTCTTTGGTTGTTGTCGCGTCGTCTGTTCAACTTCCCCCATGTTACGCCAGGTTTCAGGACTCTGTGCTGGTCATGTCCATGTTGCTTATGTGTATACGTTTCATAGTGCTTTGTTGTTCCAGCACAGAGTCCTGTTCATAGTAGTCTCCGTCATATGCATCGTTGTCACCCTGTCTTTGCTTTCCCTGCTGTCTGAGTTAAGTGTCAGTTCTTAGTTTTGTCTCTGTGCTTTCTGTTGTTTGTCACGTTAATCAGCCCAAACAAAGGCTCGCTTTCGTTTCAAGTTCAGTACTGTCTCCTCGTCTATGTCTGCACCTGGAACCTCACACTCCCACTCACGGTCCGCCCACCACAGACCGTGACAACCATGGCAAACCTGGAAGAAATGATTGGTATTGGTATTTGTGCAGCTTGGCTTTAATATTAAAATGAACACCTGAGATGTTACATCAGTAGCACATTGCATTTTAATTCACAAACACATTGAATGCTATTCTTTCTATTTGATAATTGAGTAGTCTGTGTCTGGTGTTGAGTTTAAAAGTTTTTTTTCCCATTAAAAATAAAATGGCACTAAATTTTGTTTCATCAATGCTAATATACTTTTTTGAGAAGGTTTTTAAGCTCAGAGCTTCTAATTTGTCCGAGGGGTGTTTTGTTGCTTTACACCAAAAACAAACAACGAAAAGGAAAAAAAAAATTAAAAACCACCAGCCTAATACTGTTCAGTAACTCAGCACCAAACGCTGATCCTTTCAGTTCTGTGGTTTGCAAGGTGGGGCATTGTAGGTAGGGTATTTGCAAAAAGTACATAGTAATTATAAGAAACACTTTTGGTTCAGATGACTGTCATGGTGTAAACATGTTTGTTTACACCATGACCACAGTTTGTAGTAAATATGAACCCTACCCCTCATTAAATCCAGGTTTTAAAACATCCATGAAGAAACGCTAATGTCATTCATACTTAATCTGTCCGATGATTCTTTCTGAATGTATTTACCTCCACCAAGGCGGTAATGTTTTTGGTAGTATTTGGGTCCGTGAATTTCATTCTGTCTGTCAGTAAATACAACAGCTCAAAAAGTTGTGAATGAATTTTGATAAGACTCTGTAGGGGTGTAGAGTTGGGTCATGCTAACAATCCATTAAAATCTGATTTACATCCACCAAGGTTTTCAAGGTCAACTCAATTATTTATTGGTAGAAAATTGACAGAAAGCCTTATAACTTAGAAACTATGATTCTTACAAATGTGGTGTGTATTGAAAGATTTAATCTATCGTATTGCATTTGACATAGAAAGTAGTAAAAATTAATTATACTTAAAATGATATCAAGTATACTGAAATGTGTTTTAAAAGTCCGAATAAAAAGTAACTACTTGTTTTTAGAAACTTCTTAAAAACTTCTTAGTTACAGTTAAAAAGAACAAAAGGAACAAAATGAAAATATATAAAACACAGAACTCTTTCCTTAAAAGTGGGGGGAAAAAAGCGAGTTAGCTGCCTTGGCTGCGCTCTCAGTGCTTCTTGTTATGAATGTAACTGATTCTGTGTTAATATTCTTGAAGTAGTCAGGCAGTTCATCAGCTGACAGGCCAGTATGTCACTTCCTTCAGGCCAGCCAGCAGATGTAAAAAAACAAACAAACAAAAAAGCAAAAACCCAAAACGACAACAAAAAACCCCCCAAAAAACAGGGCTCATCGTGTCGTGGCACAATTTTATAATCCCTAAATGAATTCAAGTATTTCAGCTCTAAACTGAACCATATTATTCCAGTAACTCTCATCGTATTAACTTGGCAGAGAAAACATGCCAAATGGCACGGGCCACTCAGTCTCCTGTTTGACCTTCTACACCCACACTCCCTGCATATGCTGCTTCACTCTCTCTCTCTCTCCCCTCCATCCCCAAGCCCTTGCCTCTATCTCGCCATCTCCCCTCTCTCTCCCCCGTTGCTACAGTAGTGTTAGAGGGAAATGGGGCTTAACAAAAATATTGTCAAACTGCCTGGAAAGCCGAGGGGAGGAAGCTGGGCGAGCATATCCAAATAGCCTTCATTTGAATTGCTAATTTGAGCTCCAAAACATAAAAAAAAAGTGTTGACAGAGAGAGCAGAGCAGAGGAGAGTAGGTCCTTAATCAAGCAACAGTTTTAACTCTTGGGTGAGCAGCTTCAGAGTGATCAAAGCATTTTAAAACAGGGCAGACTTAAGCTTCTTCAAGGGACCTTTCTCACACATAGGCACCTCTCTCTCAGTTTCCCACTAATTCTGTCCCTTAACAATCCCCTTTTTTCACAGCTTGGGCTTTTGGATGAGAACTGCTTCTTCCTCAAAGAGCATGCAAATGTGCAAATGTATGTGCAACAGAGACAGAGAGTGCTGCAGAGAGGAGAGGGAGGAAGAAGGTGAGCTTTGTTAGAAATGTATAAATTTGGTTGCCTTTGTGCAAATCCACTGATCTCTTTCAAATGAAAAGCAAAGAGCACTTTTGTCCCACTAATAGGCTGTCCACATACCATGAAAACGCTTGCGTTGTGTCTGCACGCACACGTGTGTGTGTGTGTGTGTGTGTGTGTGTGTGTGTGTGTGTGTGTGTGTGTGTGTCAGTGACGAGGACTGTACACGTGGGTTTACATGTGCAGCCCAGTCTGCGGTCTGCAGATGCATGCAGGTCAGACAGGAGGGAGCTGCACATCAAATCACATAGTTACTCATGTGTAAGAGGATTCAGTCACTAGAGGAGACACACAAACGCAACCGATTTTAAAAACACACCTTTAACACACGTCTTTAACTTGAGGTTTCTTGCTCAAAGAAATTGATGTTAAGTGAGCAGTTGTGGATTCTGTTTCATGTTAAACATGTTTCATGTTTTCTTCGGTTACTCTGGTTTCCTCCCACAGCCCAAAAAATGCATGTTGGGTTAATTGGTGATTGTAAACTGGCCATGGTTGTGAATGTGAACATGACATCAATCGGTACGTGTTTCTCTGTTAGCTCTGTTCTGAGCTGACAACCTGTCCAGGCTGTGCCCTTCCTCTCCCAGTGCCACTTGAGATTAGGTAGGTATAGCTAAATGGATGGATAGCTGGAGGGTCCATTCTTCACCAGAAAAGTGGGGATAGTGTAAGAGTATGCTTACACCATGCCAATGTAAGCACGGATAAAAAAATAAGCAGTGTTGAGTGTCTCATGTCACTGTAATCACGTTCCATTTTTCAGTAACGCAGTTCAGTAATTACTGTACCTTATTGTTACATTTATGTTGTGATTCACGCTACAATGGCTCTTCAGTCATCTGCACGCTTGGTAGATGAGTGATGAGTGCAGATATGGACATAAGTAATTTTCATATCTACAGTAAAGTGCAAACTGCATCCAGAATAGGAAGATCACATTATACTGCTAACTTTGTGAGCATCTGCACAGACAGCATGGTAACACAAAGCTAGCCAAGACCCCATTGTGATGATAAAGTTGAGTGCATGCTGACCCGAGCACAGCAGCCAGAGTCTGAAGTTGGTGATGAGCCATCAGGTATGCAGCCTCTGTTTCTATCTATTCATGTTTCTGTCGTGTCTTTTTGGGCTGGTTTTCAACTTTGCAGTGTGCTGTTGGCTTTGTGCTCATATGTAAACACTAACAGAAAGATTGTACATCATTGGGATGGGGGTCTGTGTCAGGGTGTGGGACTCTAGCCTCAGGATTATATTCTTAAATGGTCATTATGTGACAATGTGGTTCAGATCATTTTATGGAATAACAAGAAAAATGGGAATAAAGAGCAGTGTAACAAATGACTTTCTCTGGCAAGTAATTACATAGCGTACTACATTACTTTTAAGAAAAGTAATGTAGTAATTTAATGCATTACCTTTTTAAAAATACGAGCCCTCAAACATACTTTATTGGTTGGTTATCTTAATGACCTTGTAGTACCATATCACCCTATTAGAGCACTTCACTCTCGCTCTGCAGGCCTACTTGTTGTTCCTAGAGTATTTAAAAGTAGAATGGGAGGCAGAGCCTTCAGTTTTCAGGCCCCTCTTCTGTGGAACCAGCTTCCAGTTTGGATTCGGGAGACAGACACCATCCCTACTTTCAAGATTAGGCTTAAAACTTTCCTTTTTGCTAAAGCATATAGTTAGGGCTGGACCAGGTGACCCTGAATCCTCCCTTAGTTATGCTGCAATAGACGTAGGCTGCCGGGGGATTCCCATGATTCATTTAGTTTTTCCTTTCCAATCACCTTTCTCACTCACTATGTGTTAATAGACCTCTCCGCGTTGACTCATATCTGTTATTAACCTCTGTCTCTCTTCCACAGCATGTCTTTTATCCTGTTTTCCTTCTCTCACCCCAACTGGTCGCAGCAGGTGGCCCCGCCCCTCCCTGAGCCTGGTTCTGCTGGAGGTTTCTTCCTGTTAAAAGGGAGTTTTTCCTTCCCACTGTCGCCAAAGTGCTTGCTCATAGGGGGTCATATGACTGTTGGGTTTTTCTCTGTATCTACTGTACAATATAAAGCGCCTTGAGGCGACTGCTGTTGTGATTTGGCGCTATATAAATAAAATTGAATTGAATATTTTTCATATTAATTTCAAGTCAGTTTGAGTAATTGGAAACTGCTGTATAATAAACCTTGCACACTTATTTAGGACAACTACGATTAAGATGGACAACCAACTAAAACTAGCAACAGTGGATGTGATGTCAGTTTCACATAAGCTTTATCATACAGGGAGTGCAGAATTATTAGGCAAGTTGTATTTTTGAGGAATAATTTTATTATTGAACAACAACCATGTTCTCAATGAACCCCAAAAAAGTCATTAATATCAAAGCTGAATGTTTTTGGAAGTAGTTTTTAGTTTGTTTTTAGTTTTAGCTATTTTAGGGGGATATCTGTGTGTGCAGGTGACTATTACTGTGCATAATTATTAGGCAACTTAACAAAAAACAAATATATACCCATTTCAATTATTTATTTTTACCAGTGAAACCAATATAACATCTCCACATTCACAAATATACATTTCTGACATTCAAAAACAAAACAAAAGCAAATCAGCGACCAATATAGCCACCTTTCTTTGCAAGGACACTCAAAAGCCTGCCATCCATGGATTCTGTCAGTGTTTTGATCTGTTCACCATCAACATTGCGTGCAGCAGCAACCACAGCCTCCCAGACACTGTTCAGAGAGGTGTACTGTTTTCCCTCCTTGTAAATCTCACATTTGATGATGGACCACAGGTTCTCAATGGGGTTCAGATCAGGTGAACAAGGAGGCCATGTCATTATTTTTTCTTCTTTTATACCCTTTCTTGCCAGCCATTCTGTGGAGTACTTGGACGCGTGTGATGGAGCATTGTCCTGCATGAAAATCATGTTTTTCTTGAAGGATGCAGACTTCTTCCTGTACCACTGCTTGAAGAAGGTGTCTTCCAGAAACTGGCAGTAGGACTGGGAGTTGAGCTTGACTCCATCCTCAACCCGAAAAGGCCCCACAAGCTCATCTTTGATGATACCAGCCCAAACCAGTACTCCACCTCCACCTTGCTGGCGTCTGAGTCGGACTGGAGCTCTCTGCCCTTTACCAATCCAGCCACGGGCCCATCCATCTGGCACATCAAGACTCACTCTCATTTCATCAGTCCATAAAACCTTAGAAAAATCAGTCTTGAGATATTTCTTGGCCCAGTCTTGACGTTTCAGCTTGTGTGTCTTGTTCAGTGGTGGTCGTCTTTCAGCCTTTCTTACCTTGGCCATGTCTCTGAGTATTGCACACCTTGTGCTTTTGGGCACTCCAGTGATGTTGCAGCTCTGAAATATGGCCAAACTGGTGGCAAGTGGCATCTTGGCAGCTGCACGCTTGACTTTTCTCAGTTCATGGGCAGTTATTTTGCGCCTTGGTTTTTCCACACGCTTCTTGCGACCCTGTTGACTATTTTGAATGAAACGCTTGATTGTTCGATGATCACGCTTCAGAAGCTTTGCAATGTTGAGACTGCTGCATCCCTCTGCAAGATATCTCACTATTTTTGACTTTTCTGAGCCTGTCAAGTCCTTCTTTTGACCCATTTTGCCAAAGGAAAGGACGTTGCCTAATAATTATGCACACCTGGTATAGGGTGTTGATGTCATTAGACCACACCCCTTCTCATTACATAGATGCACATCACCTAATATGCTTAATTGGTAGTAGGCTTTCGAGCCTATACAGCTTGGAGTAAGACAACATGCATGAAGAGGATGATGTGGACAAAATACTCATTTGCCTAATAATTCTGCACTCCCTGTACATTTAGCGAGTTGCTGGACGGCGTGTATAATGGGGTCCTCACCTTCTCTCTATCTCTATTGGCTTACCTCCTCATTCCACTTTTTCCAGTGCATCCTACAATTTAGTCTTTTGTACTAACTGTGACACCAGCCTTAGATATTTTAGGTAGGAGCAGATGCCAGTTTTATTTAGATCTGTCATGTATGGAGGCCCTACAAGAGCAGAATGAGATATCTGAAGGTTAACTTTGTGTTATCTCTCAAAAACATCGACAAAACTTCACAATACTTCTGCTACTAAATCTGTTAAAGGTGTCAAAATGTCTCTACTATTGAAATTACAAAAGGAATGACACACACACATGCACACACACCCCTCTCTCTTCTGGAGGCATCAAACTGAATGAACACTGTATTTCATTTTCAACAATGTCATAAAAGTTTGTGCAGTTGACTATATAAAATGTGTAAATAAAGGTGTTAATTTAAAGGAATAGGAATATATGTCTGCAATATCTCCTTGTTTCACACATCTCGACCGACATGAGCCAAATATTCCACACATGATCCATCCATCCGTCTTTTTCCACTTATCCAATTCAGGGTCACTGGGAATAATTCAACCGTGCATATTTCTTTCTGTTGTAACAAACTGAAACCTGCAACCATTTCTTCACTCTGTCTTCCCCCTTTCAGAGCCACATATTACAACCAAAAGGAACTGCTGTCGGATCAAAAAGAATACACTGTGTTTAACCACAACACGACTTGAGATTAGACCGATCTTTGCTCTATGAATAAGTAAGGCTGCTCACATTTCACTCTGCGGCTGTAGGAAACCCATGAGTTTAGATCGTGTCCATGGCAAGGATGAAAATATTTTATAGGGTTCAGTCAGAGAAAGAACAAAGAGGCCTGTGACGTTTTCTTTTTTTGAATCGCTTAATTTTTCTTTTTTTGGAAATGTATTATTTTTATAAAGTGAATGAAAGTCCCCCACCTCTTCCACTTGAGTAGTAGTTTTGTGATCCCAAGCACAGCAGCAGAATGTCTGAAAAAGAAAAGAATCGAGGTGTTGCAATGACCCAGTCTGTGTTCACACCTCAACTGGACTGAAATGCTGTGACTGTGCATAAATGAATGGCTGCAAACCTCAATAGACTGAAGCAATGTTACAAAGAAGAATGGAATTAAGTTGCTCCACAATAAAATCATAAAGAAAATGCTTACTTCAAGTTATTGTTGGTAGATATATCTACAAGCTACAGAATTATGGGGTGTACCTTCTTTTCCACATGACTGTGTTCACTTTATCCACACCTTTTTCTGGCATTTATCTTGATCCGTGTTGTGGGTACAGCAGTCGTAGCGGACCTCTGCGACCTCTGTCTCTCCAGCCACCTGCCCCAGCTCCTACCGGGGGATAGAGTCATTCCCAAGCCAGCCAAGAGACATAATCTCTCCCTCATGTCCTAGGTGTGCTATGACATTTCCTCCCAGTTGGACATGCCCAAAGTCGAGTCCAAAACAAAATGGTCTCAAAAGACACAGGAGCACAGAGAACAGTCTAAAGCAAGACAGGTGTCAGGAGTCCAAAACATATGGCCAACGGCTCAATAGTCCATCACAGAGCACCGGAGCCCAGAGAACAGGCCAAAGCAGAACAGGTGTCATGAGCGCAGCAAGTCCAAGAATCGGCCACACGGAAGGCAGCGGCGGTGTGGAAGCAGGTCCAGAGGCCGGCCACGCGGAAGGCAGCGACAGAGCAGATCAGGATCCAACCGCGATGTCAGCGGTGGCAACGGGGTTCAGAAAGCCGTCCACGACAACAGAGAAGTCCAGCCAAGGGCCTGTAAAGTGGCCGGCGAAAGCAAGGTGGTTCAGGCCGAGCTGGATCAGATGGTGGTGTACCAACAGCAGGCAGCAGAGCAGGTGGTGGCACTGCAGGCAACGGCGTGGAAGCCGCTAATGGTGGCTGAACAGACTCACCAGAACCCCCAGTTGACGTGGCGTGATGGTGGCTGGGTTCTCCTGAACCCCCAGCTGGAACAGATGCAAGGCCAGATGGTACAGAAACCCCTGGCTGAGGTGAAGCTAGCTTGAGCTGCGTGAGACAGACAGCCAGTTCGGGTTGACTTTCAGGCTGCACCAACACATAGTCCATGGTGGGCTGGATGAGCTTGCCTGAGCCCTCGGTGAAGGCTGCTGCAGACTGTGGGGACAGCTCGCACGAGCTCTCAGCAGAGACAGGAGGCTGAGACAACCCGGCAGAGCTCTCAGTGGAAGCTGCTGTGGACCACTGAGAAGGGTTGCACAGGAGAGAGTTCAAACCTCTCAGCTGATGAACACAGTGACAGAACAGGTGGTTGAGCAAAAGACGGAGACAAAACAGTAGCCTGAACTGAAGACTGAGCTAACAGCTGAGCTGATGTTTAAGTTAATAGCTGAACTTAACCAGCTATTAATTGCATCCTTCCCTGACCTTGGGGAGAAGGCTGCACTGCAACCTGAGCAGGTGACTGGCTGCTGGGCGGCTAACTGGGCTACAGGCCGGGTGGTTAAGAAATTAGAAAATTAGACCTAACGAGACAGAGGAAGTGAAACTAGAAACATTGACACAAGACATAAACCTTCAAAATAAAACAGGAAACAATTCACAAAGACGCAGACTTGACACTGAACTAAACACAAGAGCACAAGAACTAAACCTAAGAACTAAACCCTTAACCAGAATAAACTGAAATATAGATTTATAATCAGTGTTGGTCAAGTTACTTGAAAAAAGTAATCAGAAACTAATTACTGATTACTTCCCCCCAAAAGTAATCACATTACTTTACTGATTACTTATTTTCAAAAGTAATTAATTACTTAGTTACTTAGTTACTTTTTAAAAACACGATTTACAACCTGAATAGGTGATAAAGCAATAAATCTTTCAGCCCAATTCTACTTTTTCTGCATAATCCATCATACAAAATGTAATCAAATGAGAAAGTCTCTTTTTTTTAAACTTGTTTTATTAGTTTTAATCTTTTAACTTTATGCATCAAGCAAACATTAAATTATATGCGACATTCTCTGACTTGAAGAAATTAGTTTAACATTTAAACCTATTTTCTGCACATTCCAGCACATAAAATATATTTTTTTGTGTGTGTTTACACTCACTCTTTCAAATAGATGCAAGTAAAACACAGCAGAAAATAAATAAAATCAAAGACTAGCGGTCCTTTTGCTCTATTTTCACCTGTAAGGCAGGAGTGGGGTAGGCGGAGGTGTGCTCTGGTGCAGGTGTGCCGCAGTGGTCAGTGGAAGAATCCGCGAGTTTCTCTGTGAATTTCCCATTACGTCGTTGTGCACTCAGTGCTTGTTTAGGGTTTTTTTCACTGTAAAAAGTTTTCTTCCCACGCACAACGGACACTAATGTTTTTGTCACTTTTTATGGAATCAAACTCAAAGTAAGGTCAGTACTTCCACGCTTTAAACGCTGCACGCTCATACTCTCTCCCGCACTCGATATATTATCCATTGTTGATCTGCACACAGCTGTTGTCACGAATGTCGCACTCGCTTACGTCACTGTCATGAGACATTCTCGCAAAAAAATCACGGTTTTAGTAACGGAGTGTTCCTACAGGAAAGTAACGGTAATCTAATTACCGTTTTTGCAATAGTAATCCCTTACTTTACTCGTTACTTGAAAAAGGTAATCAGATTACAGTAACACGTTACTGCCCATCTCTGTTTATAATAATGATCAACATAGCAGAACAAGGGAATCAGAATATAACCCATAAACCAAAACATAAGAACTCAAAATGCTGGGTCAAAATGACCCAGAACTGTGGCCGTATTTATGATAAAGTAAGAAGAATTAATGGGATTACATGAAATCTTATTAGAAGTATTTGTTACTGAAATTGTGATATACAAGTTCTTATTTCTGTACACAAATTTAAAAGATACAGGTGCATTAAATGTGCATTTAAACTACAAAAAGAAGAGAAAAGAAGCTCAGATTTGTATTTTTTTTCACTAGTGATAAGTGCATTACCAAAAGAAGTCAGCATACCTCATCCGTTATTTGGAGTACAAGAGTGCTGCAGCTTATTGATGTGCTTTTTAAAACTCTGTCTAGAGACTGCTGTGTACTGAAGTGCAGCTCATCCCGGCTATGTGGAGTATAATGTAGGTCAGATGTGTGAGCTGCAGTGCCAGTTCACAGCGATGACCCAGTAACGAGCCCTCTGTCCTGCTTGCTGTCAGCCCACCTTACCTGGCACAGAAGGTTAGGCTAGTCCGTCTGTGTCATGCAGGAACATCCAGCTGTCTGATCATCTGCTGGATCAGCAGATGAAGGCATCCAGGATGTCATCGTGTTGACAGCTGGTTTACCAGTATAAGGTCCAAAAGGAGGGGGAGAACAGCAGCCGTTGATGATTTTCATTAAATTAAATAATTATTCATTAAAGACTTTTTTAAGGGTTAAGGCTGTGTCTGTGGTGATATTTTACCCAACATAAGCAAGTCGGTGGAGCTTTTAAGAGAGGGTGAAATCCAGGGCCGATATGCGCAGCTGTGAAACCTAATGTCTCGAAAAAGGTCATCCTCTGAACATTGCAGTAAAAAGCGTAGATGTGGGGGTCTGTGTGTCCTTTTCGTCAGACCTGTTTTTTCTCCTGTGATAAATTGAATTAGCAGGTGGTACATTAAGCATCTTATGTTTAGTTTATGATGATAACACTCCCCCCCAAACCTTTTACACCTCAGTTCCTCAGTCCCACTTTTTCTGGCGGATGTTTAGTCTCTTCCCTTTGCTCCACCTTACTCCTGTACCTGCCTGCAAGGCTCCACGGTGGCTCTGTGTGTCTGTCGACTTAACGCTGAAGCAAGGCTCTAATCTGCCATTAAAACGGGGGTGGTGGGGCGGGGGGGGGGGGGGGGGGGCTTACTGGTGTTTCTCTTACAAATCCACTTCCAGAAAACCCTGGCAGAAATGCTGCACCACATCCCAATGGATTAGCAGTGGGGCTACTGCGAGAGACAGAGGAGAGGGGACAGGATATAAGAGAGAGGGAGAGAGAGGAAGGAAGACAGAAGAGGTGTGGAAAGAAGAAGAAGAAGAAGGAAAGAGAGGAGAGGAAATGGGTTGAGAGGAGGAACTTAGAGGACAGGAAAACGAGGGGATGGGAGAATAAAGGAGGAACAAAGGTCAAAATAAAATGATGTGATGGAGGAAAGGTGAAAATAAAAAGACAAGTGGACAGGTAGACAGCTGCAAGGACAGCCGAAAGACAGACGGAGGACCAGAAGAACCTGAGTGAGAAAATGAAAGTGTGGGTTTTTTTGTTTTTTGTCCAAACGCATCATTTGTGTGCGTGCTTACGTGGGAATGCTCAAGAGGGAGAAGTGAAAAGGAAAATGACACAGAAGGGGAAGGGTGTAAGAGCACAACAAGGAGGACAAAAGGTAGAACAGGGAGTGAGAGAGATGGTGGTGCTGCGTGGGTGTGCTGGTTGTACAATGACAGTTTTGAGCTGTAACGTTTAATATCTGCTATCCACACAGCGTTTACTTAATGTTGTGGGCAAATATCAGTTACCGACAGGTCCCTGCTCTGCGTCTTAACCCCTCTCAACCTGTTCAAATATAAAACACATTTACTCTTGCGTTACTCCTCCGCTCTACCTTTTTTCTTCACTCTGCTTTTGGTTTAGCGACAATCAGGCTGCCCGGCCCTCCCGGTGTCACAGCCTAGGCATGGGTGACACCTTTCTGAAGGCTGTCCATCTGTGGTGGGAACACCGGAGAGCCAGAGCAGGGGGCTGAAATGAAGCGCTCCTGACAGGCAGATGGCTCAGCTCCTCTGTGCCAGGACTGTGCCCAGTTTCCTCCAACCTCACCCCACCCCACTCCCATAAGTCACCCTCTCTTGACTCAGCCCATCTGTGGATTGGAGTTGAGGGGGCAGGAAGGTGTCCTTCCCTGGACTGACCACCCAATATGCACGATGCTCATTTTGTTCTGGTTCTTTTTAATATGTTAGAGGTCGGTCGCAGCCTAAATCACACGCAAAACCACCCACGCACATCCAAGTAGCTGCCCTTCTAAAGGTAAGCGAAAGGTCTTTCTTTCTTTTTTTTCTTTTTCTTTTCTGCCCAACACTCTTGGCTTTCCGTGGGCAGTTGCCATGGCTACGGCAAAGTAAGCGACCACCTGTGGGCTCGCTTCTGATGTAAAACGACGGGAAAAAAAGGCGAAAAGAGACAAATCACCAGACTGCAGACTGATTGACCGAGAGTACCCTGGAATGAATCCAACATTTCGTCTTCTCTGATGTTTCAGTACATTCAAGCAGGCAGGTTAAAAAAAACCCAAAAAACCCCCCAAAACATCTTGATTCAGCAGACAGCAGAGTCCGCTGATCAATCAGATAGGAGCTCAGACACAGTGGGCACGGCCAGCAGATTTTTCAGCCCGGGTCAAAGCAGCCCAAACCCCCCAGAGCAACTCACTCCACAGATTCTTCTCCTGCTGGACATCAATCTTCAGAGCTGCTGTCTTGGCAAAGAGCAGATTTGATTTCTCCACTGAACAGTACTCAACCCTTGACCTCCCTCCCCCCAAAGGCATGGTACTTCCAAGTAGTTGCTATGGTTACTGTAAATCGGGTGGTGGTAACGGTTGCAGCCCTGCAGGATGCAGAGCCACTGTGAACATTACAGGAATGGATATAAATTTGTACAAACCCCTTGCGAAGTGTAATTGAATGTAGTCGGTGAACCCACCCCCTGCCAATAAATTACCTGTTTATTTCTGGCCTTGAACAAGGTGACTGCCTGCAATATGTGCCAGTGTTCTGTGCAGCACGATGCTCCCAGCCTGGTCAGGGGTTGGATCCTGTTTAAAAACTCAGTCATGTCTGAGTGCTCTGCAGTCCCGTGCAGACGCAGCGTGTTTTTCTGTGCACGCGTGTCCACGGGAGCGTGTGCTCTGTGTGTACGTACATGTGTCCAGGCGTGCGAGTATGTGTTGACTTGGTGCCAGTGGGTTCCTCGTGCCAGCACCGCAGTCTGGTGAGGCAGAGCGGCATGTCGGCTGCACAGCTGCGCGCGGCCAGCTCCCATTGGCTGAGGTTAACGAGGTAGAGAGCACATCTGCATCGGAGCAGGCCACGGATGGGTGAGAATGCAGCGAAGGCTGTTTTAGTCTCTCGCTCTAACTAGACTGTGTGTCTGTGGTAGACTGTGTGTTTTTCTCATGTGCGTGAGAACGTGCATGACTGTGGATTTATTTTTATACCAGGAAGGGTGGAAATGTGTGAATGGAGTGAAAATATAGTTTATTCCAGTACAGGATTCAAAACATTCACTGCATGTACAAACAGATATTCTGTAACAGCGTAAAGACCTTATAGCAGGAATAGATCAAAAGTTTCCATCATATAAAAACTTGAATTAGTTTGGCTGATACACGTTGAATGTGTGTACACTTTCCTTACAGGATGGGAACTTGCAGCGAGTTGGATCACTGCACCATTTAAAGACGTTTACGATCATTTTCTGTGATCTGTGGCGCTGCATTGTCTGGTTAGGTTATACACCAATAATGCATAACATTATGGTGGGTGTTCATGGATCGGACTTGATTGTCAAGCACATCTTGTTGCTGTGCTCCTCAAACCATTCCTGAACCACTTTTGCTTTGTGGCAGGGAGCGTTATCCTGCTGAAAGAGGCCAGCAACAATGCTTAAGCACATGGTACGTGTCAAAGTAACATCCACCAAATTGTAAAAGAAAAGGAGCTTCATCAGATCAGGCCACCTTTGCGTATTGCTCATCGGTCCAGATCTCATCCCGAAATTCTCATTGTTTATGCTTTGGTAGTGCACAGGGGTCAGCATAAGGACCCTGACTAGTTTGCAGCCATGCAGCCCTATTAGCAGCAAACTGTGATGCTCTGTGCATTCTGACATCCTATCAGATCCAACCACACAGGCCAGCCTTCCCTCCCCATGTGCATTAGAGGGCCTGGGTGCCATTGACTCTGTCCTTGGTTCTTCCTTGGCCCATTTTTCATAGATACTGACTGCTGCAGATGGGGAACACCCCACAACTGCTGCAATTTTGGACATGCTCTGACCCAGTTGTCTAGCCATCACAGCGTGGCTCTTGTTAAACGTGCTCAAATCTTTATGCCCATTTTTCCTGCTTGAAAAAAGTCAACTTTGAAGACAAATGTTTCCCACCGACTAACAGGGGCAACAATGAAGAGATAACCAGTGTTACTCACTCATAATGTTATGCCTGATCAGTATATATCAGCAGTTTTTAAAAAGTCACTTGCAATATGAGTTGCAATCAAAAAGTTCAGGGGCTTACTAGTAAAAATCAAAAACCTTACCTTGTTTAAATTTCCTTATACCTTCTCTTGTACCTCTTGTGCTTCTTTTTGGCCTGGTTTGGCTTATATTTCTTCATGAAAGTCCTCTACTGATCAGTAGTGCGTATCCAATTTCACCCAGGAACTCAAAGTTCAGCAGAGAACAAGCAACCTCTGTCTCAATGTGACCCAGGTTTCACCTGCAGGATCGTCAGCATAGTTCAGCTGCTGTTAGGTGTTCTTCTGCAACCCAGCAGGTGTCATTAGATTTCAGTTTGAGACTGAAAGTGGCCCAGCCCTTTTTTACCTGGAGTGGCACATCAGGTCAGAAACATTGTTCTTTTCCAACATGATGGTTGTCCATCCATCCATCCATTCACTTCCGCTTATCCTTTTCAGGGTCGCGGGGGGCGCTGGAGCCTATCCCAGCTGTCATAGGGCGAGAGGCGGGGTACACCCTGGACAGGTCGCCAGTCTGTCGCAGGGCCAACACACAGGGACAGACAACCATTCGCACTCACATTCACTCGCACATTCACACCTAGTGGCAATTTGGATTATCCAATTAACCTATCCCCACAAGCTGCATGTCTTTGGACGGTGGGAGGAAGCCGGAGTACCTGGAGAGAACCCACGCAAACACGGGGAGAACATGCAAACTCCACACAGAAAGACCCCGGCCTGATGGTAGAATTGAACTCAGGACCTTCTTGCTATGCGGCAACAGTGCTAACCACCGTGCCACCGTGCTGCCTGGTTGTATACTGTGAATTTGTCACCCAAGGTCAGACTAAGTTCTAGTTTAATGCCCCCAAGGCATACAAGCGAGTACATTCATCAAAACAAGCTGAACTGTGGTATTATCATGTGTTGGTACACTATATAATTTTGAGGTCAAACCAACAAAATCATGAAAGGAGATCCAGCACACATCACAGAAGCACAACGATACAAATGAGGACTTTCACAGTCACTCCTGGAATTACATGTGCATCAGACAACTCAGCTTATCACAGCAAGAGGTGCAGTCATGCAAAGGGAATCATTTAAGTGAGCAATGACGAAGAACTCCTTGCATTGTTACATACATACAAGGTCTTAAATAATCAGGCCCCATCTTATCTTAATGACCTTGTAGTACCATATCACCCTATTAGAGCGCTCCGCTCTCGCTCTGCAGGCCTACTTGTTGTTCCTAGAGTATTTAAAAGTAGAATGGGAGGCAGAGCCTTCAGTTTTCAGGCCCCTCTTCTGTGGAACCAGCTTCCAGTTTGGATTCGGGAGACAGACACTATCTCTACTTTCAAGATTAGGCTTAAAACTTTCCTTTTTGCTAAAGCATATAGTTAGGGCTGGACCAGGTGTCCCTGAATCCTCCCTTAGTTATGCTGCAATAGACGTAGGCTGCTGGGGGATTCCCATGATGCATTGAGTTTTTCCTTTCCAGTCACCTTTCTCACTCACTATGTATTAATAGACCTCTCTGCATTGAATCATGTCTTTTATCCTGTCTTCCTTCTCTCACCCCAACCGGTCGCAGCAGATGGCCCCGCCCCTCCCTGAGCCTGGTTCTGCCGGAGGTTTCTTCCTGTTAAAAGGGAGTTTTTCCTTCCCACTGTCGCCAAAGTGCTTGCTCATAGGGGGTCATATGATTGTTGGGTTTTTCTCTGTATCTATGAAGCGCCTTGAGGCGACTTTTGTTGTGATTTGGCGCTATATAAATAAAATTGAATTGAATTGAATTGTTACTGAACATTTTTGGGAAGCTTCAGCTTAAAGATGAAACTTTTGCAGAGCCATTGCCCCGTATCCCGCAACTATTGACCCAAAAAACAGTGGGTTGAATGACTGTACTCTGGCGTCCCCCTCCTCATCTGTGAACTGATCTGCATGAGAGTTCACGCTCGTTTCTGCATGTGCTGTCCTGTGTACTCACTACTACGTCCAAGCATGATTGTGAGTGCACTCGGTCATGAATAAATATGCTTTTGTGCTTAATGGTGCTGCAGCACACAGTAGTATCTATCTAGGACAGTAGCATGTCGTGATTGTTGTTTACACAGCCTATTTACATTAGAAAGCCCCATAACAATAAGCAGTCTCACCATGTAGAGCCGATAGCCGGGGGTTTTCACGTTGAAGCCCATCGTCCTTATTGTCTGCCTCACCCGGGGAGTGTAGAATTAACAGATTAGCCAACTGGAGGGGTGGGGTGGGGGGCCTGGTGGAGGAGAAGATAATGCCTGCATCTACTGTTTGATTTCGAAAAGGAAAAGCAGCCGTGATTGTTTGAGCGAGCATGTATGAATTCATATGTCTATTTGAGGATAATGACTGAAATCGTATGCGCACGGCACCTGATGAATGTAAGCAGGCCTTGATAATGTGCTAAGCCAAGTGTCTTCCGATCTGTCTTGACTATTTGGGATTTATTTTTCAGTCTGCGTGTGCGTTTGTGAACTGACACACTATGAAGTGACGTGCGTGCGTGTGTGTGAGATAGGAAATCAGACGGAGAGAGCAAGCATTGAGATGTGAAGAGAGAGGGCAAACATATTCCTCTTTACCTTGGATCCACTGGCTGAGTCACTGCAGATGGAGGGCATTTTTCATGCTGCATTGCTACACAGTTCCCTTTACTGCGTTATTTTTTATGACACTCCTCCCCAAGGATGCTGGAGTCTTAAGGAGGCCTCTGACTGTGATTAATATAACAGCCTTCGATGCTGCCTGACATTTGAGATCTTCTCCTACATCAATGCACATCTGTCTCATTCTTCACCAGGCGGGTGATGGCGGCAGCCTCGCGTCATGCTAGGGGAGGCATGGTGGTTAGCAGAATATTCAAACCTCCATCTGGCTCTTTTTGTCTTTCTTTCATTTTACCCCCACTGTCTTCTTCTTTTGCCTCTCTTCCTGTCATTCACTGCTTCCCTCAGATTCGGTTTATCTCACTTCCTTTAAACACACAGGTAGTGTCTCTCCCGCTCCTGCTGATTTTTCACGTGCCTCTGATGCTTCTGTTCCCAGTGGGTTCTAGGTATCACTCTTGGTTGGCCGGCTTAAATAAAACTCAGCCATCAATTATCAAACAACACTTGTTTGTCCTGGGAAACTTGCTGGCGTAATTATACAGCAGGCGTTGGAATCCAAGGGGTATTTTACTGCAATGTATCACAGGAACACCCCCCACCCCCCCGTAGAAGAAATCAAAACTGGGTCAGAGCTTCAAAATATCAAAAGAGGAGCCTTATTATCATTTCTGTGTATTGTTAAGCTTCGTATTCTGCCAGAGAAGAACTCTCTAAACAATAGGATAGCACATCTAGGATGGAAATTAGGATACAGTGGGAGGAGAGGGATACCAAGACTCCAGATGTCAGGGAAGAAGGCTCTGTCGTGGTGTGTGTGCTTGTGTCCAAAGCAGCCTATCGCTTTTAACACATATTCAACGTTTCAGTGGCTCCTGCATGGCATTTAAAGCCTTCAAATCTCGGTCCCTGCACCATTTACCTCCAGAATCTTCAGGGAATATCTTGGACCTGTGTACGTGCAACAGATCTAAGAGGGTAACACATATCTCTTTGTGTATATGTGTATCATGTAAAGTACACGTGGGTGGTTAAATATATATGTCAGTTAGACACAAGCAATGTGCAGCAGCTGCACCCATCTGACTGCTTGTGCTGAGGAGTGTGATGATGCAAAGATGTGTATAGTGCCTGTGAGTGCAGTGAAAGGGAGGTCTGAAGGCATTTGGATTGTCTTGTTGGAAAATCAAATGTTCCCCCGTTTCTCTCCTCCTTCACCTCTACTTTCTGCAGTTTTCTTAAAAGGCAGGAAAATTGACCAATCCCAGGGACTCGCTTATCTGGTATCGAGTCTTTGTAAGTTTGATGTTTAGTCAAAAACAATGTATATAAAATATGGACTACAGTGACTAACTTATTTATTAGACAGTAAAAAAACATGGATGTAGCTTCCAGGTTCCATAAATGAAGCCAATCCACAAGTTACTTACAGCTGCATTCTATTTGAAGGCCAGGAGGTGGCAACACCTGTGGTTGCAAAAAGACCTCTGGTCCTAAAGAGTCTATGGAAAAACAGCTTTCTGTCTTGACCTGTGTACACACTTTCCTTTTGAGTTTATAGGCTCAGTCACTCACTTTAGGACATACTGAACAAAAATTAAGCCTATTTTGAAAATTTCGGTCATGCTGCGTTTCAGAATGTATAATTGTCCTTGGTATGAAACCACAAGCTCACTGGCTAGTAATCACAAGTCAGTAGCCAATGAGTGTGTGGTTTCACAATCAGACTATATCTTTTTTGCAATCAAGATGGCAGAAATGCCCATCTCAAGTAGGGCTGAACGATTATGGAAAATAATCTAATTGCGATTTTTTGCCCCAATATTGCGATTGCGATGCGATATGCGATTATTTTTTAAGGTCTTTGTCTTCTGTATTATTAAACAAAGACAAGCAATACATCATATAGTATGGCCAATACTATATTACATTAATTTTAAACTGTTCTTTCCTGGAAGACAGACCTCTGTTATGATGACATGAGGTGATGCATGAATTGATGACTGACATTTTTATTTAACTTCTTCAATCACAACAGTATATTTGAACATACACAATAGTTTATTTTTAGCTTACAAACATCTGAGCAGAAAGTGCTGACAAGGAACCCTGGTGTAAACATTAAAATGAAAGTCAGTACAATGTGCAGATTGCAGAAATATATATAAAAAAAAAATCAGTGGCTTTACCACACTCAGTTTTTCGACATCTGTGAACTACTAGACAGTCATTCAATTAAAAAATAATATTAAATAAATAAAACTAATAAATAAAAAATACACACATCTTACTGATCTCTGCAGTCAGTAACATTACACATAAAGTGCAAACATAATAGCAATTGTATAAACACACACACAAACACGCCTTTAAAGTTTAAAGGCGTGAAATTGGACGGTCTAGCCTTCTGATTAGCGTCACCGCTGTCTCGGTGGAGTTTAATAAACTCGGCCGTCTGCTTCTTGCTATCTAAAATATAACCAGACACTGGTGTAAATTCTCGACTGTCTCATACTTCTGTTTAATAAGTTTTCTGTTTGACGTTTAGTCAGCTGTGTGAAAACCAAGGAGGAACCCACCCGGGGGATTAATAAAGTTTTATTTTATCTAATCTAATAACTTTAATCTCAGCCAAACCGATTTACTCACGAACAAACAAAACACTGAAAAAAGCCCAACAATAACATTTTTAGGTTGTCTAAGTGACTTATATATTACGTTTAACCCGAGCAGCGAAACTCCGCGGTGATCTGAAAATGATGTGCCGGGAGTTGTGCCGTTCTCGGCCGCATCAGTAATCCTCGAGCTCCCGGCTAGCTGTCGAGCTGGTGGGTAGCAGACGCCTCTGAAAACGTCGAAGCACTTTTGCAAATATGGGATATCTTGATAAACCGAGCAGATATTTGATGTTTACACAACTACTTTCTCGCCTGAAAATATGTTAAAAGTTTATTTTGTGACCCAGAAAGATTAGTATGAGTAATTTTAAAACTTAGTAGCGGCCGCCATTGCTGGAAACTGGAGTTTGGCTGGGCCGCGCTATGAATTCTGGGATATGGTAGTAATTTGGACAGCTTTATAATTGCAGTATAATCGCAGCCTTTGCGGTTAGAAAATTGCACTTGATCATGTCGCGATATTATCGCAAATGCGATATATCGTTCAGCCCTAATCTCAAGGCTTCAAAACAGAACTTCAGAAACCAGTGGGTGATGTCGCCATAGCTACATCCATCTTTTACACTGTCTGTGATGCCGAGTCATTGGCTACACTAACAGGCTTGACTGGCAGAGTGCATCCCTAGACTGTATGGAGGAAAGGGAGAGACACAGATACCTGTAAATTGCTGATAAACTACACATGAGTATTAAATTACTACAATATGGAGATCACACTTCTCAGCACAGATGCTAACAGACCAATTATACAGGAAGACATGAGTGAGGTATAATTATTAATAATGCTCTAAAAAGTACCAAAACCACAAACAAGATTGAAGCTGTCAATCAATGCATCCATGCTGCTAATAGTGCATAAACTATGGCCTTACTAGAAGTCTACTGCACCACCAGGTTAGCACTGTTGCCCCACAGCAAGAAGGTTGGAATCCATTGGCCAGCTCGGACCTTCCTGTGTGGTGTTTGCATGTTTTCTCCAGAAACTCTGCCTTCCTCCCAAGAACCCGCATTTTAACCAGTGTTGGGGAGTAACAGAATACAAGTATCGGCATTACATATTTAACCTCCTAGGACCTGGCGTCCACATATGTGGACATCACAGTTTGGGTTGTCTAGACCAAAATACTACATTTTGCTCTACAAGGGCCTGATATCCACTTATGCGGACATTATATTGCCACTGTTCTATTGAAATTTTAAACAAATATCCTCATATGTGAATATCATTTTTCTCAGAAACAAAGATTAGGTCAAATAAAATCTGTTAGTTCTTTGTTTTTACATTCATCAGGTGCCAATCAGCCCAAATATCAAAGAGAAATTTAAAATGCATACCATGGAAGAGTTCAGGTCTTAAGGTTAAAATACAAAATATGAGTAACTGTTACTGTTACAGTTACTGTTTAAAACAGTGATAATTAGAATACAGTTACTTTCTTGGAATTATTGGATTATACTGCGGTCTTTCCGTTTCATATGTTAGGCTATCCCCTCTCTAATTGTGGTAATTCCACGCATTGCCAGAAACCCAAACAAAACACAAAATAAGAGGCTTTAATGTAAGCGTCCTGTTAATGTTGGTGGCGTCAGTTACACAATGAACCCGGAAACGGCACAAAAGTTTCAGCAGTGCACGGGCAGGAATGCATTCCTTGGAAATTCCGACACCACTTCACATTGAAAGAAAGGGATGGGCAAAATCTGACCGTGCAATGCAAACTGTTTCCCAGCAACCAAGTTGCTCTCAGTGTCAAAAGACTCCACCTCCAACCTAAAGAAACATCTGGATCAGTAGTTTAAAACTACTGATCCAGATGTTTCTTTAGGTTAGTCAAGTCACAAGTCTTAGAACATTTTTTCAAGTCAAGTCTAAAGTCATAAAATTAATGACTCGAGTCTGACTCGAGTCCAAGTCATGTGACTCGAGTCCACACCTCTGGTACATTCATGTAGTTGTAAAAAGCATGACAATATAGTAAGTGATCCAAAGTATTTAGAATACGTTACAAATTAAATTTTGGGGCATGTATTCTGTAATCTGTAGTGGAATACATTTTAAAAGGTTACTTTTAAAATGTCGACACTAGCTTAGTCTTCATTTTTCAGCCAAAATTTCATGTCATGAACCAAATCACATTTAAGACAAAAAAGGAACATCATACAGGGAATTGTATTGTGAGGTTAACTATTCAGATTTAATTCTGTTTGAACACCTATATCAGTATTGCAGTGAGAGTGTGGATGCAGATAAGTGGAAATGCCTGCCAAAAAAAGGTCAATCAAAGAAAACAAAAGCCAAACTACACACCAATCAAACACCTGCCTGCTGGGGAGGATGGAGTGAGTCATATTTTGTTAGCAATATTTCATCTTTTAAGTATCATTGTGATCACTGTGGAATCCATGTCCCGAACAAGGATTGTCTGAATCAAAAAAAAAGGTCAAATCTCCAAACTACAGACACTTTTTTCCCTTCCCACTGGCTTCAAAGACCAAAGGTCTCATCAAGGTGGACATTTTTGCTGTGAAGTAATGGCACGCGCAGCAGGCAGTGTGGGAGGTTTATTTCCAAAAGGGGAAAGGCACAAGTTTATCTGCGGTTCCCTTTCGTCCTGTATTTGCTGTCTGCAGTTAGTCCTTCTCTGATGCATTGCTTTAAAAGGCATCAGGGAAACCCGTCTCTCTCTCTCTCTCTCTCTCTCTCTCTCTCTGTGGATTCAATTGACACTAGTTTGTGTGTCTTGGGATTTTCGGCATGTGCAATACACACACACCCACACACACACGACCTAAAAAAGCGTATCCGCGCACACTCTGAGCCACACGAGGTGAAACACACATACACAAACACACCCCCTCTATGCAGCACAGTAAACACAGTGATTTTGGCTCCATTTTCTCCAGGGTGGTGACAAGTCCCCCCCTCTCACATGGTTGAAATGAAATCCAATTATATCCGTAATGCCTCTTCAACTGTTCTTCTGCTTTGAAGGAGTCAGCTTCCTTGAGTCACCACTGCTGGACCCGAATGTGCTCGGCAAACCAGTGATGCGCAGTGGTGCAAATGTGCAGTGGAGACAGATGTATTGCGTGTGTGTGTGTGTGTGTGTGTGTGTGTGTGTGTGTGTGTGTGTGTGTGTGTGTGTGGGTGTGAAACAGCGGCAGAATTCTTCTGTCTAAGTCAACTAAGTGACTTAACTCCCCGTCAAACTTTGTTACTCTGGTAAGTGTGTCGCGTTGTTAGTGGGAATGGCTGTCTATTTGCATATTTTAATTAAATAGCAGGAATTTAGAATTAATCACTTTCTAAATTTATGGGCTAATTATATGGTTTTTGTCCTTGACATGTCAGCGTCACCCACCCGTGAATAAATTCATCACGGCCAAAGTTACGCTGACACCTGCAAACTTTGCTTCCTTCACTTACCCCTCAATTAGCCTCTTTTATGCTCTCTTCTGACACAATAAATCACATACTGTCACATTGTCTCTGTCATAGCGCCCCTGTGACAGCCCGATCGCGGAGATGAGTGGGCGGAAAATGCACGTACGGTGTGTGCGCACGTGCCCCTGCACGTGCACGTAAAGCGACTTCTGCACACCCAGTGCACTCGCTAAAACAAAAGTAAATAAATTAAATCAAATACAGGCCCTCTTTGATAAACTGGACATGGACGAGGTCTCGCGTGTTCCCATGCCCCCCTCCCCGAAGGAGATGCTGTGTGTTTGGGGTTGCCGATTGAGCAAACAGCGCGTCGTGTTACCTTTTCACGAATAGCGCTTAAAATGACATGAAAGGGAGATCACCCTTTTTGTCAGTTTAGTTCAGTTTGAAGAGAAAAGTGATCAAACTTGTGCAGATGAGGCTATTAAACGTGCACAGCTTAGTTTGTATGTAAACACGTGACATCTGCAGTGTCTGCGCTTCATTTACACATCATTTGCACACGGCAAACAACCAAATTGGTGCTTGGTGTGCACGTCTCCCCGCGCTGTATAATGTCGTGAAACAACAAGAACTCGGCGGGGGATGCAGAAGCAAGAAAAAGGAATGCAAATGGCCCAGAGTGGAGCCAAATTTCTGCTACAGTCAAGATGTTCACCGCAAATAACTGACATAAGATGTTTCTGCACGCTAGCCTGTATCCGAGCAGTGCACAGAGGCAATGTATCCACATTGCGCTTTTAATTAAGAATGCGAGTTTGGCAGATGGGTGTGAATCCAAGTTCCTTTTCCAACCCAAAATGCAAACTGGCACTTGTCATTGTCCATCTGCTTTATTTCCTGTTCTTGGGATTTAATATCAGCGGCTAATAAACCCTCACACCTTGAGCTTGAGCTCCCACCATGTGTATCCTCCACGCTGAAGCTAGACTAACTGCTTCCATGCTGCCACTTGTTATTCTGCATACAGTATGCTCCAGTGTGGTTCAAGTGATGGCTGGATATAAATTCCAGCAGCATCACAAAAATCCTCAAATCCCCCCTACCACCCCACCCATCCACTTCATTGCTGATAGTTTAAAATTCAATATTCATGCACGGTGGGAAAAAAATAAAAAATCCAAGGTTAGTTAGAAAACACAGACGCCTTGTTACACTGACACTAATATAAAGCTGCGGTATGTAGAGCTTCTTTCGACCTAGATAGAAATCGAAGACGGGGTTTCATCTACACAAATTAGTGCGTGCATCTGGATTTGCATGGTCTGATTATTTCAAGATTTATCAGCAAGATTTTCTCCAGACCTCTTTGACCTTGAAAAGACAGCTGCTCTGACTGCACGAGATTAACAAGCCGGTGTTGTGGTGTTCTTGGTTGAGAAACAAAAATGGCTTATAGCAAGACAACAAGGGTAAAGGTGTGGCACGATACTGAAACAAAGTTAAAACCCCCCTGAGCATCGGCACTGCATCTGTTCAGTTGCATGAATTCTAATGCTGATTCACTACCTTTTTTATGGTTTTTCATTTCTTGACTGCTGCTTCAAGGTCACAACACTTAATCCTTTGACACTGAAGGATCCAGTAATACTTAAGCAGTATTAACTGATTTTTTTCCCTGTTTGTTTTGAGCAATATAGGGCAGTGGAGCAAGCTGTTTTCAGCAATGACATAAAACGTGGATATGTCACAGATGTTAGCAAACAGCTGCCTTTTGAAAGCACACAAAATTTAATTTGGAGACATGCTGGCATGCAAATGTTTCCGCTCAAGCCAAAGAAGAAGTGCTTAAAGAGCGTTTCCTGCCTCCCATTTCCCGCTGTGGTCTCAGTATGATCGTGTTGAATAGGACCATACTCAGACCACACTGACTCCGTATGATCTCAGTCAATAAGTTATGATTTTTTTTTAAGTTTCTGGGTCTACATTGATGGACAGTTGTGGACTTTAACAAATAGTTGACTTGCATACATTTCCATACTATACTTCCCAACAGAAGCACTACTTCCAAAGACATGCTAACTACCACAAAACAGAAAAAACAAAACAAAACACTACTATAAAATGATATTGGAGGATGGATGAGTCCATTAACTGTTTAGGAAATACAGCCATTTTTATGCACACTTTCTCATGTCTTAATGCATTCAGTCTTGTATTTAATAACTCTATCGGGTTGAGATCCAGTGACTGACTTGGTCATTGAAGAATATCCCACGTCCCTCCTTTGAGAAACTCCTGCACTGTAAAAAAAAATCTGTCAAATTTACGGTAAAATACCGGCAGCTGTGGTTGCCAGGAATATACCGTGTAAAAAATGTGGAATCTGTAAAAGACAATACGGTATACTGGTTTTGTAACCCTAATTTTTAAGGTAGACAACGTATTATTTTACCAAAATCATGATAGAAAAAACCAAATATATTTGTCAATTATACAGCAATTTAATGTAAAAAATGCAACTTTCCATAGCTTTTTACAGATATTTGCAGTAAAAAAAAAGTAATAATATAATAATATTTACAGTAATTTGTTGTTAATTTAACAGTAATAGGATAGACCCTATTATTGTAAATAACTGTAAAAATAACAGAAATATGTTAAACCTTATTAAAACCTTTGACAGTAAAAAACACAGTGAAATTGTATAACAAATTACAGCATTTTATTTTGACCAGATACATTTTACGGTAAATTCCTGGCAACCACAGCTGCCGGTATTTTACCGCTAAAAATACAGTACAATATGAGGAACATAAATGGTTTACCGTACATTTTACATTTGCAACCGCTAAATATAGAAAAATCTAAAGATGCTCATATACAACCAAGGTAGAGAATATTACTGATAAACAATGAGAAAATTTGACATACCATTTGAAAACAGACTAAACATATTATTTTCTCTATTCCTACAAAACAGCATAGATCTTGAGAATACAGCATGTGTCCATATATATGGCTGGTAATCCATGGAGGAATGAATAAACATGAAACAAAATATTACCTGCCCCTGACCTATCAACAGTAATGAGTCACTGGGTCCTGCCTTGGTGAAGGAAAGGACTCGGTGGAGTTTCTAATGCGCATGGTGTTGAAGATACAAGCTCTGCAGGAGTACTTCAATGTCCATCAGGAGTTCACTTTGGACTGGCAGGATCCCCTCTGCAGCAAAAAAAATGGACAAAGTTTGATCAGTGCTTGAGCAAAATGCACAGAAATGAACAAAACGTGCTGCCAAAACCAGATCTAATGATAAATGATTTCTTAAGTGTAAAATATACAGTTCTTAAAGGATAGCTATTGTCAAAATGCAACCTGGGCTGTTTTTTTCAGTTTTTTTTTTTTTACTGTAAACGAGACAAACATATATCTAAAAGCATAATTACGACAAACAAGCCGTTTTTGAGATTGACCGTGATTTTGTTTTGTGGTCAATAGCCAGTGAATGGGAATACTAGGGGGCCGGGGCATAAATTTGAGCACATCAAAATCGATACAGTAAAAAAAACAAAAAAAAAAAACAGCCCAGGTTGCGTTTTGGCAATAGTTATACTTTAAATCTACTTGTGTAAAAGTTATACATAGACAACGCAGCCCTAATCACAATCATAATTTGTTGGAAAACGTATTTAAGTTTCGTATTGATTTATCATAGAACTTGAAGTTAATGGCTGAATGCATGGTGATGAGACCTATCATTCAATCTACATTTTATAGCGTATGAAACTGCTCACCTGGACATGAACCTGAGCTCGGCTGATTAAGATTAGTGTCTCCTGTCCATCTTTCTTTAGCAAAACTTGAATAATACCACTGCTTACCTCTTATTGAATCTTTGGGTGCAGACTTAATTGAAGAGCCTCGTATAAACAGGCAGGGTGTGATGTTTAGGGAAACCAAAGAATACAGCCGCCATCATTTCTGCCAGAAGACTCATTGGGTGCAACGAAGCTTTCATTGTGGACTGGCTAGATACCTTCTGCATTCAGAAGGAAAACAAGAAGGGCATACACCATAAACAATAATAACTGACAAAAATAATGAGACAAGAAATTAAAGTAACAAAATAAGTGCAAATCAAGTTTCCCTGTGTTACAGTGTAGCTGAATGTTTTTCAACAATTTGATTTACGGTAAAACACATACCAAATATTTCCAGCCAAGGTTTGTTTCAATCTTCAGCATTTTTTTCCTGCCATTGTCTTGAAACTGTTTCATCTGTCTCTCTCATTTGATGCTGTTTACAAAAACAAAACAGCAATATTGTAAAGGGAAAAAGGAAAATGAATTTAATGGAAAAAAAAAGATTATGACCTGAAATCTCACCATTTCCTGAGAGTCACAGGTCCTTTGAGTATCCTTATGGTTTCTGCTCAAATTCAGTGTCTGAAAAGGGCAGGAACAAAACAAACCTTTTTAATCATAATAAAGACAAAATAAGATTTAGAGACAGACGACAAAGAAATGTGTAAAATATCTTCTTGAATCTGTTTACTTTACTAACCTTGAAAGAGACTCTTGGGTCTTAGCTGTGCCACCACCCTTAAACCTTAAAACAGATGGAGACGATATGCTGGCCTGGCTTGAAATTTCCATATTTGGTGCTGTAAAACAATATCACAAACAATAGATTAATTGTACTTTTTGGACCTTGGCCAAAGCATAATAGAAAAAACAGAAAGTCCTTCATGGCTATTGTGCAATGAAATCATAATACTTACTGGTTTGTTTCTCAGATGTCTCCACTCCTAATGATTGTAGTGCCTCCAGTACAATTTCAAGGATTGAGGCACACAGGTCCGGCAGCACCTTAGTAATGGAACTCCTTATGCTGCCCCCCATTTCCAAGATGTCTGATAAAAGAATGTGAATAAAGGTCAATTTACACCAAGTGGTACCTTTGGTCTTAAAATATGAAGCTGATCTTGCTTGATACTACACTTTTATACAGTGTTTCGTAAGTACCAAACTAACAGCACCATTATTGTGACAGCACACTGTGTTTCAGTGTTTCAATGGAACCATTTGGTACCCATACTTCATGTAAGATGTTAATGGATAGAAATCAATTAAGTCAATGGGTTTTGACCAAAAAAATCATTTTATTTAAAACAGCTTACTATCACTTATGTCACACAGAACATCAGCAGGAGGCTCAGTAGAGGGCTCTTCTGATTTCTGCCACAGATCAGACTCTAGCAGACATCTCAAAGTCTCTCTTAAAGGCACATAATAGGCAAACCTATCTTTTCTGTTTTCATCTCTCCCTAAAAATATTTTCTTTGGTTCCGCATAGTTGAAGGCTTTTTTAAAGATCTGAGCTCTGGAGTGCACTGTCCTCAATGGCCCGGTATGACATGCAGAAAAAAGATCATAGCTTTTGACAGACTCGCAGACTTTGTTGATGTCCTCCTCTGATAATGATGTGTCATCTTTTAACAGTGATGCAAGTTTACCCAAACTGTATGTCTGTCCCAACTCATGCATGTTCTGCATTTCCTCTACAATGTTCTGTATGGTTGAAGCAGGCAGTAGAAACTGACCCTGCAATTTTAAGTAGAATAGTGAAACGTTTCTCAGAAAAAGATCACAGAATTCAGGGGGCATTTCCATGTTATCTTCATGTGTAATAGACTGTGCAGCAGGCTCGGAAATCAAGGGTACAAAGTCATCTGATGTGGTTGGAACAGATGATGATTGACATGCAGACTCTCTATATAAATCACCAATGCTGCTGTCTGAAAACTCTGTGTTTACGTGACATGTGAGCAGTAAAAGATGATTTAACTCTAAAGGTATTTGTGCATCCTCTTACTGGACAAGTGACCACGTGTCCTTCCACAATATGGCTCTTCAGATGAGCTATTAACTCTTTAGAGTTCTGACACTGACGTTCACACATCGCCATTGCACATGTAAACGAAGAAACCACCACCACACCAGTGACATGGGTGGGGGCAGTGTCTTCGGTAAAAATGAGCCTTAAACGCGCCATACCTGGTGTATGTCTGCTTGCAGCCTGCTTCAATACACCGAAAGAAACAACGTGGCTCATTCCGATGCAGTTTACAATGAAGCACGTAGCCCCTTGATGACTGAACTACCTTACCACAGAAATTACACGTTAACATAACTCCATGTACTTTGGTAATTCCTCCCTAGCGAATTAAGCACGCCATATACAGAAACTAATCCAGAGCAATGCTTCCCTCGCAACAGTAATGCTAACTCAACTCACAAATGCTAACTAAATTCACAACCTCACTCATAAAAAACGAACTGCTAAAATTATCTATAAACGCTGGGCTGGTGGATTTTTATAACAGAGATAACTTGAAGTTGCATGTACTCACCTCACCTCGAACTAATTGTAAGCTGCCAGGATGTCTACAAATTCCGAAGATGCTGTGGTCCAAGCAGCAATAAATGGCGCTAATATACGAGTTCAAAACTGTGTCCGTTAGCGAAGCCAACTTGAGTCTCCTGCATGAAAAAAAGAGCGGTTGGCACACAGCTCAGCAGCGCGCCGCGCTATTGGTCATTTTCAGGTGACGTCATCCCGCAATGTAACGTCGCTCTTTGTTTCTTTAGGAGGTTCGATCAGAAGTCACGTCTGCAGACCGCTGCAGCCACGTCTTACCTTGCTTCCCCTTTTTTTTGGTGAAATGGTTCGCTCATACTGCACAATGTTGCTACCAGATTTTTTTTCTCTGCAATTCGAACGTAAAACGTCTGTACACAGTTTACCAGCAGTTTAGCTACCAATCAACAGCGATCACACAAATTCAAAATTTAAGGCCGACCCACTTAAGGTGGTCTGATAATATGGCGTGAAACACAACAACATAAAGTTGTTTTAAAATAATAATTAAAAAAGATTATTGAAATCAATTTTATTCACAACCATAAACTTTATTTTTAACATCTTCTTTTGCTGTTGATTTTTTTATCAGAAGGTTAACAATGATATACTGCAGGCCTAACTTTTAATCTGTATATCAGTATCTGAATTTTAAAATAAAAAAATACTATCAGTTTTATTGTCTTTCACTGCTGATATTTGCTTTTTTTTAATGGTATGTACTGGTTGTATTATTACGGTGGACCCTATTTTTTAACATCTTGTTTCTGTAAAAATGAATGTTTTTGTTTGCTTAAAAATCTACAGCTTTATACTGTGAATTCCAATGTGCACAACCCCAAAAGATGTAGTTTTACTCAAATAATACCGTAAAATCTAAGTTTTTCAGACATTTTCAACATTACAATATGTAATTGTAAAATGTATGCATATTTATTTGTTTTCACAGAAAATATTTATAATTTCAACATTTTATTACAGTAAAAAACAAAGTTTTATCCAGTCTCACAATTAACGGTTATTCAATCTATTTAATACAGTAAAAGGAAGTTTTTGGTTTTACGCTCCATTACCGTTGGAATTTGACGGTGTTTTGCTGTATATTTTACTGACTTTTTTTACAGTGTGGGTTGCTTTTTTCCATATGCTTTGGCTCATTATTCACTTTTGTGACATGCTGTCTGATCACTTTTGAATCTGGGTTGCTTTTTTCCATATGCTTTGGCTCATTATCCACTTTTGTGACATGCTGTCTGATCACTTTTGAATCTGAGCAGAGAGTGCAGCACTGTACACTTCACAATTCATCCCGCTACTTCTATCATCAATCACATCATTAGCAGCCATATATTCCCATGCCATATTACTGCCTCCACCATGTTTGACAGATGACGCGCTATACTTAAAATCACGAGTTGTTTCTCACCGTCTCCATGCTTTTGTCTTCCTATCATTTTGGTTATGCATAAATAAAAGTATGGTTTCATCTTTCCACAACTGTGTCAGCTCTTTGGATGTTTCTTTTAGATTTTGCTTTTCATTTCAAAAATGTACCAAATTCTTGATTTGACAGTCTGTGTATAAAAAAAGCTGTAATTTTTATAAACCCACTTCAATTAAAGTTCAAAGTCTCGCCTTCAATCCCACCATGGTTTTATGATTCAAAATCCACCATGAAAGCGTGCAGAGGCAAAACTAGAAAAAAAGGTGCCTTTGAGCAAAAAGCTATTGACCTAACTACAATAGCAGTGCAGTCCCAGCTCATATACACAATAAATGATAGTCACATTGAACAACTTGCTCATTTCCTTCAATAATAAATATGAGCACTACCACAGGTGTTCTGTCTCAGTCCCCTGAGAAGTGTGCCCCCTAGACCCACAGCCGATGGAGTACATCATGATTACCCGTGGTACCGGAAATGAAGTGGCCCGGGGTGAGAGCGATAAAAGGAGTGGAACTTCTCAGCAGTCGGAGTAGTCAGAGTCAGGGGTCACATGTCATTTATCGATGTCAGGCTTTGCCCCGCCGTGCCTCTCTGAATGCTAATCGCTCACGCTCTGCTGTGACAATACGATTAGACTTGATTAAAACAGTCTATTAGCATAGAACCCACAGGCTGGGCAAACATCCTTCTTTCCTGGAAATCATGCTCACTCTGAGTGTCGAAACTGCAACTGACTGGACGTGCACTTATTGTTCGTGTTTTTGGCAACCTTCATGCCCAGAATCAGAGGCAAATCAGCACTGTGTTGGTACAATAACCTTTTTCTTTGTCCTTGAAATACACATCGTGACCCCGAAGCTGCCGCTCTGACTCAAACAGGGAACTAATTATTGATCAGCTTTCATGCCGAGGTTTTGCAAGGTAGCCACCAGTTACCCATCTCCCCTTAGGGAGCTGACTAATCATTTGCCAGGGTGCGGCGATGAGAATTTTGACTTAACTAATCTCTGGATTGAATGGAGATTAACTGCCACGTGGGGTGACGGCTCTCCTCTTTGTCTTTTTTGTCTGGACGGGGATCTGTTCTCCTTATCTTATCACCCTGCCTCATTTCTCCGGGGCAGTTCCCTGCCGTTATCAATTTGGCTCCATCTACATGGAAATCAAAGCCTTTCCAGAAGTGGAATACGATTAGGGAGGGGGGAAAAGTCTAATCTTTCCCCTTTTGGTTCATGCCACCAAAAAACCTACGATGAACCGAACAAATGAACAACAACAAACACTTCCTGTTATTCTTAATTTAGGGACTGTGTGCGTATTTGCCTAAAGAGAGCCTGTGGAGAGGGGTTTATTAATGCTGACTGGTTGACAGTGGTTGGGAACAGGGAACTGGGGAATTGACAATGGCTGCAGTGGACCCTTTAATCATTTGTAACTCTCAGTTTCACTTCGGCTCTTTATATAACTTCACTCTTCTCTGTGGATGACTGAAGGGTCATCAATAAGACAAACAATAGTTGCCCACAGACCAGTTGTACCACATATTTTTGACATTGCCCCCATCTGATAACATGTGCTCGCTGCAGGTGGACATTCAACCCACAGCTGCCAATGTACTGAACCATAATTTCCCCTTTACAGTGGAGGTGGATGAATGGGTGAACAAGGTGGCACAAAAGTGACGAGTTCCTGCATAACTCACGAAGCATTTCAACTGCGAGGCTTCTTTTTGTCTCTGGGCCTTGGAAATGAGGATTAACTCTCGCCTCACAGGACACAGCTGCCTGATTCCACTCCTGACACTGACCTCCTTTGTTTCTTTTTAATGACCAAAGAGTAGAGGACTGTGTGTGTGTGTTTGTGTGCTTGTTTGTGTGTGTGTCCAGTAGCAGGGGTGTCCGATAAAGAGCGGGAGGTTTACAGAGGGGATTAAAACCCAAACAGCAGCTTCCCTCCCTGGTAAACAAAAGTACATGGGGATGTGCAGTGTGTGTGTGTGTGTGTGTGTGTGTGTGTGTATGTGTGTGTGCGCCACCGCTCGTGACACCAGACAAAAAGAGGAAGACTGAGTCCATCTGTGAAAGCAGCAGGATTAAGCTGTGCTCAAGCCAGGAGCTACACGTCAATCAACCGCTAAGTGTTTGTGCGTGTTCTTGTGCCAATGTGCATATATGTGTGTGTGTGTGTGTGTGTGTGTGTGTGTGTGTGTGTGTGTGTGTGTGTGTGTCACATGCACAACTGTACACCCACATACATGTGCTCTTCTGATCCCACAGCGAGGACCCCAACTTTGCTGAATTCGTTCATAATCTGTGGGATGGAGCGAAGCCAGCGATACGTCCGTCACCCAACATAAAAAAAGAGAGAAACTTTATTTTTTGTGAAATGTGTGAAGTTGGCACCCGAGCATGAATCGTATGTGGCTGACATCTCCTTCATACTGTAATGTGGGATGAAGACGATGCTTTAAAGTGCTTCAAAAACAAGTTTGACAACAAGAGGGCCGACAAAGTACCGAAATAATAATAATAAAAAACATAAATTCATTCTGCAGGAATGTTCTACATCATTAGTGTACAGTCAGTCCCCCCAACACAGGTCACCCCCTCTCAATGGTTGCTGGTGCTCTGTCTCTCTTTGAGAAGCTTGTTGTCTCCTTGTCAGGACCCCCGACTGTTTGCCCATAATGCACCAGCACTCCTGCATGGCACCCTGTGAGGGGTGGTGGTGGAGGGCAAGTCAGAAGCCTTCAATGCGCGGGCCACAAAGACCAAAGGTAGGCGTGTGCTTGGAGAGGTGGGGGGCTTGACCTGGATGTTCCTCAATAAAAGGACCTTGAAGGCAGGGGATCATTACGCCTGCATGAGCCGGTGCGTGAACCTGGCTTTCTCCCCTTGACAATCTTAAGGGGTAAATTAAAATCAATACAGCCTATGATGAGGCGACTGCAGTGAGACAGGGGTGAGGGAAGGTAGGAGGTGGGGGAAAGAGGGAGAGAGAGTGAGCTTGGACTTGATGGATGGCTGGTTAAAGGGGGATGATCAATTACCCTGATGGATTGCTTTTTGGGGATCTCTGAAATGAGACAGATCTCTGCTCTTTAAAGGCAAATTCAGAAGGAATGGAGGCTCCACTCCAGTTTGCATGAGAGCCCTGCAAGGCAGGAATATTATTCACTTACATCTTTGTTGTTGTGAGAAGTGGCAACTGGTCCCTCCTCCTCTCCAGAATCCTTTATTTTTCGAAAATGTTTAATCCCCTTCGTCCCCTCCCCCCTCCACACATTCTCCCTCCAACGGATCCCCTCTCTACATTATTCTCTGTGCATTTTAATTTTTTTTTTCCTTCTTCTGTCACCGGGGGCCCAGTTTTTCCCCGCCTACTCTCCTCATTTAAGCTTGAAACTAGAATACTGGAGCCAAGAAATAGTTAATCTCTCCGGCTGCTGCTATGATTGGCCGCTGTATTCAGCGCTTCAGCCTCCTTGAATGAGAAATAGGGGTAACCAAGCAACTTCAGTGCTGGGGAGAAGAAGATAAAAAAAGCAAAAAGATGATAGGGCTTTACGGGATTTTCACAATGATGGAAGAATTTTGAAGCTGTTAACAGAAGAAAGAAAAAAAGAGGAAGAGGCAATGTGATTTCACCTTGAGTGTCCGGCAAATGGAATTAACAAATGGATTTTCTTAAACGCGCTTCCTCCCTCTCTCTCCCTCTCTCGCTCGTTGAGGGGGGGGAATAGAGCGCTCAAATGAAGGAGACACAGATGTGGATTAAAACGCACAAATGGGACACTTCAGAAAAGCATCCACTGAGAAAAGGTGAGTAACATCTCAGCTTTTCTTTCTTTTTTTGAGGGGTGTGGGATGAAGAGGTGCTTCAGCATTAAACTGTGAAACTACAGAGCTGTTTAAGGATGCAAGGCAGCTCAGCGACATGTCAAGATTTATGGATGGGATGCGTTGAACGAAAATGGGTTGCGAACCAGTCCGCTGTGGATGACCGGAATACAAACACACACAGAGTGAAAAAAAAAGAAAGAAAGAAAAAGGGAAAGAGAAACAAATGTGATCATGAAGCTGTGAACCTGATCGTCGGTGCTGCTTTGATGGATTTGAACGTGGAGTCCTCTGAAGCGCAAACGCCGGTCGCCTGTCAAATAACCCGCTGTCCCACGTCAAATTGCGCATAAATTACAAAGTGACGTTTGGGTTTTGATTGTTTTTAAACGATTTCAGCGGGTTAGCTGCTCATAGGGGCTTTTGGCTGTAGGATTTCGTGTAAAGGAACAAGTGTGAGAACAGGCGAAATCTTTTTTTCTCTGCCCAACACGTCTGTTGCTCTCTCCCCCCTCCACAATATTCAAATGAAGAGATGTTCTGCTGCAACAGCAGTAAGTCATCCTCAAACGAGTGCGTGTTAGCCCGCTCCGATGCTGAGCGAATGGATGAATGATGACGCATATGTTGATAAATGTATTGATTTCAGTGCGGAAGCGGTCAGGGAATGCTCCGCGGGCTGCAGTAGTAGGGGCTGAGTACCTGTGGATGAACGGTTGGATGGGAGCGCACAGCGCACAACGGCGCCGGTCTGTCCGGCAGCGGTGAGCAAAAATGTGCCAGAAACCAGTGCGTGGGCCTTCAGTGTGAGTCCTCCGGTCAGCAGCGACGTTCGTGGGTCAGTGTGGAGGTGGAAGCATTCCAGTTAGTCTTGGAAGACGTGGATGAGGTGGGTGGGTGGGGGGTAGCGTGAGACACGACTTCCATTTGCGTCATTTAAACATTTTTATTTTATTTTTTATGTTGATTTTTAATATATGTCTGGATTTGTAGGACTTACTTGCGTTGTATAAGAATGGCTAAACTTTGGTTATTTTATTTTTTAAAAGTCTGTTATCATTCTTGGTTCTATATTTAAAGATAACCCTAAACAGCAAGGTCCATCCCTAGTCCAGAGGCATTTCTTAATTAATTAAAAAGAGCCAAATATTGACAAAAATATAGTTTTTTCTGTTAAATCATTCAATAGAACTGGCTACTGTCCTGGCTGTTTATTATTTTGTTTTTCCCAATCATAACCTCTCAAACCCAACCCCCCTCCCCCTTTGGGTAAAATTGAATTGGAGCCAGTGTTACCAGTTCAAATGCAAAGTTCATTACTGGACCATATGTCAGTCATGATGCTCTGTGTTTTCTACATGGGTGCTTGTATGAGAGCAGCCGTAAATGATGGGAAATGAGCACTGTAGTGGAAATGTAGTAACACAGCAGCCATCAGCTACAGATCAGGGTGCTGCTGAAACACTGTGGCTCACCTGCATCTTGTTCATGCCGTGGTTTGGTGGGATAAAAGCGAAGGTCTGGGGCTAGGATTCTCATGCTGGTGCCAAAGTTCACTGGCGATTTCTGCAAGTCGCCCAAACTATCCTTCGTAATCTCCTTAGTGAGGATGCTCTGCAACAGAGCCTAAGCTGTGCTCAGTAGGTCGATCGTGGGATGGATGTGTTACCACTCTCACACACACATGCTATAATTTCCGGTTGTCACCCCCAGACATTTCTTTGCAGCCCAGTGTGAATTGTGGTGCTTAAGATAGAGCTCAACAAAACACTAGAGAGCATTAACTTCTCCAGTAAGGCCTTCTTTGTTGAGACTCCCAGTGGAATCAAGGCGCTTCATTTAGCTCCTGAAAGCGAAAGCAGCCGGTGCATATGGTGGATATAGCTTATCTAATTAAGACCATAATGAATTTTCCCCTTTTGCATTTGGAGGAAAGGTGGTTTGGGTATTTCTTCTCTGTGTTAACTCTTCACGATTGCATTGCAACAGTGTTGGAGCATTTTCAGCCTGTTGTTGTTTTGCACTTCTTAAATCTTTGGGCTTTTTCACCCCTTTGCCGTACCGTGCACACTCTGCTTCTCTTCTTTTGTTTCTGCTGGAAGCCTGGTGGATTATCGCATTTGTAGTTTCTCTTCATCTCGCAGCGGCATTCCCTCAACATGAACTACCAAGTGCTCTGAGGTAATACGTCTAACAAACAGGGCCTCGTACTGACACTAATGCAGTTTCAGACTCAGACACATGACTCCCGGAGTGGCCTGAATCTTTTATAAAAAAAGTAGCTTTAATGAGCAAGATTGTGCCTGAGTTCTGATTTTTGCTGGCGGCCTTATCACATTTAGTCTGTTCATTAATAAAGATGTGGCCCCTGGCAGAGGCAGGTCAGAGGTGACCTCGCTTGCAGGAGTTGAACAAAAGGGGGGAGATTGCTCCGATAACGGTGTATTGTAAAAAGCTGAATGATGCACACGTCCCCCCCCCCCCCCCCCCCCCCAACCCGCCACCCTCCTGGGAGTGTAATCACCATGACAGGTGCAGGGAGAGTTGGGGCAACTTAATGTGTCAGAAGCAAGAACTCAGACTACTTGGTGTGAAATCAAAGAGCAAAAAAAAAAAAAACGGCCTTCCATTTTACAGAGTGCCATGTGCTGCACTAGGTTTTGGGATGAGTAACTTTGTTGAGTTTACATCAGCAAACTGGCACCATCTTGAAGTAATCCAACACAACCCCCCATTAAATTGTTTTGTTTTCTGCTATTTTGATGAACAAACAAAGTGTTAAATACTAAACTTTAAAGGTATTGGAAGGAATAGCAAGTATAAGCTGGTTGTCACATTACACCGTGGAATCTGTCAGTATCACACATTTGACCTGACAATATGTCCATTTTTGCTGTGGTCAGTTTGTGGAAAGCACACAAACTTTGAGGGGAGGACACATTTTGTGATTTTCTTGGGTCAGAGTTTTCATGTTGTTGTTTCTGTATTAAAAAATCATACAATATTAGGCATTTAAACTGGACTTTTATTAAAAAGTTGAAGGTAATAGCTTTGATTTGAATCAGTTCTTCACTACCCAACCAAAGCCATTTGGTAGCTAGGTCTCACTGTTACCCTGTGGTTGATTCTTTGTTGACAGAATGGTTTTTGTTGAGCCATAAACCAGAGGAAGTATGGCTTTGTTGTGTTGTCTGCTAAAACTGATCACACAAAGACTTTATCCCTGAAAAACAGAGGTGTATGTTTGTCATGACTGACTTGTGTGATGCTGAGGGATGTATAGGCTTGCTAAATCACAACAAGCAACCTTATGGAGATCCCAGAAACTTTCCTTACCTGGTTGATCGAGCATGCATAAGGACTTAAATGGAGAGCAGTCAGTTTGATATTGATGCAGTTCATTTTTCTTCTCACTTTTACACCACCTTGCTCACTATTCCTCTGGTTACCTGTTGGAAAATCTTGCAAAAGAAATCTGTTTGTCTTTTAAAATATATACAGAACTTCTGGCCTTTTTTTTAAATTATATCAGTGATACATCAGTGGAATTGGTTCTCTGTTGTTTTTGTGGCTTTTATAAAAGTGACATTATTAAAGCACTGAGAATACCTTAATTTCACTGCTCATAATACACAATAATTATCACTTGTTTAAATTCACATTTTAATTACAAGGTGTAATAGATGGTGTTCATTTCTAAATTTACATTTAGAAACACCATTGATAACTATGGAGACAACCAACCCCAGTTGGTGTTCACAACGTGTCATTGATGGTTAATTACTTTGTGATACAATTGACTGCAAAAATGAAAAGGATACCCATGTTTAGCTAGCACCATAAGCTCTGATTTAACAAAGGAATAGTTATTGAAAGCTATTCAATGATCAGCAATTCATGCAAGAGCAAAAAGTGTAACAACAAACCCTGGTCTACCCTACTAGCTGTTTGGCTAATGAGGAACTTGGATAGCACCACAAAGTAGTGCCTTCCTTTTTTGTTTTATAGTTGCAGAGTTGAGAGTTGCATATGGTCACTAATATACATTCATTCCATCCATCATTGTGACTAACAAAGAGCAAAGCACAAGTACTGAAGTCTTCATTCCCGCGCCGGATAAACTTCTGTGCTAACAAGCTAGTGTGCAGCCAGTGGAGCCAAGCTAAAGCTAGCTGTTGCTGTTTGGTTTGAGTCTTTATGCTAAGCTGAGCTCACAGGCTGCTGGCTGTGGCATCTCATGCAGTTTAAGGTCATGTTGCCCTTATTGATTTTTTCATCTAACTCTCAGCATGAAAGCTGTTTTTAACGTCCTCTAGGACAGCCGTCCTGCTAAGAACCAAAATATCAGGCTTGGACAGACTTCACATCAGCAATATCATGGTAACAGGACTCGCTTATTGAACAATCTCTCAGTAGCATCAGCAAGCAGTCATACAGAATATAAAATGCGAAACTGGAAAATGTTCAAATGAAAATACTCTTTTTGGACCTGTTTCAGTATAAAAATTGGAAATAGTCCACACTTTACATCTTCCACAGGACAGAGGCTGTACTGCCTTGCAAGTTTCTGTCTCTCGCTTCATAAAGAGTATCTGAATGGAAAAGCTAATTCTGTTTATGCCTTATTAATACATATGTTAAATTGTTTCCAATTTAGCTATTATATCCAAAATTAAAGAAAGGCTGAAGATATTAAGCAAATAAATCCACTCACATTTACAAACAATCAAACTTATAAACTTCTCCATCCAAAACTATCTCATTGTGATTTAGACAATTGTAGATAAATATGTACATTCTGCAAAAACAGCAATCGAGTACTGCTTTCCTAACCTCTTGTCACTTATCACACTGATCCTTTTGAGCTGATAATGAGGCAGTGACCCTAACAGTATAAACAGTTTCACTGGACTCAGATGGGGAAGTGAATTACCAGTCAGTCATACAGTTATTTCCATTGTGCAGAGGCGGGTGGCTAGTAATCCCTGTGCCTTGACCTGTAACATCTGGTGAGTGAGTGAAGTGTTCAGTGTGAAGCCAGCAGTGTCAGCCTGCCTCCTCTGTTCAACCGGGGCAGCCATCACTGCCCGCTTCACTTCCAGAGGACTGGGCAACTTCAATGCATCAATGACACCAGCCATCACAAGGGACATGTAGCATGCCAAACCAATGATTCATTAGGACTCAATTAGCTGGGAGGCATGGGGCGCCCTGCCATATGCCTCGAGGTTCAACAGCAATCTGTACCCACTTCCCGTTACTATAATCTCAACTGTATTTTGGCACTGTAAAGTCTGTACATGTGTGCTGTATCAGTGGTGTACAGTAGCAGCACAAGGGCTGCAGTCTGCTCTTTTCCGCAGAGGCATCGTCTTTGTGCTATTAAAACAAGTCAGTAGCAGAGTTTTAGCAGCTCTGTTTCCAGCCGCCCAGCTTTTGAGCTGGAAATGAGTCACAATGACCTTCAGCTCAACTCATGTTGCGCCAGTTGGCACCGTATGAAATACTCATCCATCTACTGAAGTATGAGACTGTGGAGCTCCAGATACTGTAAATCTTAGGAGGTAAGAAAGGCCCTCGCTCAGTATCGACTTCTCTTCCCTTGCCAAGAGGCGGCAGACAAGATCTATCCGCCCTCAAATCTAGTTTGTCTTCTTATCTGTGCCAAGGTAAAGGACCCCCTCACCTCATTCCACATGCCCCTGCCACTTAATCAAAGTGTTCCATAAACAGAAATAAATGAAATCAGATAGGAGCAGGAGGCAACCCCTTCGGGGTAAAAAAAAATCCATTAATCATCAACACTTTTGAGATTTGAAAAGCAAATGCTCATAATTTTCTCTATTTTACATTGATTTGTAGAAATTTTAGGTCAGACGTCCTTGAAGGAACGGCTGAAGCAGGTGTAGGGCTTTCTTTAGCGTATATATTTAAAGTGAAACCTCCCATGCACATAAGGAAATTAATGTCGGTCACACGCCTCCCTCCCTCCATATCTCCAGCATTTTCCGGCATATGATGGGACGGCTTAGCTGCTCATCCAAATCACATTTGATTGGATAAATTTATATGTAGGGCAGTGAAAGCAGGATGAGTCACTGAAAACACTTAACAAGAAAGGGATTTTGGTAAGGCAGTGTTCTCCATACAAACAGGTTTGCATCTCACGTGAACATCTTTAGCGGAAACCGGCCATCGTTCAGGAGGTTTTGTTGGTTTGGCTTTTGAATTTTCACATTTTAATTTGTGGAGCCTTTTTTTTTGGAGCAAGAAATAGAAAATGAATGCACGTTTTTGCGCATTAAAGGCCTAACGTTTCAATAATACCAGCAATGAGTGAGGATACAGGCAAAGTAAGTCAAGTCGGAGCCACTCTGCCCCAGTTGTAAGCACGTGCAGCCACCCAACTGCACTCCTCCAGCGTTTTCACCGCATTACCCAGAAACGCTGCGTTCGCGTGACCCAATTTATCAGTCTCTCCTCCCCATTCATCTGCTCTCACAGATGCACTACAGGAGGCTCCATAAGAGCATCCATCACCTCAGAGTAGTGAGATCCTTCAGTTTCATCCCGCTGGCCCGTTCTACAACCCTGTTCCCAACAGGCAGGACAGCGGGTCCATATGTGGCTGGCGATTATAACAGAGTGCCAGGCTGGCAGCAGCAGCCTCGTGTTTCAGTCTGTAAAATATGTAATCAAATATAAGCTTAGCCATGTTTTTCTTCCACTGACAGTCAATTTAAATATTGTCTCTGCCACATCTCCTTACTGCTGTACTTCTTCAGCCCCCTGGAGATAATTGGGCTGTTTAGTTCAGCCCGGAGGAGATATCAGATTAAGTTTTCATGTGATTTCATCTCCCTCAGATTCATGTCTTTTTTTTTGTTGTTTTCCCCAGTGCTGCCATTTCAATCATTTACAATTTTGGAGTATCTGAGAAGCTAATTTTTTTCAATTCACGAAAAAGGAGAACTTTATGCCTCTTATGGGAGGCTGTAGTTTGTGTTTCCAATACTCGGGATGCCCTCATTGGTATAAAAAAGGGAATCCTCACACATCTAAAGAAGTTTCAGCAGCAAAGGCTACGCTACAGCATAACCTTCAGGATTCACCGGAAAGCTGGTGTATTAGACTGCATTAGTATCTTTTTGTAGCGGATAAACTGACTACTGAGTGTAGAATGTCTTTCATGTGGCCAAGCTGCTACACCGTAAAGATGTAGAAAAGCATAAACAGCATAAATAGATGCTGTAAAACTGCTGTAGCTCTTGCTGAGATCAAGAGAAATCTTCAAAAACCCAAAGTTCTCATTCTACCCTTAAAAAACAAAAAAAAAAGACAGAATTTATATTCATGCGATCGAAAGTGCGGGGAATGAGAGTACCACCTGAGTTATGCTTTTATTTTATCAGCGTACCGCGTCTTTTAATAACCAAGTCTGCTAAATTAAAAGATGCTGGTGCAGAACGTCTCGTAGCAGCGCCTGCAGGGAAGAGCCTCTGTATTTTTTATTTTTTTTGATGTGGAGTTGCACCGAGCAGCGAGCATCTGGCACAGCGGCGGCGGTCAGCATGACGCCTTCTGACGAGACCCTTTAGATCACTTCTCATCAGAGCGTCGCAGTTGGAGACCACCCTGATACTTTGCTCTAATCAGCCGTCAAGTGTCATATTCAGAAGGCTTCACTCAGGCTTGTATCCAGCCTCCACTTTTGGTTTATACAAAACAACACCGAAGGAGCAGCTCCTTGGAGAGAGAGACGACACTTGTGTTGCTTGTGTGTGCATGATGTTTTTTTTGGGGGGGTGTTTTCGCGATCTGTGCGAGATCCTGACCTTGCGACGCCATTGTAATGAGAGGCAGTGGAATATTTCACTTATCACTAGCAGCATGATTAGCTGCCAATGGGCTGTGCCTGACGTGGTTTAATCCTCCCAGTCTCCAGAGTGCGATAACATATGAGATGACAACAGTTTCACACCCAGTTTCACACCTCCCGTGGTTCCATACGTCGCAGCAGCCTAATCACTCATGTGAGATTAATGAGAGACGTTGAGGTGTGGTGGGAGATTCACTAATTACACCCGCGCATGCTGTAATGTAGTCGGGGGACTGGAGAGTTTGTGTGTCCGAGTGTATGTGTGTGGGTTTCTTAAGCTCTTTTTAATGTACAGTTTTATGAGATACCTGTTACTCCTTAGTGGGCGAGGATGAGCTACAACAAAGGTGACCTCGAGAGGAAAGAAGAAATGGCTGTGTGGGGAAGTGGAGTAACAAAGTCAAATCACTGCAAAATATCTTTAAACCTGGAACGTTAACAAGTTGTAGTGTAGAATTATTAAAGGTGCAGTTAGTCATTTTTTCGAGGGGGGGTTATTTCGATGAAAAAAGATTGTTGCACTGATGAATATGTGTGTAATTACGCCTTCAACAATCTGATGCATTCACATAGAAAATGCACAGGAGCGAGTGCAGGTTCCTAGCATATTTGAAGTGGCTAGGAAGGACATCTACCTTCTAATCACATTTCACATATGTGGTTGTTAGCAACATATGTGGTACGCAAAGGAGAAGAAAAGTGTTGTATCACTTGTAGGGACATAAAATTCATGTCTGCGTGAAGGTTCATAGCTACATTTTATTGTTAGAGACGGAGTTCCCTTTAGCAAAGAAGCAAAAAATGCAAAGAAAATGAAAAGAAAAAGAGACAACACCAATAGCATCACACACTCAAGTGTGCATAAACATGTTTGTTTATACCCATACTGTCGCACTTACTTATTGTGAGCAGATTAGATTAGATTAGACACATGACTGTTCAGGCTCTGGACTAGATTATAAATAATAAACTGAATATAAGTTAACATTATGCCGGCTAATTTTATGCTCAAATGTCCTAAAATCACACTTTCCCTCTGATAAATTTAGAGTTTATTTACTAACCATCAGATTCCAATCTTAGATCTACTTCAAAGGCAGTTTTGCTAATGCTGGCTAACAGCAGCAAAAACAGCAATGCTTACCAACAGAAAAGTTCAACATATCCTCATCAACTCACCTCAGTATTGCTGTTATTGGTCAGAACTGAGCTTCACTGACTAATCAACTCATGTATGAATCTTTTACAAAGGTTCATAACCTCTTTCAGTGTAAATAAAGGTGGCTGTTTCCCACCCAGCATTGATAGTGGACTGACAGCCTACATAACAGGAAAAACCTCAAAGGCAAATCTGGTCGGTCTCTTTGCTATCTCAGTACACACATTACAGACAAATGGCAGCCAGAGGTTTTGATTTAACTGATTTCATTTAAGTGTTGATATTATTCAAATAAACTCATTACAAAAAGTAAGGACATTTGTGTGTTGTTACAGCGATTATTATGTTGCTGTAATGATTGTTCAGCAGAGTTGAATATGTGGGCTGAATAACTGACCTGGAAAACTTCTCCGTTATCCAGGTCATGATTGTTTAAGGAGCTTGGAAAGACAGAGTATGGACTACTTTAAGTTTCTTGAAGATGTTTTTTTACCTCTCATCCAAGAGGCTATGTCAGTTCTAAAACCAAATGGTGGATCTTCCGAGATCTTTAAATCCTGGGACTGTCTACCATTTGGTTTCAGAACTGAGGAAGCCCCTCGAGTGAGAGGTGAAACATCTTCAGGAAACTTAAAGAGGTCTAGACGCTTTCTTTCCAAGCTCCTCAATCTGCTGCTGAACCCACAGATGCATTACAAATGTGGCACAATTTAAGTGGAAATAAACAGGCATTCCAACACAGTAAGATTTATCGCCAACAAACATTGTTACAACAAAGAAATAATCCACCAAACTCAATTTCCTTATTTTTTGTGCTAAGTTAAAGTAAAAATATAGTGTGTACAAAATGTATTTTTATACCAACAGAAAGAAACACACCAGCTGGTTGCAGTCATCATGGAGAAGTCGTAATTTAACGTTTTTGATCTCTCTTGTCTGACTAAACCATACTATAGATAGGAATATGCATTTGAATTAGGAGGGGTAAGAAAATAAAACTTAGTTGACTGCAATCTGCAATCTACTGACATATATTGGTGAAACTTTACACACTGTAATCACAGGAATCTTTTGGGCAGTAGATTTGGAGGAGCAATCAAATTAATTGCGGCACTTTTAAAGCAGAACAAGGAATGTTTCAGAATCAGAATTCAGTTCCACCAGCTTGATGTGCCATAAAAGTGACGCGTTCGTGTGGAAGTGATTCGTAGTATTTGTGTTGGTAAGAAATACCAGACCTTCAAACTCAATACCAATACACAAGAAAACACCCAACACTGCTTTTCAGACTACAAAGTGGAAAATGACACAACGAATGACATCAATGATAAAATCTAATCTAATTATTAAAAAATCAAATCAATCCCAGACTTAAGGAGAAATCACTTTTTAGACACAAATAATTGTATTATCCTGTTAAGTCACACTTTCTGTTAATGTTATAGACAGGCAGGACTGATACAATTTACTGCCCAGCTCCCATTTTATCATTGCTCTTTTATTATTAACCAAAGCTGCTAGCATCTATCTGAATGATAACCTAACTGGCAGCTAATAAGGCTATGCTAATAGCACTGGTCTTTTGTTTGCTACTGGGAATTTCAGACCTGCTCAGTTTTTGTTTTCTACATTGATTTCTGCTATGAAATTCAATTTAAGCTTGCGTGTCATGTTTTTGAGATACATATCAATGACATTTTGACACTTTTGAATATTAACATATATGGAAGTTTAGCAATTTCCCTCCAAAATTGTTGAAATGTGTTTAATCTAAAAGCAGAGCAGAAGATGACACTAGAGATCCGTTAAAACATATTTCTGTCAATTTGACTGAAAATAAAATTAGGTCAGCGTGCTAAAAAATGTTTGAGGCACTTGCTTTTGTCCTTGTACTGCACATCCTTCTCTCGTTGCAAGCACCAGCGGTAGCCACCTCATCATACTCGGATCAAATGTTCACTGATATCGTTTTTTTCGTCGTGCTTATATCTGAATGAAATCTTTCCCCGCGTTCATTGCTGACATCGCCCAGGTTTGGTGAAAAAACGTTGAGATGAGAATGTAAGAAGTGGCATTCTGGGACTCATTAGCTGGTACACGTTCAGCATGCTATCACAAGCTCAGCGTATCTCTCTGCTCTGTGATTACCAAGAAAATTCTGGGTAACCTGCACAAATGTTTCCCATGTTTCTTTTCTTTTGAACTCATCATGAAGAATCAGTTCACACATTTCAGTAAAAACAAACACTTTCCTTAATTTTGATGTCACTTTTCTCGAGATCAAAGTTTTTTTCTTAAATGCTGAAACACATCGCCGTTTCTGTCCAGTCATCCGAGCTGTCTAACACTTGGATTATCATAACTAAACAACTGAACTTTGCACTGTTGGTCAGATGATTAACATCTGATTACCTAATCAGATGTTAATTTTTAGAATCAGCTGGAATCTGAGTAGCATTTTTTTACCACCCTGGTTTGCATATAAAAATTGTATTTCACTTGCTTCGCTTTCAGCAGCTTAGATAAGCCAAATCAGCATTTAGATTGAGATTTCATCTTGCATCCAGCAAATGAAAGTCCAACAAATACCCTTTTCTAGCTCTATTTCTGTTCTCCACCACTCGAAATGGCAAGTTGCTACCTGTTTCTTTCTTTGTGGTCCGCTTGATGCTGAGACATTAGAGTATAGTGGGATTTTCCAAGCGCACCTCTGTGCTGTAACTAAAAATTGCACTATGGCTGTTTTCACACATGAACTTCGGAGGTCAAGATATTGTTTGGAGTAGTCCTTTCTCAAATCTAAGATACCTTCTCACTCCTGAACATACCTCCTTTTGTTGTGGCTCCTGGTTGACTATTCAGACATGTTCTCACATAAAACTCCTTCTGGTAATATAAAATTTGGGGCTATGGCGCATGTGTGAAAATGGCTTGTGAGAACGGTGAGAGTGGAGCAAAAAGATAAACCGTTTAAATCTCAGTAAAGCTGACAGAGCAGCAGGTTTAGCCGATAATTCTCTGCAGGCAGAGCTCTATGAGAAACCCACCTTCACAATATTATTTAATGGTATTTTTGAAATGTAGACAATACTACTTCGTGACTAATATTATTAATCTACACATGTTAGAGATCTGAAGAAACTTTCAACAAATCTTTCACACATCTGTTGATCATTTATTTAGATCTATACAAGGACGTACAAATAATATTCCACATTACTACAAATCACTTCCACACGAATGCGTCACTTTTATGGCCGAACATGAAGATGGTGAAAAGGAATTCTGGTTAAACATTTCTTTCTTCTTTAAAAGAAAGTGCCACAATTTATTTTGGTGCCCCTCCAAATTTCCTGCCCAAAAGATTCCTGTGATTGAAGTGTGTAAAGGTTTCACCGCTATTGCAGTCAACTAATTTCCGTTTTCTTACCCCTCCTAATTCAAATGCATAATCCTAGCTATGGTGTCTTCTATAGGACACCCATTTTAAAATGTATTCCACTACAGATTACAGATTACATGCCCCAAAATGTATTTTGTAATGTATTCCGTTATGTTACTCAATGAGAGTAACATATTCTGAATACTTTGGATTACTTAACATATTATCATGCTTTTTACAACTACATGAATGTACTATTGCTGTGTGATTTATTACTATTACTGAAGGCTATTCGCCATACAAATACTAGATTTTTAAATCTTAATATAAAATGAGTAACAGTAGTGTGGACACAGCGATCTCGTATACAAAACTATTCTGTACGTATATAAAACAGGTCCGCGGCTCTGAACCGTAGTAAAGGGACCTCTGGCTAATACCTCGGGTTCGTGTCGGGCTCGTAGCTGAAAAATAGCTTTACTTTGTTGTCTGGGTCAACTTTGCTAGCAAGAGACAGGGAGAGGCGTTGAAAGGCTGCTCCAACGGAGCTTATTGTTTCAGAGGAAAACTCGAACACAGCGTACAGTCGAGTCTTAATAGCTTACTTACAACTGGGCTACACTGCCCATGAGGCTACATTATTTAGGGCTATGCCTGTAACACTCTGCCTATTGCCTTCATATAAAATAATTTTTTGAACAATAATTTAAAAAAATATTTCTTCACATCATTATGCGGGCTGCAAGTAGAGATGACATGGGCCGCGAGATTGAGATCCAGGCATTAGAGCCTCTTAATGCGTGTTTTGTTTGGGTTTTCATCCGGCGTGGAATTACCAAAAATAGAAAGGGGACAGCCTAACATATGAAACAGGAAAAGACCGCCGTGTAATCCCTTTATTTCAACAAAGTAACTGTATTCTGAATACCACCTTTTTAAACGGTAACTGTAATGGAATACAGTTACTCATATTTTGTATTTTAAATATGTAACGGCGGTACATGTATTCCGCTACTCCCCAACACTGAGGACAAGCAAGTTTAAGTTAGCCAAGGGAGCTTAAAAACATTAAATTAATGCTACTCCATAATGACTGAGGTCAGCCGGTGTGTTCCTATCACTGCTGGTGTAAAAAATACATTTGATTCATGTTTTTTTGCCATTTCAATTTCCCCCGCAAAAGTCTCAAAAATGGTGTTGAATATTTTCTTGGGTATTCGTATTGACTTTGAAGTTCTGTTACTGTGCCAAACCTAATGGAGCCAGAACTATTGTGTTCTTTAAAATCCTAACCATAAGTGCAATATTGTGCCCATCTCAACTTAGGCTTTAGCAAAATGTTGTGACAGCAAGTAGAAACACTAAAAACTTTCATCTCAAGATGGATGTTTTGGGTTTCCCCTCAAGTTCATTAATGTTTTCTTGCAGACCACAGGTAAGGCTTTTGTGCTTGATCATGAGCACTTTAATCTCTGCTACACAGGACTGTTGTTGGGAGTACTCCTCATATACCTGTCAATGATTCTGCATTAAACGTGCGTCTTTTAAGATGCGAATAGTAAGAACAACAAACCGTGAAACTAATTCACTGTCAAGTTTCATGAAGAGGCTGCTTGTGTATCTTAATTATACCCATGACCCATGTGTAATTAAAGAGGACACCTTTTGGCTATTTATTTAGTTCAAAGAGAACACAGAGGGAAGAGGGGGGAAAGCCCTAATTGTCTCATTAATTACTCTCCACATGAAATAATGACCAAACCAAGGTATCCACAGCTCTTTTGTAACTGACAAAAGAGAGCAGAGGAGGGGTGGCAGCAAAATAAAACATGCTTTAACCTCTTTTCACAAACAGGCATTGTGTTGGAAGAGAGGGAGACAAAGAAAAAGAGGGCAAATGAGATCAGGGGCAGGAGGGAGGAGAAAAAAAGAGGTAAATACGCAATTGAAAGAATAAAAAAGGCTGAGATTGAAAATTATAAATACAGAGCAAATCAAAGAGAGGGAAGCGAGACAGAAGGAGAAAATATTGGCTGTGAGGTATCGTGGTGTTTGTCCAGGCTTTCTGGACTCTGCCCAGTTCTCTCTCCCACCAACATGGTAAATAGGCTGTTTTAACACACTGTTCAGGCACTGAGACACAAACAAACCAAATCAACACTAAATTAAAGACTCCTCGGGGAGACCACAGACTAACATCAGAGGGGGTGCTTTGGAAAGCCAGATTCAGCAATTAAGTGTTCCAAGAGAGGTCCTGGAGTCTCGCGCCAGTTTCCAGACCTGCTATATTGCCATGGCTGTAATTAGATGAATAAAAGAGGAAATGTAGTGTAGCTTGTTTTCTTGCTTTTGTTTACTGCTACCATTGGGAGCAAGTGACACTTTATTAGCCTGAATATGTCTTTTATTGAGGCAGTAGAGGCCTAAGAAATGAAAACTTCCCAAATAAACCCCATGAATATTTGCATCTTGAGACCTATGCTGTGAGTGTATTTCTTTATTTATCTCGTGAGATACACACACAGACACACACACTCACCCCCTCCTCATACTTGTTTGATCTAAAATGGGCCCAATATCCTCCAGCTAAGCTGGTCAAAAGGATAATGCAGGGGCACTTTGAAGGGCAGCTTCTCACTGCCCTTTGCTTGCCAGCCACGAACATGCTGGAGCCACGCCTTACTGAGTGCACAGCTCAGAGCCCTTTACGGGCAAACTTTAAATCTGCACAGCCAAGCAGCTGCGTAACAACGCTTATTTATACCCTCAACTGAATTTTTTGTATGTATTTTCTTCCCCCTACTTCACAGCTCACACACTTCACTATTCTATCATCAGAGGCCCTCAGTCTTGTCAGAGAGAGGTGAACTAATGGGCCGCGGCTGAGCAGCCTGAGCTCAGAGGCTATCAGTTCCCCCTGGAAGGCCAGGAAGGCAGAGAAAAGGAGAAAGGGGAGGTCCTTCTGTTCTTTAGCCTCTATATTTCTTCTTCTTCTCCTTGGGATCACCAACTGCCCTCAGTCTGTTGGTTATCCCTTCCACCACACTGGGCCTTGCTGTCTTTAGAGCAGGGAGAGTGGGACCGTTTGGGGAGGTTAGCACCAATAAGCTTATAAAGACATAAAATTAACATTGATCAGAATTGTAACTATGGTTAAGGAAGTGATTCCTCCACACGTATCTTCTGTACTGCTATGTCCCAACACAATGCAAAGCAGCTTTCTCAACTCTACTCCCACAGAGGTCCATTATCTTGAGACTAGTGTTATATCCTCATAATACTGTGGCTTATCTGAAGAAGAAGCCAAGCAATAACAGTTGCTTAAGCAGCTGATAACGTGAAAGTTAGAGGAAATGGTCTTGCACTCATTTAGAAGGTCTTATTTTGGCCTCTATTAAAGAAGCCCTGTGTAAAGCTGGAACATCTTTCTATTTGTCACCGACTGAGAAAAACGGTAGCTGTTCAGCACTGTAAATAGAGCTCAGTTGAACCAAGTATTCCTTTAACCTTAACTAGAAATGGCTTTGTGAACTTCTGCACAGGTAAAACTTTAACCATTAGAGATAAAATATTAAAAGCCGTCCCACAGATGTGCCTTTAGGTACAGCAACCCTAATAACTACTGATTCTACTTGGATTCTTTCGCTCTGATCAGTCTGCATTATTTTCAATAATGTCTTCCTTTAAATCATTGATATCCATTTTAGACCCCATTCCTAAAAGACTGGTCAGGTTTCACCATTAATAATAATAATAATAATAATAATAATAACAGACTACATAGCAGGCTTTTAAGGTGGCAGTAATGATACAAATACTTAAAAAGGCATCACTTGATTAAGCTGCCTTACCTAATTATAGACAGATTTCTAACCCTTCATTTATTTAAAAAAAATGTTGAACAAGTAGGTGTAAAACAGTTAACTGATCATTTATAGAGGATTTGATTATTCAGTCAGGATTTCGAGTCTTCTTTACACACAAAGGTTTATTATGGAGTTCCACAGGGTTCTGTGCTAGGACCAATTCATTTTACATTATGCATGCTTTCTTAGGCAATATTTTTAGAAAACACTGTATACATTTTGAATGCTGAACAGATAACACCCAGCTTTATTAATCCATGAAGCCAGATGAGACAAATTAACTAGTTAAACTACAGGCATGTCCTAAAGACATCAAGGCCTGGATGACCTCTGATTTCTAAATTCAGATGTAATACTCAGTCCTAGCTGGGACTAGAAAATGAGAGCACATTTCTCCCCTATTAGCTCATCTTTAATGACTCACTGTTAAATTCAGAAATGAATTTAAAACCCTTCTCTTTATATGGAAAATATTGAATAATCAATCATATCTTAAAGACCTCATTTGACCTTATTACCCTAACAGTTCAATATCCTAACAGAGAACTTCACTCACAGACTGCATGCTTACTTGTGGTTCCTAAACTATCAGGACAGACGTAGGCTTAAAACTTGCCTTTTTTGTTAAAGCTTATAGCTAGAGCTGGATCAGGTGACCCTGAACCATCCCTTAGTTATGGGCTAGGCTGCTGGAGGGCTTCCCATAATGCACTGAGCATTGTTTTCACTCACTTCTTCTCGTTGTCTATGTGTTTATACAGCACTCTGCATTTAATGATTAGTAATTATTAAACTCTGGCTTTCTGTCCTGTAGTTTGCCTTTTTTCCTCTCTCTATAAAGTCCTTAAAGTACAGCCTTGCAGAACCATTTCTATGGTGGACCATTACTCTGAAATGCTAACTTTGAAATCTTTAAACATTTTCCCAGTGGCCTTACAGCTATAACTAAGTTTAATGTGATTAACCCTCAGAAAGCCCTGAAACACATGGTCAGAAATGTTAATAGATGCCATGCTACCATGAAGACCCATGTACCAATGAACCACTCGCTAATCAGGAATCTAATTTGTCCAACAAAATCAAATTAACGTTATCATAGATTAAAGGGCCATCAGACTAGGATGACCTTGTTGTTGATTGTGAACCTGTGATAAGGCCTCTTTCAGAATAGAATAAAATGTCCAAATAAAAATTTTCCAGCAGAAACAGTCGGTCGGTCTGTACAACCGTAGATAACACAAGTTAGCACAGCGAGGCTATTCTGAGAGGAGCTTTCCTAGGCCAGGTTGTGACAGTTGTGTCCCACTCCATAAGCTGGAGGCCATTTAGTAACAAAGATGACCAGCGCGAGGTGCCAGAGCCGGTCTGTCGAACAAATGTTCCACGAGCCCCGGGCCACACTAGGCTCAGCTAAGAACAGACAGAGATGGTCCTGGGGACGGGGCCTCCCCGCTCCTCAGCTTCAACGTGCAAGCTGGAGTGCAGGCTGCACCTTCCGTCGGGACCACTGTGAATAGAGGTGTAATTGGCCATATCCAGTCATAGATGGGTGTTCAACCTTTGTTGCTCATCAGTGGCAGGATACACAGAGGCTTGTCTCACAATATGAGGTTGATTGTGCAGTCTATTAAACACCAGTCTCAGGAGGAAGTGTTTCTCCTTGGAATGCTGGAGCTTAGAAGAATCTCCAGAAAGATCTGATTCAAAAATCGGCTCGAGCTCAGTGATTGCCTATTATATCCCAGAGACAGTAAACATGATTTAAAAATTGATCACGCTTAATTAATTGCTTTCCTCAGCAGAGACGACTAAAGAACTAGACTCAGTAAATTGTTAGAAAAGCACAACCTTTTGTTTCTCAGAAGCATAAATCAAAGCTGTAAATTATAGTTTTTATTTCATTCCAAACCAGTTATCATGTTATGCAAATTTCTGGTTGTATGATACATGCAATAATTATGTAATTATGGAAAGCATTTCATCCTAATACAAAGAGTCTGCATGACAAGATACAGACACCTGCATGTCGCCCAGAGGGTCTTTTTGAAGAGAAGGTAAATGTTCCTGTTGAAACTAGAAGGGCTGAATGCATTGTGAGCGTCGTGTTAAAGAAGAGTCAACCACACAGTAGGTTTGTGATGTTGATTTCTATAAACCATTTCTATAAACCAACAGGGTGAAAATTGAGACACAAACAGGTGATGCACATTTCAAGAACAGAGTTTTGAAATTCAGGCAGATAGAAAAAAATGCCAGCAGGGGATTAGTGGAGGAAAATAAAGACATGCATGAAGAAATGAAATTGACTTTGCTCAAGGAAGTTTCCCTTTACACGTGAGAGCAGCAGAACAAAAATGAACAAATTAATAAATAAGTGGTGGCTTTTGTTGAGGGCTTTTAACATCCCCTAGCAGTTGAGAGAAGCAGGAAAAATGAGCGATGCTCGTTAACTCTGACCCAAATCCTAAGAGACAGTGGGAGCTGTTAAAACACGGAGCAGATTGGGGAGTCTGCGTGACCTAGATAGCATTGGTTTTGAAAAGCAGCCGTACTTCACATTAAATCGCTCCTACGTCTAATATAATGAGGCATATCTCCCTGGTCGGTAATGAAAATTACATTCTGATAAGGTTCTTTGTGACATAGAAAATACCTCTCCCACCACTGACACTCCGAGGCTCTGTCTGAGACGCAGTTGGTAAAGTGCGCCTTCGTCTGGACTTGGGTGGCATTATCTGGCTCGTAAGCGCACATGAATTGTGACACATGGGCTAGACATCCAGAAGAGAAGCGGTAGTGATGAGACAGCCAGTGGCCAACTGTTGTTCAAAGACATTATATGTGTCTACAACTGACTTTGGAGACTAGTGGATTAATGTTACACTCACACTGGGAAAAACAGTGATTGGAAGCCATGGTATGACCAAAAGTATTACAGCTGTGTGCAGTGAACTTGTGTGAAGTTGCATATCAAGGGAGTATATGTGACCAGTCGCAGTCACCTACCATCTTCAATGCATCTTTGGCGTGATGGTAGTAACACAGGAATAAGACAGAGTCAGTCTGCTCTCAGTTTGTGGTCAAATCAGGTCAAGTTGGTGATTATATGCAATCTATTTGTGATAATATGGTAACTGACTGTAAGAAAGTCCATCCAAATAGTGATAGATAGTGATGTGGTTGCTGCAGGGCAGCAGTTTAACTACAAAATGACATAGGTTTTTACTTTTACATAGGAATATAATCATAGTACAACCTCTTAGCAACCAATAGAGCCGAGTCCCATGCTGCAAAGAGATGTGTTGAAAATGAGTTGTGCTTGTCAACGTAGACTGACTCAATTCATTTCAGTTCAATGTTATGTATGTAGCCCCAAATCACAACCACAGCCACCTCAATGTGCTTTATATTGTACGAAGAACCCCAACAATCAGACAACCCCCAAAGAGAAAGCACTTGGCGACAGTGGGGAGGAGAAACTCCCCTTTAACAGGAAAAAACCTCTGGCAGAATCAGGCAGCCATCTGCCATGACCAGCTGGGGGTGAGGGGAGGAAGACTTATACTGATTTGCAATGTGTGGGCAATCTGTCTGTGTTAATGAATAAGAAGGTAATTATTTGTAAACCTTAGCCAGTCTGTCTGAAAGCGTTTGCATTTGAACTGTTGCAGTACTAGAGCTTTCATAGATAAAGCTGTTTTATTGAGCTTGTGGGCAGACAGGAAACACCTCTAGGCTCAGACAGCACTTATATAAAACAAATGAAAAAATTTATTTTCTAGACTGGGCATAAAAGATGGACACTGTGACTGTGCCACTCATGCGGCAGTATTGCTTATTTATATTTTGCCTACTAATATATGCAATACTGCCGCATTGCATATATTAGTAGGCAAAATTTGTCCACTGGATACATTGTCTATCCAGATATGATGATTAATAAATAGTATGAAATGTTTTGAAATTAATCATAAAATGACTAACTGATCACACTCCTACTACACAGACAATGTCACACAATGTCACGCAGGACAATGTGTGGCCGGTGCTCGATGGGCTCCATCTCTTTTCAGGACAGCATAGGCTCAAGGCCTCTTTCTCCAACAATGGCACGTCACCATGCCAACAGAAGCTGTGCCAGCCACAGCGTCAGCTTGGCTCAGCCACCGTGTTAGCAGTGGATGATTCAAGGGCATTAAAGCACAGTGTGTGTGTGTGTGTGTGTGTGTGTGGGGGGGGGTTCTAGTGTATTGGTGGCAGTGCCAGGATTCCCACCACAGTTTGCTCTGAAACAGCCTGTCATTCATTGCTTTCCACTACTTCCCCTCCTCTCATGCTGTTGGCCCGAGCTGGGAGCATTACCAATCCATCTTCTGAAAATTTGTTTTGCATGCACAGAAGCACCGGTCATGCTCTAATGTACTATATTTACTCAGAAGCAGAACATAAAAAACAAGAACATCAAATATTTCCCCACAGGTCTTCTTCAAGGGTGGGCGCCGAACAGCAAGCATTTGCTGCACTCTCATTACGGACTGATGATCCAGAAGAGATAATAACATCTTTGTTGATTTGTTAAATTAGTTCCTGCCATTTCGTGTCTTAAATTAATGTTGTAATGAGTGATCAAGGGGCATGTGTCTTTTTAAGTTCTTACCACCTCCACCTTAAAATTAACCATCACCCCCTGTCTCCTTGTCTTGCAGTGCTCAGTGCAAGTGACTGTGATGGGCTGTCAAACCACATCTAAAGTACTCTACCAAAGAATAATATCCACTCCTGACCTACTCTGAAGAAAAATATTTCATTCGATCAATGTCGCAGTCTCCCCCGCAGGGGAATTACTCTTGAACAATAGGTGAACCCTAAGAAAAGAGCAACACTGGACCATGTGATACTTGACCTTCAAAGAAAGAACTCAGGTGCACTCCAGAAGATGTCAAATCGGATCTGAAGCAGCTCTCAAGAGGATCGCCCAGCTCATAATTCAAGCACTTTTTCATGTTTTGTTTTATCATTACTCAAACACCATGGGCCAAAAGTGACAGAACGTAGTTATTTTGGCTGGATCTTCATCTAATGAGGAGTACCAGACATCTCACCATGGATTTGAAGGAGATTTTCTTCACCAAAGAGCAACAGTGAGAAACATCAGAGTGGGGGGGGGGATTGGACACTGGAGGCTTGGAGGATTAGCTTGGAGTGCTGCTAACCCATGGTGGATCTGCTGTGAGTGGGGAAAGGGACTCAGCGGTGGAGGATGTCAGCAGAGGCCGAACTCCAGCCGGGTGTCAAAACCAGCCAGCGAAAGGAGTCCAGGAGGATCAAAGGTATGTTCTTACCTTTGCAACACCAGAGCGTCTGTAACATAGATGCTTGTAATATATCAGGCTTTATTATGTTTGTTTGTCAAATGAGATAAAGGTCTGAGATATAACGTTAAGGGAAAAGTACTCAAAAGACACGAAACGTGACATGACGAAATGGGAACCTGAAAGCTTTCTTATCTTCATCAGGTGGTGAACGTAACTTTTCACCTTTTGGTGAAACATCTTGGATAGAGTTAAATAACGCTGGGCTGCACGGAAAAAGGCTTCACTCAGTCAGGTTTGCCGAGAGGCTCCCTGTCTCATTCCGGGGATCCAGATGTAGTAACAGCTATTCCATGTAGCCCCAGGCTTCGGTAGCGACGTGATTTAGGTGTCATGGACGGGGTAATTCGCACTCTGTCGCTTTGATGAACAGCATAAGTGAAGTAATAGGACGAGGCATTCTCAGAATGCTCACTGGGAGATTGAAATGGGATTGAAAAGGCTGAGAGGGGGGAGGAATGAGGAGATAGAGGGGCAGAGAGAGTGGGATTCACAGGGAGGGAGAGGAAAGTGAGAAAGAAAAGGATGCTTTCTCTTTCTTCTTCCCCATCTTCATTTTGGCTTTTTTGTTCTCATTTCTCTGTCCACAAATAAAGCCACTCCCAACTAGTCCTGTAAATCTGGCTTCTGCGGGCTCGCTGTAACGAGGCCATGGGGCCAGGTCCTTTGCGGCTGTTTCACTGGCTCTGTCGACTTGCTCAGATAAATGGCCCGCTGGAGGAGGGCCCATCGATTTCAGTTAAGTGGAGGGGGGGGAGTAGAGCGAGGGGGCAGTTGCACACATGGCCATGTAGCTTATTGGTGGGGACTATCAGCACAGGCTATCAGCCCCTGACTTTACCATGCTAATCACATGTGCTGCAGGGACTATTATCACAATCAGCAAACATGCTATTTAGATCCATATAAATGGAAATCAGGCAACATGAATACAAGCAGACTGTCACGCAGCATGGTGACTTTGAGCCAGCTGGGGCGAGGTGAAGGGCACTATCAAGAATCAGGCTGATGACATACAGAGGAGGGGAGAATTATTGGCCACCATGTACATGTCATTTTTTAATAAGTATTTCCGAAGTGCTGTTAAACAGAGCAAGAAATTTTTAACACAGCTTGTCCAAACATCATGGTTTTATTTTGGATGCTTGCATTATTTAGTTTACACACAAACAGAATAATGTCACAAAAACCCCAAACTACAGGTCAACAGGTCAGAATAATTAGCCCTCTTCATGCTAAAAGTCAGTTATGTGGCCTTCTCGCTGGATAACAACCTTAACAACCAACAAGCTTTGTGTTTTGGGTTGTTGTCACGTTGGAAGACAAAGTGATGACCCAGACCTAGTTTTGGTGCTGACTGCTGGAGGTTTTCTTTCAAAATCCTTACCTGTCCTTTATTTTTTCAGTGCCTTTTTAGTGTGTGGGCTGGCAGCCACATGCCAAATGGTTAGAACGCAGCGTTCCCTGTTTGAGTCTCCCCCGTGGCCCTTTCCTGCATGTCTTGCCCTCTCTTTCTCCCTCATTTCCTATCTATCTCAATTTACTATCCAATAAAAAAGGCCAAAATTAAAACTATTTATCCTTCTTTCTTTATGATTCCTTCCACCTTGACAAGTTTCCCAGTTCCTAACGCACTGAAGCCTACCCACAGCATTATACTCCCACCATCGTGTTTCAGTGTGAGGATAATGTTCTTTAGGTTTAACTGATCTCCCATCTTTCTCAGAGAGTCTCTGTGGCCAAAGATCTCTAGTTTCATCCCATCTGACCAAATAACGTGCTCCCAGTATGCATAATCTCTCTCCAGGTTGTCCTTCCTGTAGTTGTTCTGGGTCTTTAGAAACATCTCTCTCAAGTTTTCTTTCCTGAGTGGTTGAAATCTTTTGTTTCCTAGCTCTGTATATACTCTATATCTGGAAAATAACACAGGGGGATAATAATATTGACCCTGGTTATTTTGGTTTTTTATCTGAAACGGTTCACTGAGAAGGGACTGAAAAAGAGATGATATCTAGTGAGCAGCAGTTCTCTGTGTGAAAATGCTTTGATAATGTCGGAGGTCAGAAGAGAATGGCCAGGCTGTTTCCAATAGGAAGGAGAAGCTAACTCAAATACTTACTTGTTACTACCAAGCTATGCAGAAGAGCATCTCTGAACAGAAGACCTCATCACATGTCATGGGTTACAGTTTGTTCGGACTCAACAAAATTGGATAACAGAAGACTGGAAAATGTTGCCTGCTCTGATGAGTCTCAGTTTTGGCTGCAACATTCAAATAGGCTCAGAATTGTGGGTAAAACATCATGAAAGCATGGATCCATCCTGCCTTGTATCAACGATTCTGGCTGGTGGTGGTGCAATAATGGTGTAGGGGAAATTTTCCCGTGACACTATGGGGCCCTTTGTGCCAGCTGAGCATTGTTTAAGCACCACGGCTTATCTGAGTGTTGTTGCTGACCATCTCTTTTTGACCACAGTGTACCCATCTTCTGATTGTTGCTTCCAGCAGGATAACCCGCTATGTCACAAAGCTTAGATCAAATTGGTTTCTCGAACATGACAATGAGTTCAATGTACTCAAATGACCTCCAGATCTTGATCCAATACAGCACCTTTGGGGTGTGGTGGAAGGTGTGATTCACATCATGGATGTGCAGCAAACCTATCTGCAGCAACTGTGTGATTCTATCATGTCAATATGGACCGAAATCTCTGAGGAATGTTTCCAGTAACTTGTTGAATCTATGCCACGAATAGCAAATAGTAATAGTTGTACCTAAAAAAGTTTGTGGTGAGTGTCTGTTTATGTTGATATTGGATAAAATATCTAATCCAGCTTCATTCTGGACCTGGAACCACAAGAGGGCATGACAGTGACAGCCTCATTTGTATTTACTGCTCCCCTTCTGCTTTCCCATTCCCATCAAGTTAAGCTTATTTGCAGACTGTTGGACAGATAGACAATGTCTTGCTTTCTTTTCAAGATTGTAAGTAGAACTTTAGAAGTGAATTTAATGAAAGGAAATGACAGAAAAGTAAAGTTTTGGTCAGTCAGAGCAAGAACTGCAAGCCATGGGCAGATAGACAGACAAAATATTGTGTTTTTAGTTAATGACCTTGATGATGTTGTTGTTTTTTAGCAGCTTTGAATTAATTTTATTATTTTTCATCATCTAGCACCTATGTTCCAAGTGCTATTTCCCTGAATTGTGCAAGGACAGGTTTAATAGGCTGTTAGCTTTAACACTAGGTTTAAAAAAAAAGGAAAGAAAGAAATATTTTACTATGAAACAAGAGAATAAATGTTCCTATTTAGCCTTTCAGAGACATGATTCATTCCAAAAAAGTCTCATGGCAGTTTATGACATCTCATCTGCAGAATTACGTTCCTACTGCCCGAACATTCGGTGGTGACCTGGCAGACTACTAGGGGTGCAACGATACACAAAATTGACGGTTTGGTTCGGTTCAATACTTTGGTGTCACGGTTCGATATTTTTTCGATACAAAAAATGTTCATGCCTTTTTAATTTGTCATTTATTAATATTCTGAATATATATTTTTACTCAAAAGTGCAGTTTTTAAATTTAATGTTGCTGAAACAACAAAATAATTAAAAAAATAAATCTATCTGATCGAAAAATCACTCATCTTTGGAAAAAAGAGTTTATTACAGAGAAATGGCTCTTTCCAAAATAAAAGCTATACTATACGCTTCTTCTGGGCTATATTCTCAGCAGCATATTAAACATATCAGGTCCCCATAAGGAGAATCATGTGCTAACGGCTGTCTAAATGACTCGGGTAAAGTTTGTAGCATGCGTGCTTGTTGTTTTTGTCTGCTTCCACTTGTCTTTGCACTAGGATGATGTCGGCGTAAATGTGCTGTCATATTCGTTGTGTTCCCACTAGTGCTGTCAGCGTTAATCTCGTTAAAATGACATTAACGCCATAACGCGGCAAATCTCTGTTAACGAGCTACCGCGGATCGCCCCGTGCGTGGGGCTGGACGGCATCAACACGTTAACAAGCTAACTGTGCTAACACACTAGTTCCCACCAATTGAGCATTGCATGGCACATCCGACATACTGTTTTACTTTTGTCCATGACGCGCTTACCTTCAGGTTCATACTTCACATGAAAACCAAAATAGTTCCAAACACCAGATCTGAATGAGGGTGGGGGAGGTTCAATTTGCCATGTTGCAACGAGCTTAGCGTCTGTCTTGCTAGCTTGCGCTGCGCTCAGTGGATCTGCGCAGTGTTGCCAACTCCTCAGTAAGGAAAATCGCTATTGGCTGTCCTTAAAGTCGCTAGAAATCGTTAAATGACGTCATCGCCTAATTTGCATTGGTCATGCTAACATAATTGTAACCTACGTTGTTGGAGAGAGAAATAACATCATGGAAGAGACATAAAGTGAGTAAAGAACATTCTAAATGCATTTAGAATTTATTTATAACTACAAATTAAATTTATTTTAGCAATTATTGTTTTTTTTAATGTCACAGGTGCCCACGGCAGCACCGCTGCTTGTTGAGAGTAAAAGCGATACCCGCTTTCACGTCAAAAAGTCGTCATAAATAAGTCCAATTACACCAGAAAAAGTCACCAGATTTGTTGCTAGTTGCTTTTTAGAAAAAAAGTCGCTAAGGGGGTCTGAAAACTCGCTAAATATAGCGACAAAGTCACTAAGTTGGCAACACTGGATCTGCGCTCGACGGTGCAGCCTAGGCGGAGTAGTCGAACGCAGATCCACTGAGCGCTCAACACAGACAGCATCGTCAGAAGAAAAGTTGATAAAATAAAATAAAAAATTTGTATTGTTCGATACATATGCGTACCGAACCGAAAGCGCTGTATCGAACGGTTCAATATCGATACGAGTATTGTTTCACCCCTACAAACTACATCAAGTTGTATATTATGGATGCAAAAAATAGGGAAAATCTTTGAATCCTTTCAAAATGCCACAATATTGCCACTCACAGAATAGAAATAAATTGGAGATAAGTTGCCCATTACAACATAAAAAGATTTGCCCCCTTAGTCATGTCCTGGTTCATCCACTAATGCATCATAGGCCACTTATTATTTAATTGCTTCTGTATCATTTTCATAAAATTCTGATGCATTTGTGATGAATGCGAAACAATTTAGGGTGAACTTGGTTTTTTGCGCGTCCGTTTTGGTTTTGGCACGCACTTATATCACTCTTCATTCTTCTCAAAACGGTGAGGAAAAATTCAATCCTGACTGCAAAGTCTGCTGTCATAAAATCCAAAGCTCCCCTCTACCCATCGTCAGAATTGCTTTACATGCGTGACTTTACTCTATCTCCATAGCAACTGTTGCTCTACCAGTGTAATCTGTGCACCGAAAAAGAGAAAGAAAGCAAAAAAGATTCATTTCAAAAAGAAAAGCATGGAGTTGAGGACATGGAAGACACTGAGAGCAGAGGAGAAAAGGGCAGAGAGCAGCTAGCAGACAAGCAGCAGAGTAAATCACTGGTTGCCTCCCATACTCTAAGAGGCAATACAAATACTACCCATTCAAATCTATTCAAACACTATTTGCCAAGTCATTTGCAGGTATGCATTTTCCTAACTGTGTCTTGACGTTGCGTCCCCATCAGCTTGGTAATAGCATCATGGAGCCCCCCCTTCCTAAAGTATCATCCCCACAAAATGCCAGCCTGCACACACCGTCTCCTGTGTGTGACTCCACAGCGAGTCACTGATCTATCTAGTGAACTGACAATTTGCACAAAAGCCTTCATTAATCCTGAAACTGCTTTATTGATCAGCCGTTTATAGCCAAACCCTCAATGCTGCGTTTAGTGCCAAAGTTTGGTCGAAGAATTTTCAATGTATTTGTTTATTTTTACATCAGTGAGGGCTGGACGGGGAGAGCACGCACCGCTGTTGAGATTTGTAAATGTGCTTCTGTGTGTTTGCTGAGGCTTGTGAAATTTCTTTTGCGCACATGGGGGGAGGCAGATGGCGCGGACAGATTTTGCTTTTCTCAGACGAGCATTCTCTTCGCTGCTACTTCAGCCTCCTGCGCTGACAGGAAATACCTGTCTTTTTATTTCAGAGAAAATATCGGCTGCTATTGCATATTTCATTATAGCTCGGAGGATGGTGTGTGTGCGTGTGGATGTGTGTGTGGCTACTGGCAAACAGCGACTTTAAAGGAAAAGGACAGGAAGGCACAGATACACACCCAGAGAGGTTCAAAGGTTAAGCTGCCTCTATGCCCAGATCCCCAACAAAAAGTTTCTTGTTGCCAAGTCCTTATATCTGGAGGGGCACTTCTGACTCTCCATCTGCCGCCATCTGTCCCTTTGCTGTCCCCATTCTAGTGTGGCAAGAAGACGGATGCAACACTGTGATCAGACACGAGCCCTGAAACAGTATGGAGCAGGGCGAACAGTAATTGTTCTCTCCATGGTCCTGGTGCAGAGCCTGCGTGTCACGTGGGAGGATTGTAGCGTTTGATTTAAAGCCTCTGACATCCTGGATTTTAATGCCCGACTCAGTTTTTTTTTAAAATAAAATCTTTGTAAGACTACTGAGAAGCAAGGGATTTTGGAAATATTGGGAAGCAGGAGACGAGGTCTAAATTTTAACCCTGGACACATGCACTTCAGACCACCAGGCACCAGGACACATAGAGACAAACAGCACACAATACTTCAGGCAATCCACTGTCAGAAAAATTATGAGCATCAGCCTTACGGGCCAGAATCATTGTGAGGACCATTCAACCTTGGGTAATTGTAAATCCAGAAAGCCAGAGGAATATGTGTCACCTCCCGTCACGAACCCATACACACACACACACACACACACACACACACCTTCTCGCTTCTCCTCTCTTACAGTGTGTAACAACATGAAACAACATGCCCCTCAGCTCTTTAGTTTTCAAATACAGCACACTCGCTCATCTGGATCTGAACCCAGAGCACGTAGTGAACAAGTTACGCCACTGACTCAAGACTCTCATTTGGTATGCAAGGCCTATTTTTTTTTTTTTTTCTTTTGAGGATCTGTGCATAAATCTCTAAATCCTTCCTGAAGTGTGAGGAGGGCTGTATGCGGTATGTAAAGAAACAAATGGCACAAAACATTTGGTTACAGCTCATCTGAGAGAGTTGCACTGAATTGGACCGATTGTATTTAAAATGCATCTGGAGCAGCATGTATTTTACATTACATTACAGAGTATATGACTCGGTAAAATCAGGGTGGAATGCATAATACTGCGCAAACAAACTGCGGTTGCTTTGTGAGCAATGATAATTACCTTCCGGGGTTTAGCAAATAGGACACGTGTGGCTACAGTTCGTATTTTTAGGGAGTTCGTCATCAGGAGACATCAGAGGATGCGGGGGAGGGTTTGGTGGTCCTGTAGTCTGTAATGGTCTGGAGTCCTTGCCACATGCGTCGGGGGTTGGAGTTGGAGAAGTGTTCTTCTACCTTCTTTTTGTAATGGTGTTTGGCTTTTTTGATGCCCTTCTTTAGATTAGCCCTGGCTGTACTGTAGGCGTGTGCATCTCCTGACCTAAAGGCGGTGTTGCGGGCCTTCAGGAGGAGACGAACATCCCGGTTCATCCAAGGCTTCTGGTTGGGGTACATGGTGATCCGTTTCTGGGTGGTGACACTGTCTGTGGTTTCGGAGATGTAATCCAGTACAGATGAGGCGTACTGGTCCAGGTCTGTGTGGGTGAACATATTCCAGTCTGTGTTTTTAAATCTGTCCTGGAGCACTGCCTCTGTCGTTTTGAGCGAGGGAACCCCACAACCACAACCAAAGCAGATGTGACGCCAGACCACCAACCTCTGACTCTCTCCCCCACCGATGTAGGAGCGGTGCTGAGCAGGATCAATGTCCACAAGGCTGCAGGTCCCGATGGCATCCCCGGGCGTGTTCTCAGAGCGTGTTCTGGGGAGCTTGCAGGAGTGCTCACAGACATATTCAATCTGTCCTTGGCCCACGCTGTGGTACCGGCCTGCTTCAAATCCACCTCCATTGTCCCGATACCCAAAAACTCCAACCCATCTTGCCTCAATGACTACTGCCCAGTAGCACTCACCCCCATCATCACTAAGTGCTTAGAGCAGCTGGTCCTAGCACACTTCAAATCCTGTCTCCCCCCCACCCTGGACCCCCACCAATTCGCATACCGCCAGAACAGGAGCACAGAGGATGCAGTCTCCATCGCACTGCACTCTGTCCTCTCACACCTGGACAACAACAACACCTACGCCAGAATGCTGTTTATAGACTTCAGTTCAGCATTCAATACAATCCACCCCTCACAACTCATCAGGAAACTGACAGACCTGGGCATCAGTTCCCTCATCTGCAAATGGTTACTGGACTTCCTGACCAACCGCCCCCAACACGTCCGGCTGGATAACCACTGCTCATCTACAATCACGATGAACACCGGTGTACCACAAGGCTGTGTGATGAGCCCTTTCCTCTACTCCCTCTTCACCCACGACTGCAGACCTGCTGATGGTTCCAACACCATCATTAAGTTTGCAGATGACACCACGGTGATTGGCCTCATCAGTGACAACGATGAGGCCGCCTACAGGGAGGAGGTGGATCGTCTGGCTGAGTGGTGCGACACAAACAACCTGCTGCTTAACACCGAGAAGACCAAGGAGCTCATCGTGGACTACAGGAGGAATGCTGACCCACATCCACCCATCCACATTAAGGGGACGGCTGTGGAGCGTGTGAGCAGCTTCAAGTTCCTGGGAGTCCACATCTCCGAGGATCTCACCTGGACGACCAACTGCTCCAAGCTGGTCAAGAAGGCTCACCAGCGCCTCTTCTTCTTGAGGACTCTGAGGAAGAACCACCTGTCCTCAGACATCCTGGTGAACTTCTATCGCTGCACCATCGAGAGCATCCTGACCAACTGTATAACAGTCTGGTACGGGAACTGCTCTGCCTCGGACCGGAAGGCGTTGCAGAGGGTCGTGAAAACTGCCCAGCGCATCGCCGGAGCACCACTTCCTGCCATAAAAGACATCTACAGGAAGCGGTGTCTGAAAAGGGCTGGGAAAATCATCAGAGACCCCAGTCACCCATCACATGGACTCTTCACCCTCCTGCCCTCTGGGAGGCGCTACAGGAGCCTCCGGACTAAGACCACCAGGTACCGGAACAGCTTCTTCCCCACAGCTGTCAGACTCCTGAACTCTGCCTCCTGACATCTGACCCACGTTAACTCATGGACTGAACATACACACACACACACAATGGACAACTGTACCCTCAAACACACAATAATAACATGGACTGAACCACCACTCACAACCACTAGCACTTTATATAGCCTCTGTAGAAATTATCCACACCCTCACTTACCTTAACTGCACTACTGTATAGCTCTGTAATAATCATTCTGTACATACGATAATTTTTAACCCTACAACTGTTTACAACTTGCATAGTTCCCATTTCTGTATAGCTGTATATCTCAGATTCCTGTAAAGTTATTTATTTCATATTCTGTATAGTTTTTCATATTTATATCATGTCCATATCCTGTACATAGCTTGTACTCACTACAGCCTGTACATACTTATAGTTATAGAATATTCACAACATACTTCATACCGTGTACATTATAACATACCATAATAGACCCATTTCTGTAATATACTTACATATCTATATTATTGCTAATATATATTGTAATATATCTATATCACTAAAGCACTTCTGGATGGATGCAAACTGCATTTCGTTGCCCTGTACCTGTGCATGTGCAATGACAATAAAGTTGAATTCGAATTCTAATTCGAATTCTAAATCTGAGCGTCCGTTTCTTCACACGCTGCGGCTGATGTTCAGATGTGCCCATTAGGTGTATAACTCCTCTGGCAGTGAAATAAGTCTAAATTAGACCCAGATTTGACAGTCGCTTGCTTAGAGACTTTAATGACTTTAGCATCCTCAAGCCCTTCCCCCTTTTAGAGAATTGTGCCCTCATGAATTAGTGAAGAAGTGTGCACAGCCAAGACAAGCACTTACATTTCACTAAGATGGGGTGGTGGGTGGGTGGGTGGGGAGAGAGACGCTTCTTAATCTGCCCTTTTCCGTTGTTTCCAATTTTTGTTTTTGACTTGGAAATTGCAGAAACGGAAGACGGGAATTTGGTTAGATGTGGCAGGCAATGGCATTTCTGGGTGGAATAAGCTGATTTTGGCGTAAATGTGACTTTGGAGCACAGCCTGACAGCCTCTGTTAAGGATGTTACACCTTGTCTCGTTGTCGCCCACAGCTTAGCCAGCCCCTTTAATGTGCTGCTAACTGATGTACTGCATGGTCTCCTGACCTAGATTTGAATGAGGAAGAGACTTGAAACTGTTAAATTCTCCAAGGTGCCGGTGACCTTGATTCGAAATCCCTACTATCTCTTTGTGTGACTGCTGCAGGGAGCCGGTGTTTTGCGAGTGACAAAGCCCGCACAGGTTATACAATGTAGACCTACGAGATAACACTTGAGGCTTGAACCCACATAATCAAAACAGCGAGTGATGAGACAAAATGAGAAAGGTGTCGGTATCAAGGAGATGTCAGGGTGGCTGGAGAGACAGAATAATCAGGAAGAAGGAGGGGAGGGGATGACAGTATAAAGCCTGAGGCCATCCAGACACACACGTGAACACCCCCCACTGCCCCCAGCGGCTCACACCATCAGCCCGCCACCTTCTTGCCACCACCCTACATCCATCACACAGAGAGGGCTTGGGTGGATTGTGGGTGAGCGCTGGACCGAGAAGATTCCTCTCAATAGGAGCCATTCAGGCTGGTTTGTCGCTACCAATAGCACCCATGGGAACTCCAGCCATGGGTAGCAACACTGGAGTAAGCACCCCCTCCCTTCAGTCCTGCCTTTGTGTGTGAATGCCCTACAATGCTCTGCGACAGGTGATTGTGGCGCTGACTGTTTTTGATGTTCCAGTTGTTTTCTCATTTAGTGCGCCGGCTTTATCCAACTTCATTTTCAATTTCAAGTTCAATTTTCTTTCCATCTTTGCGCGCCGCTGCTAATTTTCTATTCTTTCTGCGTTTCCTATTCCATAAATATTAACACCGGAGCAAAGAGACACACGCGCAAATACGCATGCACCTACGCACAGACACCGCACGCAGAAGCCCACGTACCAAATGTGTTCAATTCAGTTGAGCTCACACGTCCTCATTTCCTGTAATCACTCTCTCGTTCTTATTTCTCCAACTCTTGTCTGTTTCTCTTTCTCTTCCTCTGCAGGTCAGGACCGCAGTGAGGCGGGGCTTATTAAGCGTTTCCGCGGAGATGGCGTGCGCTACAAGGCCAAGCTGATTGGGATTGATGAGGTGACAGCCGCACGCGGGGACAAGCTGTGCCAGGACTCCATGATGAAGCTGAAGGTGCAGACTTCTTTGTGTGTGTGTCTGAGTCTGTGTGGACATCACTGAGCATCTTCAATCATCTCAGTCAGATTTGGAATAAGCATGCTCAGACATGGCTGTGTTGTCTGTTGTTGAATGAATCACAGGAGCTTGTCTTATCCTGTGTATGACTCACTGAAGGTTTGAACTGACCAGATGGAACAAATGAAAGTCCAGCCTTATTATTCCACAGTGTCCTATAGAAAGCTACTGTAAGGTTGGCTTGTGCAAAATGGAAGCGGCTTTCTACTTTATTTTAATAGGCTGCTTTATTTTTAGTGTTGCTCAAAGCACTTCGCATATATTCATATGTCTTTGTTTTTTCTTTACCTCCGGGGCAAACTGGCTCCCTATTCTGAGAAATACTTAAATCAGTATATCAGTTAAATAAGAGAATTTTCACTTTTCCGCATGTGCGAGGAGAGTAACCATCCCATCCCCCCACCCCGATCTGTCTCCTGTATGTTTTCTCGTGTCACTCACACTCTATTTTTACAACCAATTTCATGATGTTACACTTGTGGCACATATGCAAACTGCGATAACATGACCCAGATAATACTTCAGCTAGTTTTCCTTGCAAAATATTGAAAGTAAACTAGATCAAATTCAGCCAGAGAGACAGAGAGAGTCAGAAAATGCCTGCATAAAAAGTGGTGGATGAACGAGTTGGGTATTCTTGAACTTACTACATAATCTGCGAGTTATTTCTATTATTTTTAAATGGGGAAAAAGTGTCAGAGAAGTAAGGTAAATGGTGGGGCTGTGGAGAAGGCTTTATTGGGGATCAGGGGCAGCTCCAGGGCTGAAATCCCCCCCACCTACAAGCAAGAGGAGAGCGCAGCAGGAGTGAGGCAAATGAAGGGGAGGGTGTGGGACACAAGAAGCAACAACAAACAGGTATGAAGGGCAGCGAGGATTATGATAGGAAGGAGACAGTTTGATGTATGAACTTCTACTTAAAAGGAATTACCTCTATTAAGTCACCTTTCATGAGCTTCTCTCCTCTAAGTGACTGAGCCTGCACATGTTGGATAGACAGATTGGTGAAAATGTTGCCTCTGTTTAGGTTTGTCAATTTAATTTCATGTAAAAGACATAGTAATAAAGACAGAGTACAGAGTAAATCATGTCTATCATTATAATCAGATGCTTAAATCAGGTCTATTTTATTTTTCAGCTTTGTTTTGAATTTTTAGACCGTGGACAGCTTTAGCTTTTGTGGCTCCTGTTGTTGTTGTTTTTTGTTTATTTATTTGTTTGCAGCCAGAAAAAGTGATTATTATCACATGAGTTGTAGTGGCTATTAGCTGATGCTAGCTTGCTTATCTATGTGCATCACACAGACTTGGGTATCTGCTGATGATAATAAGGTTCAATAAAAAAATTATAATTTTACTCAGTAAAAGTGTAAGAAAGACTCTTCGGATGGGCTCTTAGTACTCTTAACATTTCAGCGAGCCATCTTTTTTGGTCAGATAATTAGATTGAGAAATATCTCAGAAAGCATCAACACCAGAAATGCAGTTAAGAGGTCCAGTTCAGTGTATATTAGCTGAGCTGAAGCCTGGCAGACAGCTTGCAGCAGCAGCTGTCTGTTCACCTGCCATTCAAAATGGCCACAAATTAGAAGAGTTATTTACAATTCTTCCCATGCACAATAACTATACCGGGTGAAATAAGGTAATAAGATATTTGAAAGAGACAAAAGAAAATCTTATAGAAGACTGGAAATGCAGTATTATTTTGCTTCAAAGTGTGGCATTTTTGGACAATATTAATGTCTTTGGGGACTGATTCACTATCGAGCCATGAGTTCTGTTTGAAGAAGTTTAGTTTTTGGTATCATTTCATTGGCTTCTTGTCTGTTTTTAGCGCTGAAAGTTGCTGTTTCTTTGAATTTGGCAATTACAGTGATCTGTTTTGGGGGAAACTGCAGCAACTAAACATTTTGAACTGCCTGATGATTTTAAGATTCACACCTCTGATGTGATTCTTATCTTTGGTAATGGTCTTATACAAAATTGATGAATAAAAACCTGGCTTCTCAGAGACAAAGACGATGTGCTCTATTGAGGTGTACTGCAAATAGACCGTTTTAATGTAAACCTGTATCATAAAGGCTCTGGTTTTACATTAAAGGAATAAGACAAATGAATGGCAAGTGATATTTATCAGTTGAGCAAAGAAGCAACACGCAAGCATCACTGCAGTAATTGGCTACAGGATAAGCAGATGAACTGTAAATGCATATTCTCAATGACTTTCCTAGAGCTTAAATGTGTGGGAAGCCCCACTGGAAAAGCAGTATAGCCAGAAGGCAAAACCTCTCATTGCCCATACCCTTTTCAAATGATACAGTACTTCTAATAAAGCAACTTTTTCACTGCTTTGATCAGACATTTCTGCAGTGCCCTCCATATGACTCCGGTAGTCACCAGCTCCCAGCCAGTTACAGTCAATGGAGCAGTCGATACAGAACTGCTATTATCTGGACAGGGGATAGAGAGGGGGTACAGGTCTCTATTGAGCTGCCGTTCACTGCTGTGCGGACTAATCCGCCAAATGGGGATGCCGATGACTGATTGACAACATCCATTGACTCTCCTGCCCACCCGCCTCTTTCTCATTTGCTTTATCTCTTTCCTGCTCCTGTTGCTTGTTCTGCTCTTTATCCTTCGCCCTCTTCCTTTATGTACTGTTATTCCTTCAGCTTTTTACTGTATAGTTATTTAAAGCTAGCTCGAAGGTGATCACTGCGATTCAGGCTTTGTGGTTGTGTTATCAGCTAGGCTTTCAAAGAACTTCTCCTCCCCCTCACATGCCCCACCAGTCGTAGCAGATGGCTCCCCTGCCCCGAGCCTGGTTCTGCTGAAGTTTTTCTTTCCGTCAAAAGGGAGTTTTTCCTTCCCACTGTTGCCAAGTGCTTACTCATAGGGGCCCATCTGATTGTTGGGGTTTTCTCTGTGTTATTGTAGAGTCTTTACCTTGCGATTGTCATTGTGATTTGGTGCTATATAAATGAAACTGAACTGAATTGAATTGAATAGCATTGATGCAGTTTTTCCAGACATACTGAGCGCAGAAGGCAAGCTTTTTCTACCCTTATCTCATCTTTCCTCTTCTCCTCTCTTCTATTTTCTCCCAGGCGTTGTTCTGTGAAAGACATGTCAAGCACACAGGTCGCATCAAAGGGAACACGGTGGAAATTTTAATTGTTTTCTTTATCAGAGCTGAGAATATGAGGAAAAAGAAGCTGGTGAGATCCATGGGAAAAACATACTTCAAAGGCTGGATTGGGTGTTCAGTCAGCACTATGTGAAGTTCCCGAAGCGAGCTGACGTCGGTCAGCGGCGCGATCCATTCTGTCAGCAGATCTCACCTTATTGTTGTTAGCTAGCACTTGTGTATTGCCACGTTGAGGTGTAGCACACTTACTTCAAAAAAAGGGAGAGAAAAATGGTTCTAAAGGGGGAAATGGCAATAATAATATAACTCGCTGCACAAGGCGATGTGTGAATTCCTCTGAGAGTGAAGCTTCAAGAAAAAAAGAGCACATGAAAGAACATCCTGTCCTATCACACTTTATGTAACTCCTGTCACCCTGCCCCCAATCTCTACCCCACATCTCCCACTGCCACACTCACCTGAGTCGGAATAGAGGAAGGCTTCATCATCTTCTTTTATCTCCTCATGTCGTTCCCTTTAATCTCCTGCAGGGAATGGCTTCCTCGGCACGTTCCAAAGGGGAGCACAAGCAGAGAGTCTTCTTGACGGTCTCTTTCGGCGGGATCAAGATTTACTGTGAAAGATCAGGGGTGAGTATCACATTAGCGAATAGGCCCGGTTTGGCAGGGCTGCACTGCCAACCTCTGTGCCAGCTGCTGTACCGTGAACCTACAATGCAGGACATCCAGAGGGCAGACGCTCGTACGGCTCAGTTCACAACGGCTGCTCGGGCCGCCATCTTATAAGCCTGACTCCCACAGTTGACATATTCTTGCAGCTGCATTACCTGTAACACATCTTTCAATGCGTTGACCATATTTCAATCTCTTCTCCAAATGTCAACAGAAATCACGAAATAGCATGATTCATACAGGACAGTTTGCCCTTTAGCCCCTAAAAGTTAAACTTGACAGCACTGGATTGTGGGCCTTGCATTTGCTATACAACCCAAAGCCAAGTGGTTTACTCCAGTGCGATTAGGAGAGTGCTGCAGGACCTACTTAAGATCACTCAGGCCCTGTCTGTGTGCTAATGATAGTGCAGTGAGCAGTCTTATGGCGATGATATGAAATGGACTGTTTCCGCCTGCATCCTGGCTTCCACCCCCACCTGGCAGACTCAGAGGCCTGCTGTTCCATTACAGGATGATCAAGGGGCTCGCTTCTCCCCCGTCCCGCGGCGTAGTGTTGGCTAGATAGGCCCACTCTGCTCATCAGCGCTAACCGATAATTAGCACTCAGTTCCACCCCTTAATGATCATTGCCGCTAATGCTAATTACACCGCCGGCTCCACCTCAGCTGTCATTAGAGCTAAACTGATAATTATGCAACAGCGCTTGTCCCGTGGCTGCCATCTCCCGCCCGACCACCAACAGCCTACTCCTCACCCCACCAAACAAAAAAGCCCCTCATCTTTTTGATAATATCTCTTTTCAATGTGACTGGTGGTGATAGTAGTACGTCTTTCGCCTCTAATGAAAAAGAGCATTAAGCCTCCTGCCACGACCCGCGCAGCTCACCAGCTTTTTGACATGCTCATTTGTTGCTCGGAAATCATGCCCCCTAATGCTCCTCTTTTTATTTACTGATTACTGGCAGTAAATAACACTCCACACTTAATACCCCTCTTGACTTATTTAGGTGGAAATGGGGATCGCTAGAGCACAGGCTGCGTCAGCGAGCATTTAGATGGAAATGCTTCATGTAAAGCTGATGTGATTTGCCACTGAATTGAGTGCCCGAGTCGTATTAGTTTTGTATTTTACATTAATCTGAGGCATTACCGGCGCCGACACACATGGCGCCGAATATCGGCTAATATTCAAACAAACGCTCCTTCCTGGTGTCTAAGCACATATCTTCTAAGAGAGGAGGAAGCAGATGGGTGTGAAGAGCTGAGTTACTCCTATATACTTACAACCCAAAGTATAGTTTTGCAACTGCTAATATCTCTTGCTTGCTAATTTGGTGTTTTTTTGTCGAACGGCAACTCGAGTCTTGCTGATATCACAAAACAGCACAAAGCTAAAATCATGCCACTGGTTTATATCTTTAATGAATGCTAGTTCTGTAGCTACATTATCCATAAAGTTATATGCAGAGATGAGAGCACTCTTTGAAGCACACTCTGTGTTGTGTTGCATTTGGCTCAACAATATGCAAAGATGTTTTAAGTAGCTTTGACCTACTTTGTCTCCCAGCACAGTTTACAGTACTGTGGTCTTTTTTTTTAAGGGAGGATTTTAAATCATACATCAGGTTTTCATTTCTGCATCTTAAAGTAGAAGAAGACAAATAGGACACGTGAAACAGAAGACCTTTTTTTGTTTAGTTTTAGCTAACACTTTCATATTTTTTGCCATCAAGGTGCTCCTTCATCACCACTCAGTCCATGAGATCAGCTACATTGCCAAGGACACCCGGGACCATCGCGCCTTTGGCTATGTCTGTGGGAAGGAGGGCCACCACAGGTTTGTGGCCATCAAGACCGCGCAGTCTGTGAGTACTTTTCCCCACGAATATTTTAATTCTCAGTCATATTCTTTACATTTGGCAGAAAAGAGAATAAGTTTGACTTTGACTCTGACATGTTAGTTGATTAACTTGCCTACAACTCTGTTTAAGTTCTCATATTATGAACAGTGTATTTCATATTTTAAGTAAAACTATTCTTCTAGTTATCAGAATCAGAATCAGAAAGGGTTTTATTGCCAAATGTTGAGCAGGTTTACAACATTAGGAAATTGCTGCGGTACTTAGTGCAAACATACTGTCAGATAACGCTTAAATAAACATAAAAATTAGAAATTAAAAGTGCTAAGTAGATAGATATATACATGAGTAGGGTCATGTGTTAGTGGTGGGAACAGTCATATGGTTATTGTTCATGAGTCCAACAGCAGAGGGGAAGAAACTGTTCTTATGGCGAGAGGTTCTGGTGCGAATGGACCGGAGCCTCCTGCCTGAGGGGAGCAGGTCAAATAGACTGTGTCCAGGGTGAGAAGGGTCAGCTGTGATCCGAGCTGCACGCCCCAGTGTCCTGGAGGTGTACAGGTGCTGCAGAGATGGGAGTCTGCAGCCAATCACCTTCTCAGCAGGGCGTACAGTTTCTGTTTGTCCCTGATAGTGGCTCCAGCGTACCACACGGTGATGGAGGAGGTGAGGATGGACTCGATGATTGCAGTGTAGAATTGCATCATCGTCCATGTTGGCAGGTTGAATTTCTTCAGCTGCCTCAGGAAGTACATCCTCTGCTGGGCTTTCTTTATGACAGAGGTGATGGTGGGCTCCCACTTCAGGTCCTGGGTGATGGTGGTACCCAGGAAGCGGAATGAGTCCACAGAGGTGATGAGGGTGTCAGTCAGGATGATGGGGGGGAGTGGAGCTGTGTGCTTCCTGAAGTCCACAACAATCTCCACTGTCTTCTGGGCATTCAGCACCAGGTTGTTGCGGCTGCACCAGGACACCAGACGTTCAACCTCCCTGCTGTAGGCAGACTCACCCCGTCCGAGATGAGTCCAATAACGGTGGTGTCATCTGCAAACTTGATTAGCTTGACAGACTGGTGGGTGGAGGTGCAGTAGTTAGTGTACAGGGAGAAGAGCAGAGGAGAAAGAACACAGCCCTGAGGGGAGCCGGTGCTGATGGTCCGGGAGTCCAAGACATTCTTTCCCAGCCTCACATGCTGCTTCCTGTCCGTCAGTTATGGATGATGGAGTACTATTAGTACTATAGTATACATATATGTATGTATGTATGTATGTATGTATGTATATATATATATATATATATATATATATATATATAGATAGATAGATAGATAGATAGATAGATAGATAGATAGATAGATAGATAGATAGATAGATAGATAGATAGATAGATAGATAGATAGATAGAGAGAGAAAGGTGATACTTTGATTATATACCATCTATTGCTAACCTTTTCTTAATTCAGTCCTTCACCATCATATTCCAATTCTCTCATCCAGGCGGAGCCTCTCATCATTGACCTGCGTGACCTCTTCACACTCATCTACGATATAAAACAGCGGGAGGAGATGGAGAAGAAGGCCCAGAAGGACAAACAGTGTGAGCAGGCAGTGTACCAGGTAGGATTTCCTGCGTGAAGTCTTTGCATTTTCTTTTTTTGTTGTTTTCCACTCAGTTTCATTTCTAATTCGGAGGTGAGATCACACGTTATAACTCCGCCTGCAATTCATTCACACAACAAATATCTTAACACGTTGTAGCTTCCTTTAAAGTGCGATGCTGTTTTGTGTGTTTGTCTGGACCATTGATTTCTGTTCTGAACATCTAACTACAATGGAAAAGCAACAGGTTTTGCTGGTTTGATTTTATCATTATTATTATTATTATTACTGTCACTTCTAGGAAATATGTGTTGTTTTGTCTGTGATGTGCCAAATTACTGTTTGATTAAAAAGCAACGTGCTGTCAGTCTATAATTGTGCCTGCTTGCAGGAAATGTCACGCTGCGATGAGTGTATTTTTTTGTTGTTGTTGCTGGTGGTGATGGGGGTTCTTTTTTTATCATCTTCTCTCAATTTATTCTCTAATGAGACTGAAAAACAAAATGTGTCATCTGCCTTCTGTTCCACACACACAGACTATCCTGGAAGATGAAGTGGATGATCCAGTTTACCAGGTAGGTCCGTAGGCACTCAGAGCGGGAGCTAAACACTGCTGACTTTGATGCTTTCTAGCTGTTTTCACTTTTTAAGCTTGGAATAAATATATAAACAAATAATCCTTAATTTATATCAGCCACTGACATGCTTGAATTAATGATTCATAAATATTGCACCATTCCAGTAATACACAGTAGACCATCTAGTGGACAGTTTTGTTCAACCATTCAACACCCATTTGCCAGTGCAGTGTTGTAAAACCATATTTTTTCAGTTGATCTGTGTCAATGTTCTGATTTCTTCCAAAGACATGCCCCCCTCCCCTTGACTGGTTGTTATTCCCGTCCCTTTTGCCCTGTGCATTTATTTGGCTCAACATTTTTTTCTCTGTGTTTGCTCACACTGAATACAGACAACACTAACTCTTACTCTGAATGCTATGTTCAGTGATACGTCCAACCACCTCCCAGTTCACCTCTGTTCTTTGCTCTTCAAGTATGTTTTCACGTATGATCATTCCATTTGCAGCTTTCAATTTATGTTGATGTTGGTTGACAAAACTCCAGCCTGCTCCCAGAAGGAACTGTTTGACATCTGGGGAAACATGCTTAATTGATTTCTTGCGAAGAGTTAGATAAGTGGACCAGTGCAACTCTCATGTCTGTATCACAGACAGTGTAAAAGCTAGACTTAGCAAACATGACTTCATTCATTGGTTCCTAAAGTCTTAGGATCAGTTTTACGAATGCGTTGTGCCAGCACAAATTGGGTTTAGGCGTAAAAACAAGAGGTACTGTTGGCATTTACAAAGACATCACAGTGACAAGATTGCGTGCAAGAGGTGGGAACTATACTTGTTGCACATGTAGTTCTCAAGATGCAAAATATAGGGACACAAATATTTAAATCAAGTGCACAAAATGATGTATTAATGTTTGTGACATGCAAATTATTGCTAAGTGCCAAAAAAAGCACATCTTATTTTTGTGCTTGATATTGAAATCAACTAACTGGGTTTAGAGAGCAGCGCAACTTTTGTAAATCACCCGAACAACTAAGCACACCTATAAATGCTATTTCGGCATTGCGCTCATGAGCTACTTTAACCCATTTAGTTAATCTGGCCCTTAGTTTTGAAGCCTCGAGGTTGGTGCTCTCACCGTCACGATATTGGTTTAAAAAAACCCCACTAACAACCATATGACCAGAGAGGCAGGTCTCATTGTGAACCTGCTCGCTCACTGGCTAAAAAAAACTTGTAAGCCATTGGCCAATAAAAACAATACTGATAGTCCTCCATTCTGAAACATAGTATAACCAATATGACCTGAAATGAGCGATTCAGCCCATAATGTCATCAGGAAAGACTTTGCCGGCGCATAACAGCTAATGACTTAACTTGTTGGCCATTTTGGTCACACTGTAGGGTTACTGTTTACAAGAGGAAAACCTGGTAGCTGGGGTTTGATGTTCCTTTTGTTGAAGTTGCTTTTTCTCTCACGACCAATGGTTTCATGTCCTGTAGGTTCAACATCACTTTTGAGCATTTTGTGGGCTTGAAATCACACATGAAGCCAATATAGGCTCTGTAGTCTTTTTGCAACCACAGCCATCTGGTGGCCTTCTGATAGAATGTGGCTTTGAGCACTTCCACTGGCTTCTCAGCTTCAGAGGATCTGAATCTGTGTTATCCTGCCTATGGTCTGAAAACAGTACCCAAACATGGAACTACATGCCAGTTAGCTTAGCATAAAGAAGTAATAGCTAGCCTAACAACCTGGCTGGGTCTAAAGAAAAGAAATTAAGCTTACTAGCACCTCTTAAGCTCCCTTTTAAAAAGTAAATTTTGTGTTTTTATTCCTTGGAAAAATCAAAGGGTAAAAATGACATTTTTGCTAATTTTTCCTCTTCGCTAACTGTGCTAACTTTCTTCAGGTGCTGTCAACCAAAAAAACATCCTAGATTTTTTTTTTATAATTCAGTAATTGATATAATACATACTATATAACTTATATCATTAATTAATGTGCTTGTTGCCTGGCTAGCTCTTTTCTGGTCTATATGATAAGCTAATTAGCTGGCTTCAGCTAAGTATTTACAATTGCCAGTGTTATAAAGTTGCAGTTCTCTCATCTTACTCTACACGCAAGATGACTAAGCACATGTCCCAAGATGTGAAACACTTCTTAAACGTTAAAGGAATTAATGACAGATTTTAAGACTTCATTAAAGGACATTCAGACCAGTAGGTCTGTTTTCTCTGGAAGAGGTGGAGCATTTCTGAGGTTGAAGTAAGACCTCAAGCTAAAACCTCTACACTGCCTTGAACTATTGCCTGACCTGTTATACTTGTGCTCTTTCCTCACACCTCACTCTTTTTTTCTCCCTCCTTTCATCTTCCCCATTCCTTTTTCCCATGCCCTATTTTTATACACTTCATATTCCTATCTCATTTCATTTCCCACTTGACGCCATCCTCACTCCTGTGTGCTTTCATGTATTTTTGTCATGTTTCACTACCTCTGTCTTTCTGTTTTATATACCAATCTGTCTCTCTCTGCTCTCTCTCTTCCATCTCATTATTATCTGCACCTATACGCCTTGCCCACTACTTCTGTTCTTTAGTACATAGTGTTTGAGGCTGGACACGAACCCCTCCGTGGCCCCCAGTCAGAGGAGAGCGTTTATCAGGTACAAAGACAAACATTGCCCCCCATTCTGCTTCCCTCTTCATACCCTGTGATAGATAATACAAACAGTACTAATATTATAACTTCGTAGCACATCTTAAAGAATTTAAAAAATGCCAAACTTTCTTAAGTACATCAAGCTAATGTTCCTGACGAGGAAATTCTGTAGTAAAATTCCATGCAAACAAAAAAAAACGTTCATGCTGAATATCATTACACGATGAGCACCAGCAGATCATATTAAAGATGATTACCTTGCAAACAATGATATCTACTAAATGGTAAAGGCTAATGCTGAAAAGTGTCATAAAGATGATGAATAATGTTGAAAATCTCGAGGGCTGTAACTTTAAAGATGCTGGCATTGAAAAGGCATCAACTTTACGTTAAAAAAAATGATGTCAGAGTCAAGGTCAGTTGTTTAGTCTGAATAGTTCACCCACAGCCTGTATAACATTCTGCTTTTATATATCCAATACGATGACCTTTTGGTTTTAGACCATTTGAAGCTCCAACTAGGACTCCAGGGAGCTGGCGTATGGTTTAATCCAATTCCCCAGCCCCCCTTCTCTTTCGCCCTCTCTTCTCTTCCTCCTCCTCTTTTTGCCTCTCTGTATCTTGCCTTCTTCTGAAGATGAAAGATGCAGAGAGAGTGAGAGATTAATCACTTGCCATGCCATTTGATCTCAGAGTGAAACAAGATCAATAGACTCGGGGAAAAAACGTAACCAAAGTTAACCAGTCGAAGGAGCGTGGAGGAGTGGGGGGTGTGACAGATGAGTTTAAGAGCAACAGATAGTTTGGATAATTGTGAACGAAATAAACAGAACAGGCCAGAGCTCAGGAGGTTTTTTTCTTTATATATAGCCAGATAAACTAGTTGAGATGTGCTGTTGCTGATTAACAAATACTCACGAGCCCAGCACACACCTTTCTCAGGCACTGTTTGCAATCGATATTGATTTAAGTAGAATTGATTTGGTGCCGCAACTTTAAAATCGGCATAATCCTATTGCGCTAAACGATGAAAACGCATCTAAATAAATGGCCCAGATAGAAATTGATTCAGACATGTTTCAGCTCTTGTAAGTTCTTGTTCTTAAATACTCAGCCAAGAAAAAAAAAGGTGTTGAATGTGACTTACGTTTGACTCGACCTCCAATCCAATGCAGGTCCCAACCAGTCAGCAGAAGGAAGGGATCTATGATGTCCCAAAACGCCATTTCATGACTGTAGGTGTTTTGTTTTTTTCGAATTATTATTTACTTTTCCTATTTTTCTACTTGCAAACCTCTCTTTAAGATGCTCTTGTAGGAAGTGCCTTAAGCCACCATCCATTTCTAGTAATTTAATCTGCTGTTATCTAATGGTTTCAGTTATGAATTACAGCCGACAGGCTTTTAAAAACAAACTTCTCGAGACAAGGACGAGTCACACAGGGGTGTATGTGTGTGTCTGCGTCTGTTTTTTTTCTGTGACAACAAAGCTACTGATCATGATAAGCATGCTTAAAGAATCGAAACTAATTGATTTGTCAACCAAAAGCATGCATGTCAGCAATTTCACACAACGTTAGAGGACGGGTCTCTTAGCCAAAATCTGAATCTTTGCACAATCTGATTCATGTCAAGACAAAGAATCTGTTTGCTGGTCCCAACTGACTGGTGCAGGGGGCTGATTAGATAAACAAAGGAGTGGCTGCTTCATCTTCCTCAGAGGTCGAGGACGAGAGGTTTGTAGGTGGGGGTGGGTGTCGGGTTGAGCTGCATGAGGTGTAGTTGCAGTTACATACTATCCAAGGCCGCCAAACACTCATAAAAGCTTTACTTTAACAAATAGCATCTGACCAGAGAACAGCATAAAAAGAAATGCACTTTTGACCCCATCCCCCTGCCATGTCATCTAACTGAAAATATATTTCATCTCATCTTGCTAGGCTTTATGAGTTCTTCACTGCCATCCAGTGACTACGCTGTTACATCTCTCACGTCGCTTGTAAAGGATAAAAAAAATTTATTCAAACCAATTTTGTCAAGCATTAACCCAGTAAGAACCTCCATGTAACCTCTGAAAACAGCTGCGTCAAAGTGCTCTTCTTCTCCTCCTTCTCCTCGCTGTTTCTGTGCTTGTTGCTCAGCCTATCAGACAGATAAACTGTCCCAGCCCCTGTTGCTATCTCACCTGAACAGCCCATGCCAGTATATTAAGTAGCAGCGCTTCCATATCTCTAAGTGTTACTGCTTGTCTGTTCATTCAGTTGGAGCTTTCTGAGAGCCTCGAGCTCCCCTGATGTGTGTCGGTGCCGGCGGGCAGAGATCTCTGTGTACAGTGTTTATCTCGCTCCAAATTCTGACTCATTCTATCCCCCTCGATGGTTTCGAAATGCAGTTACAATCGGTTATGTCCCAGCTTATCGGAGGAGGACATAAACGCCCTGTCGGCAGCAACGTGGATTGCTGTGATTCCTCCCCCTTTTCCTTTCTTTAGTTTGACCACGTTGTGTTTGTGTGTTTGTCTGTTTCTTTTACAGCATGTAAATCCTGTGTGTTTTTGTGAATCATTGTCTGCTTGTGCATGGCCCCCCCTCCCCTCAGAGACATTTCACGCAACCTAGCCATCTCATAGTCTCTCCCATAGCTAGGTCTCCTCTCCTTTAAGTAGTGTGAGTGGAGGACAGAGGGGACTAGATAAGGGGTCACATCTGCCTATAGGGTGAGGTGGCCTCATTGCCTCGGTCGGGTGGTTCCAGGAGCTTCTTCCTTCATTCATTTGATGATATAAACACAGTCCCCCCGTGTATGTGCTCACAGAGGGAAATCAGCATGATAAAGCACCCCGAGCTCTCATGGGAGGGGTGGGAGTGGGGGGGCTCTTGATTGGCGCACATAAGAATATCTAATCAGAGTCTGCTTTACAGGGCTGAATAGCCTTTTACCCACTCAATTATAGCGAGCTACGAAAGATTCATTTTAGATCCATTTTCTGATAATGAATCGAGGGGACAGTTGTTTCTTGCCATCCGCGGCACAAACTGCCTTTGTGAGTAACATTCACTTCCCCGCACCTACCCACCCATGCAACCACCGTACCCTATCCGGAGATGAATTTAAGGCTTCATGGTTGTGCAAGTCTCATTTGCGTGATGTATCACTGGCCTTTGTCTTTCTCTCTCCCTCATTCCTCGGTTCGACTGACAGAATATCAACCACTTTGATCTTTTCGGCGACATGTCAACTCCTCCTTCGGTGAGTACTATAACACAAACCCTCTTTCTTTTTTTTTAGCTCCAACATGTAATGTCATTTAATTTCATTAGGTTATTTACTGAGATCTAAATGACCTGAATATGTGGCAGACACTGCAGCCAAAGATATTGTGACTTTTAGGTGACTTTGATAGCACGGTGACATCTGTGCGTGTGTGTGTGTGTGTATGCATTTCCTCCCAGATGCCCCCATCACCTGCCAACACACTGGACCCTAGCAGGAGCAGCCGCCAGCAGCAACACACTCCTGCTGAGCTGTACGCCCCCTTCAGCCCCACCTCTGTGCCATCAGGTATCCATACCCAGGCTGAAACGCTTCATCGTTTTCCACAATGCGAGAAAAAATAAAGAACGCCGGTGGCGACGTGGCTCTTTGATGTTCATGAAAAATCTTGCCAAGATTTAGCAGTGAGCGACTTTAAGGACCGCACACAGAGATGCAGTTTAATTAGGCTGTAAACCTGTGGTGAGATACAGCAAAGTGGTGTTACTTGAAGGACCACTACAGTGATTTTGCATACTTTACTGAAACAACTGGCATTGTATAAAACTGAAGAAAAAAAAGATGTATCATTTAACCAGCAGCTCGCTGAAGAGCAACATCCTTTTAGATGCAAGAAACAACAACCTTCACAATCATTCTTTTCACAGTGTGTCTGTCTAAGATAACAGCGCTTATAATATGAAGTCAGCAGGCCTCATGCAGGAACATTGTTGTAGTTCTTATTTATACTACATGTGCAGCACTGGTTTCCAACTGGATTGTACATTGATTGTACCTCTGTATGTTCTCTAATATACATTTATAGCCAGCCATCTGTCCGATTTTGACTTGGTTTCATTCACAGTAAGATTTAAAGAGTAAGAAGGAAAAATTAAATTTAAGTCATTCTGATGACTTGGAGCACTACAGCAGCAAACCATTTTCAAACAAGTTTGTGACTGTACTATCACAAATAATAGCATAAATGTGACAAAAATATGATTTGGAAAGATTATAGTGCCAAAATGAGGTCGACAAGAAAAGTCCCTGTGAATCTAAGACTGTAAAAAGAATGATCTCCTCAAGTGCATCTCTTTTGCTCTTATGTTCAGAGTTAAATAGCTCATTTTTAAAGATTGGAAGTATTTATAGATTAGTATCTGTCATTTTAATAATGTGCACTAAATTGGTAACCACGGAGACCTTTAATCGTTTCCTTTTCTTTTCTCTGTCACTCTTGTTCCTGTTTCAGGTTATATGACCATGGGCCCTGTGCAGGCAGCACAGTGGGCTCAGCAGCCATTTCCTGCCCAGGCTCAGACTCTGGCCTTCCCTGTGCAGGCACCTCTGCAGGTGGCTCAGGTCCTCCCCAGTGGTCAGCCGGTCATCTGGAGCCAGGCCAACATTTTCCCTGCTACACAGCAGCAGTGGGCAGCTATGGCAGCCTACATGCCGGCCCAGACAGTGGGCGTGGGGGGCCACGCCATCCCGGCCGCCATGCTCCAGGGCTTAGTACCCATAACCACAATGTGCCCCCAGGCCTGCGACCTATCAGCCCCATCCTCAGCCATCACCAGCCCCCAGCATACGGCCGACCCCACCCTGCTCCAAAAGCAGCTCAGCCTGGGTAAAGAAAGCCTCGACTCAGATGCAGGTGAGGGTCCTTCTACATCGGGAGCAGCTGTATCAGTAGAACCTGGTGCTGTATCAGCAGGGGTGAGCAGGTGCGGCACCCCAGGCCTCATGAGTGTACCGGACACACTGGTCTGCAGTCAGCTCCTGCCACCTCCAGCTGCTACGACCCAGGAAGAAGAAGGGAGCTGTAGCGACCTTGATCTCTCTAGGATGACTCTGAGCCCAGGTACATCGACTTCACCATCTACTGAGTCTCGTAAGTGTTTTATATTATTTACCTTCTACATAATTACTCAAACCGGCAGCTGTGCCACTTTATATGACTAGCTCAATGCATTTTTTTCATCTTCTCGATCCCCTTTTGAAAAAGGTCAACACTTTGGACAACAGTGGGCTTACAAATGTTTGATTTAGTTCTGTGCGGATATTCCTCCATAGAGAATAGAAGTATTTTCTAAATTACTTATATTATTGTAACAATTATATGTACTACCTTAAAATAAGTTACATGCATATATGTTATATGCATATAGTTTTAATACATGTAATTTTTTAAAAAAAACTGGCTGCAACGACTTGGCTAACATTAGCTAAGAATGCTAAGTCATTAATCAATGAAAATACCACATATAATTGTACATTTTGTAACATAGTATGACCAAAATTTACAAAATACTTATACATGTTTTATATTCACTGTGGTACAAATCAACACCCAAGTTAATTAGCAATTAGCTACTTAATTAGCTAATTAATAAGCAATTAGCAACTGGGCTACTGAACAAATGTTAGCACACTAACATTGCTGTACACCTGCTAAAAATCAAAAAGCTAATATGTTAGCATGCAGACATTAGCATTCACCTCAGTTTTATATAGCCTACATAATGTCACAAAACTACTAGCATGTCTGTACATTTTGCCTTGTGTCTTTACAGCTTTAACCGAAAAACTCTGTTAACCTTAAGAAAATGAAGAGGGTTGTCCTAAGTTTTATAGAATGTCAAGTACATTAGATAAAAAGGATAGGTGATGACAAGCAATAAAGGTCATAGTTTTAAACTTACTGCTTCCCTATAAGCACATCCATGCTACCAGCCACGATGCCAGAATACTGACAGAGCAGATTAGCACAAAATCCATCTATAAGTCCTTTTACTGTGTTCTGTGAATATTTTTCTTTCATCTTCATGATTATGTTCTTTTCCTTAGCATCCACTCCAGCCCCACAGCAGAGCTCATCTTCAGACTGCCCCCCTTCCCAAGGCAGTGACCCACCCACAGATCACTCCCCTGTTGACCCTGAGGGCAACTCCAGCAACGCTAAGGAGGAACAATCGGTGAGGACGGCCCCTCTGGGGGTCATGTCAGTCATTTAGATTCATAGATTTTTCATAGAACAGCTGACTAGCATGATGCTACAATCCATTACTGCCACATGGGTGACCTATTCTCAATTATGTAACATGTAATTACGCAGATTAGAATGTCGTGATTATTATGGCCAAATTCGATGAGAGTTTAACCTTTTTTCTAGAAAAATGCCAAGTCAATTAAACACGAAAGGTCAAAAATGATTTAAGTGCTTTGATTAGATCATGTATAATAAGGCAAAATTTCAAGGTAATTAAACTCGATGTCACTTTCCTAAATGTTTTCCTGTTTTTCGGGGAAATGCAGGAGGTTTAACAAGCTGAGGATCGCCTGATCTTGACAAACACGTCACGTCTAAAGGAGAAATTTTATTGTGTTTTCTCTCTCAGGGCTCTGCCGTTGTGCCCAGCGAAGCTGCTGATCCTCCACAGGATCAGACATGTCCACAGGAAGACAGCTAGAGAACATCAGACAGTGAGTTGGTATTTCATGGTTTCCTTCTTTCTCTGATTTTCTCAGTTAAATATCAGCTGTCTTCACATTGTTGCATTTGGGTCCTCTCTCCCCAGCTCCTCTCATCCTGCTCTTCCCTCTCTCTGTCTCTTTTTATTATCCCTGTATTTTCACCTGTCAGTATATCTCCTTTTTCCGTGTGAATGAGTGGCCAGTTGAGAAAGGGCCTTGGTTTAAATTCTGTTTCTGTCCTCCAGCTCTCTGCTTCGTCACAGAAATAAGGAAGGCACAATGTTGCCACCTTGTGACGAAAGTTGTAACAGCACTAGTGCCACTAAGTGATTTTGAAATTATTGCTGTTTGTCTTTTAGGGTGATGGAAGCTCTAAAGGCCGAAACATGAGCTCACGAGAAAAAGAAGAAAAGAGAGATGAGCGACTGTGAGCAGCAGCATCTCACAGCCTGAAACACAAACTGCTGTTTTTTTTTCAACCTTTAAAGGATATTTTGGCAGTTATTTAATAGCTGGCTATCCTAGGATCTGCTTTCCTCCAGAGGCCGCTTACTGTACTGTACTGTACTCCAGACTTTGGCTTCATCGTCCAATCAATTGACCTTTCAACCAGGAAGTGACCTTTTATCTTTGACCGAAACTGACAACAGGAGGTGATTGCGTCCTCCTGTTCTGGATTAATGAGTTTATATCTGCAATGATGTAAAAGACAAAAGAAAAAAACAACATGGTTACACTGATGATGCAAATTATTTTTTGGAAAAGAGAGAGGAGCAGTGTCCTACTGGATGCGGTTGACCTTCAAGTTCGTCAGCTGCCACCAGCAAACACTGTGCACAGCAGGAAGATTTGCCAAATGTTCTCATAGCGTCGCTCCACCGACTCAGCCATTTGCATGAACAGACCTAACATGGGTTCAGCGGACTCGGCTGTGAGCAGAGCTGATCTCCGCAGCTTCCTTCTAGGCCTGCAACAAATTTTTAAAAAAAGAAAGGTTATTTCATTTTTGTTTTTATTTTATAAGCTGTGAATTCTCGGTTGATGACGCTGAGTCACTGCAGATATCCACATGACTCTGAGGCATCAGCATGGAAATCAAGATTTGCCAAACATCTATTTTGTAAATAAGAATCTTCCCAGTCCCCCACACCCGAGCCTCTGTGCCATAAGATAGCTCTCTGCCTCTTGGATGCCAACTACCTGTGTTTCTCTCAAACAATGCCCTACCAGCACCTCCTTCTTCTTTGTTTTCTTTTTTTTTTTTTTTTGACATCTGGACATTTGTTTCACCTTTTTCTTTTCTTTTTTTAAATTTCAAAAACTGTCTTCTGTTCAGTTAGTGAGAAATGAACTGTGAATCTGTGTTACATTGTCATTAAAAAGAAAATTTAAAAAAACTACTAGACCCAGTTTTTGCTCATTTTGAACTTGAAATATGACACGAGCGACGGGGCCGGAACCACAACCGCTTTTTCTTTTTTGTTGCAGTGATAGGACGCTTTGCTTTTTAGATATTTGACATTTCCAACTGAGGTCACGTTGTTTACACTTTGCCTGTCATCTAACCGTATCTCTGGTTTAATAGGCGAGCAGAATCAACTCATCCTGCACTGACGTGGCTCGATCACGCCAAGCTCGGAGACGGTCGATAGCGTTTCAATGCCTTATCGCGTTTCTTTTTATCGTCTTTTATCGTTTTCTTTTTCATTTGTCGGTGTATACAGTAAGCAGGTCATTGTTGTGACAAAGCACTTAGGCATACTGTAGGTCTGCTCCACTGAAGTAAGACGGTTGAAAAGACAGGCAACTTTATATAATATGAACAATAGAGATATCACTATTAACTGCTAGACTTACAAAAACAAATGGTAACTGTACCCCTGCTTGTGTAAGAAAAATGAGAAATAGTCCCAAAATATTTTGTAAATTTTATTTATGGAATTAAGAATTGTCATGAAAAAGGAAAAAAAAAGGACTTTTGTACGTCTATGACTTCCCCCATACACTGTACCCATGCCACTGTTCAGTCACAAATAAAATACCATGTGATTCCCACCATTGCCTTTGCTTTTTTTTTTTTAGTGTGTGTGTATGTGTATGAAAAATTACATCTCCATTTTTACAGATTCATCCATATTTAAGCAAGTATTTTAGAGGGGGAAACATTTTGCTGAATCTGCAAAAAACTCATTATCTGGTTTTCGAAAAGTGGTGACTGTTTTAGTGACAAATCAAAAAATTGCTATTGTGCAGTTTGGTGTATCCGAGTTTTTTCTCCATGTTTCCCTTCGTTAATAACGGCTTCCTGATAGCCACCCTCCCACTGAGGCCATTTCTAATTAAAATTCAATGAACAGTGAATAGATCAGCTGAAGATTCAGATGCGTCTTTCAGGACATGTGTCGGGTCTTTCTGGGATTTTTCCCCCAGCGTGACTTTCAGATACTGTTCGTCACTTTCTTCTGTCTTCTATTTGTCCAGTTTCCTCAGATGTTTGATTAACACACTGCACACCATGCTAAGCTAAGATGTGCCATTTTTTGCTGCTCCTTATTGGTGCAAAAGTATGTCTGTAAAACTGTACTTTGGCATTTTTCATAGATGCAACTAAAGAAATTGGAACAAAATATCATTTAAATGCATTGAAATATCCATAGGTCAGTCTTAAGTGGTTTAACAACAACGACAACAAAGCCACTCATGTGAAAATGATCAGGTACATAGACAGGACTGGAAATAAGTGGAAAAGTAACCAATGTAAGAAAATGTCTAAAGACACAATTTAATTTGCTAGGTTTTGTGATTCTAGCCCAGTTTGAATGAGTAATAGGTCAGTGTTAGTGGCTCAACAAACAAACAGAAAACATTCCTGGAAAAATGGCCAGAAACATGGACTGGACTGAAAATGAGGAGAAAGAAGAACTTTGAAAGACCTTTGGAAAGCCTGGAGAACTATCGCTCAAGACCACTTTAAAACATTACAACAAAGTCTGGCTCCTTCAAAACAAAATAGAAAGAAATTAGGGGTGGCTCAAGACTTTTGCACAGGAGTGTATATACTTTACTACTGTACTTAAATGTCTGCATGTGACTTAGCTTCTACCACTACTATCTTTACAAAGCAGAAGCCTAAATTTTGAATGTATAACATGACAAAGCAGCTGTTGCACACTCAGTGTGAGTAATGGCAGTTTCTTTACTTTCATTGCTTTTCACTAAGTACAGCTGACTCCTGTGGTTGTGTCATTCTGTGAAATCCCGCAAACCAGTCAAGATAAATAAAGCTTAAAGGTCACACGTAGGGAAACATGATTCAAATGACTTTGCTGGAATTTTCTTCATTACAAACTCTTGATATTTCACCACTGGCATATTTTAATGGAAATACTTTATAGGCATCCAGATTCATTGATTCCTACAGATTATACAGACTAAGGTTTATGAAAACTAAAAATACATCCATATAATTTGGGCTGACCAAACCTGCAAGCTCTGCAAATTCTATAATGTTTAAGTAAACTTGAGGTATGTGTCCCAGCCACACAGACAACACCATAACATTGGCTTTGTGGCCCTGAATGCCTGCAGTATTCTGACTCCAGCTCCACGTCTGACTTTAATGGCAGCAGTTCATATACAGTCCATTATTGATCAGGCTTTGTTTACATAGAGAGCAGAGTGTCTTCTCCTCATTCACAGTCAGTCACAACACACAAACATGCTTTCTGTGGTGATACAGAGCAGTGCAATCAATTTGCACAGTTGTCTACTCCACGTTACTTTGAGTTTGGTGCTGCTAAGGTAGGAGATTTATTTTTTTTTAACTGCAATGAATTGATAAGCTTATTTTTCATTTGCTGAGTAGGTTCCACAGGAATTAATTGTTGTAACTATTTATCTGTCAAAGACCAGCTGACAAACTAGGAAGTTTAGAAGCACCTCATTTGACACTTAAATCTGTGTTCCTTTCACAAGCTATTATATTTTGATCAGATGCTTTTGAAAAAAACACATGACCTTTGCTCCCAGTGCCGCATTGCTCTATTTGTTTTGATGTGAGTTTTTAATCTGCATGTAACAGTAACTTTGCAGTGGCCACAGGAAGCAATGAAGACCCTAGCAGTCGTCAAGCCCGGTCAGTGGGTGACCCAGTGGTAATTCACCCAGTGGATTGCATTTTGTCAGAGTGGAGCGCATGGAAACGTTGTGACGTCTGTCAAAAGAAGAAAGTAAGTATAATGGCTATGAGATGTTAGTTAAATCAACAAGAACATACAGTGAAATCTGCAGAAATATGACTGGATCTCATCAGACAATCTGATTCATGCAGCTATGCATAAGCTAAGCGTGTGCTGCCTCACAGAGCAGCTGACCAGTGGACAAATACAAGCAGAACTTTAGTCTGAATGCAATGCTTTAATAAAAAATTAGAAAAAAATACAGTCATTGTTAGTCCAAGAATGTGGAACAGCCTGTGATTCAGCCTCATGTGAATTTACCCCCAACAGTGGTTGGTCATTGGTTATACTGTAGACTGCTTTAGAGATAGGGCAAACAAAAAGAGGTATTAAAGACTATTTAAAAGAATTTGTTTGAAAGTAGATGAGCAGAGCGTACTATTATCAAGTCTGAACCATGAAGCTTCAGGCAGCAGTCGGCTAATAGTAGATCATCTACAGTGGAAACGGCTTGCCTGGTTTAGTCCAAATGTAGAATTTGCCTAGAAGACCTATATATTTTAAAAATAAATCTGCTAAATTATGCTAAATATAAAAATGCTAAATTAGCAACTAACTTAGCATTGTTTCAATGGGAATTTTTGGCAAAAGGCAAATAAAATATGTTTCCTAAAATATCAAAAGTTGAAACAAAATCTTTCATCTCAAACTCAGAAATCAAGCAATACTATTTTTAGTTTAACTAACCCACAGAATTACTAGCCAGATAAACTTCTTAAATCAAATGTTACATTTCCACAGATTAGCTTAATTTAGCGTAGTTTAGACTGGATGAATCATTCCTATGGGGCTAGGATTGAGAGCTAAATCTGGAGCATTCTACATTTTGACACTTGTGACCTGTTTTTGTGAAAGCTGAGAGCTCAGTGTCTGGTGAAGGACTCAGCTGATATACTTCAGTGCTCTATTTTATCCACTTTACAAGTAAAGGGATTAATAACCTTGACATGACAAAGTGGAAAGAGCCTGCTAATGTGATTTCAGCTGATAGCTCCCCGGGAGCAGTTTTCAGGCCACCGTTATTGGATACTGGCAAAATCTCTTGTGTTTCTGTGACCCGCAACATCACAGTATCGCTATGCCAAAGTGGAGCAGCCTTCTCAGTTTGGAGGGGAACAGTGCAATTCCCATGCCAGGGAGGAGGAGGCCTGTAATGTTCCAGCCCGCTACACTTGTGACAGTGTTCCTCTCTGTGAGGGCTTCCTCTGCACCCAAACAGGTAACTCCAACAGTCGGAATAGAAATCACACAGCAGTAGTTTTTCAGTGTTTAAGAATTCACATTGCATGGACGTTACTGTTATGTGTTTGATATAATCAAGTCTTCTTTCCAGTCAGAAAATTTCAAATTATCTAGCAATTTAATTTTTACTGGGTTCAGCCACTATATAATCGTAAATTATCTATTTTTAAACAAAGTTTTTGACTGTCCAACCTAGATACAACTTAAATTTTACGGATTGACCTATTTTCTGAGTGACTAGAAAAATGAGATTGTGGGGGGAGACTTGTGGGGATAGGTTAATTGATTAATCCAAATTGTCACTAGGTGTGAATGTGAGTGTGAATGGTTGTCTGTCCCTATGTGTTAGCCCTGCGACAGACTGGCGACCTGTCCAGGGTGTACCCCGCCTTTCGCCCTATGACAGCTGGGATAGGCTCCAGCGCCCCCCGCGACCCTGAAAAGGATAAGCGGAAGCGAATGGATGGATGGATAGAAAAACGAGATTGCAGCACAAATGAACATCCTCCAAAGGGTGACAGGGGGTCAGCAGGGGTCTTGAAATAGAGCGGCTAGTCCTCCAGGATGCAAGGAGCCAGTTGAGGTGGTTGAGACATCTGACCAGGATGCCTCCTTAGTGCCTCCTAGGTGATGTGTTCAGGGAAGAGGCCACAGGGAAGACCCAGGATTCACTGGAGAGATTACATTTTGGGATAAGTTGTGACTTTCCGGAGTCAATATTCTTTATTTGGAGCAGAGTCCAACTTGCTTTATTCCCTAAGCTTAGCAAACTGATGACCACCACTTGACAAAGAGACATGTTGAGAATCAAATCAACTCTTCATCTAATTCTTATCTAACTCTTCACTTGAAAGTAAAGATCCACTTTTGAAACACATTTTTTTTGATTTTATGTTACAGATAATTTTGCAAAATGGATCCAATTCTGCAAACATACTTATTCTGCACACTGCCTGTCTGGAAAGAAGTCATGGTTTAACACCATATATTCCTCTACTCTGTCAGGTCGCTGTATTCCTAGAACTCTGCAGTGTAATGGGGAGGATGACTGTGGGGACATGTCAGATGAAAATGGCTGCAGGAAGGTTCCCAAGCCCTGCAGGCAGGAGGCTGAGGAGTACTGGGGAATCGAAAACCTTGCCAAAGGGTGAGCTATGTTTCCACTAGTCTGTCTCTTGTGCAAGTCCAAATTATTGTTATTACTTGTGTTTTATGTACTTTGTACTTCTATCCAAGCATGTTAGGGATAGCTCAGTAGGTAGAGTGGTGGCCCCATGATCGGAAGGTCGGGGGTTCGACTCCACTGAACGGCTACCCTGAGGTACCCCTGAGCAAGGTACCATCCCTACACACTGCTCCCCGGGCGCTGCACTGGTGGCTGCCCACTGCTTCACTGGGTGAATAGGTTAAATGCAGAGGAACTATTTCCCTATGGGGACTAACACGCACACTTTACATGTTACTCTTCTAAATCCAATCCATGCACAGAATTATTGCTGTTCTTTCAGAATAAACATCTTGAACAGTAACCTGGAAGGAGTGGTGCTTGATAACAGATACTATGCAGGCAGCTGCCTGCCCCACTACATCCAGGATGTCAGATTCAGGAAGCCCTACAACTTACAACAGTATACCTTTCAGGTGAAAAAGCAGACAAACACACTTCTGTCCAGTATTGTGGTCTAGTATTCATAAACGAATTCATTTACTAATGGTTTGTTGAAGTTTTAAAACAAAATTGTTGCCATGTTGCCATGTTGCTATGCCATTGTTATATCATTGCAGTATCATCTGTGTTCAAAGTACTCTTAATATGACTATTTGTTTTAAGTTTTTATTATTTTTTGAACATTTAAAGAAACAGTAGGGGTCCGAGGCACTTTCCAAAGTGTTAAAATAAGACGAACACAGGTCACAAGCCCAGTGTTTAACACTGAAGCCTGCTTTTTCTAGCTCTGGCACCTCGCCTCTGTCCCCCAATAGGCACAGTCTTGGTGATCTAGGAAACTTAAATTTCACCCAGCCCTCCATATATTTTAAAACATTTTCCCATATTGGGGAGACCAGTGGATATTCCCACATAGCTTGCACTAGCTTACCCTTTGCTTTTTATGCACTTCCAACACAAGTCATGTTTACTAATTTTATAAAGTCTCATCTGTGTGTAATAGTACCTGTTAAGAATTTTATATTGGATAAATTTACCTCTAGCTTCCCTTATGTAAAACCCATTTTCAGAGATGATTGAATCCCATGTTCCCTTATCAAAGGATCAATCCAGATCTTTTTGTAAGTAAGGGTGTAAGTAAAATGAAATTCTCTAGAAGATTTGTCTCCTGAGACAGCTTTATTTTATCTTTCAAACAATCTCTAATGGCAGGGTCCTTCCAAATTAAACTTTACTGTCAGATCATTAAAAGACATGAGCGTGTTCTCTTCTTTTAAATCACTTTTTTGTGCCATTGTGGCCAGTAAATTGTTTGTTTACCTTTTTTAATTTTGGGGTTGTGCCACAGGGGTGCACATTTTTAAAAGTATGGGGACAGATTAAAGCTCTTGTGAACCTCTTGCCACACCATTTTTGAAAACTTTAAAATAGGGTTTTCTATTCTATACCCTTTGTTGTCTTGTTTTTGAGCTAACACCTCAATGGGGGTGAACAGAAAGGCCAGTTCACGCTTAATATGACTAATTAACCATTACCATTTAGTTTTCACACAAAACATTTAATTTTTTTTTTGTCCACAGACGAGAGGCTCCTATGATTTTAGCCTGCAGGCTTTTGAATCCTACTCTGACTACATGGACTACACCATGAAGGAGCGCACTAGCAAAACCGTTGTTTCCATCGGCTTTGGCATTCCAGGAATTTTCAAGTTTGGCATCAACTACAATGATAACAAATACAGCAAGTCAGTTAAGAAACTTCGCAGTGCCTCTGGGACGGTGAGGTGTCATGTTTTGGGTTGTTTTTAATGCGTGCAGATCTCTTTACGTTACCTTGAACTTCTCACTCTGTTTTCAAATATCCACATATCCAAAATGTATGTTGTATTCTTAACACAGTAGGCATTGTGATAACTTTGACCTGCATTCTCTGATGCCCAGACAAACAGCTTTGTGAGGGCCAAGGCAGAGCTGGAGTTGGCCCAGTACATGCTGAAGCCGGATGATTTAATGCTACACCCCGAGTTTCTACGGCGCCTACGCGCCCTGCCGCAGGCTTATGATTATGGGGAATACAGGCAGATTTACAGGGACTATGGCACCCACTATGTCACCGAGGCTGCCCTCGGAGGAGACTATGAGCACACCATTATTTTGGACAAAGAGAAGCTTGCAAAGACAGGTAGGAGTCCTCAACAAGCTTTAGTTAGGCGTTCTCAGTCAGTTGTTTCCATATTTAGATGACATGACAAGAAATCCTAGACCGTTACTGTTAGAAATAAGCTGTCAACACTTTAAGACTGTTTGAACAAGTCTTTGCTTTATTTCGTGAAAGAAATGGTCTCTGAGGGTTTTTTTCTCTTTATCCCAGAATATTCTTTAGAAGACTACAAGAACTGCGTAGAGGCAGGTTTAAAGGTTGGCGCAAATATAGACGGTATCTATTTATCATTGGGGTTTCACGGAGGATCCTGTGATGGCCTGCTGAACGAGATGGGAGGTGGGATCTCCTGTTTGATCATAGTTCTGTCAGTCTGTCTTACATTGAGCAAATAAGCTTAAGTAAGTAATTTGTCTCTTTCCAGAGGAGAAAAGGACTGGCAGTGTGGTGGAAGACTTTGTTGCTATCGTAAGAGGTGGAAGTAGCGAATCCGTCTCTGCTTTGTTGTCCAAGAAGCTTCCCACCCCTGAACTAATGAGGCTATGGGGTGAAGGTGTGCGGTTCAACCCTGACTTCATTCGCCAAACGGTGAGTTCAGTTCATTTCAGTTCAATAAAATTTTATTTATATAGCACCAAATCACAGTAACAGACGCCTCAATGTGCTTTCTATTGTAAGGGGAAGATACTAAAATAACAAAGAAAACAACAATAATCAGATGAACTTCTATTAGCAAGGAAGAGCCAGGCTCAGGAAGAGCAGCCAGCCTGGGAACCCCCCAGCAGCCTAGGCCTATTGCAGTTTTTCTGTCTATTGCTTCTATTTTGGCTGTGCTACATGCTGGAGTCCCACACATAATACTCTACAATGGGTGTGTTTGTTTTTGTCTATATTTTTTTTTTTACATGAATGCAGTAAATAGTTCATTTTGTTCTTTTTTTTTTTAAATATTTCTCAGCTTCAGCTCAAAAATGTGATGGAATTATCCACACGGCATCTGACCTCACTAATTGATGCATGACGAGCACTGGCACAATCACACAGTGGCAAAGTACAAACCGAGCTGATCAATGGCAAGAGCAAACACAAAATGATGCCAAAAAGCAAGTGTGCCAAAGACAAATAGGCTGCCTTGCTGCAGCACAGTCAGGTTTCAGCACTTGTGGAGCTTCCCAGTAAGCTCAGTACAAAAAAAGGAGAGAGTTTTATTTGGACAGTAAAAAGATCCTGGATTTAAAACAGTATTTATGTCTTATTAGACACGGCCACTCCATGAGCTGGTGACCTCCAGAGACTTTTCCCAGCATGCTGTCCTGAAAAGAAACCTGAAGAGAGCCCTGTCAGAGTACTTGGCAGAGGCTAGTCCATGCCGGTGTGCTCCCTGTCGCAACAATGGAGTGGCTGTTCTGAAAGGTAACCCAGTTGTTGTTGTTGAGCAACAACTATTAACATGGAATGATTCCTTTGTTCCATCTCCATCATTTATTCACAGAACACTCAATGCACTACTTTGTATCATAAGCTACTTATGATAGCTTTACTTTGATGTAATAAGGATGTGTCTTTCATCAAAGACTCAAGAAGTAATTGCAACATCTTAGTACAATCCCATTTTTCTACTGTTTTGTTTAAGTTTCAGCTGAAACAAAATCTAAATGCGATATCTGGTGATGATTATAGTGATGGCAAATAGTGACAGTGAAGGAAATATCTTTTTTTCTTCTTAACAGGTACAAAGTGTGACTGTGTTTGTCCTTTTGGCTATACTGGAAGAGCCTGTGAGATCACTAATAGGAAAAAAGGTTAAGACAACTTTAAAAAATAATAACAATAATAATAATAATCTGGTAACAGTGTTGTATTTGTTTTATTTATGTCCACTAATTGTGCTGAGACACTGACAGGAGGTATGGTTTGATCCGTTCTGACAGAAATAGCCATTGATGGCAACTGGAGCTGCTGGGGTGCGTGGTCATCCTGCAGCGGAGGGCAAAAGACAAGAAGTCGACAGTGCAACAACCCTCTACCCAGCAATGGAGGCAGGGCATGCACAGAACTGCAGCAAGAGTCTACTGCCTGCTTTTAAAATCAAATCCCCTGTCAAAGATGCCATAAAGATTTATAAAAGAGATGTTCAGTGTCTGGTACATTTGTCTTGTATTTGACTGTCCAGTGTGACATGATGATTCTCCTTGACAATGCTTCATCTCCCTATTCAAGTATTAAAAAAAATGTTAACCCCAATGGATTATGTCTTGATTCTAGGCCTCGTCTTTGTATTTTTTATCCCGACCTGTTTCAGATACTTAGCTTCTGTTAACAAGATTCGACCGTCAGATTTAAAGTAATTCACAAAAGTACAATACTGTGCAGCTGGAGGTGCTGGAGGTGCTGGAGGTGCTGGGGTGCGTGGTCACTCTGCAGTGGAGGCCAAAAGACAAGGAGAGAAGTGGTAAATGGACTGGTTCTTATAAAGTGCTTTTAAAAAATAAAAGTATATATATATATATTTATTTATTTTTGCCATACTTGAGCGCTCAAAAAGCTTTTTACAACATGTCTCATTCATCCATTCATGAAAGCACTTTTCTCTACGGCTAACACTCACAAACATTAACACTCAAATGGAACCATTTGGAATAATTTGGGGTGCAGCATTTTGTCCAAGGATACTTTGGCATGCAGGCTGGAGCAGTCCAGGATCAAACTCCCAGCCTTCCATTTGGTAGATGATCTGCTTCTACCTCCTGAGCCAAAAAACACCCCACAGTGGAAAATACGTGCAGAGATTTATTGAAACGTATGAAAGGATCATAATAAATACAGTATGTAAGGCAAAAACAGAGTTTGGACAGTCTTAACAACCATTTCTCATTGGTGAGGATCAAATGTCTTTCAGATACTTTTCATTTGCTGTAGATGGTCTTTTAGGCAAGTTACTTTTTCATTTTTCCTCCACTTGTTTAGTTTCCTCAAATTTTTTATTGACACACTGCACACTGTGGCAAGCTATGGCAATTTTTCAGCTAAAGACTCTTTGGGAATCAGCTTGTTGGTGCAAAAATACCATTTTATGCCTCTCAACTTGTGTTGTCTTTGATATTCTTCATCAAATTGAAAAATAATTAAACAAAAGAAAAGAGAACAAATTAATGTTTTTGTGACAGGCTGCCAGTAACAGTAGGGTGCCTAATTTATCATTTAAAATTTGTTCTTTCATCCTAAATTTTAATATCGTTTCATCCCTTGAGTTAGGTGTCTTTTTTTGCTTACATGACTCAGGTCAGTGTTAAGTGGCTCAGCAAACAATAAAGCCTTCCTGTGAAAATGGCCAGGTACAAAGACTGGACACAAAATCTGCATGAACATACATTTATTCGGAAAAATACAGAAATTCCAATTTTCTCTTTTATTTTTGAGCACTTTAATGTTTCCAAAGGAATACAAAAAATGCTCACTAAGTAGTTAACACATCTTCACTCAGCAATCTGAAAGAAACTTGTGTTTAACAGGGCCAAGTCTGAGAAGCAGAGCCCAAGCAGGTGGCTCCGCCATTCTGAGGTGGAGGATTATTACACACTCGTGTCCTGGTCTTCCTCCTCGATGTACAGGGTGACCAGGCCCCCCAGCAGGACCACGATCCATCTGCCTTGGTTTCTGTTGATAAAAATTAAAGGTGTCGATTATGAACTGTAGGGTGTAGATCCATTAACAGCTAAATTTTTGAGTTTCACTAACAACAGATTAGATGACTATTTGAATATGAATCAGTGGAGAACTATCACCGCAGTCGGTTCATTCTAGCTCAGCTATTATGTTGCTTTGGGCTACAAAAGGCAACAGTCTGCAGTAAAGAGGAGCCGCTCCCTTTTTTCCAAGGGGCCACTACAGCAGATGGAGCCACACATTTTGATTTGGCAAAGATCGCGTGCCTTATGCTCTTCCTGACACAACCCTGCCATCTAACTGGGCTTGATGACTGGCACTAAGCGCACATTACCTTGTGATCCTTCTGAGGCTGGGTTTGTGTTTGCTTCCCTTCCGGAACCAGGGAGCTTTTGGATTTTACGGTGAATGTGTTAACCACTACAACATGGAGCCACACAACAGTCACAGTACTGGGTCGTGTGACCCAGTGTTTAAGTTTTATTGTATTTTGTTATTCATTTGTGTTCTAGTTTCAGTTTAGTTTCTCAAATTAATTTCTACGATGTCCAGGTTGCTGTTCTAGTCCTTTGTTTGTGTTTGTTTCTCCTGCTAAACAGGTGAACATAGATTCAGGAGCAACAGGACTTAGTGCTACTAATTCTTTGATTTTATTTATTTTTTGCTGTGTTTTACTTGCATCTATTTGAAAGAGTGAGTGTAAACACAAAAAATTTATTTTATATGATGGAATATGCAGAAAATAGGTTTAAATGTTAAACAAATTCCTTCAAATCAAATAATGTTATATATAATTTAATTTTTGCTTGATGCAATGTGCATAAAGTTAAAAGATTAAAACTAATAAAACAAGGTTTTAAAAGAGACTTTTTCATTTGATTCAGTTTTATATGATGGATTATTCAGAAAATAGAATTGGGCTGAAAGGTCGGTTGCTTTATTCAGTTGTGTATCATGTTTTTAAAAAAGTAACTAGGCAATAAAGTAACTAATTACTTTTGAAAATAAGTAATCAGTAAAGTAACAGGATTACGTTCTCGACGAAGTAATCCGTAATTAGTAACTAATTACTATTTTCAAGTTACTTGACCAACACTGGTCATATACAAGTGAAGCTTGTCTGCTGAATGTTAAAAAATTACGACTACAATATTTGTCACAGTTGTATTTTTACTTGTTTCTAATGTCTTTTGAAATACTGTGTGTGATTTGAACATGTTCAGCTTGTTCCTGTTTCTTCTTCTCACCTCTTCGGTTGGTCTTTTCGCAGGCGTACCCCTGGTAGCCTGAACTACACATGCAATTACAAGACGTGCCTGAGAGGACAGGAATCCCATTGTTGCTGCAGGGGGCACAGCGGCACGGGTTAAACTGCTGCAGATACTCATCAATGGCTCGCTGCAAGTTGGCCAGTCTGTCACCTACGTGGTCAGCAGCTGTGCTGCTACGTACAAGCTCATGAATCGGCATGATCTAGTTTACAGGGCATGTGGGACAGAGACAGGACGAGAAGAAAGAGGAAAGTTCATTACAAGAAGATGTCAGCAGTGTGTTGAGAGAAATGACACTCAGATTTATAACATTTGTTGAAGAGCAAGATATATAATTCATCTTGATTCATACATAATTTAACTTTACTGAGTTACCTCATAATCAATGAGTGCTGGGTTATATTTAAGAGAGAACCCCCACTTCCGGTACATGTCAGGGTTCCTGATGGCGTTCAGACCAGCGCTGCTGTCTGTGATTCCTCCGCTTACTTTTGTGACAACGTCCTCAATAATAGCTGAACTACCTCTTCTATCTGTGCATACAAAAACAAATCAAAAGAAACTATAACCCTGTTTTTGTAAGAAATGAAAAAAAGTTACAAATAAAGCAATTTAACTAGTTAATTTAGATAAAGACAGAATTTCCATTTTTCACCTTCATTGAAATGTCCGTCTTTGTTGCATAATTTCCCTGACAGCTTGGGCTCTATTGCTGCACTGCTGCCAACTGGAATACTCAAACCAAACGAGGCACCAAAGCATGAACCAGCTTCATCAGCGTTAATATCTGTAAACATTGGGGAAAACACAAAACAAGGGTTACTTTACATCGCATGTGATAATGTGGTAGGGTACTCTGATTACAAAATGGAAAACTGCAGTACTTAGGTTTTCCAGTTTTGTTTTGTTGACAATCATGACATGTTCCACGGTTCCACCCATAGTTCCCTCTGTGATATAGTGGGTGCCAAATGTGTTGAAGAAGCGAGAGTACATCCCAAAGTCGTATTCCTCTGGGAGCTCCATGAGTGAAACATAGAAATCTTCATGAAGCATCAGCTTATTAGTTCTCATCTTGAAGCGAGCGGTTTGCACTTCTGAATTAAGCCAAATGAAACCTAAATCCTGAGGGGGAAAAAACAATATAACAACTAGATTTTGCACTTTGAATGTGAAACAACAAATATACAAAGAAACAAAATGTGCCACCCTTCAGTTCTTTATATTTTGTTTCTGTGGCAAAGGGGTCTGGGCCAGACTTGAACCCAAGGTGCTCCATTGAACCTTGTGGTTGAACATAAAATAGTGTTGTTGGTTTTTTTTACTAATCAGGTGATTGCCAAAGTGCTTTTAGCTGATAACTTTTTCAGTTTGTCCTTAAAAAAAAAAAAAAACTAGAGGAAGAAGTCTACACAGATGAACGATGTCTGAAAGTTATCTTCCCAAGAAATAGAAAAATCCAGCAAAATAGGCGGAGCTGAAAGATGTGTCTTCACTAGATCCATTTGGATCTTGTTGAAATTGATGGAACTATGAACACAGACGAGTACTTTCATATTTTGAGCTACCACACAATACCATCTGGGAAGCATCTGATAGGTAACAGGTTCATTGTTCAGCATGACAATGATCCCAAACACACAGTCTTAATATAACATAACATAATAACATATGTGAATTCTGACCAGTCACAAGAGACAGTTTCACATTGACCTAAGTAACAATTTCATGGTTCAAAGAGTGCACCACTCCGTCTCTTTTTTTTCTTGCCTTGTCTCACCAATATGACAGAAACCATATGGATAAGATGACATTTCCTTAATTACACTTTGGATCTCACATTTAAATGAATGGAACGCTTACTTTGGTCTTCACAGATCACAGCCAAAAATAATAATGATAGCTTTTGAATTGTTTTCTTAATTTGTACATGCGTGTGCTTCTCTAATTATGAGGATCAGCCCAAACTACTTTGGTCCATTAAAAACCAGAATCCTGACAGCATGCCTGCCTCAACATTAACATCACTGAAGCAGTGTGGGATAATTTTGATCATTTTCCTTTGAACGTCCTTCCAGAAGCCTGGAACTATTCCTGAAAACTACTCAAAGACATCTTGCTTAGAGAGTTTAGACTATGTTAAAGAGCAAATGGTAGTCATACCAAATCTTGACTTTCAGACTGATTTGAATTGTATACATTTAATTGACATATTTACCATTTTAATCCCAAAATATAAAGAAGTGAAGAGGAGCTCAATAGTTCCACACAGTACTGTACAATCTTGCTGACACTATATTCTTGTTTGACCACTGAAGCTAATGCTAGGTAGAGTTCTTAGCTTAAGGTACCTGTTGAGCTAGCTAGCTCAAGCCAGTTGGATTGAATGTGACCTCTTATAAACAATCTAGTTAGCCATAGGTTAATTATTTGCTGGTAGCCTCAGTAGCTAGAAATACCGTAAGCTATTTAACTCTAAATTATTTAATGCTAAATTAAAAACGAATTAGCAGTGATTTCAAATAATGAACATTAATATATTTTAACAACAATATCAACAGTAATTGTTTTCATTTAAAACATTTTAATATTCGGGTGAAAAGAATATACCTGGCTTTCAAACTGTGTTATGTTATTGAGAAATGTATTTTCACTGCTGCCACTCAGTCCCACTTCCACACGGGAGATTCCAAATGTGAAGCCACTTTTGGATGATGACACTGTTTTCCTTGCTTTCAGCAGGCTCAGCATGTCATCAAAATATTCAGAAGAGCCCTTTGATGATGCTTGGGCCTGTAACAGGTTAGATACGTTAAAATATTTTTGTAGAATAAAATAAAACGAAAAATCAGAACATTACAGTACCATAAAATGGTAAGTATGGTAGTTGTATGGTTTTCTGTAGTTTTTTTCATCTTCATTGTAGTGCAGGTTCTCGCAGAATGCATCATACGTGAATTTTCTCCATTCGCCATTATAGACATATTCACACTCTCCTCCAAAATATCTTGGGTCAAGTACATGATCCATTAATTCTCCACTTAAAACATTATAGCTACAAGAAAGAAGAACAGTGCAAATTAAGAAATTACATTCAGATACAGATTTATCCTTTTTCAAGACAAAGAAATAGTGTGATATAAATGCATATCAAAGGTTCAATTGGACCGGCATTTTGGAGCTAAAACTGTTTCTGGAGCAAAGTATTTTGTTTTGGGGGGGTCACAGGGGTGCCTGTCAGTAAGAGGGTCCTGGGTTAAAATTCAGGCAGATGTTTCTGTGTGGAGTTTGCATGTCACCCATGCCAGCGTAGGTTCTCTCTGGGTGCTCCAGCTTCCTCTCACAGTCCAGAGTAAGGGATAGGTTTATTGTCCACAAGTGGGAATATGAAAGGCTGTCTATCTCTCTATGTTATGTATACCTTGCTTTTCATCCTATGACTGCTAGGAGAAGCTCTAGTGCCCCTGTGACCCTGGAAAAATAGATGGTGGAGTGAAATAGTCACAGTTTTACAGCAAAGTAAAAAAATATGTCTTTTAACAATTCTCAACTACAGAAGCAAACTTTAAGAAGAGGTACTTAATTAACGTATTACATAAATATTGATCACCAATTACCAAGTGATCACCAATGGGTGTGAATATTATCAGGGTTGTGATGCACATTTATCCCAGCTACCATAGAGGGAGAGGCAGGGTAAACCCTGGACCTTTTAGACAACACAGAGAGACCGGCAACCATTCGCGGTCACATTCACAGCTATGGGCAATTTAGAATCACCAATTAACCTAACCCCACTCCCTGCATGTCTTTGGACTGTGGGAGGAAGCTGGAGAACCTGGAGAGACACCCACGCAAATATAAGGAGAACATGCAAACTCCAATCAAACCCAGGACCTTCTAGCTGTGAGGCAAAAACGCCACCGTGCTGACATTGTTTGACAACTCCTTCATAAAAAAAAAAAGCAAAAAATGCTTTTATTGTGGCAGGGTCATTTTAATGCAGTTATTTTATTTATAAGGTCTTGAAACAGCTTTGCATTTTATTGTTCACACAAAATATATTATGACTTGAGGTGGCAAAACTGAGTTCTTTTTTAAAATACACACGCAAATAATCTGCTAACAATCTTTTTACTTGCTGTTATATTTTAGGTCCTATTTTATAGCAACTTCAAAAGGTGCAACTTTTACTTTGAAGGCAAAATGTCAGTTTCTGATATGCATCGCATGTGTTTTTTCTTTTTTCTTTAATTAGTTTACAGATAATTGAATAAGCTAATGGTTCAGTGAATGGTAATCCACATCTTTATCCAAAACAAAAAGGAAGGACAACTTTAGAGTGACCATTTTCCTCAAGCTACTGGTTGTGATTAAAAAATAAATAAATAAATAAATCTTAGTATAATACAGAAAATCTCTGTTTGCATGTTTGTTTCTTTGGCCACCAACTCGTCCTACACAATCAGGAGTTGAGCCACCAAACTTGGCGCACAGGTAAAAATTAGGCCCCTGAGGTTTTAATCAATAGCAGAAATTATGCTTCATCGTGTTGCCTAGCAACTACCCAGCAGCATGGGTAAAATGTTGCTGGGTAGTTTTTCACATTTATGCACCTAGAATATTTTGTAAAAACATGACATTATTTTTATTTTACCGCAATTTACCACATTTATATCCATAAAGGGTGAATTATAAATTGTACAGTGTCATGTTGCCTGGCAACCACCTAGCAATGAGCTAAAATTACCTATTTTTTTTTACCTTTATGCACCAAAAAAACCTTATAAATGCATTTTAATCATTTAAATCTTAGGCCACAAGCAGGCCAAACAATACTGAAAGGTGGCTTTCACCAGGGTCACAGCAGTATGCCCGTTTCAAGGCATAACAATAGACAATATAAAAGATGGCTGTAGCCACTGAGATGCCACTGACTGCTAATGAAGTCACATATTGTACAACTTTCCATAGGTGATGTAAACTACATGTGCATGTGCATTCATCACAGCACATTATTCACCCTTGCGTGCCACGCTCCGCACCAGGGATTGGTATGAGGGTGGAACACTTGTCGTTTCTCTGGTTAACATTTTCACATCCATCCTCATCAGAAAAATCATCACAGTCTGGCTCTCCATTACATTGAAGCGAATGGCTGATGCAACGCCCTAGAAACAAAGTAAGTAAGGACGCACATTTATCAGAATTGACTTCCTGACACACAAATGCTTGCAGCATGCCATGCATGCTAGTGAAAAGACATAGAGAAATCACCTTCAGCATTTGTTGCCTGAATGGTCGTAGATGGTCCTTACCTGTTTCTTTGCAGGTGAAGCTCTCTTCGCAGTAATCTGGGACCAGACACGGCGTGGCTGATCTGGGACACATCTCCCTCCTCCAGAGTACATCAGTACACTCAGTCCCACCAAACTGTGAAGGTTTCTCTAAGTATCGGAAACTGAACTAAAACCAAGTTCAAAATGAGTTAAATTCTCTGAATTCATCCATTCATGCTCATAGTAGAAGAATCGTAAAATTAAAATTGTACAACATTTGATATTTATTGATGAGTTATAAAGTTATAAGAGAGCTTCCAGGAACATCGGGGACAGAGTACAGCCACGGCCCACTTTATTGACTCTCCTGATGTGATCTGAGTTACTTTGCAAAACAAACTGTGAAATGTCAGTGTTTGGAAGAAAGTTGCAGTAGCAAAGTATTGCACAAGCCAGCCATACCAAGCACTGTGAACAACATTAATCATATTTAAATGTTTAGTGAAAAAAGCATAATCACCTTTCTGTCTGTGCAGGAGTCACATGGTGTCCAAGATGACCAGCTCCCCAGTCTACAGTCGATAGGTGTCGGTTTGTTCACAGCTCTGGCCCTCCTGACCCACATAATTATTATTATTATCTTAGTTCCATTTGTAAATCCCATTGTGCATGAGATATGATAAATAAAAGCTATTAAGGTGTAAATGCAAGAAGTGGTGAGGTGAAAAATACTGTACCTGTTTTTAGCTGTTGTCCATGGCGTCCTGGATGCGTCAACAATTGTGTCAGAACTGACAAACAGATGCAGTGTGCATAAACCAAGGAGTAAACGAAGGAATGTCCCCATAGTGAAAATAAACAGCGATTCCTAAACACTCAGAGCCACATCGCAAATCAGATATTGTGATCCTGAAGGGGTCCTGAGGGGACTCTTGACACTGTTGCCTTGATCAGCCACAGTAAATGATTGATCAAGAGTAAACACATGCGATTACAACAGTTAGGAAAGTTTTTCTCTGTCTTTTTTTAAAATCATCTATTGCAACCTTTTTCTATGACATACTTTACAAATGTGAAACTGAACCTTCACTGTGTGCAAAGTTGATATCCATTTATTTAAATTATGATATGTAATGAAATTTTCCGATACCTCACCGAATTTCATGAATCTTCTTGGAGAGGTGAGAGGTTGATATGGACAAAAGAAGATGCGTTAAAATTAAAAACTGTAAGTGGAAAATTAGTTATCGTTATCAAAATAAATCCCTATCCACGCACGTTGCGCCTTCGACGCTCCTGATTCGTTGATCGAGGAAACGTGAACGCGCACGTAGGTCGAGTGCAGCACGCAGGTGCGTCATTCAGCGGCTCTTTCAAATTGTTTGTTTTAGCCTTCACCGTGATTAACCAGAGCTGTTAGGTCGCTGTTTAAAAAAAATAAAGTAAACAGCGTCTCGGTATTAAAATTGAAACCGTCTTTCAAATGCTCGGTCCTTAACAGCGATGACAGACAGAAGCTACAATGGAAGAGGTAAAGTTACAAGGCTTTTATAGCAGGTTTAATTAGCTAAAGGGCAGTTAAATAGAAAGCTAATTTACTTGTATTGCTTTTCTTTCTGCTAATGTGCTTCTGCTTTACTCTTTCTAACACACGAGTATGGCTTACTTAACTGATAGAACGGGGAAAAAAATACTTTTGAAATAAAATCATCATTTTTACGACCAACCCAGTTAAATATATGAAAGTCGTTTCGGTGCTCACAGTGATAGCAGTTTTTCCTTTTGATCGCTTTTGCGAAACATGGATGTCTTAAATTTTCTACATCTATTATTGATTAAAACAATATATGAAGGCTTAATCTGTTCAGTAGCATCTTAATTAACCAACAAACACTTGGGTTTTAAATGACCAGCGACTTGTGGAAAAAAAAGCCTCGCAATTACCAAAAGGGTGTAGTTTTGTTTTTTCGGGGAAAAGAAAGAAAGCTTAAAGCAGAGACATTAAATTTAGGTGAGCGGATTACTACTTTAAACTCTGCAGTTAGAAAAATAGTTCTAAAGTACCAAAAAAAGGTACCTTCACGTGTCATTTGTATGATTGGTAGGTAAGGTAGGATTGGAAACTTAGAAAGTTTATTTTCATTCCTGTTTCTCAGCATATGCAAACATTACCTGTTGAATTATAGCAATTTTGTTGGACAGATGGAACGCAAAATTATTTCTGTATCACTTTCAGGGGAGTAAATGAGGAAAAGACGTCTTTTGTAATTTTTGCAGGCTTATCTCTTTACCCCTTGAATGCCGAGCAGCAGCAACCCTTGAAGCTTTTTTTTTTTTTCTCTAAACTGAGCAGTTTCTGTCATATTTCGGGCCTGCTTATAGAAACAATGACTGGGTTTGTACCAGAGGTTAGTGAGGGTGGTCTCTGCCCATGTAGCTTTCCTTGGAAAACGACAAACTCTTCTAATGGTTGTCACACCACGTCTTTATAGATATATACTGAGGTGTCAGCGCTCGTCATTAAGGGTTCAGAGGAGGGCATCAAACCTTGTCTTTATGAGGGAAAAGAGTTAAAATGACCATATAACATCCCTTATACTTCTGTGCTTTCTTTTACTTACGTTTTTTTTTTTTTTTTTTTTTTTTAGGAGGGACCAATCAACTTCAAAGCACTGAGGGCCAAATTTCAGGAAGAGGCTCTCCTGGCTCAATCCAAAACCAGCCGTCCAGCTGTTGCTGAAAAACCCAAACAGATTCTTCCACCTGGAGGTCACTGCACTGTGGTTAGCAGTATTAATACTGCTGCAGAAAACAAGACACCAGCGCTTCCTCGTGTCATTTTCAGAGATGCACTGCGACTGTCTGGAGGCAAGAGGCCGATTTCCTTTCCGCTGCAACCTCAGCGGACCTCCCTGTCATCTCAGCTTACTAATGGAGACGGCACAGCAAGGCATTCTCGATACATGCCGCTGGTGCTTCCTGTCCTGCCCGCAAAAGATCAGAAGACAGAAACACCATTCAGGAGAGAGTACAAACCCGAACCAGAGTTGGGGAAGGAAGCCTTGCCACAAACTAAAGTCAAGAAGAAGGCTTTGCTGCTTCCATTCAAATCAGTCAAAGCATCAAAGGTCAGTGCGGAAAGCGGAGATGAGCCCACATATGGTGATTTGACCACCAGACCGTGTAGCGCTCCTGGTGAGTTGCCATCAGTGGAAAAACAAACCACAGAGGATGGGGCTTCACTCCAAAGTGACCAATCAAACAGTGAATACCCCCTCTCCAGTCCAGATGTCCCAGTCACCCCTCCTTCAGCAGAGACCACAGTCGATTCTGACAATAAAATTATGAGCACTTTGGAGAGGGCCAAGAAGAAATTCTCACGCCGAAACATGTTGATCTCTTCCAAACCCAAGAGCTTGCATTCCCCTGACAACACAGGCAAGGAGTTTACTCCACCACCGAGGACCGCTGATCTGCCCACCCCCCCACCAGTGTGTCTTTCACATCTGGCTTGTATCTCAGCCCGGCCTTTCTTCAAAACCAACAACGCTTTATGCAGTAAGCTATATGCAGAGTGACAAATGTCAAAATCTGCAGTTTCATCATGTGTGTTAATGTTATAACATAAATTTTTATATACATTGCTAATACTATTCATATTTAATGCTTTTCCCCCTCAAGAATCGGCACTGGATAAGCAGCTTGGCAGAGAGAAATCTGAAAATATGCCAGTGAAGACTGTTGAACTTCATCCACCATGTGTCCCACTAAAGAAGCCTCTGCCTGATCTGAGAACACTGGGGCCAGTGCCGGCAAAGCCCCTCAGACCTCCATTAGTAGATCTCAGCTATTACCATGCGCCTCTGTTTACTGGTATGAGAGTCTCACGAAGTCTACAGACATGGCCACTGGGAGCAATAGCAGAGAATAGATTTGCGTTAAAAACCTATTAGAAAATGTCAGCGAAGGTTAGCTGATGCGTTTTAGCAAATTCTGTCCTCTCTTGCTGTCACATACAGTTTACCTGCATCTCAAACTGCGCATTAGGTGTCAGAATAATCTGACAAATTACTTGGGCTGCGATCAGTCATATTAGAAAACATAGTTGACAACAAAAGGTTTCTTGATCTTAAGAAAAACCTGATTAATGTTGGAAAAATAGGAAAATGTAGGTTTTATTTTAGGTTTTAACATCAGCTGCTGTCTATATAGCGTCAGTTAGAATGATTATTTATTAGCAGTACTCCTAATAACATCTCAGGTTAAACAGATGCATGTTGGAAAAGGCTATCAGTCTGTTTATAGAGATTAATGTTTCATTTCTTCTTCTTTTTCCTCTTTTTGCATCTTCAGTTCTGTGGCCACAGTTCATGTGCTTAGTCATCAGTGACTTAGCATTATCCTCTCTGCAGTTCACATTATTCCTCTTTTTGTGGTGAGGCCTAACATCTGTTCAAATACTGCTTTTACTTTCTTATTATAGTGGTGTCACCAAACGTTAGCCAAGCAGAGTCTGAGCACCCACCCGTCTCCAACCCTCTGCTGGATGCCCCAGAGTTTCCAGACTTTGAAAATACAGAGATGGAAACAGCAGAAAGTGGAGGTGTTGATGTTGCTGCACTAGAACTGGAGGCCTTAGACTTAGTCGGCGCTAACCCTCACACAGCTGTCGACGCTGAGCATCCACAAGCTGACTTGTCAGCGCACGATCCTGTGGGGCCTCGTGTGAGCTCCATCATCCAAGATCTGAACCTTGGAAGTGAAAACATAATACCCCTTGATCCAGCCAGCTTCTCTGAACCAATAAACTTGTTGGAGTTCCCAGAGCCTGCTATACCACAGCAGAGGTCCCAGAGCAAAGAGGTGCTTGTCGATTCTTTTCCTAAATCTCCGTCTGATGAAACTGATGTGGGAGTTGCTGAGTGTCAGTCTTTCCCAGAGGAAAGAGAGCTCAGTAGCCACTCATGGTAAGTTTTATAGTAACTGGAATCAGTTTTTTTTTTCCTTCTTCATATAACAGTGTGCTGTTTATACTTTCCCCTTACAGTGGACATCAACAGGACAGTTACTATGAAACGTATACTAACATATATGAAGATGTTGAGAATATGAACAAATTCACTTTGAGCCAAAACTCCACCAAAAGAAAAGGCGGACTGAAGAGTAAGTACTTCACACACATTTTATTCTTAAAATAAAACCATTTGCAGATATTTATTCTCATTTATAATCACTGTTTGCTTTTGCTTTTTACAGATCCATACGTGGACCACCAGCCAAAGGTAACTCATTTTTAAATCAGAGTATATAATCATCTTAGCAACTTTAAAAAGTGTATTTTACTGTGTATTTTTGTATCTAGTGTTGTCTTTTTTGGGTTTTTTCTCAAAAGGAGTCATGTGTTAAAAGGCAAAAGAATCCATGGTATGCTTTTTCTTTTTTCCCGTCTTTCATTCCCTCCTTCCCTTCTCGTAAACATAATACCTTTGTTCTGTTATTGACACTGTGACATCCATTCCCTTCCTATGGTTATCAAACTGCAGGGTTTGTGTATCGGGTGAACATTTGGCACATAATCATATGCACAGGTATGTCAGACATGTAAATCTTTTTACTTAACATGTGATTTAAAAAACAAGCTACTCAAATCCCTTTTTTCACATTTTTCTTAGCATGATGAACACTCCCAACCCCGCCGACCATAAAGAACAGAAGAAGCGGGAGAAACAACGATTGGAAAAGGAAAAAAAGGAGCAAAAAGAGAGGGAGAAGAAGGAAAATGAAATGAAAAAGAAGTTCAAAGTAAGGGGGTGATTTGTTTTGAGATGATGACTTTTGATTTTAGTTTCCTTTGGTTACTGTTTATTCAGCTTTTCTAAGTCACAGTTGGGAAATGTTACTTCCTGAATTTTTAGGGGTTTTTTTTTTTTAATAAAACTTCAAACATAGAATCAGTGCAGCATCTCTTCAGAGATGTAAAACATTTTTGTGCTTTACTTTTTTTGCTGCTTAGGTATTTGTAAGACAGTGCAGCTCATTGCTAAGATGTGACTCCTATAATGTATAACAGATGGATGTGGCTTTAGGGTCTGAAAAAGTACCATATACCTTTCTTTCTAATAGCCAGCAGAGGGTGACACCTGTGTTTTCTGGAAATAAAAATAAAAAATCCTTTCATGTATAACCTCAGTAAATGTGTTCCTGATGTGATCAATTTCACTAACTAGAAGTCTAATTTCAAGTCTTTATGAATACAACAAAACAAATATTTGTTTTCAGTTTGCCAGCCTGTGAGTGTGTGACATCCAAGGACAGCTTCTGAAAATGAAACCAATGCAGAAAGTGTTAAAAACTCCAGTACCTGTAGGAATCCCCATAGTCTCGTGTTAAAATGTCCAACTTTACAGCATTAAAAAGCTTGTTTACAACCTGGTAGAAAAAACAGTTTTCACTGCTGTGGATAGTTCACTTGCTCATAACAACTCTGAGTGGCTAAGTCGATTTTACAGGTGTTCAGACACCGACAGCTGAAGCCGATGAGTAAGTGCTTTGTAATCTTAGCGTGTGTGTGTGTGTGTGTGTGTGTGTGTGTGTGTGTTGCAGCCGCAGGGTTTATGAATGCAGCTTGCTCTCCAAGCTTGCAAACATTAGCAGATTAATTGGCACTCCAGCCTCCGTCCACCCAAAAAGAAAAAAGACAGGGCAGTGGTCAAAATGTTAATATTGAACCTTAAAACTCTAACGTCATTGTTTACATACAGTCTTTTACGTGACCTCGTAGGTGACGGGGGACGAAGAGCCGATGTACCATGCCAAGGTGATGGTGGCCAGTAAAGTCCGCAAGAATGATCTGCCTGTGAAGAGCGGGGACACGGTCAGCATTATCCGCACCACCAACTGCCCCAAAGGCAAATGGTTGGCCCGAGACGCCAACAACAAGTGTGAGTTCACTTTTGTGTTATTTGTAAGTGTGAAATAAGAATGGCTTAATAGCATCTGGACTTTAAAAACATAGCATGGATACAACAGATGTTGATACAACAGGAGTGTTTCCACATTTGGTGTCATTACTTTGCTGCTCTCTCCTTGCAGATGGTTATATTTCAGTGATGAATGTGGAGCTAAATATCAAGGAGATGCTGGAACTCGGCAAGAAGGCTCAAGCAGCAGGGCGAGGAGGCAACGTGGAGGGAGATAACATAAGTATTGGAAGCAGGTACTGGGTAGCACACTGATCAAATTTTTAGTTTCTCAATTAAAAACAAAACAAAACAGTGCCATGATTCACTTTTTTCTTTGTTTTTCAGATCCTCAAACCAGCCTTTTCTAACAAGCAGTTGTAAGTTTCAGGAGGCTCTGTATGACTGAGTGCTGCTGCACTGAGGCTGGATCCCAGCCAGCATCACTTAACTGCTGTCATCTGCTTTACGGCCGGGTGTTATTTTATGATACTGATGGAATTCATGGGCTTTCATTAGCATGCTTGTCAGGCTTCATTGTTTGTTTTATTCCTTTTTCCTTCTTCACACAGTCACAGATGACAGCGAGGAGTGGGCCTATGAAGATGAGACCCTCTCACCATTCAGTGAGAGCCAGTAAGATGTTTGGCATTTATTCAAAGCAGCTTTTTGATCAGTGTCACTTCTAAAAATGACAAATGAACATTAAATATTCTTTCTCTTCAATTTGGGTAGCAGCTTTTCTCAGCAGACGGCTTCAGTGCCCGAGACGTGTGAGTACATTTTTATGTCCCGTCTTTTTGAAGTTGAAATGGGCCAACAGAAGATGCCTACCCACACCCCCACCCTCTCCTGTTTAAAGGGAACTCTGGTTGTTTTATGCAATGGCAGACTGCAGCAGGGCTTTGATGTGCACTTTTACCATATGTTTTTCTTACTTCCTTCCTCTTCAGTCTGCATTTTAACTAACCCCGTTCCTGTCTCGCCCTTCCGCTTACACCTCTGCCCTTCATTTGTTCACTTTGTCAGCATGTGTTCATGCTGGTGCCCAGAACACACCGAATGACGCCAACTTGGATGACCTGCACTCGCAGTAAGTCTCAAACACGGATGTCAGAGCAGACGCATTATTTCCCTTTCAAACCCTTCATAAACATTACTGCACTGCTTCTTAGCAAGGGTATATATACTGTGTTGTGGACTAATTTATGATCACTTACTGTGTTAATGAGCAGGTAAATATTAAAGGTGGAAGAGGAGCAAAAACAATATTGGGACACATTTTACAAGGTCCTTGAAGCTGTAGCGATACAGGGAGTGTTTCTAGAGACCTCCACTGATTACAGGAGCGACTAAAGACTATCATTGCCACACTGGATGATAAACTTAAAAATCTTAGCTGATTAACAGTCTGCCCGAGAAAGGCGAATCACCAAACCGAGAAACCGGCTAACTGCTGGGTTCTCTTTTTGTTAACCTGTTACTTGTTTATGATTTTTCTTTATTGGCATCATTTTCTTTTACAAAATGATTAAAAACTCCAATTATAATCATCTGTGAGGTATTCCAGTTTATTCTTTTGTGCGAGCAACTGTATAAATCTAAAAGCTATTCAATTTGTAATCACATCCGACAAAGGGAGGGCGCCAGCTGGTAAAATATTGGCCAATTTACTTGAAATTTAAGCGAAACAATTAATCAGAAGAGAGAAAAGCTGCTGATTGTCTAAGTGAGCAAAGCTTGAAGTCCAAAATATTGGGATATTTTAAATCCTAAGTGGCAGAAATGGTTAAATAACCAACGCTTGCTGTTTTATTTAACCTACTTATCAACATCTTACTAATACACAAAGGATCGCCACTATTAATTTTTGTTTGTTTTTTTTAAACTGTGGATTTGTAACATAAGTTTTCTTCTTTTTTATGGAACACTGAGTTTAGGTTAAGCCTAAAACTAAATTACAAAAATTGACTTTGATAGCATTGCCTTGAAGGCTTTTACCTTAGCTGAAGGAAGCTTTTTGAGCCTTTTATAACCAGGCTTTTACTTTGAAACCTCAGGCCAATACAAATTTGATAAAACGTTTTGTCTTCTGTTCCAGGAAGTACAAAAAGTAGCCTTTAATAAAAAGCTCTGCTTCAGGGAGGTGTTGTGTTGGGTTCTACTCACCCTGCACAGTCTTGTTTCCGTGGAAGAATTTGGAAGCTGGACAAAATAAAACAACTAATTTTGCAACATTACTTCTGCTCTTCAGAATTAAGCATGAAGCCCTGCAGAAGTTGGCAGTCTTCTTTCACCAGACCAAAGATGAACTTGGTGATGTCCATGATGATGATGATGATGATGGAGCAAAGTTTACAAGGTTTTATTTTTGTAACCTTTAACCTCAGACACTATTTATGCAAACTTGTCATGTTTCTAGCTGCTTGTCTTTATATTCAACAGCACTGTTCTTTCCTCTTCTTGTGTCCTGTTTAGCCATGAACCTCAGAGTAAGTGGTGTGTTGTTTTGTTTTTCCCCTCCCATTCTCTGCCATGGCTCCACTGTTGTCACCACATGTCGCCCTCACTGATAATGGTGAAGCTAAACACGGGAGACTTTTTCCCTAATGGAAAATAACTTGAGAAACCTTTATCTGCTTTAAATGACCTGGAGTCATGCTGCTGTTAGTTATTTTGCGTTGCTGGTTGTTCAAAGCTGATGTGACACTTTTATCTGTTCGTCTTTATCTAGACTTCTTGAGTGCGGTTGAGGAGCCTCCATATCCGTAAGTGTCTCCTGTTTCCTTCTGATCAGAAAGCCTAACTTTGTTATTATGACAAACATTAAACTGAGTACCCATAGAAGCATGTACTGTAATACTTAGAAAAAAACATCTTACCTAACCCTTTCTCATAAACTGTTGTAATGCCCTGTGTTCTTCTTGACAGTGAACAAGAAGTTGACTTCACAGAGCTGGAACTTCTTCCTCCCCCACCGCTATATGCTGACACCTAATTATCACTTTATGGAGATTGATGTTATGACTTTGACCCTCTGCTGTGAAGAAAAAAACCCTCATGAATACTAATTGAACTGTGATATCACCTACTTTTTGCGAATAGTAGTCGTTTGTTTTTTTTTTTTGTTTGTTTGTTTTCATTACTCTGGAAGTCACTGAAATGAGTAATGGTGCACATATTAAACAGTTACACTTTGTCTAAATACCAGTAACAGTTAAGTGTTCACTTGTGGTTGCTTAGTTATGACTGTTTCCAGAAATGTTGTTTACATTTCTTTCTTTCTTTTTTTTTGCTGTTGTTTCAGTGTAACATCTAATAAATAGTTGACATCGAGTTATGCCTTTATGACACCGTTTGGTTTTCCTATCCTGTTTGTGTACAGTCTTTTCTTATGACTGAGTTTGAGGCAGTGGTGGGGGAACTCCAGGCCTCAATGGCCGGTGTCCTGCAGCTTTTAGATGTGTCCTTGATCCAACACAGCTGATTCAAATTGCTAAATTACCTCAACATGTTTTGAAGTTCTCCAGAGGCCTGGTAAAAAACACATCATTTGATTCAGGTGTGTTGACCCAGGGTGCAATCTAAAATCTAAAATATGCAGGACACTGTCACATGAGACCTGGAGTCCCCCCCCCCTCTGTTAAAGCATCCCAGTACTGAGGCTGTGCTTATCAGGGTTACAAATGATATCTTAAGAACAAATGATATGGGCAGGTGTTCTATCCTTGTATTACTTCACAAATGTGTTCTTTACCTCACGCTGGCGTCCTCAGTCCAAAGACATGCACGCTGGAGTGAATTGTTGTGTTCATTGATATAATTGAATAATCTGGGCTGGATTTAGGTGGTGGCTGTGGCTCAGTAAGTTAATTTTGTCAACTGTAATTAACTTGCATCTATTGCAGTGTATTTAAGAGCATGTCAGGCGTAGGTTAAAAGTACTTTTTAATGAATGTTTGTGTAATAGGTGAATGAGGATGGTACCAAGAAAGCACTTTGAGTGCTCAAATTGCTTCAGTCCAACTGCAACCCTGAATTGGATGAGCAGAAGAAAATGGATGAGCTCAAAGTTTGCAAAATCAAGGAAATTTTCCTACTGGTTTTTCCCTCCATCTATGAGTTATTTAAAGTGGAAAATGAGAACTTGCTCCAGAATTTGAAGGAGGAAAAAAGTTTATTTTTCTTTGCTTTGTTGCTGCTGTTGACTGGGGCGCCCCTCAGCCCTGAGAGGTGAGTGGGGTGGTGGGAGTCCCCACCGGGCACATGAAAGAGGAGGAGCCGGAGGAGGGGTTTTCTTGAAAGGCTGTGACAGGACCTATCCCTGCAGAAACGAGTAAAGGATGGTTAGAGGAAGGTGAGCCATTAGTGAGGAGCGAGTAGTTTCCACAGTGTTTTCCAGCTGACCAAAGAGACTCGCGTGACTGCTCCTACTTAGGATTCCTGTAGAGACACGTGTTGTAGACCGAGAAATAAACTCCAACAGCAACCAATTTATTTTTATTCTGCTTCCTCCTTTTTTTAACCAAACACGCAAACGCTTTAAATGCAACGCTGTCTGATCTATGAGAAAGCCATGGCAGCCAACACGAAGAACGGCGGGAGTTCGCTCAACAACAACAACTGCAAAGACCACAGCGGGAGGAAGCTGCTGGTCGGAGTGGATCTGTTCTGCCTGTTTTTAGGTAAGAGTCGCGTCACGTTACTGTGGGCACCTTTGGCGGGAAGTTTGCGGCTTCTTGCTCGTTTCATTGTTACTCCTGGCGTGTTTCAAACGGACAGTTTCTCGCTCGTGTGCGGCTGCCCCGGCTTATACTCGATACCAGGGATGCCGAGCTCGTTTGATGTCGTGACACTTTCTTTAAGAGAAAACTAGTTTTTTACTGCACATTTCATTCCCGAGGCTTCTCAATATAAGAAAAAGAAGTGCAGTTTCACGTAGAAATGCTGCAGCATGTCAGTGGAAGAAAGTGGACTCTGCAAGACTCTTTGGGCGGAAATTGTAAGAAACAAATGTGTGAAAGTCCGCCCAGGCTGTCCTGTATTAATAAAGCTGAAATTTTTGGTAATTCATTCATTGTATTTATTTATTTTCTGTGGAGGCGTAAAAAGAACAGGCATGTAGATTGTGGGGAAAACTGAACTTTACTGTCATTTAATGATTTATCGGTAGCTTCATTGCTGTAGTATGTATGGCTGTGGGGGAAAGTCTTAATCAGTAGAAAAAGCTGTAGAAAAATTCTGAATATTCAGTTTAAAGGTCAAAATGTATTCCTTATTTTCCAAAGACATTCACATTAAAGTCCTTCCCAGGCCGATTCTAGTCCTCAGACCATATGTTTCACACCACTGAGTAATAATATAAATGTCTTTTTCCTGTAGTTCATTTGTGATATTAAAACACTGCATTTGTATCTCTTTTCTTTATGTCTGCTGTAAAAATGTGTATTAAATAAGACAAAAAGTGATAATATCACATGTGATTCTGCCACACCAGCTTTCACAAACTTTGTAACTGAAGCAAAGCAGTGGCTACTCTGGCCTGTTTATTTAGCTATTAAAGTACATGTGGATTTCCAAAAGTTACATTAGCTTAATCCCTAAAAAATGCAGTCCAAGTGGAAAGAAATTAATAAAGTGCTCCGGGAGGGATATACATTTCTTTGGTCTCCACCCACACCTGTGTGGACTTCTGCTTTGACTGTTCATTTTATTTTCCAGAATGGCCCACATTCCAAAGCAGCAGGAATTCTTCAGATCTGAACATCTGGCATAATATTTCTGTGTGTGTGGTGTAATTAAGGGAAGTGGTGAAAAGGTCAGAGCTGAGTGTGTGTGTGTGTGTGTGTGGATCCATTCTGGTCCTGTGATGTTCAGCAGCTGCACACACTGGGTGAAACATTCAGAACATGAAAGTCCCAGTTTTAAAAGTGGGGAGGGTGCTGTGTGGTTCAGACCTTTGACTTCATTTTCTGCTGTGATACAACCACATGTTTGCATTGTGTTGTTCACTGGAATATTGGTGTAAAGTCATGATTGCAAACACCGCAGCAGTGGTAAGATAAAGCCGCAACTATACTGGATAGCAGTTAAGCTATTGTTAACAGTGGTTTAGACTACAAACAATCTTTCTTTGACAAGCTATATTTAGTTTAAGTGTAATTTTATTTTTTGTATCTCTGTGGAGGGTAAATCCCCGTCGTTTCTTCTCTATGTACATAACTTCCCACAGAGAAGCTTGTCAACAAACCAAGAGTGTTTTTTCTGGCTAAAGATGTGGCTTGAACAGAGCAACCACAAGGAGGAAACGTCTGGCCAGCGCTGGTTAATCACCACTTCTCCTTCATTCTCACACACTGATTTGTACTTCTGGGGAAAACTGCATCCCAGGATATTGCTCCCCAGCTCTGTCATGCACTGAGTGAATGTGCTCCCCATGGACCCGTCAGTGCATGTAAAGATAACAACAGGGGAAGTCGGCTGGATGAGAAAGTCATGCTGATTCAGTGTTGACTAGAACTGAATTGGGAGAAGGAAAAAGAAAGATGCCCCTCAATCAGCCCCGGGGCGAGGGGGTGATTGGGTTCACGTTTACTCTAAGCTGTAGCAACTGACTCTCCAGTTAATCGCGTGATCACGTTTACACGTGCCTTCGCCCAGCTTCACAACTAAGCTGGTGATTGGCGGTTAATGGGTAACGATCTGAATTTTTTACCACACTTTTTTTTTTTTTTTTTAAATCCCTTAAGGCCTGCTCACCAGAATGAGAAAAACAGAGAACCTCACTTTCATAATGCGTTTCATTACTAATTGTAATTGGATGCGTTGGAGGCCAACACAAGCCTCTACAAGCAAAACTGAAACTAAAAGTGTCTTTGTATTTAGAATTTGGTTAAACGGAGCCTTTGGGAATAGTAAACATGAGCTTTCTTTCTGAAACGAGTTATTTCCAGTTAATCCAGTTCTTTCCAGGAACCCGTAGGCTCCTAGATTCCTTCTTGTGACACAATTTCCAAAAAAAAGCTTGACCCACAGACCTTTTGGAAAAGAGAAAAGCACTGAGGTGTTCCAGTTTAATAAATGTTTGTGTTAAATGAAATTGTTAGTCCAGTGTGGCAGTCAAGATGTGAGATTCACATTTGATTTCACTGGGATTTTCATTAAAACCCAAGCAGGCAGACCTGCGCCAACCCCCCACCCCCATGCTGAAATTGTGAAGTAGCTCAAATGTGTGTGTGTGTGTGTGTGTGTGTGTGTGGTGAAAACAACTTCATCTGTGTATATGTCACAGCTGCCTCAGACGTGTATGTATACTTTTTTAGGCCAGCAGACAGCGAGGGATCCCTGCAAGTGGAAAATGTGCGTCTGTTTGTTTTTAATAGCCGTGTTGGCGAATGCCTCCTGGAGTATAGTGAGGATTGAATTCGGAGTGTGCGTTTACCGCATATTTATTCTAGTTTCCACAAGGTGTGGCTGCATGGAGCTGTCAGATCTTGATGATGTGTCTTCTGCCGTGTTTCGACGTTACGCCGCGCTCATTCGTGAGCTGAAAAAGTCATCATCGGTCTTCATTTACGGGGTTTGCTTATTTTCACATTTTGTCTCCACAGTTGTTTTGGAGAAGAGGTGCGAGAAGGAGATCATGAACTGCAGGAAAAAAAAATCTTCCAGCATTCTGCTTGTTTTTTATTGTCTTTGGGCCGATGCTGCTAGTGCGAAAGGCAGACTCACGGCTGCTGACTGGTGTTGTTGTTGGCAGTGATGAGGACACCCTCCACCCCCTCGCCCTCCCCCCCTGACTTTTAGATGAGGGGAAAAGGAGGGGAGGGAAAATCCCAAGATGCCACACTCACTGCTGATGCTGCAGCTCTGTTTCGGATGCAGGGGGTCAAAGGACTGTGGAAGAAAAACCTGAGGCAAGCAGGGGTCACATTTCTTCTTTTCTTTTTTTTAATATATTCCAATCACCGCTTTGGAACCGTTGACCTCACGCTGGTTCCTCAAAAGCTGTGACCTCTTAAGTTCATCAGGCCGTTTGCCATCCATTGGTTTCTTTCCATCAGTCTCTGGCCTTGTGGTTTGTGGGTTTGCAAATGTGTTTAGATGCAGTCGCAGGGGTCGGGGCTCTCGGGTCAATGTGCTTCGCATGTAGCATTTTGAGCTTCTGTGCCCTTTTTTTTTATTTTTATTATTATTATTTTCCCTCCCTAAATCCTTTGTATCAGCAGTTTGAACAGACTAAGTCCCTGCTTTGGAAAGGCTCATGTTGCTCTTTTCATAGCCAGACTAACCAAACTGAAGGGATCAGACATGCAGGATTTAGCAGACTTTAAACTGCAGTGTATTTTTACAGTTCCAGAGCTGTTAATATGTCCCACCCTGCGCTTTTTCTTTTTTCTTCTTCACTGGACCTGCTTCACAGCCGCTCCATCCAGGTGTTTGGTTGAAGAACAACAGTGAAAGCGAGAGATTAATAATATGAATCCTGCTGAATGTGGCAGGACTTACCCCGGCATTCAGGGTGCCAGAGTTCTGTCTGTAACCTGAGCCCAGCCCACAGCTGAACCTTCAAAGGCACCCCCGAGTCAGCTGTATGTTTGTGTGTGTGGATGTAAAGGGGCTCAGCAGTGACTGGAGCATGTGTTGACATTTATTTTGAGAAATTGTGCCCGCTCCCCCCCAAAACGACCACCAGTCTGCTTGTTTTTCTTTGTGTCTGCAGATCGCGGACGTCTTCAGAGAGTGGCTCGAAAGCTAAACGTTGCTTTGAAGTCGTTTGAAAGTGTGTTTTCCAAATTCTGTCCGAGATTTGAGGCCTCCCCCTGGGTACCCTCGAATATCAAAGTCCTCGCTGAAGTCTGTTAGGAAATTGACGGGGAAAATAAGCTGTTTTGGGGGGGGAGGGGGTTGGCTTGCATCTTAACTACGCCCACTCTGTTTGTTATCGGAAGACAAATAAGATCTTTTTGGCACTTTTGCCGAAAAACACGCAGTCTATCGGACACAAACACCTCCCCCGAGGCGTCTTTTAAAAGGGCCTTTTTAAGAGTAAGAGCACTTCGGCAGGAAAGGAAGGAGGACTGATAGCGTGTGTTTTTTCTTGTCAGTTAACTGCAGCATTGCCTCCTAAGAACAGGCCCCATCTTACCCTCTTAATGGGAACTTGAAATCATTTGATGCTATTCTCGGCTCAAGCGGTTCACTTAAGTCAAGTGCAAAATGGTGATGATTTGATTTAATGGTTATCATTTTTTCTTCTTTTTACGATAACGGGCAAACGGGATGCGATAAGCTCGTAAACTTACTGTAAATGTTTTAAATGTGTTTTGTTTTTTCTCTCTGTTGATCCAACGTGTCTGTGTTTGTGGTCCTGTGTCTGTCCAACCATGCAGTGATGCTCGTTGCCGTGCTGTTGCACAAATTTCCCTTCCCGCCTTACCAGAGAGGATTCTCCTGCAGTGACAGCAGCATCAATCTGCCTTATAAGAACAGCACAGTGTCCACTGCGCTGCTCACGGCAGTGGGCTTCACTGTGCCTGTGGTCTCAGTAAGTTCCTGCGCGGTGAAGTAAGAAAACGAGAGAACACGTCGGGACGCTCTCAGTTCATTACCGGCTGCACTGTGACACCTTAGGGGGGGTCTGATTGGTTCAGCAGCCTCTCACTCACTCTCAGTGGTTTTGTCTCATTGACTGTAAATCACGTACATTACCGCCAACCATTTTCCACTGCGCGGTATCGTTAACTTTTAGATTTAATTGCTACCCTTCAGGCTGCCTCGGTTTCCATTTATTTCACTGCTTCAATAAAATTAAATATTTTACACGTTTAGAAATGGGATATAATAATGCAATTACCAGCAACTCCCTAAGATGATCAAAGAGTCATCTAGTCTATGAAATCTTAAATGATCCTAAAAACATACACAGTTTCCCACACTCTTGCTTATGTACGTTTTTAAAAAGAGATTTTCAATTCACTAAATTTTCTGTCGTCTGCTGGGATTTGGATATATGCGTTATCCCAAAAATAGATATCTGAGCTCGTTTTTCTATCAGAGAATAAGTCAGTTTTCAGCTGGCTTGGAGAGTTACAGATAAGTCTGAAAGCAGTGATTGTCCAAAATCCGTCTTAAAACGTGTTGTATTTTAACAAAACTGGAATAATTTCTCCATCGGTTGTGGATAGCAGCCACAGAATGAACTGAGCCGGTCCCACGTGTTCGCTCGTTACCTCTTGCTTGTATCCGCGTCCTCCTGTAATTTGCGTGGCATTAACCCAGCACCTCCGTCTCTCTTTCTCCCTCTCCCTTTCTTCTCCATCACCCATCCCCACCAACCCTCCTTCCTCTCTGTGCCGCTCGCTGCTTCTTCACACTAGCCGGCCTGCCTTTCTTGGTCATTGAAACCAGCGCAGTTCAGCCTTACCATAGAGGGTTTTACTGCGACGATGAGTCCATCAAGTATCCGGCCAAAAACGGAGACACCATTAGCGACGGTGTGCTTAGCGCTGCTGGCATTCTAATCTCCATCCTCTCTGTAAGTCCTCTCACCCTGACCACTAATGTCATCACCTCCTCTCATGTTTTTGCACCTTGCCCATATACTAGCAGCACCGTTGAACTGCAGTTGATGTTAACCACATCCTTTGTCATCATCCATCAGTCTTTATTCATTGTTACAGCCAAGTGTCCAGCACAGACGATTTGTAGTAACGCTGATACACTTTTCCAGCTGTTAGATTAGAACAGTTGTGTTTTTCACCAAGTAAACCTGCAATCTTCTCTGTGCGCTTTACTGTATGTGCTGAGAAATGCGGGGTTTATCGCTGGGCTTTATCTTACAGTTGATGCGTTCTGGCCATAAACTGAGATTGTCCCGGGAGATGGCTGGAACGACGACTCCTCGTACCTGCACCATCACACCTTATTATTCGTTTCACCCCGTTCTAGATAACAGTCAGTCAACATTTTCTCAGGGCTTTGCCTTGGGGGATGAGGGGTGGGATTTAAGATGATTCAGGTGATTTGAGTAGGTTTTTGGAAATTCCTGTGAGAAAGCGATGATGACGAACCTGTGCACATTTCCTGGATATCAAATTTTTATTTGCCACGATGATGAAGCCCAATGGCCCTTTCTGCTCCAGATAATGTTGCTGCTTCAGGTTTCAGATGGCCATCAGCGGGCCCTGCAGAGAGAAGCCTAACATTTCACAAACACCTCAGAGTGCACAGCTGCACTGCGGCTCAAAATAATCCAATAGAAACGCTTATAACTGCATATTTTAATAGTGCAAACACTAAATATATCTTAAGCTGTCATCCTTATGAAAATCAGGAGAAAATATTTTAGGTATCCTTTCTGAAAAAATCCATGAATAGTTTGGAATTAGGGTCCACAGAAAAATCCCCAAATAGGCGGAAGGTCGACTGTGAAGATTAATTCTATTGTTCTAGTGCATTTCCAGTTCACTAGTTACGTAAACGGCTATTAAACATTACATCTCAGCAAACTACAAACCTTCAGCAGGCATTAAAGGCCTCACACTGGTGATCACAGTAAAGGAACTGTGGTACGATACCGTAGATTCTTTGATCGTGGTTTTAGAATTGCGACAGGATAAATGCACACACAGTATTTTAAACAAATACCACTGACATGCAAGAAAGTGAGCACAAACATCCAAATCACACACGATAACGGATAAATAAGACTAAAATAAATGGACAAGCAGCCTGGACAGGAACATGGAGCATACACACATTAATGATAAAAAGAATAATGATGATGATGATGATAATTCTGCTCAGCGCTGCTGCAGCACATGCTGTCACCTGACAGAGCGACATGTCGCCGGCTGTCATCATCTCGCCCTGCAGTCACCAGAGCAGACTCTGGGCCCTCAGGGGCTTTTAATGGTGAGGAGACCTGGCTGTGCAATTATGGTTGATGCAATGGTTGTTTGGTTAAATACTGTAATTGCTGGGGTGGAATTGTGGCGAAAGCCCCAAACAAGAAGGCTCTGCCAAATATCGCATTTTCCCCTGGCGCAACATGACTTTAAAATCCACGTTTTCTTTTTTTTCTTTTTCCCCCCCTGGAGCGTTCTGGCCAACCTCTGTTTTCTGAACCAGAAGGCGCAAACATTAAGCCATTTAGTGCTTCATTTCCCACTATAGAACTAGAATCCAATGTGTCGTAAATGATTTATGCCCAACTTTATTAGAAGGGAAGAAAACACTGTGTCACTTTGGAAATGCGAAACTTTTGACATAAGCCACAAATTAGTGTCCTGCCCCACGATTATCTTTGAGGTTTCAGTGCAACAGGCATAGATTCTCGAATGCCAGCTCGTTCGCAAAGTATAAAACAAAACAAATCTCTCAAAGAAGGGGAACCAGATGTGTTTTGTCCCCCTTCCCCTCTTTCCCATGAAAGCCGCTGAGCTGTGTCGAGCCGGCTCTAAAGGCCTGAATGGTGGGAAAATGACGCGCTCGCACTATCAGCTTGTTAAATCTTCTTAAGGGGCTATCCCTCCCCAGAGAGACTTTCCCAGAATCCGACTTATTTCTGTGCCGTTCGAAAGAATTTCTTATGAAGCTGAGACACTAACATGAAAACAACTCACACGTCCCTTGTGAAATCTGAGCTGTTTCGGTAAGGCGGTCAGCGGAGGGGAAAAACAAACGTGCCCCCGACGTGCGCCTGTGGAGTCTGGCCTCCAGAATCAGACACAGCACCCAGCTCAGCGATTCTCCTGATTAGAACCACCGGGGCCCAGCCCCTCCTCCCTCCTCCGATGCTGACTTCCATCCTTCCACTCTCGAGCTGAGACAACAGCGGATGAGGAGGAAGGGGAGGAGGGAGGCTGAGGGGGGACTGCGAGGCGTTTTTGAGCTCCAGCAGCTGTTTTGAGTTACCTCCTCCTAAACACGCCTCACTCCATCAGTCGCTGGTTTAGACTGCGGTCTATTTACACACTTCTAGAAAACTATACAAGGTGGACTCGGTCTGACACCCCCCTCCTGTCATCTCACTGTTGTTATAGTTGTAGAATGGCACAGGTAAACACTTCAAACTCTAAACAAGCTCTTCTCGAGCCCCTTCTCAAAGAAATCACTGCATTCTCGTAGCTGTAATAACAACATCTACGGTCTTAATAGTTAATAGTGTGTTCATTATTTATTTGTTCTGATATTTAAAATATAAATGAATAGAAGCTCCCTCAGGAATAGGTCTTTGTTGTCTTTGTTACCAGTCGTGTCACTGACATTGCTTTCCCGTCTCTCCCCCTCAGATTATAATTGGTGAGAGCTACAGGATCTACTTTTTGAATGAAGGCTCCAAGTCTTTTGTGGGGAACCCGTACATTTCCGCTCTGTACAAGCAGGTCGGGGTGTTCATCTTTGGCTGTGCAGTCAGCCACTCCTTCACCAATATCGCCAAAGTGTCAGTGGGCCGTCTGCGTCCTCACTTTCTTGACGTGTGCGATCCTGACTTCTCCACGGTCAACTGCTCTCTGGGCTACATCACTGACTACCAGTGTCGGGGCCTGGAGAGCAAAGTTCAAGAGGCCAGGTATAACGGGCAAAGCTCAAAATGTTCTAAATATCCCAAATAAAATGCTTGATTGGCCGCTGTGTTTTTTAAGCCGTTTCAACATGCTGACTGCCATCTGCTCTCCTCAGGAAGTCTTTTTTCTCTGGACATGCATCCTTCTCCATGTACACGATGCTTTATTTGGTGGTAAGTTTCTGACCTTTTTATTCTCGTACCATCTTACTCATCCTGTTATTCTCTGCATGAATACTCAGTATGTCAACGTCTCTCTCTTGCAGTTTTACCTCCAGTCTCGCTTTACTTGGCATGGAGCCCGTCTGCTTCGCCCTTTAACCCAGTTCACCCTCATCATGATGTCTTTCTACACCGGCTTGTCCCGCGTGTCTGATCACAAGCACCACCCCACTGACGTGCTGGCTGGTTTCGTACAAGGAGCCCTGGTGGCTTACTGCATAGTGAGTGGCTGTGTTGCAAACTAGTGCACTAGATTTGTTCAGAAATCGAAGAGCGCTCAGGCTAAATCTTTCTAATAGAATGATGCCGTTCTAGTGGACAATCACCTCGCTTTTATTTTGAAAGTTCAGTCGTTGCTAACCAAAAAGCCCACCTTGCGTTTCTCTAGTGGCTTCTTTGCCCACCAGGTTGGTGTTGTGGATGTCCTCACTCTCATTAAGCTACTTAACAAGAGGGGATCTTGTCCAATCGTTAGATTTTCTCCAACTACTATCCTACTCCTGCATCACCACAAATGTTTATCTGTAGAAAATGATGCTTTTTTTGTGTGTGGATGCTGTTGGGGTCTATATGTTAAGTCTTAGGATGACAGTGAGCATTATCTATGGAGCGTAAACTAAAGGTTTCCATATCAGTATGTAAGAAAATGACAATGGTAATGATGTTCTATATTGGGTGAGACTGTGCCTTGTAAATGATGCAAAGATTTTTTTTCCTTTCATCATTTAGACGCACAGTCGGTTTATAATTTATGTTGCAAAAAGCATGTTTACAAGTGGAAAAAGCAAAGGGACCACATACAGAACCCTGAGGAACACCAAACTGTATTTCTAAAGGACAGAAAGTACGAGTGAAAGTAGGAGGAGTAAGACTTTAAATGGGAGGAACAAAATACATTTGTCTAGTACTGACATACTCATAAAAATCCCTCCATGTAAACAATGCATTGTCTATTTTCTATCTTACATTCTTAATGTTATTTGATTACATTTTTAACATTTTGCCCCTTTGCGATGCTCAAACGTTAAAGGAGTGTTCTCTCTATGCTCTCCACAGGTCTTCTTTGTGTCAGACTTGTTCAAGCCCAAAGGAAGACGCTCTACTTTGTCTTCAACCCCTCTGAAGAAAGAACTTGTTCCCACCGTAGACATCAGAGAGCGGAGCAACCACCTCATCATAGCATAGAGAAGGCTGCAGAGTGACTGTATATAACCCTGACCTGTGCCTTTTTAATTTTTTTAAATTAAATCACAACTACAGCCACTAGTCAATACTGAATAATGGAAACTTCAAAGATCTGGAACATGCAGACAAATCCAGAGTCTTGAACATCTCACTGGATGAGAAGACGCTGCGGAAAAGCAGTTAAGCGACTTTAGCTCTCTGAATGGAAATTTGTCTTTATTTCCCCTCCGATTTACCAGACGATCTCAGAGTGGAAAAGAGAGCTGACCTCCTTTTGATTAAGAGATCCTTGTCCCTGTTTTGTGTTATGAAGATTTCTGGAGATGTCAACTGTCAGCTTAGAAATGGCAGCTGTAAACAAAGCTGTGCGGCTTTCTTGCCTCAGCTGCATCTATGAGTCCCGGGGTGCTACTCTGCTCCTGCCACTCGCTCACTGTGTGACCTGTCCTAACAAACCATGGCAACCAAACAAATTCCTTAATTTCAGGAAGGATGTTGTTTTTGTTTGGTTTGATTGCAACACAAGCAGTCTGTGTGATTTATAGCACTAAACTCGGTATTCTTTGTCACCACTTGAATGACATAAAGTGAAGCTTTTGGAAAGCTTTGTAAGCCGTCAAGTTTAAAAAAAAAAAAAAAAAAAAATGTGCACGATGTAATGTTGCTTAGAAGCTGCACATAAGTAACAGTAGTTGGGAAGTACAGTGAAGGCGTATGTTTTGGATGTGGGCCTGTTTCTGCTGGGCAGGACAAGCCCACACTGAGCCATTTAATGAAATGCCTGTTGTATGTACCAAGCGGGTACTCACACGTGTGTGTGTGTGTGTGTGTGTGTGTGTGTGTGTGTGTGCGCGTGTGTGTGTGTGTGTGTGCGCGTGTGTGTGTGTGTGTGTTCGTGTGTTCAGTACATCTGTATATGCACACATACACCTAAAAACAACAAGATGCGCACTCATAGAGCAGCAGCTACCCGTTTCAGGACCAAAGCACAATTTAGTCATTATTTTCAGCACATTGTAAATAACTCAAAGTCATGTAAAGTAACACAAAAGGGCTAGCAACAAGCTAGGGCTAGCTCTGCATTATATAATAGACGACCATTTTATAATGATGCCAGTATATTTGTATGTTTTTAATGTAATTACCTAGCACAATGATAACTGTTACCACTGGGTGAAATATCAAAATGTCATCCTAACTCGATGGAGTTGAAACTTTAGTCTGACATGTTTATAAATGTACTTTATATAGAATCTGAGCATTCTTGTATATATTTTTAATTTTTTCCCCCACGTGTTGTGTTGTTCGTGCTGTGCGTGTGTACAGCAGGCATTTTGGTGAAATGTCCACTATGACTCTGACACCTGTGTAAATGGAATACGAGCTTCTTGAAGAGGCAGAGCATGAATATTAAGTTTTATAAAAAACAAAGCTCTCTAAGCAGACAGCTTCAGTACTTTTTTTTTTTTTCTTTTTTTTTTATAGAGTTTGAGTATTTTTCTAACTTTGTGAAATTTTGTACGATGAAACTGTGTGACTATATCAAAATAAAAATGTCTTTAATAAAACGCCTAAAACCAAGAGCGAGAGTGTGTTTGGTTTGTTATTTTACTTGAAGACAAAAAAAAAAATTCTCCGAAATTCTCTTTCTTTATATCTCGGTATAGTCGCTGGCAAGCCAGTGCGTGTGATGGAGCGATTTTTGGGTGTGGGGCAATACTAGACTTCCATGCGCAGCTTCCTGTGGGGGAAATGGTGAACATTCCAGGCTTTAACCCCTCTCCCCAATGGCTCGCTGGAATAATATAGAGTCCACACAAACTATGGCAGAGCGGTAAAATACATTCACATGTGAAAACGCTTGCAGGCTATATAGTTTGCCTGCCCTTATATACTTCTATGTTGCCTGTAAATGTATATGTTATCCACAGGTTGTGCTGTTTAACTGTACGTTTCTTTATGTGCCAGCATGTTCTCCTGAGCTGCTGAGGCACGACACCCAGAGGGAGACCAGAACTGATTAGTTTAATAAGCTGCAAAATGTGTTTTGTTTATATGACTATGTCAGGAGTAATGCTATTGTGTACCAGCTGCCTTGTGTTATGCTACTACTAAATTACTGTTTCCAGTGTCTTAATTTGCCATGAGACTACACCATACTGTGTGTGTGTGTGTGTGTGTGTGTGTCCACTCTGAGCTAGGCTACATTATGGGTTATTTTTAGGTATTCTATCTGGAACACAGTCCAAAACAAAACATCTCAACAATTCCTGAATGGATTCACATAGCTGCAGTGTACAGACCTTTTTTGTACACTGATACTCCTTTCTGCAGATCTGGCAAACGGGCCGTTGCTGGTTCATGTAAAAAGCATTACTACAGCTGTGTTACTGTCACCAGAAACTCTGCATTTAAAAATCGGGCATATTTAGATGCTGATGGGATTAATAACAGTGTTAAGGGCTTGAATCTAACAGACGTCTGTTTTCACGTAAATGTTCAGCACTCCAACTTTGAATTACATTTGCTCTCTATAGAGAATGAACCCAGTTATTTATGGTGGTGATCATCACAGTGTAAAACTAAGGCAGGAATATCAGTCTGTGCAGAAATCATAAGCCATTTTGATACCATTTCATTGGCTTTGCTGCAAATGAAAGTGACAATAAGTGCACTGGAGAGGCAACAACAAGACCCCCGTCAAGAAAGGGAACAGTTCCTCTTTCTTAAATATTGCAGATTTGTTGACTGCACATCCATGATGAAAATCTCCCATTCCAAAGGTGCACAGGCACCTGTCTGCAGCATCCAAATGTGCAGGTTTGACCTGTCACATGATCATAGATGCACTTTTGCATGCCCTGGTTGTAACAAGTGGTTATTTGACTTACTGTTGCCTTCCTATCAGCTGGAAGCAGTCTGGCCATTCTCCTCTGACCTCAGTGAGGCATTTTTATCCAGAGAATATTTCCTTCTTTATGGGCCATTCTCTGTAAACCCTAGATATGACTATGCAGGAAAATCCCAGTAGATCAGCAGTTTCTGAGATATGTTCCGCCCTGTCTGGCACCGACAACCACGCCACATTCAAAGTCAGTTAAATCACCTTTCTTCACAGGTCGTCTTGGCCTAAACAAATTGAGTTGCTGCCATGTGATCACTTGATTACATATTTGTATCCGAAAGCAGTCGAATGGGGTTTGTTTGTTTGTTTGTTTGTTTGTTTGTTTCTTTCTTTCTTTCTTTCTTTCTTTCTTTCTTTCTTTCTTTCTTTCTTGAATGTGATTCAGAGGCTTTCTTAATCAGAAGCTCTCAGCTCTGAAATACTGACATACTTTCATGTGGTTTGGAGGGGGGAACAAAAAGAGAAGTTGCTGCTGTGTTTTCCCACTGTGGTTTAACTCCTGATATTTGTGAAGTAATTACTCTGTGTGACTTACAAATTCTTCCCATGAACTCTGCGGCAGTGTTGTGGTCGGTCTGAAGTCTTGCTTCTTTGTTGTTTGCCCCCTGCACACACAGAGACTTTAAAAGCCATCTAAGATTATTTGTCATGCAACTCTTATTAGCGATGGTGTTTCTGGTCATGCGTGCACAATGTTCCGAGGGCATCCTTTCAGATGTTTTTTGGTAGTTTGGACAGAAAAGAAAAACAGCATTTGTGTAGTTGTAGTTTTTTTTTTTTTTAATTAATGCAGTTAGAAGAAAACAAAACCTGGTCTATTCTTCGACAAAGTTTGGCCTTGCTGCTCCTTCCGTCAACTTTGAAGCCTGTCGTGGAGTTTGACGCCACATGATATTATTGGCAGGACTTGCTGAGGTCACTGGTCCTCTCCCTCTGACAGATGGAGGGATGCTGAGAGGAAGCGTGGCACACCCTCCGAGTGCCCTCGCTGATAAGTGACCTCATTACGGCTCCGCTGGGCATGTTTTTCTTATTCACAGAACAGAATGATGACGGCTGGCTCCTCGGGGGACCTCGGCTTTTGAGCTGTGCCAAGTTTTCTGACTTTCTGAGAGTTTTTCTCTTCTTGGCTCATGGCTCACATTTAGTTTCAAAGACAATCAGTACCAGGCTGAAATACTCACATTGCACTGAAACACATTGCGTTATCTGATGTCTCTATACCAGCAGCTTGTGAGAACATTTAAAGACCAGGTGTTTTTAACATGTTATTATGTAAGCTTATTTTACTCATGCTAATACAATACAAGCTAACGCCCCTTCTGAAACCTCTAAGCGCTAATGTTAGCCATAATATATTGCGTCCATGCCCAGAAGCTCTTATTCTTGGCAGAATCTTGGGGTTAAGTTCTGCTGCTGTAAGCAGTTTTCTGAATACGTGTCTCTTTCCTCTCTCCTCGTTTCTCTCTTTGTTCTCCTTGTACCTGCAGACTGTAAACATCAGGAGGAAGGCCAAATAACATTTGCTATGTCAGGACCCTCAGCCCAAAACACTATATATAAATATATAGACTACTTAGAGTTAGTAATGTTAGGATTGTACAGACACTACTGCTTGTTCCTGAAGTTTTTGAGACAGCTCTCTTTGTCTGTGGAAGTCACGTCACGTGTGGATGGCTGGCAATCATTATGTTTTTTTGATAGTGTCTTTTATTGCTTGTGATGGGGTGCTGATGATGATCGAACTATTGATCTGAGACATTTGTCTCAGATTCTGACATGTCCCAGCCTCAAAAGCGAGGGATGAGACCGATCAGATCTTTGAATGCTTTGAAAAGGAATCAGTTGACGTGATTCGGGCATTTGAGTTGGAATGACCCATAATCAGATTTTTCGAGGGATGATCCGTTTCAAATTTGATAACATGATTATGAGGTGGATTTTGCAGTTTTAGCTACCCTAACAACTACAACACTAATAGAAGGAATGGTGAAAACTTACAGACGATTGTAAGTTTCATTTAGTGGGAATTTTACTTTACTTTTACTGCTTTCTATCAAGTCAAATATATTGACCTCCATAAAATCTCAATACCCAAGCAACATGTTATTCAAAGCCATTAGTCACAGAAAACCTGCCTCTACGTACCCCAGAAACATATTCCATCCCAGTCCCAACTCCTCAAACTGATTTCCCAATCCCAAATCCCAAGGCCATGTACTCCCTCTTATTTCTTTCTCCGCTGAAGAATTTGAACAAATTACCTCCATATGTGTCTGAAGGAGTCCCATGGGAGGAGGGCCAAGAAGAATATAGTGCTGACAGAACACAAACACTGACTTCATCAAACATTGCAGGCATGCTCTGATGCTCACCATATGCTCACCTGGCACTAGCAGGCATTTGCTGACAGCACAGCAGCATCTCACCAGTGAGGTTCTTTATCTTCTTCTGCCACATGTTCAGTATCTGAGGAGCGGAGGCGCGCGGAGGCTGGTCATGGTAGCTGCTATCACCGCTGAGGCAAAACATCACCACACAGCGGAGGGTCTGTGTTTATACAAGCCTTCAAATGATAAGTTAACAGTGAGAAAGCAAAGATTGAAAATGTCAATCAAATTTCAATATTTCTTATGTACGTTAACAAAATCGCTCTCTGTGGAGCCTCAAAGAAGCCGAGAGGAAGACCGAGTATACGTTTCCATTGGTGACTGACGTTACACCTCAGGTACTGCACTCGGCCCACTGAAACCTGTATTTCCACTGGCACCTGGCCAGAGGCTTTTGACCTTGTTCGCTTTCGTTCTCATGCCATTTGCCGGTGACCTTTCAGGCAATGAAAAGCATGCCTCTGGAGAAATATCGCTTACAGAAAGCCTTCGCCGGTTTTAAAGAGAAAAATCACCTAATTAAGCGCAGCAGTAATTCATACAATCATCAATGTGTCTGGAGCTATGGTCCTCCCTCTGCGCTGACCTCCACCATTAGGAATGTGTGATTCAGCAGGGCAGAGAAAAGTGGACTGCTCCTATCTACTGAGTGCCAAGCTGTGCTGTAACAGAGCTATGGGCTGATCCAGAGGGACTCCATCAGCGGGCTCTGCCTCCTCCCAGGCGTCTTTAACAGCACAACATGCACAGATAGATTGAGGGGGAGGATCTTTAAGGATTTGGCAGTAACAGCCTTTCTGAGTACCAAAAGTGCTATTGCACTGAAGGCTGTTTTATTGTGTTGTGTTCCATTTGGACCCTCTGCTCAGCTGTTCGACTTGTTATTTGATGGTGGTTAGAGATCCTTATTAGAAATCCTGGGTGCTGGTTTAGCTCAGTGGGTGAGCAGGCGACCATGTGCCGGGTTTGAGTCTGATCTGCATGGCTTCCCATTTCTCTCTCCGTGCTTTCCTGTCTATCTTCACTGTTTCTATCCGATAAAGGCAACACACACACACACACACACACACACACACACAAAAGAACACATTCCACATTAGACTGAACAGTTATATAAGTTACCTTATTGCTGTTCTGCTGGACAACATTCACAAGAAAGCACTGATTACTAAAGTCACCCCATGGGAGGCCAGCAGATTGGAATCAGTGACTCTGAGCACACTGGAATTTTGATTTCTTTGCTCTGATCATCTAAACCTAGCATCAGCGTCTTTTTACTGGAGGAGGTAGACAAAATTCTGACAAAGCAACATGTGAGTCAAGTCATGCAGCTGACTCACATCTGGGAAAAGAGATGGAAGGTGATGACTTAAGCCTTGGAAATGAAAGTAGCTCCCAAAGCATGCGATAGCCTCAGTCTCTTCTCGTACCCAGCGCTTATTAGTGACAATGGGTCAAACGTGTGATGTGAAAGTGGTCACCTTCAGTGGAAAACCCACAGGAGATTGTGTCCATCAGCTGAACGGTGTGATTTTCTTAATCTGATTATTTTGGTTTTAAAACCCACAACTTGACACTTCACTGTCCTCGGTTCACCCTCCCTGCTGTCGTTGGCTCTGTTTGCAGCTTTTAAACCCTAATGCACTCTACAGGCAAACCTTAGCAGCTCAAAAGCCCGACGTAACCCTCGGCACTCGACGAAGAGTAAAACAGAGCAAAGAGGGAGAGAATATTGGACATCGTTTACAGACAGCTCCAGATCAATGATAATGTCAGCATTCCCACGAGTGGCCAAAAAATCAATAAATGCAGTTAGAAAAAAATAATAATACAAGAGGTGGGGATATTGATAGTTTTTCTGAAATGAGATGCTATATGTATTGATCAACTGGTGGTAGCTATATTGATTAAGTTGTTCATCAATATTTCTGTTGTTGTACATCTATTAGTGTAGCCTCCTTTAGTCTATACATGCATGTAATCTTGTTTATTGCTTATTTAATTAAGCTAGTAATAAAATAAGTATAATACATATGGATTAGTGCTTTGGTAATCTTCTGTGGACAGTATATTGATAAGTCTGGTGACTTGATGTCTATAATGATGGATTTACTGCAGTATGCATCATTAAATCGAATGAAAAAAGCAGAAATGTAGAAGTAAATGTCCAATTTCTACTATGAATTAGCTAATGTGTCAGCAGATACAGCAGTATTTGCAAGTAAAAAGTAAGTGCAATTTTGCAATTTCATTAGTGCAGCATCCATTTCAAGAGCAACATCCCAAAGTGTTTCAAAACAAAATGCTAGAACATAGAAAAAGTCTAAATGTTAAAGGGTCTAATGCTGGACTTCATTGGACTGTGTTGGTTTTAGCACAGTGTACCCAGTAAACTGTACTGCTTAACGTTTATCAAAAGTAGTATCAGAAGGGACATCAAACCAAAATATCTGAAATTCTTTCCTGTGTTGGAACTCGCATCAGTTCCCAGAGGTTTAAATGTTTTCTTGGGAAGGATAGGAAGATCTTTCCTCTATGCACTGGATTCTCCAGCTCCTCCTTACTCCAGGCGGTAGAGATCCCTGAGTGATGCCTGGCCTTTCTCCGGAGCTCTGGGAGGAAAATCCTGTTTAATGTCTCCACAATAACATTCCCTGGGGTTATTTATTCAGGAATGTTAATGTGCTTAGAATCTACTAGCCAGTATGGCCTCTGACACAGGCTCCTCTGGGTTTTCCTATCAAGCATTCAATCAGGCCGCTGCCATCTGTTTAAACAACAAAGATTGATGCAGCAGGAATCTATTGATGACCCTGCAGTCAGACAGTGCGGCTTATCAGTGTGTGCACAAGCCTGCCCGGATGCTCATCCACGCAGTGTGCGCTTCTGCCTGTGTTTTGCTTCAGTCTGACATTGTAACGTGCAGCAGGAAACAGAAGCAGTTTAATGTTTGCGAGGCCTTCTGTAAAAAAAAATTCACGGACTACTTAGCATGCCTGTCATGCATTGTAAATGCTGTGTCCTCTTCCAGGATTTGTGCTTTATGTCATGGTTTGACTGAACACAACGCCATTACAGGATGTAAATGGGCCTCTCTTTACATGTGAGCTTCATTACTTTTCCACATTCATTTAATCTCTCTGTAGGTCCCTAAGTGGAAACAGATGCACAGAGCAGCGTGATTGCTTAACTAAAAATTCATGCACTGCAGGAGTTCTTAACTAACAGTTCCCCTCTTTACACTGCACCTTTACTTTACAGTGTTTAGGCTTACTGTGAAATCCATAAAATAAATGTTTTCAAACACGCACTTACTTGACTTCGACATCAATAATGCTTTCATAATTGCTATAAGGCGCCTCCAGCAGTGAGGCAAAATATAAATGATGCCATATAACTGATCATCAATATAAGCTAATGTTGTTATTTTTTTAAAAAAAAATGTAGTTGCACAAAACAAACACCACAACAGTTTGACTTACCGTCGTGGGGGTGGTTTTAAAGACTAAAGAGAATGAAAGTTTATACACTTGCAGTTAAGAAGAAGGTGGGAACAAGAAATAATCAATTGAAATAAAGCATTATGAAAATTAAATTTTAGCAGGCACATTTTTTGAGCCACCCCAAATTTCTTTATATATGCTAGGAAAACTGGAAGTAGGTGCAGAACTTTTTGAATCAAGTACAAATTTATATTTAAATATAGTGTAAGTATAGTGTAAATCTCTACAATTCATGAGCATATAATGGAGGCAAGAGGGTGCACAACAACGTAGGTAAAACTGAAGTGGCAGAGAGAGTTGGGACTTAACATATCTGATGAGGAATGGTCACAAATCTGGAAAAAACAGCAGGCAACAGCATATCTCGTGTTTGGAGACTGCATTGCTGGAAAAATGTAATTAGATTTTTTATAACACCCAAAATTAGAAGCAAACACACTTCATTACCACATCCGTGTTGGAGAAGCTGTGGAGATGTAAATGTGAATCATTCCCATGTGTTCTGGTTCTGTCCCAAGATCGCAAAATCTAAGTCTTGTACATTATTATATCTTGGTGTCATTATGGAAAATGTGTTGAAAGAACATAGATACATATTAAAAATTATGATCAGGAAGCACCGATAAGCATGCCCAATAATAAGGCTCCAGGTCCAGACGGCTTTCCTGCAGAATTCTACAAAGAATTCTGGACGATTCTAGCACCAGTTTTCTACAGAACGTTGTTGGAAATCAAAGAAAAGGGCAGACTTCCATCAAATATGAATTCTGCAAACATTAATCTCCTGCTAAAACCAGGCAAAGACCCTGTATATCCCTCAAGCTATCGTCCAATATCCCTTATTAATGTAGACCTTAAAATAATCTGCAAAGCTCTCTCAAAGAGATTAGAGAAAATAACCCCCCTCTTAATTCATCCTGACCAAACTGGTTTCATAAAAGGTCGGCACTCCTCAACAAATACACGCAGATTACTTAATTTGATAGACTACTCATACAGTAAAAACCTAGAAACTACAATATTCTCTTTAGATGCAGAAAAAGCATTTGACAGAGTTAACTGGAAATTTATATTTGCAACTTTACACAAATTTGGTTTTGGATCTTCTTTCATAAACTGGTTAAAAATATTATATAATTTCCCAACAGCTTGTGTCAGAACAAATGACCAAACATCCTCCAGCTTCTGTCTCCTGAGGGGCATCAGGCAGGGATGCCCACTCTCCCCTTCACTGTTTGCAATTTTTATTAAACCACTAGCAGCAGCAATTAGACAGAATTCAGTAATTAAGGGCATAAAATGCAAGAACGTGGAACATAAAATCAGCCTTTATGCCTATGATGTGTTACTATTTCTCCAAAATTCACAAACCAATATCTCTGGGGTGATTGAATTGATAAACTCTTTTGCAAGAATATCAGATTACTCAATTAACTGGTCAAAATCTACAGTCCTACCGATTAATTGCTCCTTCCATAATTCCTCTTCTACACCACTGCAATCGGGAAATATAAAATATTTAGGTATTAATGTTTCTCCCAAGCTTGCAGATCTAACTAAATTAAACCATATCCCACTTTTAAAGAAGGTAGAAGGCGATCTGGCTAGATGGAAATGTCTACCCATATCACTCATGGGAAGGGTCGCTGCTATAAAAATGATGGTCTTACCAAAAATAAATTATTTATTCTCAATGATCCCAACTAAACCGCCACAAGATTGGTTCAGATCTCTAGATTCATGTATGTCCAAATTCCTTTGGAAAAATAAACCCCCACGTATAAGCTTAAAAACACTACAAAAGACCAAGGATAAAGGAGGACTAGAACTGCCTAACTTTCAGCACTACTTCTTAGCCAACAGGCTTCAGTTTATCTCAGGATGGCTAAAACACACCCTCTTAGATGAACCTTGGCTAGATGTAGAACAAGCACTCTGCAATAATCTAGAGATCTCAGACCTACCATTTATCAGCTCAAACATCCAACGACATGAATGCTTTAAAAGCATCAACATCAGCTCTCCTCTGACAGCATGGTGGGAGTTTCTAAAATTGACGGCGTCTTCATTAATCCCATGCAAACGTACACCTATCTGGAACAACCCTGACATATTACAAAACAATAATATGATAAACTTTTCAGATTGGAGTGATAAAGGAATCAAATATTTAGAACATATATTAGAAGGAACAGAATTTATTCCATTTGACAGACTAGTTACACAATATGGGATCAACAAGAAAAGATTTTTAGAATATCAACAAATTAAATCCATAGTAAAAAAGAAATTTAAACCGGGTCAAGTTGAACTACAAACACCACCAAGTGTGGTTCAATTTCTTACTCTTAAAACCCCCAAATTACTATCCAAAATATACAGAATGCTTTCTAAAACAGATGAATCAATATCACTTCCTATTGCAAAATGGGAAGCGGATTTATCAGTTAACTTAGACCTAAACTTCTGGTCTCAGATTTGCTTAAAAACCTTTCATTTAATTAGAAATCCCAGTCTTCAATCAATTCAATACAAAATACTACATAGAGTGCACTATACAGGTCATCGGATGTTCAAGATGGGCTTTACGTCTACCAACAACTGCTCACACTGCCAAACCAATTCACCGGACAATTATATCCACGCTCTTTGGTTTTGGCGCAAGATATGTGAAGACTTATCGAAGTGTCTGAAATGTAACATTCCAACTTCCCCCTTAGTGTGTTTGTTGGGCAGCTTAGATAATGTCACTACAGATAAGAATGTAGCCCATATGGTTTTCACTGCCCTATGCATAGCCAAGAAAACAGTCCTCATGAACTGGAAAAATAAAAATAATCTTAATTCTAACCAATATAGAAATTATCTATTAGATTACATTAGTCTTGATACAGCCTCTGCCACCACATCAGATCAATTTCTCTGGGCTCCTTTGATCAGCTCCATCACCTAGTGGTGGTGGGGGGTCATAGTTTGGCTCCTACCTCAAAGCACACTGTGTGCTGTCGATCTTACGTGCTGCACAATAATGTTTAATATTTAGTATTTACTGTTATATTCCCATAGATCATCGTGATGTTGTTTATTATATCGCTCTTTTTTTCCTGCTTGTTTTCTCTTTTTTTCTTTCTCAACAGGTGATCCAGGTGATTGATATATGTATTTTTTGTCTGTTTTTTTTGTTGGTTTTTGTTTTTTGCCCTTTATCCCCATCCCTCTTCTCCACTGTTTTTCTTTCCCTCTTTCTTTCTCCCCTTTCTTTTCCCCAGTCAGGTCTGTCCCGTATTTAGCAAGTGAAAATAAAATAAAATAAACAATAAAAGGTGAATCAAATAGACCATTACGGCAAGGCTGGAATGGTCCATTTGGTAAAGTAAATCCGTTGGGCAGCTTTCTTCAACTTTAGAGAATAATTGTGATGGCAAAAAGAGCCAAACAGGACAGGCAAAAAAAAAAAAAGTATGATTGCAGCCTGTAAAAAGGCAATCACAAGAAAATGGTACAAGATAGACCCACCATCGCAGGATGAATGGATCAAAATTATAGACGAAATACAAATTATGGAACAATTGACTTACAGAATAAGGACTCAGAAAGATTCAATACCATCACAGTGGGAGAAATGGACGGATTACATAAACTCGACAGGATAAAGACCATCACACTGATAATGAGAAACAATCAAATTGTAGAAACATGGTGACTCAACACTTTTTTATACCTGTTTTATTTATTTATTTCTTTTTCTTTTTATGTTCTTCTTTGTTGTTACCCTCCATCTCCCCTGTATAATGTTTAAAGAAAAACAATAAAAAGAAATGATCAAAAAATAAATATAGTGCAAAGCTAAAAACAACACGGATTCATCTCTCCATCAGACGCATCACCACGGATCTTGTGTAATTTGGCGTAACCTTCAAGAAGAAAGTACCATCAGGTATTTTCCACAGTGTATTACGTGGTGGATCAAAATCTGATGGTACTTTTTTAATCAGTTTTCACAAGATGCCCAACACCACTGGCTGAAATGCAGCCCAAACCATGACACAGCCTCCACCGTGTTTTACAGATGGCTGCAGACACTCACTGTTGTACGTCTCTCCTGACCTCCTCCATATGCATTTACAATGATTTGAAAAAGTGGTATTTGCATTTATCACTCTGTAAGACCTGCTGCCGTTAACTTTAGTCCAGGGTTGGTGTCATTTAGCATCAGCATTTTCTCCTCGCTATCCTTTTGTAAAAATGTCTTCTTGACAGCCAGGCACTGAGACTTTCTGAAGAGGCTTTGGCAAACTGAAACTGAAAAGCCAGATGCATCTCTCAGGTCCTGTGTCAGTCTTTGCTTTCAGATACTGTTAATCTGATGTAGACTTTTTTTAAATTCCTGCTAATCGTCTTTTTCCTCCAGTTGTTTAGTTTCCTTACATTATTATGCCTGTCAAATGGTTTATATTGAATTTAAGAAATGACAACAAACTATGTGTTTTTTTTCCACAGGCCTCCAAATTATGGAGGCCTGTTCTAGGTCTGGTCACGGCAGATGGCCCCGCCCCTCCCTGAGCCTGGTTCTGCTGGAGGTTTCTTCCAGTGAAAAGGGAGTTTTTCCTTCCCACTGTCGCCAAAATGCTTGCTCATAGGGGGTCATGTGATTGTTGGGTTTTTCTCTGTATTGCAGGGTCTACCTTACAATATAAAGTGCCTTGAGCTAACTGTTATAATTTGGCGCTGTATAAATAAAATTGAATTGAACAGAATTGTAAATTATGCATTAAGACTTGTGTACAGTATTGTACACACCTACATTATCAAGGGGCCATTTTCTTCTCCCTCACCTACACAGACGTCATTATGTATCATAGCTGACTGCAATGCATGAAGTATCACAGAATCACTGTGCGATGTTTCTTTGTTTTCACCAAAGCTCAACAGATAAAGTCCCAACCTCTGTGCTAAGCTAAACAAGAAGAAGCTTAATGTAAGAGTGGCAATAATCTTCTCATTTAAATTCAAAACTGAGGGAAATATACATTTTTTCCCCCAAAATGTTGAACTTTTTCTCCCCAACATTAGGATTTTACAGTCTTCTTAAATATCTTCTATACTACATATTTGACATGTGATGATTTCCACACTTTCAAGCTTATTTTTCTTTGCAAACTTGAACGAACAGCTGAGCGTTTCCTGGTCTTGTTGTGCCGTAGGAATCCAGGGATCCTCGTCCTCAGTGATTGGCTTTGTTTGCATGTGACTGCCTTCCACCACATGAAGCAGCAGGATTTCCTGGCTCGTTCGCCTCATTTGTAATGCTGTTTTTCTGACCCTCGACTCAAACATGTTTGCCCTAGTTCATGCTCATTATTTGGGGATTTGAGCTCTAAGGATGTTAATATATCTTTTTTCCTTTCTTTCTTTTAACGATCAGGGTGACTCTCTGCAGTCAGGGTGATGTGGTTTTAATTCTGCTCTTCACATGTTTCAGGTGTTTGAGGAAAAGAAAGTAGGGTAACTGCTGTAACAAACCTCCTGCCCTCTTTATGATCCACAGTAAATCACGTTTAATTGCAATGGCAGAAGCAGTAAAATCATATCTGCTCGTAATGTTCCCCTTTCAATGATATCCGCATTTTCACCATTTTTTAATGTTTACACAACTTTATAATTTCCCTAAAACTGGAAGTCAGAGGCCCTGACTCATAAAAAAACAACATAATTCCTTCGGTGCGCAACTTTTTTATGATTAACCACTGCGTCATGTAACGCTAACTTTAGGGTCACTCGCACATTTCCTGAAAGAGGTGGGCAGTAATTTATGCCCCCGTACACCAAGTGAAACCTGATGTTTATTCACTCCTCACTTCAGCTTCATGCTTTTTTTCCAGTCCAGGAGGCTGCAGAATGCTGTGTCACATTTGACAAATTTACCATCAGTGTTAATGCTTCTCTCTGATGAAGTCACTGAAACGTGCTCGCAGCAGTCGAGCACCTTTGTCAACAAACTTGGACATTTAATGGCCGAGCTTTCCTATAAAGTTACAACAACTACATTCTCCTGGTATACGCGATGACCTCATGGTGTTGACTTAGGCTCAGTTTTCAGGATTTGACAGGCTCAGTGGTGAAACTTGATCCGTAATCTTAAGAAAACAAAACTTGTGATTGTAAATCCCTGAAGTGCAAAGATATGACCTGATTTTTCAGACCAGAATGTGTCACCCTTTTATGGAGAGCTTGGAAATGTTGAATACATGCTGCCATCTGCAGGCCATTACAGAAAATCTAGTTTACATTTGAGCTTCAGCTGATGCTCTGTTACAAAGGTCAAAAGAAGGTCTTATTTATAGTTCTGATTATTTTCACTGAATTAAAGTGTTTAACTGATGCACATTGTAAAAATACAGCAACTAAGTGGTTTAGAAGGTGAGAAGAGGTCATAACGTTTTGCTTTAGTAATGCTCAAAGATGGCACACGCCATTCTACTGGAATGTTAATCTTTGATATAAACCTTGCACTCGTGGTTAATGCCAGATGTTAATTTTGTAATTTTGTTGTAGGTTAAGCAACATCTTTTTTTTTTTGGACAGGGAAAAAAACATGTGCATTTATCTTATTAGCCCTGTGACAGACTGGATAAACAGAAGAGGTTGGATGGATTTATCTGTGCAAAAATTCATTTTTCAAGGAAGATTATGTAGTGCAACTAAAAGCAAAAACAAAATAGCTATTAAATTCTTACATTTATGCTTCGTGATTCTAAAAATAAATTAGCAACAATGACAGCAACACATTTCTTTCTACAAAAAGTCTTGATCCAGCCCTCATGACTTTTTATTTCCCTTCTAAGCAGCAACACGTTCCTGTTATTTCTAAAGTTTTTCAATCATTTTTAGTCCAGTCCTTATACCTGAATTCTTATAGATATGTCTTATGTGCTTTTTGCTTCTTTGTTTGTTTGTTTGTTAGCCACTTAACACTGACCTATGAGTAATTCAAGCATAAATAACTCATTATAATCATTAGATTCCCATCCCCTGTGTAATACCATCTGGATAGTATCTGATTGAAAATGGCTTCACAAACCCACAGTGACACACACTGTTAGTCATGCAGTAGATTGGCCTCCCCAGAGCCCAGAGCTCAACATTACTGAAATTTACAGTAATTTCCTGTCATTTCTATTTACAGCACAGTTACTGTAAATCTCATCTGCAGTAATTTGCAGTAATGTGGAATCATCCTGAAAACATCAACAGAAGAGTTGCGTTTCTCCAGAAACCTGGAGAACTTAAAAAATTACAAGGAAGCCTGACTAAGAGAATTCTGTCTGTGTTGGAGAATAAAGGTGGTCGTACCAAATATTAACTTTCAAACACCTTAGAAATGTGCTTACTCTGTTTTTATATGAATGATTTTTTGTGGTTGAGTTTTATTTTTTGAAGTTTCAATAAATTGTTGCATCTTTTCTTGATTTTCCTGACAAAATGTTAAGAAATAAGAGTTGGCTCAAGACTTTTACACGCCAGAATACCTGCGTGTTAAAAACACAGTTCTGATATTGAATTTGATCCATTTATACAATTTCTATGAGGGCAGTAATCCTTAACAGCAACTACTGTGACTCCTATATAAAGTTTACCTGAAATGGTCACTATAACAACAGCGTCGTCCTGGTGGCCGCTGAGCAGCTCCAGTAAAACCAGTTGAGGTTTTCTGTTCCACTGCTGAGATTTAAATGTAAAGGTGAGTGAAATTTACGAGCCTCTAAACCGTGGCGTAAGCCGCCCAGGGAGGTAAAGCTAAAGGGCAGAAGAAATTCATCTTTTAAACCACGCATGAGATCATGACTCATTCTTTAACATAAACACTGTGCTCCCAGCTCATGCACAGACATGAACATTAGTTGTTTGGATGTGGTGGACACTTTTCGACACTTATTTTCAAATGAAGATCTCCAAATGTTTTGAACTGCTGCTACTGCTTTGTATGTATGTTTATGTATTTTGTTAAATTCCAGCACCATCATTGCATCATTACCTTGATTCTATCATACATGAAACCTTCTGAAGTCTTGGATCTTGTTAATTATGAGGTATTGGCAGGTCCAGGTCAAGTTTTATGAAGCATCACTAACATGTTTTCTGCACTTTGCTTCACATTTTTAGTTAGGGTGATGCTGTATCATCATTGCATATTAAACAGGTATTAAACAATGCATTTTCTGCACAAAATCTTAGATGTGAAAAAGCAACAAGCATATAACCATCGGTCCAGTTTTAAAGAGGCATGAATATGGGGCAAAATGACAGCAAACAAAAATAAATCAACAATTTTAGCAGCTGGCAGATGTCAGCTTCCTCCCTGCTTGTTTGACCCATCTATGAGTCTAAAAAAGTAGGTTGTGATTCCTTCCACTTGGGGCTTTGCAAATCTTGAGCACTTAAAGAGCCCACACAAAGCTTTGGGGTTTTTGTTTTGTTTTTTAATTGCGTGAAATCTATTTGAGCAAAACACTTCAGACAGCAATGATGATAAACGAGAACAACGTCACTCCAACAACACACTCAAAACAAACAAGTTCATACTAGCAGAAACACAACAACATGCTCAGTGGAAAAAAATGGTAAGCAACGCTAAGCTTTGCATTCACTAGCAATCCATTAACAGCCCGATGAAGTACAGCTGTGGGCGATCCGATTTTCAGACTGGATGGTGTTGCCACGAAAATTGAACCACAGTGAAAGAAGAGGCCGGAGGAAGGTCAGTGGGCTGATTAACTAATAGTTTGGTAGGTAAGTCAGAACCTACCTACCAAACTATTGCAAGCTTTACAACAAATGCAAACATTTTGCAGTAATGGGGTTTCCACAAGCTTTGCATTTTGGGAGATCTGTCTCATTCTTCTCAGCAGATCTGCTCAGCCTTTGTTAGTCTGGGTGTCAGTCACCTGTTAACTGTCACCCACAGATGGATCTTAATTTCTTGAAGTCCAGTTCCCCATGCCCCTGCACTCTGAAGTGCTTCGTCTATCTGTATGGTTCGGTTATTCTTTCCTCATGTTCGTTCATGAATACGGCAAGGCAGGAGGAAAAGAGCTTAGACGAGGTTGACGTGAAGGAGGACATGCAGAGGGTGTGACAGTGAAGGAAGAAGAAGAAATATTTCCTTAGTTTTTAGAAAAGCATCCTCATGGCATTATACCAGTGCTACGTCTGCCATCCTTCACCATCAAGAGGCCTGCACTTGCCTGTACATTCATTTTCTTCTTATCAGAGCACATTTTTGGCCATGCTCCCATAGATCTTTAAATGCAATTTAGAGAACTATGGGCAGTCTTGTGAGTAAAAGCTGTTACTTAGAATTGTTTCCATCTAGCACTAATCTCGCTTAGCTGCGTGTCTAATAGGGAAGGACAGTTTGGCTGAACAATAACATAAAAAATAATCTGATGATTCCAAAGGTTTATCATCTTATACTTCACTACTTAACCAGCTTTCACTGGTTTCATACCATAATCTAAGCTGGCAAGGTCTTCAGACACTTCCTTTGAGCTCATGAACTGTATGAACTATGTATACTGAGATTAACCAAATGCACCACTGAAAAGTGTATTATCTTACTTTTTTGCATTGATTGTACTTAATTGTATTTTTGTATTTCCTTCATATATATGTACCTGAGCTGAGGTGACGCAAAAATTTCCCCATTGTGGGATCAATAAAGTCTTATCTTATTTCTATCTTATCTTAAAAACACAGGAAATCATTCCTGCCTGTGGTTATCTTTCTGTTTTTAACTTTATATTTTATATTTTGTGTGTAACATATCGGGGATATTTCTATATTAGAGCTATTTTGTAATATATTGTATTATTTAATATGGTACTTACTGTCTTGGAGCACGTGTGACCACATATTTGCTCTGGGATTACTGAAGTATTGTGTCGTTCTGGTGTGCACTGTGTACTGGGAAAACTAGTCAGTGGAATTTCCCACAGATGGACTACAGTCAAGTTTGAATACCTTAAGGCTTAAAAGAAAGCGAAACCAGACTGTTTACGAGTAATCTGGAATAACAGGTAAAATACATTCAACCCATTTAAAACTCAACCTGGAAGTAAGTGTGTGTGTGTGTGTGTGTGTGTGTGTGTGTGTTTAGATTTTAAAAATGCCAGTAAAGTCAGTCACGTGATCCCATATCTTTACAGGGTATCCGGCACGCTCTGGTCTCCGGCAGCTCGGTGCTCGCAGGTGTTTCTGAAGCTTGTCAGTGTGAAATTCCTGCCATTGTTTGAGGAATGCACAAAGGGCATTTCCACTTTCCGCCGTCATGTTCCGGGCTGCATACCTCTGTAATAGGCTGTGAATGGTGACGGCAGTCAGCTGCCGCACTTGGTTTGTTCGTTCATACTTCCAGCGTTTTCGTAGATTTTTCTGCGCTCCCGTGACAAGTTTTTGTTCGTTTGTTTGTTTTCCAGTCGCGATCATGCTGAACTGTGGAGCGTTCAGGAATATAACCCTCGGACTGTGCTGTAAGTCGACAAGTGCGGGCTGGTTTGCGCGTGTGTGAGGTTTAAAGGGAATTTACGCTTAAGTGTTCCTTCCCATCCAAAACCAGCGATCGGGATGGCAGAGGGGTTATTCAGGGATTACTCCCCGGATCTAACAGAGCTGGAAAATAAGATCGGGATGAAGACACCGGAAAGTCTTCTGACCTGGATGAGAGATGCTCCAAATTGTGAAGGTGGCCGGAGGTCTGAAGTGAGCGGCAGGGAAAACCACAGCGCTGATTTCCCCGAGGCTTTATCTGACAAAATTAACAACTTAAAAAAAGAGCTGGTAAACATTTCTGTGCTCACTAATAATTATTTCCTGTGTGTGTGTGTGTGTGTGTGTGCGTGTGTATTATATGATACAGGTATATTTATAGAAAAGATTCCAAATGGAGTTTCCATCATGCGTTTTAGTGACTCACCATTACCTGTGTATTTTTCCTTACTTGGCCAAAGCTAAGCTACAACCTGTACAACTTGTTTAGCAATCACTGTGACATGTATGAAGTGCCATTCTGAGCCACTTCACAGGCAGCAGTTTATTTCTTATGACAGTCGCTCTTACCTGTGTTCTCACCACACCTGTCAGTGCCACATTCTGGCAACAGATTCCTATGTTGACTCCCACCACCTTTGTTCCACTCTAATGCAATTAAAATGAGCATGATAGTGGGGTGGAAGGAGTGGAGAAGTTCATAGTACACACACACACACACCTGTTTCTTCAGTTACACCTTAACACTCACTAACTCTGTGGCATTTAATCAGAGATGGCTCCGTTCTGCCGATGTAAGGATCCTACGGCAACTGGTGGCTTTGAACGAAGGGATCGAGACCATGCGCTGGCTACTGGAGGATAGGGGCCCTTTAACCAGTCGTGGCAGCAGTTTAACAGGAAGCCTGAGCAGCCTGGAGAATGGGCCTTTGATGTCTCCCTGCAGGTGGGTAACCAGGTGTCCCACTCTCTTGTCTCCATGCCCCACATACTAAGGCAATGTCTCACATTTTAGTGTGCAAAAGAGAACACAGAGACATACAGTGTGATTTTTTTTTTTTAACGTTTTTATTGTGATTGCTGCAAGCATGCAACTTTAACAGCTTTAATGTTTTCAAAAAGACTGTTGGGATCAAGGTGTTAAAAAAAACCCTTCTATTTTTGCTTCCAGGTTATTTGTTTTACCAATGTTTAATCTGCATACCTTTGACATGTTTTATTTTAAAACTATGTGTCAGTGTTACTAATGTGTCCCACACAAACATATTTTTTGCCCCACATTTAATTTATTGTGTTCTGGTCACCCAGCGTGTTACCTATTTAGTCTTTTGTAGATTAAATGACGATGTTAAATATGCGTACAGCTGCTAAGAGGATACACTAGGAGTAAGGTAAAGCTCTTGAACTAGAATTTTCTTGCATCCCTGCAAGTATACACAAGTGGCAGTTTCCTAAATTTAGTAGCCTACAGCATGTTGGCAAAATAATGCAAGATTTTCTAAAAGCGGTTAAAGGGAGAAGTTGTGGATCAAAGGATAGTCAAGGACGTTTGTGGCAAATTAGAAAACTCAACTGGAAAGACATAAATCACAAAATTGGCACATAAAATGCTGGCCATGATTTTCAGGCCCTTGCAGAAGAGGTCAAAAATTATGTGTTGCTGACCCATCAGAATAGACTTTCCTTGAGAGAAATGAACTTAAATCCTGCCTGTGACTGATGCATTTCTGTTTCTTTTCCCACAGAGAAAACCCAGACTACCCTGAGGAACTGACTGAAATAATGGGTGAGAATTCAGAGAATTCAAACCCTAAAAGCTATGCTGACATTCTCAGTTCAGACTCTAGTGAAGGAACATCTCAGAGTCCTTCCGGCTCCGAATTTTTGATCAATCATTCTGCTCCTGGAAGTTTTGGTCAGACATCATTTAGTCCAGCCAGTGGATTGAATGATGAACAACCACAGGACGTTTTTCTAACGTATTTAGCGCCAAAAGTAAAAAATCGTGGCGACACAATCAGAAGAGTTTTGCTTAGATCTTTCAAACCAAGAAAAAGCTTGGACGTGGAGACTTTTGACCCCACTCCACTTCCACGAGAGACACAGACATTACACCAACCTCAGGAGAGTTTCACAGCATCTCACACCAATATTATAGAAAAGGAAGACAGTGAAACCAGTGAGGAGGAAGTTTTTCTAGGCTATGATGCCCGGTGGTCCTGGGTGGAATCAGAAGATGATGTGACATATGTATGACGACCTCTGAACACAACTTTGATTTATGATCTTTGCTTTAAAGCTTTTCAACTAGTGATCTGAGACGTAAAGGCACTTTGGCACATTTTTTAGAATAAGATTAAAGCCACTGACTAATGTGAAGTTTCTCTGTGTGTCACTATATACTCTGTGTGTTTGACTTGATATTTTTAAATCATTTGTTATAAATATTAAATAATTAGAAATGAATGATGTGATGAAGGTTTCAAACACCTGAATGAGATCTGAGCATCAGATTTTGTGTCTTTGTTGTGTAACCATCGGGTCTTATGTTTTGTATTTGTTTAAGTAACTTTGCTTAGCAGTTTTCTTATCTTGAATTTTATGGACACTGTGCTTTCTTTCCTAAATCTCTTGAAGATAGCGGAAAAATAGCAGAAGGTGATTTTTTTTTTTTCAATTTAGAGTAAGGCTTTTTGTATTTATGAGCCTAATATATCTTTTTTATATATACAGTGGGGCAAAAAAGTATTTAGTCAGCCACCGATTGTGCAAGTTCCCCCACTTAAAATGATGACAGAGGTCAGTAATTTGCACCAGAGGTACACTTCAACTGTGAGAGACAGAATGTGAAAAAAAAAATCCATGAATCCACATGGTAGGATTTGTAAAGAATTTATTCGTAAATCAGGGTGGAAAATAAGTATTTGGTCAATAACAAAAATAACTCTCAATACTTTGTAACATAACCTTTGTTGGCAATAACAGAGGTCAAACGTTTACTATAGGTCTTTACCAGGTTTGCACACACAGTAGCTGGTATTTTGGCCCATTCCTCCATGCAGATCTTCTCGAGAGCAGTGATGTTTTGGGGCTGTCGCCGAGCAACACGGACTTTCAACTCCCGCCACAGATTTTCTATGGGGTTGAGGTCTGGAGACTGGCTAGGCCACTCCAGGACTTTCAAATGCTTCTTACGGAGCCACTCCTTTGTTGCCCGGGCGGTGTGTTTTGGATCCTTGTCATGTTGGAAGACCCAGCCTCGTTTCATCTTCAAAGCTCTCACTGATGGAAGGAGGTTTTGGCTCAAAATCTCACGATACATGGCCCCATTCATTCTGTCCTTAACACGGATCAGTCGTCCTGTCCCCTTGGCAGAAAAACAGCCCCATAGCATGATGTTTCCACCCCCATGCTTCACAGTAGGTATGGTGTTCTTGGGATGCAACTCAGTATTCTTCTTCCTCCAAACACGACGAGTTGAGTTTATACCAAAAAGTTCTACTTTGGTTTCATCTGACCACATGACATTCTCCCAATCCTCTGCTGTATCATCCATGTGCTCTCTGGCAAACTTCAGACGGGCCTGGACATGCACTGGCTTCAGCAGCGGAACACGTCTGGCACTGCGGGATTTGATTCCCTGCCGTTGTAGTGTGTTACTGATGGTGACCTTTGTTACTTTGGTCCCAGCTCTCTGCAGGTCATTCACCAGGTCCCCCCGTGTGGTTCTGGGATCTTTGCTCACCGTTCTCATGATCATTTTGACCCCACGGGATGAGATCTTGCGTGGAGCCCCAGATCGAGGGAGATTATCAGTGGTCTTGTATGTCTTCCATTTTCTGATGATTGCTCCCACAGTTGATTTTTTCACACCAAGCTGCTTGCCTATTGTAGATTCACTCTTCCCAGTCTGGTGCAGGTCTACAATACTTTTCCTGGTGTCCTTCGAAAGCTCTTTGGTCTTGGCCATGGCGGAGTTTGGAGTCTGACTGTTTGGGGCTGTGGACAGGTGTCTTTTATACAGATGATGAGTTCAAACAGGTGCCATTCATACAGGTAACGAGTGGGGGACAGAAAAGCGTCTTACAGAAGACGTTACAGGTCTGTGAGAGCCAGAGATTTTCCATGTTTGAGGTGACCAAATACTTATTTTCCACCCTGATTTACGAATAAATTCTTTACAAATCCTACCATGTGAATTCATGGATTTTTTTTTCATATTCTGTCTCTCACAGTTGAAGTGTACCTCTGGTGCAAATTACTGACCTCTGTCATCATTTTAGGTGGGGGAACTTGCACAATCGGTGGCTGACTAAATACTTTTTTGCCCCACTGTAATTGCCAAGACAATAAAAGTAATTTATTGGTACTCTTGTTTGTTTCTTAGAAGAAAAGCCTGAATGTTAAATGTCATTATTGGTGAAATAACTGTTGTGTCCTTATATAGTTGGGGAATACATTTTTTTTAAAGGTAAAAAGCATCGTCTAACTTGTTAAAAGAACTCCCATAGGTACTGCGGTGAGTTTGGATTTGGTGACTGCTAAAGCTGAGGCCTGTTTGACATCACTTTCAAAGTCACCAAACCATTCAGGGACACATTTTTGCCCAGCAGATGGAGGCATTTTCACTGCCATCAGGACATGTTTCTGCAAAGGTTAAGGGCAGGTGGTCTTTCACAGTGATCTGCAGTGATCCACCCCTATCAACCAATCCAAACTACTCACAAAATGCCATCACAGCATAACAGAGCCGGGACAATCTAGGATCACAGGAATTTTTTGGTCCCGCCTGCACAAATGACACCTGTCCTGAGACTAAATGTAAACTTGGTTGTGGAAAATGTGGCTACAAAAAGACTAATTTTAATTGCCAAAGGTAACAGTTCATATAGGTTAGAAATCCACTTTTTTATTTTGCTATATCCCTCTTACTATTTTAATCAATTTGTTTAACCTCAGCATATTTTAAAGAACAACAGGAACAGGAAGAAACCAGGCTCGGGCAGAGGCAGCCAGTTGGAGGTTAACGCGAGAAAGATGGGGCAAAAGACATACTGTGGAGCAGAGGCAGGGATTAAGTTTTAAGCCTAAAAACTGAAGGCTCTGCCTTCCATTCTACTTTTGAATATCCTGGGAACCACAAGTAAGTCAGTAGTCTTTTTATTTGTTTTTCTTTAATTTATCGTGATAATCATATGTCCATTGTTAGTGGTGTAATACGTGTTAACGCAAATCCACAATTGATTATTTTGAATTTTTTTTTTTTTTTGCTTTATTAGCAAAAGTCAGATTTTTTCCTTTTTTTATATTTACATATTGTCTCTAAAAACTAATGAAATTGCGAGGGAAATACACAAGCCTTACATAGTATGTGTGTGTGTGTGTGTGTGTGTTATTCTTTCCGATAGGACGTAAACGCAACGTGACGTCATGTAGAGAAAACAGGAAGTGTTTCAAAACGTAGGGATGTCTTCTCGGGGAAGGTAAATTTGCAAGTGCAGGTGGATACGGAAGATGTAGCGACTCGGATAGTTGGGAAGGAAACATGAAAGTTTGGTTTCTATGTAGTCTCCTTTTCGTTGCCCTGACGGATTGGACATCAGGAGACGACGGTAAGTGTTTCGGGCAGAGGTCACACACAAAGTCCGACGTATTAGCACTTTTGCTAGCAGTCATGGCTGGCTTGAAGTTAACTCGTGAAAACACATGAGAGACGCACTGAGCTGCCAGCGCTAGTCAGTGAGCTCACAGTATATCTATGCAACGATGCTACTAACTGGTTATTTACCCTGGTCAAAGAAAGCACTTTGTTTCTACTGGTGTATAGACATGTTTAGCCCTCATTGTTTTTGTTTTGTTTTGTTTGTTTGTTTTTAGTCTTATCTTGTCAAGTGTCCTGTATGCATTTCCTTTCTCCCAAGAATGTAAATATGTAAATATTTCTTATTGGAAATGTATAGCTATCTATATAGTGTAATTTATTTTTTATATAAGGTCAACAACGACAACCTACTCCTCACCCCACCCCAAGACACACACACTCTTAATAAACAAAAAAACAAGTAAACACACAAAACCCCTTCCTTATACTGCCTCATATCTTGGTAGTATGAGTAAGAACAGTAGATCATGAGCTCAGAAATGTATGTCTACTTCTCAAGATTAAAAATGTATATTTAAATATATTAATGACAAAAATAACCCAGCTAACTTAAAAGCCTTAAGCAGCGTGTGACACGACTAACTGCCAATGTCTGCAGAGGGGATTAAAAATCCTAATTAAAGATGAAGGCGTTTTGCTGGTTAAACTAATGACATTCAGTCAGTCAGCCAGGTGTTTTATGCTAAAGTGCTGGCGCAACCTGGTTAATTTGCCTGTTTTGTTATACTGGACGTGGTCAGAACTGCCATCAGTGCTCTATTATGAAAGCTTTCCTTGCCACTGTGCTATAGGAGTTATTAATAAGGAGTTATTAATGAGTAACACTCCATTTTCTCTACATCCCACATGTTGGCCAAGGTTCCTAAGAGAACAAAACTTATCTGTTATGATGCTACATCACTGAAGCCTGTTTACTTGCCCGTGCCAGCTGTGTTGCCACACAAAAAGCATATCGTAACTGGTCTCAGAGCAGTGAAAGCTGGGCCAGTAGCAGTTAGATGCTGGTCTCCCTTAAGTTTAGAGTCAAAGACCAGAGATCCAGAATGTGTTATGTGCAAATGACTATAAAAAAGGCTGCTGGCCTCTCAGCTTGTCCAGCTCCAGTCACTGTTAGTGGGGAACAGGGACTCGCATAAAATGGAGACAGCTACAGTTTCCTAAGAACACAAAACAAGCGCACCTGTAATAGTTAAGTGCAGCCACAAGATGTAATGTAAAGGATGAATGCACACACGTGAAGAGCTTTTTGACAGCACTGTTTGAGATGAAAGGGGAGAGATAATTGTCATTGGTAGGTTTTAAATATGCCTATTCTTGATTGGACAAGGGGAGCACTGCTTGCCTTGCTTGTCCTGACGGAATGCCACCGCTTTAGTGTGCGTCTCCATGTTTTGAGAGAAACTCCAAGATGATAAGGTGAAAGACTGTCTTACTATTTTTCCTGCAGATGGGCAGGTGACATTTGTGTCAGAGCTGTCATCCAAACCTGCCCAGAAATTATCAAAGTATGGCTGGTACGGGAATGCGAGGCTGCAGAGGTTTCACATACCGGAGGAAACCGCCATCGCTCGCTGGCTCTTTTCTGTGACAAAGGGCCACAGTTTCCACTGCGGGAGGCATAATGTCACTATGTAAGCTATGAAGTTTATTAATAATGACCTTTTGAGACTCCTTATAATGTATTTTATCCCCCCTAACCTAACCTTATGTTATAACCATTTTGCAGCTATATTCGATGGGGTGCCCCTCCTGTTATAAACCCCACAGGGCAGGAGTTTCCCAATACGACACTGTGGACCCCCTGTTTGTCTCTGACTTTACCTGTAATCTCAGAGAACTCCACAACTTTTAACCTCTCTGACCCTGCCCCAGGTGATTGGTACGTTGCTGCTCACTTGCCTGAAGATGATGGCCGCATTGAACAGAAGGTTGGTATAGAGCAGCATATGGTGCATGTTGCTGCTGCTGATGCCACAGTTAGGTTAGCCACAATTTTTCTTCCCTGATCCAGTGCATTAAAATTTCTGTGACGTTACCAGGAGTATATGGAAGAAAGAACTGGTTTAAATTTTCTTGGCTGTTTCAAATTGTCATCTAATTTTAACAATTATGTAACCTTTGCACTTGCATGAGGGTGAGGGGGGGCAGGCAATGTACATTGTTAGTATTCTGGTCATGTTACACTAGTACTCACAATTTCCTTTATCACTCTAACTTGATATATGGGAGCAGTTTTGTTTTTTTTTTGTTTTTTTCATGCTAAACCGGCTGAACCACGTTCTTTGGCTCTGTTCCTCCTGCAAAAGAGTTTTCTTACTTATCATTTGATCTGTTTACATTTTATCTTAAATCTCTGCATTGTGTTGGTGTGCATTAGTTTCCTATTGTTCTCCTGTAATCACCTCCTCTTATTCACTTATTCAGACTCTGAATGGCGCCCATCTGTGTAAGAAGAAGTGTGCAACACAATGTCTTTATTTATAGACCTTTGTTGTCTGTCCTTATCTGTTAGGGTTTTCCTTCCTGCTCCTATTTCTTCCAGCCTCAATTGTCAGTTAGGAGAGCAGTGGACACACCTGTTTTGCAGAACGGCATATTCCTGACACAAACTGCAGCCCCTGACAGACCTACACGCCTTAAGTAAGAAGTGCATGTTTTATTTCCTGTATTTCCAGTCTTTGCACATTTTTTTTCATGCATCAGTCAGAAGACCGTAAGTGAGTGCATTTTGTTCTCTTGCTCTTAGATTGTATGTTCCTGAGTTTGCCTCTTCCCTTTCGGTTTCTGTGGCTGGCTGTTCATCAGAGGAGGGAACGGAGATGGGAAACTGTTTCCTGGTCCTCAGGCTTGGCTCAGCTTCTCTGCAGCAGGGCCCAATAACAATGAACTGCTCAGGGTTTAGCTGCTCTGCAGCTCTCTCTAATCCACCTTGGGACACCTGGATACGAGTTGTTATTGAGAGCACCCAAGCCAACCGTACTGTTACCTTCAGCGTTGTCTCAAACTACACAGGTGAATTCAGAAATATGTACACTGAAGTATGTACACACATTACACCTGTGTTTGAAATCACTCTTTACTCACTACAATATATAAACTACGCTGTGGGCCCAAAACATCCACCAGTACCTTAAGAAAAATAGTCTAAAATATGGTCACTCTCTCATTGCATCATCATGAATGAAAAGAAAAAAAGAAGCCTGTCAAAAAATAAACCCACATTTCTTTTCTCTTCCACTTTGACAGTGAGCTCCAAATGTTTAAATAAGAAGTGCTGAATGAGTGCATGATTCCAGACACAACCTGTATTTCTGTTCTAACACATTTTCTTGTGTATCCATTTTGCTTCAGTGGGATGTAAGCCAAAAAGTCTTGGCCTCAAAGCAGATGATGAGATCTTTAAGCTCCATGGCAACAGCAGTTATAGCAACTCCTCATCATCAAGCAACAGTTCGGTGCTTGCAGACACAGGTGTCTCCAGCAATAAATCGTTTTCATGGATGTCACAGTTGCTGGGGTCAGCGTGTGTGTGGAGCATCCCTGTGCTGTATGAGGAGGTGGATGTCCTGTCACTGCGATTCACCCCCGTTGGTGGAGCCAATGTTAGCGTTACAAATACACACCCCACGCTGCTCACATACCCCCTGCACGCGCACGCCAGTGGTGGCACACTCAACCTGCAGCTCACACTCAACTCTGTGAGTAACATTGAATCGCTGTACTTGCATAGACAGATTGGAAAGTCACAGAGTTGAGCTTCTGTGGAGATTTGCGTTGATACATGCGTCTGTGTTGTGTTTTTTGTAGACTAACATGACATTGGGGAACAGCAGCAGTGTGGTTGCATGTCTCTCTCCCTGGACTCCAGTCCTTGAACTGAACCACTCTCAGTCGTGTCGCACAGGTACAGTAGCACTGATTCAAATTCACACACATCAAACACCAGAAAACATTGCTTATGCCTAATTGATCAGAACGCTTTGATGAAGAATTGCATACAAATGTCTTAATTTTTGTAGATAGATTATAAATCAGCTGAAAAATTTTCTGTTTAAATTGTTTTTACATAAAGTTCAAGTGGTTTTCTATTACAATTCACTTTGTTATCATGGCTTATTTAGTGTAGCTTTATGGGATCTCTTAAAAGTGTTTCATCCATTTGTCATAGCTGTGGCTCAGGAGGTAGAATAGGTCATCTTCCGATCAGAAGTTTGGTGGTTTGATTACATGGTGCATGTCAAGGTGCCCTTGTGCAAGGTACTGAATCCTGAGCTGCCTAAGATTCTTAGGTATAGAGAAAAAAAAGCAGTTTTGTTATTGGGTGAATGACTAGGAAGTAATTTGAGTACTGTTGAAAAGTTCTATGCAATACCAGTTCTTTTATCATTTCAAACAAAATCTAACACAAAAAGGTATAAATTTCAGAATTCACAGTGGGTCTGATTTTTAGATGACAATGTGTCCTGTAGACAAAACAGTATGTTGTTGATTTGATGACAGATTTATTTGGAGGTTATGGTGTTGCTGTGAATGCCAGCGTTCCTAAAGCTGTGGTCAGGCTGCCTTTTCCTCAGTCAGCAACGTGGTACCTCACCCTGCAGCTTATATGCAACAGGTAAGTACACACACACACACACACACACACACACACACACACACACACACACACACACACACACAGCAGTAGCAGACTGTGTTCAGTTATTCAACTTTTCTTGCTTCAGATATTTTTGAAATGTACACTAAATATGTACCAAATCTTACATTTTAGAAGTTTGAAATTTGATGAAATGAGGTGTCATTCATTTATTCATACTTTGTGTGTGTGTGTAATGTATGTATAATATTACATGCATGTGTTTGTGCTTTTTCTTGCAGCAGTAACTGTGGTAACGCATCAGTGGTGTCTGTGACCCCAGAGGTGTTCCTCAGTGCCTGTGTAGAGGACTGTGGGTTATACGGTGAATGTAGACTTCTGAGATCTTACAGCTACCTGTACGCTGGATGTGTATGCAAGGCTGGTACGCCCACACACACACAGGCACACACAGTCCGTCTCCCCTAAGAAAAGGCCTTGTTAAAGTTGTAGTAGAAGCACTAAAAATATTAACCTATGTCTTGATGCATGTTCAGTCATCCAGGTAAGGAAATCCCAAAAAGTCGATTCTGTTCATCTGGACGTTTTCAGTTTCGTCACTCATCCAAGTGACTTCTTCAGTCTCAGCTGACTACAGGTTTCCCCAATCTTATAAACAGTAAATTTCTTAAGGTACTGTTTTTCAGCAATTCAGTTTTGAGCAATTTGACTGAAAATCCTCCAAAAAGCACAGAGTCAGCTGCTCAATGAATGGGTGAGACAAACAAATTTTTACCGTTGATGTGCTAAAATCAACAGAAGAGCAGATCCGATAGAGATTTGCAATGCTTCTAGATAAGAAAATTCTTCAAAAGGTGTTTGAATTCACTGACAGCATGAAAAGTCTGAGACCAGGCAACAAAGGACGTTTGACCTTTTTGTTGTGTGTCGGAAACCAGAGCAAAATACGGAGAGTGTCCTCAGTGGCCAGAAGAGAGGAGGACGCCACACTGAGGATGTGGACAAGTGGGTGAACAAATTTGTCTGACAGACAACTCATTCAAGCAGACATCCTTCCAAAAGGGTTGAACTTTTGCTGTGACGCATTGAGAAATCCCACTAGTGGACTGATCACAGCCATTCTAAACAACAACATTGCAGACATGGAAGCAGAGCAGCTATGGACTAAAGTTTTGGCTGGTCTCAGCAACGCAAATCCCCCACCATCCAAAATCAGCACAGAGGAGAAGAAGGCACTCATATCGCTTAGTAATGACATCAACAACATCATCGTCTCAAGGGTAGGTGGACAGTTTTGCTAAAGCAGAAAGACTATCGTGAGAAAATCACTGAAGAAGTGGAGGTAATTCATAAGTGATTACAGGATGACACCAACCTCAGCAACCGGACCACTCTCAGCACCGACCACGTGCGTTTGCTTTTGGAACTGTGTTTTAATTCCACCTATTTCACATATAAGAGTCAGTACTACAGGTAGAAACATGGGTGTGCCATGGTGTCCAGTTTCACCCATTGTGGCCAACTTTTACATGGAAGAAGTGGAAAAGAGGGCTTTGTTATCCTACCCTGGAACACCACCAAGTCATTGGTTCAGGTATGTGGATGACACCTTAAGATGCGCCACAATTCACTGATCACATTAACTCGGTGGACCAACACATCAAGTTCGCCAGGGAGGATATGAAAGTGGCAGGGTAGCCTTCTTAGGCTGTGAGATTTCATTGGGGACATTTAAAAGTTGATGTAAACCTACACATATGGATCAGCATTTAATGTTTGACTCTCATCATCCACTGGAGCATAAACTGGCTGTCATTAGGATGCAACAACACAGACCCAACACCATCCCCACAGATACAGCAGCCTGGGAAGCAGAAGAACATTGTCACTGATTAGTGGTTGTTGATCTATGGTCGTGATAATTTGTATATAAGTGATCCAGAAACTGACCTCACAGCCCATTGCTCATCGGTGGTGTTAGTCTCAGTCATTGTGCAAATGTAGTGTGTATAAGGGTGTGGAAACCTGCAGTCAGCTCAGACTGAAGAAGTCACTTGGATGAGTGAACAGAATCAACTTGTGTCACTGCAGCTTATATTTCACTAATATTAAAATATTTCGAGATCTCCTCCTTAAAAAATTACAGTCATGCATTTATTTATTTTCACTGTGTGCAGGTTGGAGTGGTTGGGGCTGCACAGATGATTCAACAGCTCAGTCGTATAGTCACCAGCTGTTAGCAACTCTGTTGCTCACGCTCAGCAACTTGGCTTTCCTGCCTGCCATCGTGGTTGCAGTCAAACACGGTTACATCACCGAGGCCTCTGTCTACCTCTTCAGCATGTTTTTCTCCACGGTAAAACATTCAGGAACATGCATGTACCTTTTTATACATGTAGACATACTTACGAGTGTGTTTCTGATACATAAATAGGTTTAAGAGTCGATTGTTATTGTGTGGGTTTGTGTAAGAGAGGAGACGGTGAGCTTTCCTGTTTCTGCTCTATTACACATTGAACTTTTAATAGCTTTAATATCATTTTGGCATAGTTTGTAGGTGGTACTGAGATATTCAGTAAACTTGTCACCAATAAAGATGATACAAAAATAGTAATAAAAAAAAAAACAAGATGAGCATCAGCAAATAATACTAATCTTAGTTTAAACGTTGATATCTGCCCTTACTGTCATTGTTTCCCTCTTGTTTGTAGTTCTACCATGCTTGTGACCAGCCGGGCATTGCAGTAATGTGTATAATGGAGTATAATACTCTGCAGTACTGTGACTTCCTAGGATCCATCTGCTCCTTCTGGGTCACCATCCTGTGCATGGCTCGCATCAGAAACGCATTCAAATATGTAAGATGCTGATTCCTGCCTCTTCTTTCATACTGTTGACACACTCTGCTAAGGATTGGTATGTTTTAAAAGGCTGTGTGGGTTTTACTCGCCCCTTTGTGTGTGTAGACTCTGTTCATGCTCGGGACTCTGCTGATAGCCATGTCAATGCAACTGGACCGCACGGGCCTGTGGAACCTGCTGGGCCCCATCCTCTGTGCCATACTGATCATGGTCATTGCCTGGGTAAGAGACGCATTTTCCATCTGTTGCAGATGTTGATTATATTTTGGACTGTAATAAAACTGTTTTTCCTCTTCTTTTCTGTTTACAGGTGCGCAAAGGGGTCCATCGACGACATTGTTACCCGCCCTCTTGGAGGCGTTGGGTCTTCTACCTGATCCCGGGGGTGTTGTGCGCCTTAATCGGCCTGTGTTTGTACACTTTTGCTGAGACAGAGGACAACTACTATTACACACACTCGCTGTGGCACATCCTGGTGGCGAGCTGCGTTGTGTTACTGCTGCCACCAAAGAAGAAAAACAGGGAGAAGTTTGGCTGGAGCAGTGGCTGGACCCTGAACTGGAGCTGGAGACCCCGGGTTTGTGGATACACTCTCTGTGAAGGCAGCAAAGATGAACTCTACACTGTCACATAGTAGGTCAGGAGATGCTATGTCTAGGTAGTGGCTGTTTGACACCCTTAGACTTACACGAGCATCTGATCCCTGCTGGTGTTGACATTTTACAAAAAAGTTTCCAAGCAATGTATTTTAAAAATCAAAGTGGACCTATATTCTCTTGGGTCCGCAGGTTTCTTATTCATAATTGCATTAAATTAAGTCTTAAACAAAACATGCACAAACACATTTGAAACCTCCACAGTGGACTATTTGATCAGCGGTTCATTGCACCAGCTTAATGTAGGGTTGAGCAACAAAACCTTAGACTTTATGCCCAGGCGTTTATGTGCTTTGCGTATGTTTCACTAGTGTAGGACATTAATGTTTGAAATATTTATAAAGAACTCTTTTAAGTCTTTATATTTAGTCTATTGACACGACTATGTTTAGATCCATTCGACACATGCTTGATCTTTAACTAACAGGTAGTTTTAATGCTAGCTTTTTTTCACGGCTGCTACGCTCTATTGTGCAGTTGTCCAAGTGCAATTCGCAAGAAGACAAATTTATTAGACCATTTAAAACAAAACAACACCTTTGCCAAAGTCTGCTTATTACATTTTTCATGCCTTAATGTTCAATTCAGTCTCCTAAAGGGCGTTGGACTCACAATTGACAGTTTTATAGTATCAAAATGACCACAGCTAAAACCACAGGTAACAGCATCTTTTCATTTGCCCGTTCTTCTTTCTAGCACCTACACTACCCACAATGCAATGCAACACTTGCACAGTCAGTTGTCCCAGTAAAGAGATGATCTTTGACTCCATACACAAATATATAATATGGTACTGTAAACAAATTTTAATGTATAAAGTCAGTGTGATTCCTTTTTAACTTGCGCTTAAGTTTTTGTCCAAATAAAAACTGTCTTGACCCTTATCGGCTTTGCCGTCACCCCAACAGACTTTGAGTTAGATGATATAAACAGGTGGGGAAATGTAAGTGTAAAGCAGTGTAGTAAATGTTAGCATTGTAGCTTTACATCACTATATCTGAATGTTCAAATGTGTAACGTGTATCTGAACATTTTCTACCCTTAAGGATGTTTATAGCCGAGTGTGTTATTTTTGTGAACTAATGAAAAAGACTTGCGCACAACTTTGTAGTTGCACACATGTTTGAGTTTACACAGAACTCCTCTCCTAATGAATCTACCAGTTTAACTTAGATTATAAAGTGATATAAACGGAGAGCAGACCACACTGTCATTTTTAGTGCTTGCTGTAACCACGGTAACAGCACAGAAGACTCCCCTTTTTATTCTTTTATCGTTGCTCGCATATTTTTCTGACAGGTGCACATTGCAAAACAATGATGTCAGACTTTTGGCAGTGGAACTTTTCCACACCAGTCACATGGCTGGCTCTGTTTGCTATTCTGTTTCTAAAAACTATTCACAGTGATAATAAAATGGCTTTACTGATGCTAAAATCCTGTGTAGGTCTACATTGTTCCCCTCAGACGATATGTCAAATTCAGTAAGAAAATTGGTAAAGGATGTCGCCTACAAGCAGACCTGGCAATGGGATTGGTGTCATTAAAATCATAACCAAAGTCGTCCCTAGTTATGGGCTACATAACTAGGGATACAGCTCATAACTATAAATGTGAGTTTCACAGATAAAACTGAGTTCACTAACAAATGCATCTTTTACTGGAAGTTATCCATGCAAGTCTCTTTCTTTGTTTACAGATCTGCTTGCTGATACAAAAAAGGTCTCCCATGTAAATGTTTTACACATTCAGATACTGTAATACACAGCCAGCGTACTTAGGGCCCCGTTTTGTTTCCATATTCCGTTTGATTTTCATAATCATTGGTGAACTAAGTAACGCCGTGTCCTTCTTTTAAGCTCTAATTCCGTTAAATTCTACTCCAAAACCACTTCCTGTATTCACCTGACGCACCTTATGATTAGATGCAATGTATATAGCTACTGATATTACATAGCAGAGCAATCCAGTGTTCATAGTGTGCAAAGTGGAACTTATTGAATGTATATTCAGAATTTAGTCTTGTGCCTCTTTGTGTACTTTGTATGCCTGAATGTGTGTTTTGTCTCTTCTACCAATAAGGCTGCTGAATACTTTCCATACTGTTTTATGTAAGATGTACACACTACTTTACACTTTGTCTAGTGTGTTGCATACTGTAAGGGTTTTGCACTTGGTTTAAATTGAATGTTTCCTACTAACACTCTTGCATTCCCTTACTTTTATTGTTGTAATGCTCTTTTTCTCTCATGTATTAGCGCGAATCACATTGTTGAATAAGTAGGAGGATGAATAGGATTTCTTCAATCGCAACACACTGTTGCTCTCTTAATGTGTAAACATGGAAAAAATTTAATGTTCGGCATCAGAAGTGATTTTATTTCCCTGTACTGTTAGTCTGTCAAAAACCCAAACAATATTTTAACCTACCAAAAATAAATCCATGTGTAAAGAACATAATTTCATTTGTTGTCAATGCTTTTTATGTGGCTGCTCTTTTCTGTTCCTAAGGCGAAGACACTCCATCGCCAGCACTTATACTTGGATAGCAGAGAGGGGATGGGGAACAGAGGGAAGCAGATTATCCTAATCCTCAAAAATGCTGAAAGTGAGTGTGAGAGAGAGAGAGAGAGAGAGAAAAAGTATTTCCCCCTTTCCATAAATAGCTTCCCCCCATTAGTAAAATTGATGGTCCTGCAAAGCTTAGAGATCAAAACATTAAGCTGAACTGCTTTGGTGTGGTTAGCGTGTAGACCTACCTCCGAAAAAAGTGTGAAGAATTTAAAAGCCTGTTTTTGGTTGGGTTTTGTTTGTTTTTTTGTTAACACGTTGTTGCTGTTGAGTTGCACTTCAAAAACTGTGGAATCTACACTTTCTGTAATATATAAACTTTTTTCTCTGTAATCCTGAAAACTTTGGAGGCTTGGTTCAGATCTATAGAGCTGAATGAAGCTTTCACAGGCTGAAAGAAACACTACAGTCACACTACGGATAACCTTGGTTATGCACAACACAGAAAATTATTGCAACTGTGTGTTTGTGATTTTGTTGCCCATGAAATGGTTCCTTCAGAGTTGGGGACCAGGTCTGTGGCCACTTACAGTTAGTTGGCGTCTTTTGGTGCATTGAGACGGTAATGAGACAAAGCCAGTCTATCAGTCTGCAGCCGAACTGGGAAACTGCATGCAATCTGCAATACTAAATTGATTAACCTTGATAAATGTGCAAAACCCAATAATAACCACAAAATAGCTTCAGTGCTTGAAATGCAAGCATTTGGCATCAAGCCGAGTTGAGTCCTGTATATCAGACTAGTTCCACTCATCAGTGCAGACTGACCTGAAGGTGATTGGAGTCAGCCTGAGTCAGACTACGATTGTTTGCAGGGTCTTAAGGTGTAGATTTTATTTTACACATTACTGTCACATCTTCAGACTTCAGATAAAATGTGCTGAGAAGGAAAAGGGTGCTCACAGCTCAGGGATCACACCTGCCACAAAGGATCACAGGCTGTAGTTTTTCCAGGAAACTTGAAAACATGTTGCTTTGGTCACATGCAGCCAGTAGAGGGAGCCAGCACAGAACAGTTATTATTATAAGGAAGTAGAAGCAACAGAAGTGTTACAATAAATAATGCAAATAATGAGCCTTTTAGAGCTCCTGCAGGTAGCCATAGGAAGGGTTAAATGACCGAAGGTACAAATTTCAGTGGGAACATTTGTTTATTTATTTTCTTACTTTACTTTTTCTGGGGATTTAAAAACTTAAACCATGAAATCGATTAGCAGTGTGTGGTAGAAAGAGAGGAAGGAAAAGGTGCTCTAAAACCTGGTCGCTGATCCACACACTCACAGGTACTCACAGCATGCAGGGCTGAGGCTGGAGCACCACACTAACTGCTGTTGTGACATTTTATTGAGTTGAGAGCATGCTTGAGAAAAGTGAAGCGCAACGACAAACGCAATGTGCAGCTCCAACTGCACAAGCAAACTGCCCAACAATCACAGTCACACTGAGGCAGATCTCTGAAGAAATATCATGTTACCGACGCCTTTACCTAAACCGGCTCAGGATTCTATAGAAAAAGAACACTTGATATGGGGATCATAGGAAAAACTATTCAGCACACTGTGATGGGATGAGGATGCAACAATAAAGGGTGTAGAAAAAGCTCTTCTCTGTGGTTCACTGGTTGTCCTTCAGTGGCATGCTGCTCAGGTGTGCCATGACACCTGTTTCTCAAAGCTCTAGTGATGTTGCTGCGGCGTACGAGAAGCTCTGTTTGACTTTAAAGAAAAAACTCAGACAACAGAGAGTAATGTGACCGAGTCTTTCTCTCTTTTTTGGGTTCTTTTTTTTTTGGCCTGGATCAGAAATGCGAGCCAGCTGCAGAGTTGGCACCTGCCCCCTTGGCAAGGCCTTCTTCCTCTGCTGCCTGGGTGGCAGTCTGAGCAGGGGAGGGGCTAGAGTGCCTCTGGCGTCTCATGAAGGGGAACACACTGACGGGAAGGAGAAAAGGAAAATGCGCTCATTAAATGCATGCTTAAATATGGATAGAGGGAAAAAAAGTAGGATGAGTATAAAAATGTCACCTTTTCTTGGTTTCCTGGGGGACGATGGCTTTGGCCAGCATGTTCTTGTACAGGTCAGACTTGAGATACCTTGGATAGGAGTCCTGGGAACAGACACACATACACAAAAAGAAGCTTTTAGCTCATGGGAAAGAAAAGATGGACTTCCACATGAGTCAAAAAAGTATGTTTTTTGTTTAAATCTGATGTTCAGAAACAGGAAAAGGCAAGTCACACATTTATTGTACCCAACCAAAGATTTGGAGAGCAAAAGGTAGAAAAACAAAAATTGCTTTCTGGCTTCTTTTTAATGCGTTAATTTACTTTCCTGCTGAGGGTAAGAAGGAAAGATCAATACACTCTCATATGTCATGCAATATGAAGCCAGAGCAAAGAGGTATCCAGCTTAGCTTGGCATAAATACTAAATACACACTGAAACAGCTTGGCTCTGACCAAAGGTGAAGCAGCACTTCTAAAGCTCACTGGTAAGAAACTGATATTGATCCTCTCGTCTGACAAGGAAGCAAATGAGCTTTTTTCCCAAGCTGTATTCCTGTAAAGCAGGACTCACCTCAAAGCACCATTACAATCTAAAAAACAGACTGTGCATACAGTAATGTGCAAATATCTTGAGCCACCCCTATTTTTTTTTATATTTTGCTAATGTAAGTAGGTGATATAGTATGTAAGGCAGAAAACAGACAATTCTAACAAGCTTGAAAGTCGTTCTTTGGTATGTCCACCTTAAATCTCCAACACCGTCTGAACTTTGGGGAGGCTAGTCCATGCCTGATACTGTTATACAGTTTGTGTTTTACTATGCAAGTGTAATTTTGCTGCATTTGGGATCATTGTCACGCTGAAAAACAAAGTCATTGCCAATTAGCTGCTTTCCAGTGGTATTGTAAGGTGAATCAAAATTTGTGCATAAAAGTATTTGAAAATGAAGTTTTCACTGATTTTTAGTTCAGTTTGTGTGTCATTTAGCAAAGCTCGGCCTTTTGAGGCTTATTGACAGCCAGGCTTGTGCTGAAAAGGCTTCAGTGCATAGTAAATGATCGACTACATGGCCAGATGCATCTCTCGGATCCTGTGTTGGGTCTTTGCTGGACTTTTTTCCTACTCCTCAGGGGCATGGCTTTCACATACTGTTCATCTTCTGTAGTTTAGACAGGTTCTTTGCTAAGTTGTCTGTCATGTGTATAAACACTGGTTCATCGCTTGAGAAATTGCCTTTGTGATGCTTGAGTGATTCACAGGTCAGTGTGAAGCAGCTTAACAAACAAACAACATTTCTCAGAAAATGGTCAGGTACAAGGACTAGATTGAAAATAAGTAAGAAGCAAGCCAATGTCCAAAGAAAACCCCTGCAAGACCTTCAGAAAGCCTAGAAGAGCAATTGATGAAGACCACTTTAAAAAATGACAAGAGTCTGGCTTCTTAGAAGCAAAGTATAAAGAAATGGTTCAAGACTTTTGCACATGACTTCATAACGTTGCATAATTTTATTATAATTTGTGGGACAAAGGAGAGAGATCCCGTTTAATAAATACAGAAAAGCCACGTCAGGTGAAAAAGTATAAGAAGGATCTGTGTTCCATATTCATGGCTCGCGCTTGCTTATAATGCATTTTTTATGGTTGATGGTAAGTGCTGTTACATAAAGGTACAGTGTGTGGGTGGGTGAGTCAGATGTCAGACCTTCTTCATGAGGAAGTAAATGTGCATCTGCGCGTCGTCCATGACAAAGCGGTGCGGCCGTTTGATCCCCTCTAAGGTTTTATCCATTGTCTTGCTGTCGATGTTGACCCAGCGGGCCGCTCCAGGAGCCAGGAAATTCCTGGGTTACATAAAAGACGAGGTGCTTATCTTATGAATATGTAACACATGCATGTGTGACATGGCTGTCCACTTACTTGTAGATGTCCTCCACTTTCTCTACGATTTTGGAGCTTTCTCCATGTCTGATATCCTCACACGCCTGCCAGAAATACAGGTTCTCCGCTGAGAGCGGAGAGACACACGGTGAGGAGCTGCGTGTGTGGTAAAACAACACTGATGCAGGAAAATGTGACACACGGCAAGAGTCTTTTTATAGCTGTGGAAAGAGTTCCTACTGTACGCATGCATGGGTGAGCAAATCCCTCTCCTGTGTTTTGCTCATGCCTCCCTCTTCTCCACATCTCACTCTTAAATGTGGCCCTTCCCCTCCTCCATTCGTCTACCTTTTAACTTTGCCACATCTGTTTGTGACCTCTTCTGTATTTGAATTCTTCTTCTAATGATTTAAAAGATTGTTTTAATTGATTGCTGCGCAGCGCTTCAGCCCACGTCTCTGGTGTTTATACAGGACACATAAATATATTGAATCTCTTTTTCCACTGTCTCGTCTTTTCCACCTCTCACCGCCGGGACTGGAAAATATCATTAGGAGAGATAATCAAATTCGGAATAAAGCTGATGTGAAAAACAATTAAATAGATTTTCCATGTGTAATATTGTAACAATCTATACTATATTCCTCGTATTTCACGCATATTTTACACCTGTTATGCTCATTTCCAGCTGCAGTTTCAGCCTCGACAGGGACGTGGCTGAAGACAGGGTATGGGAGGACACCTCTGGTGCCTGCCAACATTGTGTTGTATTGATGCAAACATGAACTGAAAGTGCAGGTGGATACAGACATTCAGACCTGCTTTACTGGGAAAATGGGTTATGGATCACTTTAAACACAGCTATGCAGACACAAAGTTTTGCAGTTTTTCCTCTGCAAACCACCAAAGTGCCAGGTCTTCATTGCTCAGACAGCATTTAATGATGTCCATGGGTTCAAGACTTCAGGTGGTCACTGACTAAATCCATGTAATAAAAACAATCCGTCTATTCTCTTCTACTTATCTTTGTCAGGGCCACAGAGGAGCTGGAGCCTAACCCAGCTACCGCAGTGCCAGAGGCAGAGTGCACCCTGGACAGGTCGCCAGTCTGTCGCAGGGCTAACTCATAGAGAGAGACAACCATTCACACCTATGAACCAAACCCCACTAACTGCGTGTCTTTGGACTGTGGGAGGAAGCCCGAGTACCAGGAGAGAACCCACGCAAACACAGGAAGAACATCCACAACAACTCCACACAGAAAGGCCCTGGCCTGATGGTGGACAGTGTTAATCACCGCACCACCGTGCCGCCCTACAAAAACAATCCTCATATTTACAATTAGTTTTGTTCGTACAAATTATTTTGAGCCTCTGAAAATGAGGGCTAATGTTTAAAAATAATTTTTGTTAAACTCCTTGAATTAAAGCTGAAAGTCTACACTTCACTCACTATTGAGTGTTTCATTTTAAATTCACCATGGTGGTGCACAGAGGGGAAACAAACTACAAAGTCTGTATCTTTGTCTAAGAAATTATGGACCACAACAGTGATAGTGAACATAATAATATGAATGGTATAACAAGTGCATTTTGTTTTTTTATCCTCCAGTATTCAAAGCTGAATGCTCCATATTTGTAATCGGTTCCCTCGCTCCTGTTTCTCACCACTGAATTCCTTCTCCAGGTAGGTCATGAACTCCCTCCTCCCCATGGCATCGTTGAGGAGCTCCATGAAGCTGAAGCTCCAGCGTTCTACTCGTAGGCGCGTCGGGACCGGCACTCTGCTCAAGAAACGCACAAAAAGCAGAAATGTTACGCTGGATGTAGGATGCTGAGCTCATTTGTAATGTAACACGCTGATGTTTCTGTAGCGCTTTCATAGTCTCAATTACTACTTAGTGTTAAATAAGTGTAAAGTGTCTTAGTGTAAAATAAGGAAAAGCATGATAAGTTCAGTACTTCAACTGTGAGAAAATATATATGATCTAACGCGCTGCTGCTACATGACTCGATGAAGTCTTGAACGTGTGGAGTACTGTACTGTGTGGACTGGTTATAATCTCTGCATTGTCTCACATTTCTGCGTTCATCGTCCAGTGCGCGGTGTCATCAGAGATCCAGGGGTTACTGGGCAGGCAGCCTTGCATAATGGGATCGTGGTTCAGGTACTGCTCGCTGTATTTCAGAAAACTGCACATCCACGCACAAGTGCAGTGGCATGCGCGCACACAAGAACACACATGCACGCACACACACACACGGTATTATTGTATTAGTCCTGCAGATCATAAGAGTTAATGGCCACTAATTCCAACTCGCCCCGGGAAGCATCCATTAGTGGCTCTTCTAGAGGGAGCGCTAAGCTTTATGTGCATGTGTGTGCGTACTAGAAGACGCCGAGTTTGACCCGGGCAATCAGACGTCTATTATGTGTGTATCTGTGCGTGTCTGGATGTGAGCCTTTAGCAAACTGACACATACCCTTCTAGGCAGATGGATGATTTTACACGGTTTCTTCCAAGAGCCTTTCTACAGGCTTCAATCTGCAAACAAAGGCAGGAGGAAGAACCTTTTATGTGCTCTATACACTCGTACTTAATCTGATGGCATCTAAATTACGCGCTGTACTTACCTCTCTTTTGTAGTAGTCACTGTTCTAGTTCTGTAAAGAGTAACACAGGGTCATCGTGTGAGGTCACACATTAAACCTTTATATAATGTATGTTACAGTTATAGAAACATATACATTTGAGGATAGCTGCCTTGTGACCAAATGTGTCACAGACACACAAACAGTAGCATTAAATATATAATTTTACAAACAATGACAGCCTAGTATGAGATTACAGACTAACATACTGAATTAGATTTCCCATTTGGGACGACAGACGCGACTGACTCTACCCTGTCATCTCAGGTCCTCGACTTTTTAACCTTGATTTACAATCATGATTATTATAATCATTCCTAATACACTGCAGGTCTGCGGTAAACTTACTTTCAAACGATCCCAGTGGCAAGAAAGAACAAAAGGTGGCGATTAAACACGGAGTGAAAAGTTATATCGTTAATGCATTTTTTTTAAAGCAGGAAGTAGAGAAATACAATGAAGTCACTGACCAGTGTGACTCTGCAGCTGAAGTTATTTGGTCGCTCCAAGCCTGTGTCCAACACGTTATTAACCCCAGGCTGTAAAAAAAGAAGAAAAACAAAAAATAACATAGTAAAATCTAAGTACAGTGTATTTGATGCATGTGTCTATACAATATCTGTGTGTGTGGGTGTGTGTCTGATGAGATGTATGTGAGCGAGCACTTAGCCTCCCTAGAAGTTTCCACTCCACTAGCTCTGACTTTTAGTCCCAGGTTTCTTTCTTTTTCTCCAAGCCCTCGTCCCTAATTCATAAGGTCGAGACAGGATGGAGTCCCTCCTCCAAAACCCTTGTCCTCTTATCCACCCGCCTCCCATTATCCCTTTCATCTTCCCCTCCCCTCTTTCCCGCGGCATGCACACGCACGTGAACGCTTTTTCCTTCCCCTTTGGTACTTCTCTCTGCCTGCCTGCCTCTATCTAAGAAAAAGATGTGGAATATGATGAGGATGTTTTTCTTGCTCTCTTTGTTTGTCCCTCTGTTGCTCTCACTCTCTCTATGTCAACTGAGGCTCTTACCGGATAGGTTGAATATTTCATGCAGAAGGGAAAAGGGACTGTGGGTGAACTTTAGTGGGACTGCTGTCTGCTTTTATGCTGGGATACAGCTTTAATAGTTGCCAAGTATAGAGATGATCATGTAGTTGTGCTGTAGCATAGCATGTACAGCACAGTACAGTTGAATACAGTACAGTGTTATTGAGCGTACCGGGGGTCTGTTGATGAGCCAGTAAGCCTGCTCCTGACACTCCAGAACAATGCGGTCAGCCTTCCGCCTCTGTTTGGACGCTCTGAACATAAATCACAAGGTTTGTTCGTGCACGCTGGTAAACGCACGTGTGTGTGTGTGCGTGCATGTTTGCGACAAAGTGCACCTGAGTTGCTCTCTGGCTTGCATCACAACAAAGTCCCAGGTGTGGTTGATCCTCTTGTGCAACAGACTGTACCTTTCCTAAAAAAGGAAAAGGAAAAGAGGGAGGAGAGGAGGAGGAATGATGACACAGACTTCTTGGCCCAAATTTTCCTGGTGCATATTTCATAACACAAACAAACACACACAAACACACTTTCTCTGTCATTTAGATGCACAGACATGCATACCCACATGATTTCCTCACCTTCTCATATTCCATCAGTTCGCCTTGTTTTCTTATATTCTTTTTAGCCAGATAGATTGCTGTTGGGATATAAGAAAGAAAACAAAGAGAAAGAGGTGAAATCAGAGGTCCAAAGACCTGCACCTGTGTTTATTAGATGTTATAAAGGCTCCTTTCTGCCTTCAGCTGCTCACTTATTCACATGGGTCTTCACAGCAGGTAGCTCCGCATATTTGATTTGGGATTTTTTTTTCCTGGGTCTCCTCCTGGTCTCAAACTGGGGTTCTCTTATGAATGTATAAACCACTAAAGTATAAAAACTCTTAGTTGTGTAGGATTTTTTCGCAAAGTGTTTCATATAAATAATTTTTAAAAAGAGTGAAAAAGACAGGAATTGTAGGATATATGTAAAAAAGAGCTTACATGTTCGTAATCATGATTATATAATGTTTTATATATGACATGTCCACTGGGAAGTGGACATCGTCCCTCAGAGATCACATGTATATTTAGAGTTTTTTCTTACCATAGTCCAGCTCTGACGCGGGCCACCTGGTACTAGTCCAGAAATAAGGAGTCTGTAAAAAAACACAAACAAAAAAAAAACTAACTAACTAAAAGCAACATTTTTCTTTTTCCTATTAAATTTATTTTTTTCTTGACTGAAACTGATGTTGAAGCAGTTGATGAAAAAGCAGCAGACTGGCAGATGGATGAGGGATTAGGAAGTGGGCTAATGGAGTGAGAGTGAAAATGGGAGATGGGCACTAATAGAGAGAAGGTGATGTTTACTGAAAGATTGATGGAGGAAGGGCCAGGGTTGTAGAAAGTAGGCAGAATGGACATACTGAGCGGCCTGACCTGGAAGCGGTAGGGTGACTCATCGGGCCGTAGCACAAGGCACCTCGGCTCTTTGAGGGGGTAAATGTATCCATATTTCACCAGCATGTTGCCAAGGTGCAGAGACTCTGTCGAACACCACAGGAGAAGTCTCAATCATCTCACCAGATTGTTATTCAGGTTTTTTATTTATCACCATGTCATGTCTGATGGCACCTGAGAGGGGATGCTGATTTCATTAGGACTAAAGCTTTTAGACTGAACTGACTAAGTAGCTGTGACTGGAAAAGAGCTGTTGGCACTGCACTTTTCTTTATCACACATGCAAGCATTGTCAACCATCTCTCATAAATCAAGGCTTTGCTCCAGCGATGGAATGCCTCATCAATCTTCAGTCTCTCCTCATTTGTTAAAGAGCCCTACTTTTTTGAGTGACAGCCGTGGGATGCTTTTTAATCAGCTTCTACCACTCTCTCTCTGTCTCTCTCTGCCTGACTCCACTCTTTTCTTTCCTGCTGCTCGGAAGCAAAAGGGACCAGCGGGCTACTTTTTTCCCCCTCAACGTCTAATTTAGTTGAAAATCTCCTGAGGTGGAGATCTCTCTGCCACTAATCAAACTCAGATCATCAGGTGAGTTAATCAGACCCAGTCCCACAGGGGCTAACCCCATTCCTGTTTACTGGAAACATCCTTCCCTACGATGCACACACAAATAACTACCTACCGCGTCAGGCACCATATCCTGGCAACACACCAACGACACACAACATGCCGCTCACACAGAGACAGGAGAAAAACAGCAGATACGTAACAGTCAACAATCAAGCGCACATTGTATGCATCTGTACACCTACCCTCCTCGCTGATTCTGTATTTGTGTGTCAACCAGGCAATTATATCATGGCCTGTAAAAGAATGGAAAGAAACAAGAGGGGAAGTGAGGAAAGAAGTTCCTCTCCAATCTTGGCAAAGCACACGGGATTCTCAAAAAAATGAATGCTGAATTATGTATGACTGCTGGGACAAAGTCAAGCTGCAATGTACCTGTCCACCCAAGCACACTGATTCTAATGCATACTGACACAAGGAGCATACTCACACACACACACACACACACACACACACACACACACACACCTGTCATGGCGTGTGGAATGACAGTTATAAGAAGCCTCTGGTTTCTCATCTTCATGCCCATGTCAGGGTCCTGCATGGCCACTATCACTTTCTCCATCTGCAAGGGAGACACACACACACACACACACACACACACACACACACACACACACACACACACACACACACACACATATGTAAACATGCAGCTGGGCAACAAGAATTGGACCACTACACGAATAATAACAACAACAACAACAACAACAACAACAACAATAATAATGATAATTTTACCTTAATTTGTTTTTCTTCTTTAATCTAATGAAATGTGTTGGATTTGTTCAGCGCTGGATTTCCAGGATATTCTGTGACAATAAATAAATACAACCAAAGAGAACGTGATCAAGCAGTCTTACCTTTCGAAAGCATGCCATTTGCTCCCGATGACACCCTCCTTTAGCCAGGGTGTTGATGGTCATCTTGCGGGATGCTTGGGATCACTCGACGGGACGGCAAAGTGCAAAAGCAAAGCGCTACCGGGAGAGCGAGAGAGAGAGAGAGAGAAGAGAGAGAGGGGGGGAGAGAGAGCGAGAAAAGAGAGAGAGGGAGAGAGCTGGAAACATCAGGCTGTCCCGTGCCTGCCGGGCGCGCGCGCGGCTGTGTAGATTAGAGAGGATTACAGGTCAAATAAATTTTTACTCAAGAGTTTCGGCACAAAAGAGGCAACTAGCTTTTCTCTGTTTCTTTTTACAGATAGGCTACATGACGAACTGAAAATGAAAAAATATAGCTGTATACGAAATGTAGGCCTTACCAAAGCGTACCATATCAAGTTCTTTCGCTGTTATTTGAATATTGACCTTTTTTTTAAAATAGTTTTATATTTGCAGAGAGCGTTTGGCTTGTGTACTGACCTGATAAGGGTAATAAAGATAAAGACACTGCATATTAGTATGTTCTGTGAGCTAAATAGCTAAAAGGTTGAATAAAACATGTCAGGTTGCTGAAATGTGTTGAACGGATTACATTAGTCAATAAATAGATGACTAAGCAAGCAGCCTTGGTATTTTTTCATTTTATGCCATTAAAAACAATAAACTGGCCCTGACTGTATGAGCTAAGAAATACATTTGCAGTTAAACAAATTTTCGTAACAAAAATTCTTAAAGATGCTTTCTCCGCTTACACATATTAGCATATCAGCAATTACAGTCATTTCGAAATGAACTGGTATTTTGTATCTTAAAATATCTATGACAGCAAACACTGGTGCTTAATCATTTATGTAGATTAAAATGGTTAAATGTTTTAATGAGGATGTATTATATATCCTTAACCATCATTATATTTATAACAAAGTAGCTACATATTGTTACGGATTTTGTTCCCTCTCTTTACTATATCCGTAGATGTGATTTGGTCATATGGTTGTTTGTTTGTTTGTTTAGGCTATATATATATATATAGAGAGAGAGAGAGATGTGTGTGTGTGTGTATTCTAATAAAATAGATCAGTCAATCAAACAATGCCCTATCCCAATGTATGATGTGTCATTATGTGGAATTAAAGATAAAATTATGAGAGTGAAATATTTTTGGTTTTTGATTGGTAAAATAATTTAAACAAAAATAATTTAATTTAATTTAATTTAATTTAATTTAATTTAATTTAATTTAATTTAATTTAACCCTCTGATGCATAGTGGTCACTGGCGTGGACAGCTACTAAAACGTACATATCTCTTTAATGCATTGGTTTCTATGGTGGAACTGCATATTAGCCTCTAGAGTGCTCTCTGCTGCCATGCTCCATTGAGGTCAATTCAGTGTTCAGTTAGTGCAACTGCAAGTAAATTTCCTCTGAATCAAAGATGGCAGACAAACTGTCACCCCTGCCGACCACTGCTGGCATATCCTGTCAATCCTTCTATGCTAAAAGAGCCCAACAGGTAAAAAAAAATATGATGATATGCAGTAACATCTAGGGAAGGATATTATCTGTTTGGAATAAGAAATTGTTATGTCTAATATGTAGAAAACTACGATTAACCATGTGTCCACTGTAGTGGACATCATGCATTACCCACTATATTTTTTTAACATAAGTCATAAATTGTCTCACTGTTTTTTGGGACTGTTTTGGTTATAAGTAAGCATATAATTGTTACATTTATAAGCTACTCATTTAAAATGTATATTTCTGTGCAGATCAGCTGTAGTTTGAGTTACTATAATAATTATTTTATCATATTTTGTAGACTTCAAATGCAGCAAAGAATAAGGCAGCGTACAGAATAGTCCAGGAAATTCCATCCAGCTCCAGTAATGATGATTTCATTGATGAGTGCAGTGATGATGAGTTCAGTGATAAGTCCAGTGATGATGAGAGTGGCTGCCAGAGCAGAACAGAGACATAGGAACTACGGACAGCCTAGGTGTGATGAACACAGAAGTGTTTGGAGATGCAGAGACTAAGATGTCAGTTTGTGTTTTCTTCCAGCATGCTACTAAGGGCTTGGTAATACTGTCCTGCATCGTTATAGAACTGTGTAGACTCAAAAATGTTTCTCTTGTTGGAGATAGTTTGCCATATTCAGGTGTAGGATTCACAGCTAGGACTGTTGATTGGTTTTGTTATTTACGTCTAAACATTGGGGCCTTATGAGTTGAAAGTTCCAAAAAAATTGCTGAGATGTTTTTCAAAGGATACAAGCAAACAAGTGTTTGTATATTTACAATAGAACACAAGGTAATTAATTTTTATAGTAAATTCACAGTATTTCATGCTAAGTGCTCAGGCGCATGTAGTCCACTGGAGTGGACAAGTTTATAACTTTATAAAAAAACATATTTTTGGGGAAAAAAGAGTTGAACATTTTTTTTCATGTCCTGAGAAGAATAAAAGCACTTAAGAAAAAAATCTTGACCAAGGCTTTCATAATTCATGCATCAGAGGGTTAATGCGTTGCCAGTTTACATACACATGATTAAAGACAATGATTGAACGTCAATGGTTGTCATTTTTGTGCCACACAGGCTTCCGTAGAAGCAGGAAGCAGTTCCGTCGTCTTTTAAGACCTTTCGTGGTCCTGTTTTCAGCTAATTTTTTGAAAGGAAATAAGAGCTTTTGCTGAGGTAAGTGCTTAACTCCTGCTTTTTGAATACTGCCGGGTTAACTGTAACGCGTAAGCTCTGTAGCGAAGGAAACAGCTAGTGTTAGCTGCCAGCTAACACTAGCTGTAGCAGGATGGAGCAGACCATTGAGGAGACTCAGTGTGGAGCTGGTCCACTCCAAAAGTATTGACACTATAGACACGGCAAAAGTCATAGGCATAATTTAACTTGAAACCAGAGTTTAAAGAAAATCACTGTCCACTGTTCCGTCATTTTGGATGATAAAACAAGCTAATGTTTTTGTTACATCTAATGTGCTTTGTTTGTTGTGTTGTTTTCTTTCTGTGGCACATGTCACAGTGTGTCAAGATTTAAAAAAAAAGTCTGCAACATCTTAACAGCCCACCATGCAGTGTTGTTTAAAGCCTTCAGAACCACTGTTACTTCATGAATTAAAACTGTTTAATACTTTCACAGATGGAAGAGATACAGCCTTGTTACCATGGACTTTTCATTAATACACTTCACTTCTGATCATCATATTTAACGTCTTTCACATTGTTTATGTGCCTCTGTCAGGTTACAGATGGGTGACATCCGTCAGTCATTGCTGCCTCGGGATGTGCTGAGTGCAGCCAAGGAGCTGCTGTACCACCTGGACATTTACATCTGTAACCTGGTGCAGTCTGGGAGGCAGCCTCCTCAGGTTGACTCAAAAACCCTGGAGCTGGTTGAGGAGTTCATTCTACATGCACCCAAAGATAGAAACACCACAGCCAGGGTAAACTGGGACCCCAGAATGCTTAAGCACCAATGTATAATATGTAAACACACAAAAGAAATCAGTCAATAACTCAAGTGTGTTTTTTTGTTTTGTTCTTTATTTCAGAGAATGAGTGCTCTTCAGGAGCTCCAGCTGTTGGAGATCATGTGCAGCTGTTTTCAGGAGCAGAGTCGTGATGCTGTCCGTCAACTTATGTTTGCTGCCCTTTTTAATCTCCAAGGCAACCAGGCAGATGAAAGCCGCATGGCACTGCTGGGCAAATTGGTCTCCATGGCTATCGCTGTGGGCAGGGTTCCTATCCTGGAATGTGCTGCTACCTGGTTGCAGGTGAGGACTCAATCACACAGCCCTGTGTTGTTAGTAGTGAAATCATGAGGTCAGGGAGAAATGACAAAAAAACACAACCACAACAACTGTTCTTACACTAGACTTTGATACGTGACAGCAGACATCGTTGCATCTGGACGATGTATTGCTTCAGTGATGGTGCCATGTGTAATTTGACCAGTTTCACCAGCCCTTATCACAGTTGGAACTTTGATGCTTTAAGGTCTATGTTTTTCTCCTGACACTGTCTGGACCTGATGTGTCAAGAAAAGACTGCATGTATGTGTCCCTGTACTTTGGATGTACTAATCGTAGGCTTCTGATTATGTTTGTGCTGTGCAGAGAACCCATCGTGTGTACTGCGTACGCTTGGCGCAGGTGCTGGTAGATGATTACTGCAGTATGGTCCCAGGCTCTGTGCCCACCCTGCAGAATATCCACAGTGCAAGCCCACGCTTCTGCTGCCAGTTCATCACTGCTGTCACCACTCTCTATGACTTCACTTCAGGTAAAAAAAAAATGCATGTAAAAACATGGAAACTGTTTGAAAAAAGACTGACACGCCTGTGTTCGTTGGAGGAACATCTGATATTTAACATTTTTGTGTGTGTTTTCAGAGGAGCTCACCCCCCCACTCGAACTCCTCCAGATGATAGTATCGTGGATTCAAGATGACCCTCATCTAGTCCTGATCACCTTCCTGAACTCGCCCATTTCCGGCAGCCAACCGATCACCTCGCTCGATGTCACACCGTTAGGGGGTTTGGTGCGCTGGTGCATAAAAGCACCGCTGGTCTATAGCAGAGACAAGAAGCAGGCGCTGACCAATGGAAGCTCTGAGAATGAGCCAGAAGTAGGGCCTCTCTTCTCTGCACTCCATTTAAGTGTCCTACAGGTTTGTGTTTGTGTTCAGATCCATTCAGTAAAAGACACATTGTACACGTAAACCCTTGTAACGTCCACAGAGAAGGTCATTAGCCATCTCCTCCTTCTTCCTTATTTAGGTCTTAATGCTTTTGCCCAACATACTCAACGAGAAGGGGCTTTTTGGTCGCCTGGCACTGCTTCAGATGGAGTCCTTGGCTGCTCTGACGTCCGATCTTTCCCGACTTTTGGACCAGGCTGACAAACACACGCACACGTCCTCCGCTGATACACTTGCACTGTCCCAGCTGGCCCTCGACCGGCTGGCCCAAGCCCTGCAGGTGGCCATGGCCAGCGGAGCCCTGCTCTGCTCAAGAGGTAACAGTGTGGAAAAATGGTGTCGTGAGTGCCTGTACATTGTTGTGCCTGAGACTGGAAATTAATGTAATATTCAGCTATTCAAATCCAGCTCCATGTATGGCTTCTAAGTTCATTTTCTAAAAGAAACAAAATGACAACAAAAAAACACAGCTGTAGTTACAGTTAAGTCTGCCATGAACTCATCTGTATATTATTCTAAGCAAGTATTCTAGAGTCAAATATGTGGCCACCTGTCTGACAGCTAAAGCTTGGTCCAAACTGGGTCATGTCATCATGTCATGTGATAATGATCCCAAATAAAGCAGCAAATCTACAACAGAGTGACTGAAAAACAAAAAAAATTAGACTGTTACAACATCTCAGTCAGAGTCCAAATGTCAGTCTGAGTGAAGAATGAGCCAAAGTTCCTCCACAACAATGTGAGAAACTGTTGAAGTCATACAGAAAATTATTACTTTGAGTTATTGCTGCTGAATGTGTCTCCAAAAGCTGTTGGATCACGTCTTGTACTTAGTTTTTCACTACTGAGTAGAGTCCTGTGAAATCTTTCTCCTTCCTAGTAGATGGGTACATAAACTTGTCCCACGTGTTGCAATTACTGCTTTATTTTTTCTCTTGTCTTTTAAGTTAAAGACCTAAAAAGATTGAGTGCATTAGTATTTAAAGGCAAACTGATTTTTAAAATGTCACTTTGAAGGAACTTTAACAAATGTTATATATGAAGGAGCTTTTAGAAAAGAATTTAGTAGCTAGGTAACCAGCTGTACTTTGTCTTAGCACACTGTCTTTTCAAACATAATGTTGTCTTCACAGAGGACCTGAGGGCCATCTGTTCCCGACTCCCCCACAACAAGTAAGATCCAAGAATTTGTTGTTTAGTACATCATTTCCCTTCACAATGTGATATTTCCACAGTGTTGTCGCCTACACTGTGCTTCAGCTTCAGGGTTTGTTTGTTTTTGTTTTTAACAAAATTACATAAATGTACCATGTTATAACCAGCACCCTAGACTATATAGGAAGCTGGTTAAGGACTGAAGTTTAGGTGTTGAAGTGAAATCGAACAAACTTCCCCATTGGAAGAAATTTTACCGCTAAAGCCATTCTATTTAAACAATGCAGTATCTGTGCCTTTAACCCTCGGACGGTTTAAGTCCCTTTTTTGACTTAAACCGTCCGAGGGTCAATTTGATTACAGATTTAATTCCTGTGATTTTGGTTTTCTTTTGGCTTCTCATCTCAGTCTCATCTTTTTGTGTATTTGTGTTTCCAGTCTGCTCCAGTTGGTGCTGTTTGGCCCGGTGATGTACTACAACAACATCCACACATCTCCGCTGGCCTATAGTCCGCACGCCGCTCATTCACCCATCGCCCCGCTCCCTGCACTCCCCACACACCGCGCACACACCCCGCATGCGCCACTTGCCCCACACCCTTCCTCTCACCCTCAGTACCCAGCTCAGCCCTTTATGACAGGGATGCCGTTCCCCTTCCGACCCAGCCACTGAGAGAAAAATCCCTCAAACCACTGGCAGATGTTCATGTGGACATTTGGTAGTATGACGTGAGTGTTTGTGTGCGTGGATTAATATGTGTGTTTGTGTAACTAGGGTTTATTGTCTGATGTTATTAGCACCTTTGCTTCTGAGAAAGTCTGTGAGGCTTACATGTTTGTCCAATAAATATTTTTTTACCTCCATCATGGTGGTGTTCTTTTTACCAACTATTTGTGGTCACTGTTGTCCTGTTTCCAGCAGGAAACGCTGAGCTTGTATTTCCAGGTGGACAGTTAGAAACTGAATCATCATTACAGGAATTAACCAAACCACCTGTTAAAACATGACGTGACATGTGCAAGTGCAGGCATAGAGGCAACTTGACTCAGAGTGTGGACAAATGAGTAAAGGTAGACTGTTCGGCGTGTCCCAAACTCAATGTGCTTCATTACATAACTTGGAGATGTCAAGAGTTTTTGGAACCCTGCCCTGTGTGCATAAGTTCACCCTGTTGCGGTGCAGATAGCATATCATTGAACTGCAGCACCTCACCCTTTTCAGAGACCCCAGCTGCCTTCATGTAGGATGAGAATTGCATCATCTGCGATATTTTCTCTATAGCAGAAGCAATGGGTGCCTTTAACAGAACAAAAGGTTAGGATAGGGTTGAATATTTTTGTTTCACTTCCTTATAACGTGCTTAGAACGAAGTGAATAGTTTTCAATCTATTCATGTTATTTTGATCAGTATTGTTGCCATTGTTAGCCCTTGTGCTTCCTTTTCTGTTCTTACTGGAATTGCGCTAACAGAGGTGCACGTAGATTTCCTTCATTCCATCCTGGAACAGGTGCGAGGATACATTAAGTCTTGAATCCGCTCCAACAGAGTGTCAGCATGTGGCGGCAAAATGGAATCCAGTTCACAAATGCATTTCGCCACAGCTTAAGGCTGATTGTAGTATGTTCATGCATGTGCTGACTGTTTGCCCCCCCACACACACACATCTCATGGGCGGAGGCAGTGATAAGGATAATCTCTTCCTAGAAAATGATGCTTTACTGTTGGGCCTTCAAAGGTGACACACGGAGATAGTATTAAAGTTAAAAAGGCGGGATCGATGAGAAAGAGCGTGTGAGCTTTGTTTCTACAAATGATAATGAAACCGGCCGGGCGGACTCAGATTTTGCATTCTAGTGTGTGGTTTGGTGAAAATGTAAATTAGAGCAGAATGCGATATGTCGCATATCATCAAGATATGTAGTTTCTCCTTTTAGCAACACTCTGTCTTCTTTGTCCTGATGAAATAAGAAAGGAGTGTATGGCCAACATTAAATAGCTTTTCTATTTCCGATCATGCAACTATTTAACCTCATCAGATATTAGATGTTCCAACATTTCGTAGGTAACTGACTCTACCAGCTTTTTTTATGTGTTACTGCCATTAAATTTCAGTTTCAACATTTGATACGTTCTTGTACTAATTAACATTAGAAAATTATGCTGCACCATGTTGCCACACATGCTGACCATAGCTAGTTTCATCTGTGCTCTTACTGTAACAGATTTTTCCGTCGGGGTTTCAGAGGATATTTTGGTTTGTGTTGGTTCAGTTCACCCTTGCCAGAGGTGTGACTGTATGGTTGGGCTGGACTGTGTGTTAACAGCTGCAGAAGCAAGGTTTCTGCAGGAACACCGCCTCAGTCACACAGATGCACCACCACCTACATTGGGGCTGATTCCCTCAGAACTGCAAGCCAACCATAAACTAGATGGCTGGACTAGTTTATGTGGTGAACTACTTAAGTGGTGAACGTCTGCAGTGCCTGGACTAAATGTTACACTAGGTTTTCAATCTTTAACTGTGAACTCGTAAAGTTCATTCATGCTTGAAACAACATATCAGCAAAATAAATCATGGCACAAAACGACCTCTTCCCCTTCTTCACTTTGCTTTGCACAGAGTGCAGGTGTTCAGTGGTTCTGCTTACACTTCCTCTCTTACAAATACAGCAACAAGTCTGGAAGTCACCGGCAGTTTCGGCACCTGTCGATCTGAAGGTATAAAGTAATAAAAATCAAACTGTCACTGGAGGACTCAAAGAATAAAAACAAGTATCTTTCACCTAGTTTTTGTGGGGGGACTCGTGTAACTGATTCTATTCTCTGAGTGAATATGTACAGTACATGGCATCAAAGCTGTCATTAACAGGTTTGCTCTGTCATATCCAACAACACAAGCGTCTCTGAATAAAGAGCTGTAAGTCAGGCTGTAGCTGCTGTGGGACCACCCTCATTTGCTTTTCTCAAAGACAAGGATCAATACTGCTGACTGTACATCCTGCAAAGCTTGATCTTATAATTCACTTTAAGACAGAAACAAGCACAAAGAGGACACAAAGCAGTTATTTTCTGGGGATTTAACGGTGATATGGGAAACTCAGGATGATTCTTTCCCATATCGTCCTGAAAGCTTCCAAGAAGCTCCTGAGATGAAGGTTTCATTAGCAGCAGTGTGTAAGTTTGGAAAAAAAAAAAAAAGCCGTGCTGCTTTTCAGTTTGGAAAAAATACACCTAGAAAGGATATTATCTTCTCTCATTCACTGTTCTGCTTACTGGCTAATTTATTAAGTCTGTATTAATGTGTGCACAGTGATGCATGTTAGAGGAGGAAAGTCCCTGCTACCTGCACATCCTAAATATTAGTGGCTTGTAGCATTTACCTGAATCACCTGCATGCTAGCATTTCCCAAACAGCCCTTGGAAAAAAACATAATGTATGAGGCAAAACCTCGATTTTGCCACGGTGATGCACCAAAAAACAAACTCTTCATTCATTCATTCAAACTCTGAAATGAAATCAAACCTCTGCAGGTGAAACTGTTAGTGGATCATAAGATGCATTAAGATCTTCTTGGAGCCAATGATGTGTGAACAAACATGGGCATTGATCCATATCACTAGATATCAAATTAGTTTACTGAACAAATGGCGGTAAAGAAATTTATTGTACCATAGTGCACTTTTATGATGGGGTAACATAATATTCAGAGGTGTTTCTGAGCTGCAAACAGGCCAGCACAGCACCATTTTTATCTGTGACCACATTATTAAAGCCAAACATTCCTGACGGCTTCATCAAAATCGGAGTATTATGAGCTTCATAAGAAACACAGAACTGATCTCTCAGGTTGGATTTGGATTCCATTTGATTGTACAGGTGTGCATGAAAACAGGAGTGTATTTTATTCAGAGAAACAAATGTCAGCCTTGTGCAGTTACAGTAAAATTCAACAGTCTGCAGGATTCGTTCTCCGAGGAATGTCGTGTCTGCACAAATTTTCATGGCAGCCCAACGCCTAGTTGCTGAGATCTCTCTATTAAACCTATTCAGGAGTCTTATTTGAAAGAAAGGAAGGAAGGAGTTGCATGAGGTATTTCTTAATGATTTCAGAAAAGCGGTTGAGTCTTACAGCCTCTCTCCGTGTGCACACTGAACACGTGTGCCTTATTAAATGTTTCGTTTTTTAAATTCCAGACATCTTGTTTTTGTCTTGTCTTTTTTTCTGAGAAAACATTTCTTCCTCTCTTCTTGCACAGTTGGACTATTGTTACAGACACCACACATTATTACCCGATGCCTCACTTTGGATCAGTGTGCCAAGTAATGATTAAAAGAGACAACAAAGGCCGGCCTGAAAACAATTCTTACGACAACTTTACATTCTTGGCTTACACCAACATGGAACTACAACGACGTCTTGCTGTAATAAATGCTCTTGAACTTTCAGAACTCTAAATCCTTAAACGTGAAAGCACTGTTTCCCATGTCCACTGTTTTGTATAGAGAGAGATATATACACAGTAGTGTGCTTCTGAGTCCTAGCATTGAATGTTCTCAAACAAGTGGACTTCCAAAGCAGGTGTGACACAAAAATGTGGGGAAATGATGGTGTGGGAACATTATTAAAGCCGGCGCTCTCGTCACTCAATGACTGCTTTCTGCAAAATACATGTAAGCAGCCTGATGTTGGGCATAAACATGCAATTACTTAAGTCAACCCAAAAGAGCAATTACAGGGACAATTTCACAATCGCGCTTGTTTTGGTTCAATAATCAATAATTAAAAGTGATGGCAAATAAACGAGATTGCAAAACCAGCCATCAAAAAAAGTTTACAAAGACCTGTTTACAAAGATTTACTAATAATTTACCATCAGTGGCGACTGCTTCGCTGCTGCCCACCCCAATGCCCAATCCCAGAGGTTATTGATTGGTCAACCCTGTCTGAATGAACATGACAGTGAGTAGTATAATAACCAAATTATCAATGTCGTCTCCTTTTTTGGCTACTAAAGGCCAGACAGCATCAGTCTTTGCACTGAATTATTTACCAACTTTGGCTCCAGTGGAAATTTCCAAACTTTGCACTCCTAGTCTTAGTGGTAGAATACTGCTCTGTATTAATTCTGAATATAAAGCATTGTCTTTACTTCTGTGCTGTGTGGGAATGAAAAGCAGAAATGGGAAAACTTCAGACACTGACCACAGTCAATGGACCTTCACGTCTTGTCTTCTTCTAGACATTTTCACAGCTGCAGCACAAAGACAACACTGTTTTTGGACTGTGGGTGTATGACACCCCCCCCCCCCCCCCAAACACACACACACACAGATAAAAAAAAACACAAAAAAAACAGTCCTGACCGCTATCATGTCTGCTGTTCCTCATTTCAAGGTTTCAGTTGATGGAAGAAAAGCCACGATTTATCTGGAAAGGTCATTCAAGGTAGACTGTGGTTTTAAACACAACCAAAATACTAAAAATACCAGAGGGGAAAAAGTACAGTTATAATATTTTATTAGGACATTTTAAAAGTATATTTACTTACATAGATATAAATGGTAATTTCTAATTTTCTGGTTATAATATTCATTCTAGACTTTATAAACTATAATTTTGAAGGGTAGATATGGTACAAGGCCACAGCGCAGCACACTATGATTCTTAAAAAAAAAAAAAGCTGAAGCTATTATAAAAAAAGCTTATCCAGCAGAATTCAGGATTGGATTTCAGTAAAAGTTTGCATCTTCCATAATTTGCACTTTAAACGTACAAGTAAAGATGGAGAAGCTTGGAAGAATATTATTAGTCTTCTTTGACAACTTTAATATTGTGAGTTATCAAACACACATACACACATACTTGGTTATGTTCATTAGCTTCTAGAAATATTTTATCAAATAAGTAGTCTCCATCACTGACAGAGGCCTTCTTCCATCTGTATGCATTTCTGTTTTGTGTGATTTGGAACATTTTAGTTTAAGTTAAAGATTGGTTGCTTTATTATACCACATAATCCCTCATCTACAATAGGTTATTCTTTGTTAGTGCCTCCTCATACTTATAAATATATAAACACAACTGCATGATGAATACCTTCAGAACCAGCTGGTATTTGCAGAAAGAATCTGGCATTATTCATATGCCATGCAGTGCAAATCCTCCTCTCTTTCCTTTTACCTTTCTTTTAGGAAGAAACATGCTGTATATTCCATCCTCACATTTGTGGCATTTTTGACCTTAATAAAAACAATGAACACACATTGAAATTTTAGTTAAGCTGATCCATAGATTTTATCCAAATACTTTTTGTGTAAACAAAAGCAAATTGAAGCAGAACAGCAAATTTCATGTTCTGCGAATAATCTCCTTGTCCCTCTATTTTGGTCTTGTCATTTACATATTGTTGTTTTTCCCCTTCTTTTTTAATAGTTGATACTATTTTATGTCATTTTGTTGCTTTATAGTAAAAATGTTTAATTTGGCTGCATTGATTGTTGTGATAAAGACGCTTCCAAGTACCACATGCACAAATGTACATTTGTCAGAAAAAAACGTCTACTTTTTGTGAAAGAAATAGAGCAATACTTTACGATGAAGATTTCGTCACAAATTAAAGAAAAAGCGAGCTTATTGCCGTCCTGTCGTTCTTTATTGCCCCCTTTCCTTCTCTGTTTCACAACACCTACTGCCTCTTTGATGTCCATACCTTGCTTTATACTGGCTCATAGTTCGATTTGACGGTAATAAAGGCTGCAAAAAAGAAAAATGGGCGCTTTGACGTTTCCGCTGTGTTGACGTCACGCGTGCGTAGATCCTGCACGGCCAATAATAAGCGGGGTAGTTGGTGAGTGCAGCGTAATTCCTGGCTGGAGGGTGGAAGAGCGCCGACCGAAGAAGGAACCGCGTGTTACACAGCAGAAGGTCACTCAGGTTGGGTTGTGCTGGGGAGAAGGTGAGCTTTGAAAGAAAAGAAACGATAACAGTAAAAAAAAAAAAAAAATGAAGGCCTAGCTACACTATTTCAAGTCGAGCTGGGGAAGTGTTAAAGCTTATTGTAGTTAAAATAAATAAGACTCGATGCAGATGGCACATGGCCATCTTTCGCTTTCCTCAGAGTGCGATGTATTAAAATGTTTATATATCTCATATTCAGTTTACTGATGTGTCAAACTTTGAGCAAATTTGCTAGCTCCGTATCCGAGCACGTGCACGTAGGTAGCCGGTGTCTTCGCGAACGTCACCTGTCACTTTGTCTCGCGAGCTACACGCTGCAGCTTGCAGGGCGCCATAATGAAGCAGGCCGGTTGTCACGTTCAGCCAGCATTGCGGAGTATTGTTCCGGTGTAAGCTAACGCCAGGTCCTCGTAACGACCCGTTCCTGTAACGTGGAGGTAACCGGGCCAGTGTCGAGCCTTCTCATTGACCTTGTCACACAAGCTACTGGCGGCTAAATATAGGATAATGAAGATGCACATGGTTGGGAGATTTTCAGGAACTTCTCAGATAATCTAACTCGCTGGTCTAAATAAAGGTGACAAATTGTCTCACATAAAACACGTGAAGCTGGCTCTCGCTGTGGATGAGTTCTCGGAGCAGCAGTGGGTGAACTTGACAGCCCTGTAAACTGCGAGCTGTCATTGTCTTAATGGGTGCAGTTTTAATATAATACTGCAGACAGTACTCTGTAGTACTGTTATATAGGTATAGAGGGCTAAATTGTGCCGAAGAGACACACGCTGCGGTATTAGAGTAGAACCCACAATAGTGAAAGTGAACAGGAAACAAAACTCTCCTGAAATCTCTGTTTAGTAAATTCAAGGTCATCCAGTGTCGCTTCTGATGGTTTGAATTCAGAATTTCCTGCTGTTTAAAAATACTTCTTAAAAAAAGGATTTGCTTGCCCTGCTTTTCCCCCAGTGTGACTATCACATGATCTGCTACTCTACAATAACTCCTATACACCGCTTACCTCACATGTTGTTCTTTTCCTCTTAGGAAGCAACATTTAGCTATATTTCAATATATACAGTCTAAACTATAAAGCGCGTCATTTCCTGTACATTGGTGAATGGTCAGGTAAGTTTCTCACATGCTGGTTTTATTTCAGCTAAGGTTAACTCTGTGCTTGGGTGAGGTTTCCACCTAATTGTGTGGTATTTGGATGTGTAATTAACATAGGGGGTGTAGTGCAAGTGCATTGTGGTAATTACATTATTTTATGAACTAATTGTGCTTTAAGTAATGATCCAGTACTAGATAACTGTTGGGATTTTTTTTCTTTTCTTTTGGAAGCTGAATACACATAAACAGACAAGTTGCATAAAGAGCCCTTGACACACAGGAGGAGGGCTTTAATTCCCATAATGACTGTTGTTATGCTTATGTCAGATTTAAGGTGGCAGTGGCTAGTAATTTTAAAATGGTCGGTTAATCTGGTGAATGAGAGTGACTGGTTCAGTTATTGTGTAAAACATTGGTGTGTTCCAAGCTTTTTGTCCTTCTCAATCACCCTCATCTTTACAACAGCTCTGTTCTTGTTGCCAGATTGTGCCTCATGATGAAGCAACAGTTAGCCCTTTTTTTTTTCAGACAAAGGGTTTTGTTCAGTTCTGAACTCTGTACGAGGAAGTTGCATTTGTAGAGCCAGACTGTACTCCACCTCTCTGACCCTGACAGTGACATTTCAATTTTTTGCAGGACTGTGCAGTCCTTGAAGGTTGAACTTGAGGCATACTCGATAAGGAGCTGTGTCTGACAGCTTGAATGTTTTTTGGGAAGATAAACTTGTAAAAAGAGACAAAATGCTGTGTTGTATTTTGTGGAAAAACACAAAATAACTGGTGAGAGTGGCTCGCTGTTCCAGATCTTGTTTTAATAACCTTGATCATGGGCTCACAGGGGGGCAAATATCTCCTGTTACAGCTTGGTGTGTGTGTGTGTGTGTGTGGGGGGGGGGTGGAGGACCATGCCTGCCAGTATCCTTCTCAGAAGGGTGGGACACACACACTATCTCTTGGGCACACACACATGTTCAAAAACCTCTTCAACGGTGATGCAGCTTGTGCCTTTTGGCTATAGTTATGGTTCAGCAACTGATGTACAGAAGTGGGCTTCTCCTGTGATGTGAAAACGCTTGTTTTTAGTAAAGTGCTGTTGAAATTGAACATATGAATTCTTGATTTCTATTTAATATTAATATCCATATGTTTCCAAGTCTCAAAGAGTAGCTAATCTGATTAAAGGATCGGCTTAGCTCAGAACCGGTATGCTTGGTATGTACGGCTGTAGACACGGCTCTACCCACCTTAGAGATCAATTAGCTTTACACGGTGACTAATCCTTGCCTAGTTCTACTTTCTAAAGCTCACATCAGTCACACTTAAAGTTGTGAGCAAGAAAAATATAAGGCTGCTCATTTGTTGTCCTTTTTAGAGCTGATTTTACTGCTTTTCAGTGTGGTTCTGGTTTATTACCCTGAAGGTTGTCTAGGTAGTCCTGCCAAGCCATGCTCTAAAGTTACCTCATAGTGCTGAGAATAGACAAAAAAAGTGTTTCCTGAACAACTTGACCGAGGGCAGGTTCCAACTTGTCTGTGCTTTCATTTGCTTTGTGGAAATATTAAGCTTTTTATCTATTCTGTCTTGGAAGCTTGCCATCGAAGTCTATTAAGGTCGTGTTCTTCTGCTGCAAATTAGACCGAGCCTGCCCGCCCGCCTGTTTGTCCCCTTGGCATTTGCCCACACAGACCTTCCACACGCACTGTCCAGTTAGACATCTCGAGCTCCCATCTGTAGCTGCAAATCGGTCCTAAGGATAATTATAGGATTTCTCCTGATTTGTGTGAACAGCACACATTATATTATTAAACACTTCCATACCATTACAGAATGCATCAACCCGCGACTGCACAATTTATTTGTATGCCAACTCTCGGACCATGTGGATTTCAAGTCGGCGTCAACAAAACAATGTTTTCAGTGTTTTTAATCAGGCCAAAGTTCAGTGACCGTGATAGTGATTTAACCCTGTGATTCTAAACTTTTCTTGATGAGACAAGATTTGAGATGGCTTGGTCTTTTTGTTCTTGAGGGCACAGCTAATGGAAGAGACGTTGAGCCATCAATTTTTATTTATTTTTTTATTTTTTTGTTTAAATATATTTTTTAAATAAGCAAATCCCACAAAGGCCTGTTCTGATACAGGAAAAAATGTTAATGTTAAGCAATCAAAATGTGTGTATTCAAAATGTTTCTGTAATGTGGCCATAGCTTATCAAAATATCCTTTGTGTGCTGATGGTTGGGAAACTTCCCCTGAAATTGTGATTGCAGTATGAATGTTGCAGCATTGTTTCACATTGTCTGCATGTGGTTCCTATGAAGAGGAACTCCACTTCTTGGATTTTAAAGCTGTTCAGTTACATTTTGGTCAGTTTTTTTTACCTTGTAAAGCATAGCAAGACAAAAAGCTATGCTTTTAGGTCCTTCTTTATCATGCTGAGAATTCCAGTATTTAAGATTGTATGTAGAGAACTTGTATTTTGAACCTTGTTGGCTTTGTTAAATTGACACCTTGCTTTGTTTGGCATACGATTTTGTGGGAAATCAGTGGTCTTGCATTCAGTTGGAGTTTGCAGGGGTCTCAGATGGTGTTTTTTGACGGACACTGGCCTTTTGTGCCTGGAAACGGCACTGTTTTTCTAGTTAGTAAGATAGGAAGCCCTGTGGATGTTTAGACAAGAGGTGGGGATGTATTGTTTGGACATCACAAGTAAAACTGTAACACACTGCTCGCACTGTAAGGGAACTGAAATTGAAGCACAAAGAATTCAAGCCGCACACTACGTGAAGAAGAGGGTTGGTTCATTACCCTTTATAGATTCAGTTGTGGCTGCATTCACCAACTCTGCAATGTTTAACTTATTTTCTTCTTCCTTATCTTTTTAGAATTCTGAGAAGCAACAATGGACCAAGCAAGGTCAACAATATCCAAGATTGTAAGTATAAGTGTAAACCCAACAATAACAGGCTTTGCTTTAAGCTTTCATCCTAAACGGGACATCATCATTTCCACACCTGAAATGACTGTTATTGCAAAAATGAGAACTTGCATGACCAGAATTTAATTTTTATTCTATTTTGGGAACAAACACAGGAAGAACTTGATAAATGCAATTGTTTCATATTCAGAAATGCATTGAAATGTTAAACTGTTAAATTGCATAATTAAGTTTTGTTTTAATTAGTGAGTGGTTCCTCTTGTTTGGCTAGCCACACTGAAACTGGAAAGTCCACCAGTTAGCTGATCTTTGGGTTTGTAAAGCACTTATTATAAATTGAGATCTAGAACTATTCTTCAGTCAAATCTCTGTTCGGTCATAAAAAAGCAAAAACCTTTTACCTCTTGTAAGTCCAAGCAAAGATCCTGAAATCAAACCACTGCTGTTCTTTGGGAGTTACTGAAATAATTTAATCTGCTTACCCTTTTTCTATTTGTGATAGTTTAATGGGGAGCCCCACTCCTACACACGATTCAACTTGACCCAGAATATGGAGGGTGACAACAGTCAGGTGGAGATGAAGCTGTCATCTGAAATAGATGAGGAGACTGGGGGAAATGGCGTTGGCGGCCACCTGAATCACAACTCAAATCGCACACCCTATGTGGCTCAAAAGTTTGGACGTACACCCAAGAACCTCTGCTTTATGGCAGCTACAATCTTCCTCATCTTCATCATCGGTAAGAGAGGGAGGAAGGAAGAAACTCTCTTTAATTTAGTGCACAATAACTTGAGTGGTTCTTTGGGGATCTGTCCCGTTGGATTGTGTGTTACTTGTGAAAAAGTGGAAGTTCACTGTCCGACAGCTATTTTAACATAATTTTCCCGTGTGTGGGTGTGGTGAGGGGACTTACCATGTGTCATTTTATCTGGAAAAACATGGCTTAGCTTTGAGTTGTCATCTGAGTGAGACACTTCAGTCAGGGTTTGGCTTGCACCACTTAATTCAGTTGATCTGTTCCCATCCCTTATCTGGAATCACTGCCACTTTCAGGCTATTTGATTGGCTACCTGGTCCATCGGAATAAGGATTTGGCTCCCACCTGTGCAACCTCTGCTCTCCGCTATGAAGACGTTTCTGTCGCCCATGAGACCGGTGCTGTTCCCCTCATGGACTGGGATGATGTAAAAAAGCTTCTTGCTGAAAAACTGACTACATCCAGTATGGACGCTGTCCTTGGGTGAATAGAAGCTCCATGCACTGCAGCACTGCACACATTTTGTTATGTGTGTTGTATTTTTAACAATAAGTAACCCGTTTTTGTTTTCCCTGTCACAGTCAGCTGACCAGTAGCAACCACCGGGCTGGTTCTCCTGGTGATGAAGATCTGGGGAACAAGGTGATAACAAAGTTTAAGGAGTACGGCATGAAGACCTGGACTGATGAGCACTTTGTCAAGGTTCAGGACCCCCCAGCATCTGGATACAACAGAATAGTTTTCAAGAACGGATCAGAGGAACGTCCAACGGGTTTCCTGTCCTACAGCGCCAGTGGAACAGCAAGGGTAATCAGAAGGCTAAATTATGAGTAGGACAAATGTACAGTGACACTTGCAGTGACATTTCTGTTTCTGATGGCTCCAGGGTGCAGTGCTGTATGCCCATTATGGACAGGAAGATGACTTGAGGCAGTTAAAGGACATGAACATCGACATGAATAACAGGGTGATGCTGGTCAGAGCTGGAAAAATCAGCTTTGCTGAGAAGGTGGGTGGTTTCAAAATAAGATGGAACATCATTTGAACGAGACTTTATTCCCTGTGGTACTTGTCAATATTTGTAGATGTCCTCTGTTCTTAACCTTCAGTAGAATTCCATTAGAATTTTCGTGTGTGTGTTTCTGTACAGGCGAGACCTTCCGAACTATATGACCTTTTAAGATCTGCAGATTTATATTTTCATACTTTTCTCATAATCTTTCTCCTCCTTTCCTTCATCTGCCTCCTCCATCACTGCATTCTCCTTTGTCATCTCCATCTCATCCTCTTTCTCCCCAACTGAATCAGAATCGTACTTTATTCATCGCAGAAGAAATTATGTAAACAAAGCCTCACGTTTCCCCTTTTTACCATGAAACTTCGTTTTATATTATGTGATTCATTCGAATAATTTTACTGTTGGTGAACTTAGCTTCCCATTGCCTTGTTTCTCTGCTTATAGGTAGCCAATGCAGCCAAAGTGAACGCCTCTGCTGTGCTGATCTACCCAGACCCTGCTGATTACTCGATCGGCGAGAGCACTCCACTCTTTGGACATGTGAGTGAAGACAGTTTTTACTCCTCAGGTGTAAATCACCTGGGAAAATACTCAGATGAGTACACTGAAGGAAAGGTGAAGACTGTTGTTTAAATATGAAATGAGAGGACAGATGTTTGACATGTCGACAATACACATGTTGTGAAGTGCATGTAAACCTAGCACTGTTCATAAGAGGAAGTAGTTGCGCTTCCTCTACCAGTGCAATAATCTAAATGATAACCACAATAATAATGGGGTTCATGTGTTTAGTTTGATTAAAGCTACCTTTGAAAAGATGTCATGATCCACTCTAAGATCATCTTTTCATCTGTCTGATTCCCACAGGTCCACATGGGCTCTGGGGATCCCTACACCCCAGGCTTCCCCTCCTTCAACCACACCCAGTTTCCACCTGTGCAGTCTTCAGGCCTGCCAAATATTTTGGCTCAGACTATCACAACAGGCATGGGAATGAACATTCTGAGGTAAGACTCACAAACATCATACTGGTATCAGAAAGATGGTTGAAGCTTGTAATAAACAGGGCATCAATAAAGGGTTGATGTTTGTCTGCATCCCACAGGCAGCTCGGGGGTAGAACTCAGCCAAATGGTTGGGGGAGCATCAATAGACTCGGAGATGAGAGCGATGTTATTACTGTGGAAGTCAACAATGTCCTTACTGAGAAAAGGATAAATAATGTCTTTGGGGTCATCGAAGGCTTTGTGGATGCAGGTACAGCAAAGATGAGTAATGAGAGAGATCCTGTGATCAGGAAATATGGAAACGATGCGAGTGATGAATGTCCTGTGACCGTCTGCAGATCGATACGTGGTCATTGGGGCCCAGAGGGATGCGTGGGGCCCGGGCTTTGCAGCATCAAGCGTGGGCACCAGCGTCCTCATCGAGCTGGCGCGTTCCATCTCTGACATGGTGGAGAACGGTGAGCACCTGTCGGCAGCTGATGTTTGGTTTTTAATTTCCAAATAAAATGATCCTGGACGTACACTTCACGTCAGATACTGAGCAGCTAAAGAACATGCTGGCTTCATGAGTTTGATTAATTGTGTTTCCACTTTGATAGGTGGATTCAAACCGAGGAGGAGTATTGTGTTTGCGAGCTGGAGTGCGGGAGAGTATGGGAGTGTTGGCGCCACCGAGTGGTTGGAGGTAAGAAGTGCATGGCAAAGGTTCAGATTAGCTGCATTTTTCTTTTACTCAACAAAAATAAATCTTCTCATTGTACTTTTTTTGCGATTTCCTTCATCTTTGGTGCTAAAAGAGACCCCCCCCCCCCAAAAAAAAATGCATGAGATATCAATGGAAAGCCCAGGATGTCTTCTTCTTCGTACATCAGGATTTTATAGGATAGCTCAAATAAGTCAAAAGATGTAGACCAAAAACAAATGCCCATTAAAGAAGACGTAAATGAATAGACTTATTCTGAGGAGGATAATTATTAGTGATTGTGCTCAGTCTCATTCATATATTGGATATTTCTTTGTTCCAGGGTTATCTGTCCTCTCTGAGCATGAAAGCATTCACCTACATCAACCTGGACGGCATTGTGACAGGTATTTACTTCCATGGATGCAGACTTCTTGTACCCCTGGGGCGATTGTGGCTCAAGAGTTGGGAGTTCGCCTTGCAATTGGAAGGTTGCCGGTTTGAGCCCTGGCTTGGACAGTCTCGGTCGTTGTGTCCTTGGGCAAGACACTTCACCCGTTGCCTACTGGTGGTGGTCAGAGGGCCCGGTGGCGCCAGTGTCTGGCAGCCTCGCCTCTGTCAGTGCATCCCAGGGTGGCTGTGGCTACAATGTAGCTTGCCATCACCAGTGTGTGAATGGGTGGATGACTGGATATGTGAAGCGCTTTGGGGTCCTTGGGGACTAGTAAAGTGCTATACAAATACAGGCCATTTACCATTTACCCATGAAGCTGTTTAATGTCAAACTTTTACATACACATGCAAAAAGCATCACTTATGTTTCAGGATAACTAAATATTAGTGGTCTTGTTATTCTAGGTCAGAATGGGTTTAAAGTAGCAGCCAGCCCGTTGCTGCACAGCCTGGTCCAAAACGCTCTGAAAGAGGTAAGTCCACAGCTGATCTCTTCTGCAGAAATAATTCTGTTGGTCAGTTTTATTTGTAAAATAAAACAAGAGTTTAATCAAAGTATTTGTTTTCTTCTTAGGTGAACTATGACAAGGACAAGTCTCTTCTTTCTCAGTTTGGAAAGAACAACTGGGAGTCTGCTATGTGAGTCCGTCTAATTAAAGATAACAAAGTACAGCCAGTGATGATTATCACAGCCTTCTTGTTTGAAAGTAGGCTGTCATTCTCACTCTTCTTTTTTGTGTTTGATTTTGAAGTCTGGAGCCTCTGAGGATGGACAGTGCTGCGTATCCTTTCCTCGCCTTCTCCGGCATTCCCTCAGTCGCTTTCAGATTCCACTCTGGAAGTTCAGTAAGTGAATTCTTCTGTACTACAAGTTCTTAAATAGTTTCTTAACTAATGCCAACTTTGTAGATCTGAGAGTAGTTCTTAAAACATCCTGTGTGCCTCCTCAGGACTACCCGCACTTTGGCACAATCCTGGACACCCGAGAAAACCTGAACTCTGTCACAGCCAGCCAGGTTCCTCAGCTGGCTGTGAGAGCGGGCCAATTTGCAGGTCACATAGCACTGAGGCTGGTCCATGACCACCTGCTGCAGATGGACCTGAAGAAGTACAACCAGCTCATACGCAGCCACGTGGTTCAGATTAATGGGAAGGTCAAGGCTGTTCAGAGGGTGAGTGTTCACCAGTGTCCTTGTAAATGAAGATAGTATTTACCTTGTTGAGAGCAGGGCTGCAGAAATCAGGAGCAACTTGACTGTTGTCGTGTTTTTCATCACTCAACTTAAATGATCAGTTTTGAATCAGTTTGTTTTGCCTGGTTACTCCTCTCATCATAGAAGACAAAGCTGTGGTCAGGTCTTGAATGTCCAGCTTACTAACTCGAGTTTGTGGGAGAAAAGTCATCCCTGCATGTTTGTGTGCTTGCAGATGCAGCCCCAGCTGTTGCCCAAAGCTCTGACAGTGCGGTGGTTGATCATGGCCTCTGGCTCCTACAGCCGTGCCTCTAGCGCGCTGGCAGCCGACATCCAGAACAGCGACCTGGAGGACATCGAGATGTGCCGCGTGATCAATGACCGCATCATGACGGTAAGGGGAAAAAACTCAGCCCATCAAGTTTAGTTGATTTCACAAGCTGCCACCTCTGCTTTTGATGAGCTGAAATTACAACTTTAGTGTTGGTTTAGCTACCTTTGGATCGTATATTAAATGGGATACATCACATTTTAATCACAGTCAAGTGTAATAGTTGATGTAGGTAGTGTTCAGTGTCTGCTTTCTGCTTTTCAAAGGACGGGACTGTCCAATAAATTTTTTGATAACGTTGGTTTTTATCCAGCTCTTTCATGATGTCCGTCTTCTTGCTATAGGTGGAAAGGAACTTCCTGTCACCCTACGTTTCTCCCAGAGACAGCCCCTTCCGTCACATCCTGCTGGGCTCTGGTAACCACACCCTCAAAGCTCTGACCAACCACCTCGACTCTTTGACGACTGCCGACCCCGACGCAGACGCCGAGCTGTTCCGCAACCAGTTTGCCCAGGCGACCTGGACCATTCAGACCTGTGCCAACTCCCTAGCAGGGGACATCTGGTCTCTGGATAATGAAATCTAGAAAAGTCCTTTTCCCTCCCTTGTTCATGGTTTGGCCCTCTTATTACAACAGGCAGTGCTGTTGTGATTAATCACCACGTTTTCAGCAGATATCTACAAAGTCATCATATCATTTCCACGATGTTCATTTTCCTTTTATCTAAAATTCTCTTAAAGCCAAACATGTTGCAAAGTGGTTTGTAAGCCTTCTGCCTTAAAAGGACTTAACCCTCTAAGAATCTTGAATTTGAACATGTGGTATTTAGTTATCACAGTCTTAAATCACATGGTGCTAGTAATGTCAACAAATGTTATGTGGAAGTACTACTTTAAATTGGTGTTACCTCTGAATGAGTTGGATTTTTTTTCTTTAATTCCAGAACAGTATCAGGTCAGAATCACAGTAAAGACTGTGTTTGCCAGCTCAGATCTTTAGACCGCAGTATGATAACAATAAGCTAATGACTTTGTATTTGTTTACCACGAGGCAAACTGCTGGTATTTCTGCTACTGCTGCTGCGGCTTGGTGTTCAAACCTGAGCTGGTTTCTATTGGTAGCTAAAATATCCCATACTGTGCTGATTCTGCTACACAACTCAAGTCAGAAAATAGATGCAGCTGCTGAAAGAAGTGCAGATTGATTTACAGCATGCAGCAGCAACAGTGCACACAGATTTGGAATAATCGGCTACTTTAAATGGGGAAAAGTTTTAATTATATGCAAGAATTGAATTTTTAAAAAAATGGTCTGAATCAAATACGAAACACATTTTTTGGCTTTGGAGCTCATCTGTGCAGACCTGTCAAAGCAGGGGAAAAGGTCCTCAACCATGTGGCACTGAAACAGAAACCGTATGTTTATTTATTGTGTTATTTATTTATCAGTGGCAGGGTTCACTATAAATAGTTTTTATTCACGTTTTATATAAAAAAAAAAGTATAATTATCGGGGGCAGTGTCTTCCATAATTATGACAGTTATACTGTCGAAATGACAAAAGCAGCATCTGCTAAAAGAAGTGTACATGTGCACCGACAGCTGGTACACAACAGTTTTTCTTTCCCCTCTGTCAACTGACACTGAACTGGTCTCTGAGCAATGCCAGCTCACACATCACACCTGACAATATTTACCCGTACCTGTCCTTTGGTGCATGTACACTTCTCATCTTGATGGCATTATCGGGAGCAGTGATTTCCATAATGTGAAAAACAGAAGGTAGTTTTTGCCTACCAGTGTGTGCCGTATCGGAGGCAGTGCCCTCCATATTTCACTGTAGGGGTGGATGTTTTTTATTATCGGGGACAGTGTTTCCCATAATGTGTATATACAGTACAAAGCTACACATCGCACACGTTTGCATCTTTGCAATCCCATCTGGCGTTCCATGCTAACTTCTTCAGCGTTTCTCTCTAGACAGGCAGGTTAGCGCCCAGAGCACCTGATCACAGATCAGTGTCTGTGTCATTAGTGAGGCCAAGCAGCTGATGTGCTTGTTTTTAGCGAGACGGTCTGTTTTGAAGCGAACGCTGGTCTGCTCTGGTCTTTTCTTTGCATATGGAAGGTGTCTTTGCTTTAAGGAAAGCACAAATGTGTAATGTGGTTACAACAGCGTGTCTCCATAATCAGCCCCACTCTGTGTTATGGAGTTAGTCTAATGAATTAAAGTTCATTGTACCTTCTCCTTTGATGAATTCACTGAGATTTCCTTGTGCCTCTTCTTTTGTTTCTGAGCTGACGAATACTTGGATTGTTTCGTTTTCATGTATCAGGGTTCAGTTTGTTTGTTTTTTTCCTGTTTCTCTAAGAATCAAACTGGTGTTAAAACAGAGTTGCTAGACAGAAAACAAATGGATGCGAGTCCATTTCAAATGACTGAAAGCAGGATTCTGTCCAAAACCCATCTGACTGATTGTAGTTCATCAAACTTGTTAACATGATGCAATAACCATTCGTCATTTGAGTGATTTTACCTTAATCCTGTTGGTTTATAATGAGGCAGGTTCTGGAAATTGCAACTCCATTTTCAGCACTGGCTTGTAAGAATTAGCAGATGAGTTTTGGATCAAAGGGGGAAAATGTAACCCTTGTTAAAGAATGTTTGAAAATGCTCGATTATTATTGTGCGTGGTTTTCTTTTCTTTGTTCTTTTTCCTTTCTCTCAAACTGTGCGCACATTTGCTTTGCTTTATTTCAGTTGTTTTGTTTCATTGCTGCAATAAACAATCACAGCTATTGGAGTCTTAGTTTCATTATTCATTCTCAATAACATGGACACTTTGTCTTGTTTGTTAGGCTACTAATAAAATTTGGCACTGTATTGTACATTAGCTTATTGCTTTAGTTCTTAAAACAAAACTACCAGTGACCTTTTTCATTATTCGGTGCCTTGCTTAATGGTGCTGGTGATCATGGTTCTCGTGGTCATCTGGCGTCCTCTTCAGTCTCTAACTCCCCCAATGAGGGTTTCTCTTGTCTTATCAGAGGTGGGTAGTAACCAATTACATTTACTTTTTTCCAAAAAGTAACTTTTTGAGTAGTTTTACTTGAGTAATATTATTATGAAGTATCACTACTCTTGAGAAATAATTCTGGCCATTCTACTCAGTGTGAATAACTTCAGTAAAGGAATAATAAACATGTTTTAACCAAAAATGCATGAGACACAGACACAAACCTACAGTTTATGTTGAAATGACACTTCTTGTTTGTACATAAGGTTTGTTGTTTTAATGTTATTCTATCTGCTGAGCCTGTTGTGCCATTTGGAGAGGCAAAGCAACACCATATATGTCAGGGTTTCTGGGTCTTTGACCCAGTATTCTTAGTTCATGTTCACTGTTTATATTCTGTCTGCTTCACCTCCTGTTTTATTGTGTTAGCCTTGGTCCATGTGCATTATGTTCCGTCCTCTTCCCGTTTATCATTAGGTCATTATGTTCAGCTGTGTACTCACCAGGTTCTAATCTCTCATCACTCAGCCTGTGTATTTATGTCCCTCAGTTCAACCAGTCCAATGTCGTGTCATTGATGTTATTGTGATGTTGTTCTCGCCACTGTTAGGTTGTCCTCTGTTCAGTTCCGTCAGGTCAGCCGGTCAGTTGTCAGTCAGTCTTTCATTCATCCATTCAGTCAGTCGTCCAGCCGGCCAGCCGTTTCCTACTTCTGTTCTGTTTGTTCACTCCGTTGACAATAAAACACCAATCTTCACCTACCTGTGAGTCCAGCGTTTGGGTCCTCCTTCTTTCGTCCACGACCTCATCCTGACAATATATTTATATTACCTTCTGTAAATATTCGTTTAATAATGATTTGGAAAAGTGTTTCTTCTTAGATTTATTGTTTTGTAATCATGTTATTTATATACATTTCTTTTTCTGTCTTTAGTGCAAATTTTGGTATTTTAAACGTTGTTCTTGTCTGATTATCTAATTTTTTTTTTTAATATTAAATCAGATGTTATGATCAGTTACTCAATATTCAAGTAGCCTTTTTTTAAATAAATACCGTTTTACTCTTACATGAGTAATTTCTTGGATGGCTGCTTTTTACTTTTACTTGAATAAAACTATGTTAAGGTAGTGCTACTTTTACTGGAGTACAATTTTTGGCTGCTCTACCCACCTCTGATTGTCAGCAGAGGCTCTACTTTTGGCTCTGTATGATGTCACTGAGAGCAGCAGCTTAGCTACACAGCAGCCCCACCACCTGCTGTTAAACCTTTTTGTCTGTAAGCAGCAGCCAATCAGTTGGAAAAAGCCTGCCTGTGCGTTGTGCTGACCCCAGGCCATGTGCGACACTTTGGTTGTTCCTTACCTTTTTATTAAAGAAGTGTACCAACTCACTGTTTGGTTTTTTTTGTAAAATTCTTTTTTTCCATTTTATTTTTGTTTATTTACTTTTTTAAGGGAAATTCCAGAAAAACTTTGTAGCTCTGTTTTTTAAGGCCACTGCTTTTGGTGATTGACCTACCTACTTGTGTGCCAGCCAATGCACAACTTGCATGAAAAACAACAGAGATGCAGAAAGCAGAGTTTGAACAAAAAACAGACTTTATGCATTAATTTACTCAAGTCTATGTCCCAGGATAGAGCTGGATAAAATGACCAAAAACTGCAGCCCATTCTCTGATTAGGAGATTATCAACGAGTGTTTGGTGGCCTCAAATGTCCTGAGAAAAAATAAGCATTTGAGAATGTACCCAGTACCATTGAAGACGGTTAGAGCTGAAGAAAACTTTGTTTTTTCTTTTCACTATTCTGAAAACAAAAAGTCAGAATTCTCACACTAATCTCACAATTCTGACATTTCTTGGCATTTCTGAGGTTTTTCAGAATTCACTGAGAAAAAAAGTGAGTGGCCCTAATCCTTGACCTTTCCAGGGTGTAACCTGCCTCTCACCCCATGACAGCGGCGATAGGCTCCAGCCCCCTGCGACCCTGAATTGGATAAGTAGAAGAAAATGGTCCGTCTTTTAAAATGCATGTACAGCCATTACAAGCATACAGACTAATTTCACTTTAGGTCAAGTTTACACCATTACAGTGTTACCCAGTCAGTATCACATCACTTTGTTGTTGAATTTCAAATTAAAAGTCTGCTGAAATGTCATAAGTGCAGTTTTTTCTTCACATTCAGAATGCCATTATAAGGAAACCTCGTGTTTCCACGGACTCATTTCACTTTAGATCAACAGCACACACTCTCACCGTCTTACTCATTCAATATTAGGTCAATCTGGTTTTTAATTTTACTTTACAGTTTTTACCGAATGCCTAAACACTAACTGTGAATCCTGTAGCACAATTTCTAAAACTAGTCAGACGTATAGCAAAACCACTCACTGAGTGTGCAAAACTAAAAGCACAAAAACTGCTTTGCACTCAGTTTGCAATTTTGTAACACACACTTTGCAAGACTGTAGGCACAATTCACTGCACAACACTCAATTTCCAAATTTCCAACACACTCCTAGCAAAAGTATACACATGTATGGCTATCATTAACACTAATTTGCCAACTGTCTGGCACACTTTCACATGTGAAAACTTTCTTAGATAATTCGTTCACTTTGCAATCAGCCTAAGCACTATAATACAGGTAAGCTGTGTGTGCGGAGTACAATGGTGGGAGCAGAAAGAGTGAGAAGTAGAGGAGGCCGAGGAAGAGGACGTGGAGGTGAAGAAGTAGGATGAAGAGGACGACAAGGACAAGGAGGAGCAAGAGGAAGACGAGGAGGGGGCAGAGGAAGCATGTTCACTGCAGACCACGTAACCCATATAGTCATTATGGCGATTGCAAATAATCCTATACTTGGAAATAAACACTTGTGTTTGTTTTGATGTGTTTGACTAAACACCAGTACTTGAAGTTTGGATCCCTCCATGCTTATGGATCTATGACAGAAGTATGAGCTCAAACTGACATAGCCTACCTTGTGCACAGGGAAAGCAAACGCCAGATGTGTTTTGTATTCATACCATCGGTGTGCAGTTGGCGCATTGTGTGCTTAGTAGATGATGGCTTGTGTGTACTGTTTGATACGGAAACACCATTTTTACAAAGGTGTGAAGAGTTAATCTAGCTGTGTTTGCTTTTGCAAGAGAACTACAATGTTTTGATTATTGGGTGACAGGTTGTTTTATTTGTGTGTAGAGTTTTGCTAAATTAGCCAATAGTTACATAACATGTGCTTAAGCAATCAGAAAAAACTGTAAGTGAAAAGTATACACCTTCACAGTGTTACTCAATTAATATCAAATTATTTCAAAAATAATAGCAGTTTGAAATCTGACCTTTTTTTTTTACCTGAAATTCTGAATGCCATTATATGGAAATTTAATCCCCCCACAGCAGTTATCTGATTTATATTTCTTACTTTGTTACGCTCTCGCTAGATCCTTATTCTACATGGAAACGACACCAGCATTCTTCCCTCTATGGTTCACCTTTTGCAGTCATACCGCAAATCATTGTGAGCAGGGAGACAATGTCAGGGTTTCAGTGAAGTTCACTGAGACAAAGTCTACAAATGAACAAAAACACTTTACTGGTAGTTCTGTTGTTTGCTGGGTAATTTCCCCTGAATGTGTATTTTAGCCCGTCTTGTTTAGATTCCTGGCCAATTCTAGTTACACGCAGTGTCTGATAACTATTAATCTACAGTTAAACTTGACTAAGGAGATTAAAAACCTGAAAGACAAGTTTCATTTCGGTAAAAACTGAAATGGAGCTTTTTGCAATTCTGGAGAACAGAAAGAGTAAAAAGGTCCTTCCCTGCCCACCACCTCCTCTTTTAATATACAACAAATCAGGAAGCAGATCCCCACTTTCTTTTTGCCACCAAAGACGGTGACCATCCACCTTTTTTAGGCTCTCAGGAATCTCAAATAGTAAGTTCAGTTTATTAACTCTTGAGGAGACTGTTTGACAAATTGTTGATATGATGCTGTTTTATATCAAATTGAATTGAATAATCTTTCTGCTTTATTTTCACTATTCAAGCAAATATTTTTTTGGATGGTTTTCTCATACATCATTATCTGTGATGTGTTTTGAGCACACAGGAAATATATGCAGGTTAAGAGACAAGTTACCTCAAGAAAAAGACTGGGAAGGTGAAAGTAGGGCTAGAAAGAGTAGATGATTGTGAAAGTGAAAGGAGACAGCTTTCCTGTGTTCATAGTTTTTGAGAGCCTGTCATCTGATTTTAACACAGCAAAAATGCATTTAAATGATGAGTTATTTGTTAGAGGCATGTTTATGAAGAAGGAAAATTACTTTTTTCACAGCGTGGGAAATCAAAAGCTGGTCTAATGACTTATGATGTCGTTTGGAAAATACAGAAGTGATATATTCTGATTACCATGATTTTTTGTTTTTGTCAGTTTAACAGTAAACCACACTTCTACACATGATTCGACCTACCCAGAATATGGAAGATGACACCAGGCATGTGGAGATTATAGAGTCATCTGGCATAAATGAGCCGTTTGAGGTTGGAGATCACCTCAATCACAAGTCAAGCCGCAAACAATACGTCCCTCAAAAATGTAGATGTACACCCAAAGTCCTCTGCTTCATAGCAGCTGCTATCATCCTCGTCTTCATCTTCGGTAAGAAAGCAAGTTAAAAGAGGAAGCTGTGGTTTTGTAGTCAGTTGAGTCACTTAATTCAGTTGATCTGTTCCCATCCCTTATCTGGAATCACTGCCACTTTCAGGCTATTTGATTGGCTACCTGGTCCATCGGAATAAGGATTTGGCTCCCACCTGTGCACCCTCTGCTCTCCGCTATGAAGACGTTTCTGTCGCCCATGAGACCGGTGCTGCTCCCCTCATGGACTGGGATGATGTAAAAAAGCTTCTTGCTGAAAAACTGACTACATCCAGTATGGACGCTGTCCTTGGGTGAATAGAGGCTCCATGCACTGCACACATTTTGTTATGTGTGTTGTAGTTTTAACAGTAAGTAACCCGTTTTTGTTTTCCCTGTCACAGTCAGCTGACCAGTAGCAACCACCGGGCTGGTTCTCCTGGTGATGAAGATCTGGGGAACAAGGTGATAACAAAGTTTAAGGAGTACGGCATGAAGACCTGGACTGATGAGCACTTTGTCAAGGTTCAGGACCCCCCAGCATCTGGATACAACAGAATAGTTTTCAAGAACGGATCAGAGGAACGTCCAACGGGTTTCCTGTCCTACAGCGCCAGTGGAACAGCAAGGGTAATCAGAAGGCTAAATTATGAGTAGGACAAATGTACAGTGACACTTGCAGTGACATTTCTGTTTCTGATGGCTCCAGGGTGCAGTGCTGTATGCCCATTATGGACAAGAAGATGACCTGAGGCAGTTAAAGGACATGAACATCGACATGAATAACAGGGTGATGCTGGTCAGAGCTGGAAGGATCAGCTTTGCTGAGAAGGTGGGTGGTTTCAAAATAAGGTGGAACATCATTTGAACGAGACTTTATTCCCTGTGGTACTTGTCAATATTTGTAGATGTCCTCTGTTCTTAACCTTCAGTAGAATTCCATTAGAATTTTCGTGTGTGTGTTTCTGTACAGGCGAGACCTTCCGAACTATATGACCTTTTAAGATCTGCAGATTTATATTTTCATACTTTTCTCATAATCTTTCTCCTCCTTTCCTTCATCTGCCTCCTCCATCACTGCATTCTCCTTTGTCATCTCCATCTCATCCTCTTTCTCCCCAACTGAATAAGAATCATACTTTATTCATCGCAGAAGAAATTATGTAAACAAAGACTCGCGTTTCCCCTTTTTACCATGAAACTTCGTTTTATATTATGTGATTCATTCGAATAATTTTACTGTTGGTGAACTTAGCTTCCCATTGCCTTGTTTCTCTGCTTATAGGTAGCCAATGCAGCCAAAGTGAACGCCTCTGCTGTGCTGATCTACCCAGACCCTGCTGATTACTCGATCGGCGAGAGCACTCCACTCTTTGGACATGTGAGTGAAGACAGTTTTTACTCCTCAGGTGTAAATCACCTGGGAAAATACTCAGATGAGTACACTGAAGGAAAGGTGAAGACTGTTGTTTAAATATGAAATGAGAGGACAGATGTTTGACATGTCGACAATACACATGTTGTGAAGTGCATTTAAACCTAGCACTGTTCATAAGAGGAAGTAGTTGTGCTTCCTCTACCAGTGCAATAATCTAAATGATAACCACAATAATAATGGGGTTCATGTGTTTAGTTTGATTAAAGCTACCTTTGAAAAGATGTCATGATCCACTCTAAGATCATCTTTTCATCTGTCTGATTCCCACAGGTCCACATGGGCTCTGGGGATCCCTACACCCCAGGCTTCCCCTCCTTCAACCACACCCAGTTTCCACCTGTGCAGTCTTCAGGCCTGCCAAATATTTTGGCTCAGACTATCACAATGGGCATGGGAATGAACATTCTGAGGTAAGACTCACAAACATCATACTGGTATCAGAAAGATGGTTGAAGCTTGTAATAAACAGGGCATCAATAAAGGGTTGATGTTTGTCTGCATCCCACAGGCAGCTCGGGGGTAGACCTCAGCCAAATGGTTGGGGGAGCATCAATAGACTCGGAGATGAGAGCGATGTTATTACTGTGGAAGTCAACAATGTCCTTACTGAGAAAAGGATAAATAATTTCTTTGGGGTCATCAAAGGCTTTGTGGATGCAGGTACAGCAAAGATGAATAATGAGAGAGATCCTGTGATCAGGAAATATGGAAACGATGCGAGTGATGAATGTCCTGTGACCGTCTGCAGATCGATACGTGGTCATTGGGGCCCAGAGGGATGCGTGGGGCCCGGGCTTTGCAGCATCAACCGTGGGCACCAGCGTCCTCGTAGAGCTGGCGCGTTCCATCTCTGACATGGTGGAGAACGGTGAGCACCTGTCGGCAGCTGATGTTTGGTTTTTAATTTCCAAATAAAATGTTCCTGGACGTACACTTCACGTCAGATACTGAGCAGCTAAAGAACATGCTGGCTTCATGAGTTTGATTAATTGTGTTTCCACTTTGATAGATGGATTCAAACCGAGGAGGAGTATTGTGTTTGCGAGCTGGAGTGCGGGAGAGTATGGGAGTGTTGGCGCCACCGAGTGGTTGGAGGTAAGAAGTGCATGGCAAAGGTTCAGATTAGCTGCATTTTTCTTTTACTCAACAAAAATAAATCTTCTCATTGTACTTTTTTTGCGATTTCCTTCATCTTTGGTGCTAAAAGAGAAACCCCCCCAAAATGCATGAGATATCAATGGAAAGCCCAGGATGTCTTCTTCTTCGTACATCAGGATTTTATAGGATAGCTCAAATAAGTCAAAAGATGTAGACCAAAAACAAATGCCCATTAAAGAAGACGTAAATGAATAGACTTATTCTGAGGAGGATAATTATTAGTGCTCAGTCTCATTCATATATTGGATATTTCTTTGTTCCAGGGTTATCTGTCCTCTCTGAGCATGAAAGCATTCACCTACATCAACCTGGACGGCATTGTGACAGGTATTGGTTGCCATGGATGCAGACTTCTTGTACTCATGAAGCTGGAATGTGCAGAAAATAGGTTTAAATATTAAAGAAATTTCTTCCAGTCAGAGAATGGTGCATATAATTAAATTTTTGCTTGATGCATAAAGTTAAAAGATTAAAACTAATAAAACAAGTTTTAAAAAGAGACTTTTCCATTTGATTACATTTTGTATGATGAATTATGCAGAAAAAGTAGAATTGGGCTCAAAGATCTATCGCTTTATCACCTATTCAGGTTGTAAATCGTGTTTTTAAAAAGTAACTAAGTAATTAATTACTTTTGAAAATAAGTAATCAGTAAAGTAACGGGATTATTTTTTGGGGGAAGTAATCAGTAATTAGTTACTGATTACTTTTTTCAAGTAACTTGACCAACACTGCTTATGTTTGAGGATAACTAAATATTAGTGGTCTTGTTATTCTAGGTCAGAATGGGTTTAAAGTAGCAGCCAGCCCGTTGCTGCACAGCCTGGTCCAAAACGCTCTGAAAGAGGTAAGTCCACAGCTGATCTCTTCTGCAGAAATAATTCTGTTGGTCAGTTTTATTTGTAAAATAAAACAAGAGTTTAATCAAAGTATTTGTTTTCTTCTTAGGTGAACTATGACAAGGACAAGTCTCTTCTTTCTCAGTTTGGAAAGAACAACTGGGAGTCTGCTATGTGAGTCCGTCTAATTAAAGATAACAAAGTACAGCCAGTGATGATTATCACAGCCTTCTTGTTTGAAAGTAGGCTGTCATTCTCACTCTTCTTTTTTGCGTTTGATTTTGAAGTCTGGAGCCTCTGAGGATGGACAGTGCTGCGTATCCTTTCCTCGCCTTCTCCGGCATTCCCTCAGTCGCTTTCAGATTCCACTCTGGAAGTTCAGTAAGTGAATTCTTCTGTACTACAAGTTCTTAAATAGTTTCTTAACTAATGCCAACTTTGTAGATCTGAGAGTAGTTCTTAAAACATCCTGTGTGCCTCCTCAGGACTACCCGCACTTTGGCACAATCCTGGACACCCGAGAAAACCTGAACTCTGTCACAGCCAGCCAGGTTCCTCAGCTGGCTGTGAGAGCGGGCCAGTTTGCAGGTCACATAGCGCTGAGGCTGGTCCATGACCACCTGCTGCAGATGGACCTCAAGAAGTACAACCAGCTCATACGCAGCCACGTGGTTCAGATTAATGGGAAGGTCAAGGCTGTTCAGAGGGTGAGTGCTCACCAGTGTCCTTGTAAATGAAGATAGTATTTACCTTGTTGAGAGCAGGGCTGCAGAAATCAGGAGCAACTTGACTGTTGTCGTGTTTTTCATCACTCAACTTAAATGATCAGTTTTGAATCAGTTTGTTTTGCCTGGTTACTCCTCTCATCATAGAAGACAAAGCTGTGGTCAGGTCTTGAATGTCCAGCTTACTAACTCGAGTTTGAGGGAGAAAAGTCATCCCTGCATGTTTGTGTGCTTGCAGATGCAGCCCCAGCTGTTGCCCAAAGCTCTGACAGTGCGGTGGTTGATCATGGCCTCTGGCTCCTACAGCCGTGCCTCTAGCGCGCTGGCAGCCGACATCCAGAACAGCGACCTGGAGGACATCGAGATGTGCCGCGTGATCAATGACCGCATCATGACGGTAAGGGGGAAAAAACTCAGCCCATCAAGTTTAGTTGATTTCACAAGCTGCCACCTCTGCTTTTGATGAGCTGAAATTACAACTTTAGTGTTGGTTTAGCTACCTTTGGATCGTATATTAAGTGGGATACATCACATTTTAATCACAGTCAAGTGTAATAGTTGATGTAGGTAGTGTTCAGTGTCTGCTTTCTGCTTTTCAAAGGACGGGACTGTCCAATAAATTTGTTGATAACGTTGGTTTTTATCCAGCTCTTTCATGATGTCCGTCTTCTTGCTATAGGTGGAAAGGAACTTCCTGTCACCCTACGTTTCTCCCAGAGACAGCCCCTTCCGTCACATCCTGCTGGGCTCTGGTCCCCACACCCTCAAAGCTCTGACCAACCACCTCGACTCTTTGACGACTGCCAACCCCGACGCAGACGCCGAGCTGTTCCGCAACCAGTTTGCCCAGGCGACCTGGACCATTCAGACCTGTGCCAACTCCCTAGCAGGGGACATCTGGTCTCTGGATAATGAAATCTAGAAAAGTCCTTTTCCCTCCCTTGTTCATGGTTTGGCCCTCTTATTACAACTGGCAGTGCTGTTGTGATTAATCACCACGTTTTCAGTGGATATCTACTAAGTCATCATATTGTTTTCACAATGTTCATTTGTTAAAAGCGCCGTATGATGACAATAAGTCAATGACTTTCTATAGTTTACCATGAGGAAAACTGTTTTTTTTTTGTTCTACTATTGCTGCTGCGGTGTTCAAACCTGAGCTTTATTTTTTTTTATCACTAGCTAAAATATCTCATACTGTGATAGATACAGAAATTTCCGATTGATTTTTACAGAAGCACCAGTGTATAAAGATTTGCAATAATCAGCGGCATTAAAAATAAAAACAACAACAACAACAAAACAACGCAAAGCCCTGATTATATGCATGAATTTAATAAAGTGATCTGAATCAAATACGAAACACATTTCCTGGCATTGGAGCTAATCTGTGCAGACCTGTCAAAGCAGGGGAGAAGGTCCTCAACCATGTGGCACTGAAACAGAACCCACGTGTTTATTTATTGAGTTATTTATTTATCAGTGGCAGGGGTCACTATAAATAGTTTTTAATCACGTTTTATATAAAAGTATAATTATCAGGAGCAGTAATTTCCAAAATGTTAATAACAGTAGGTAGTTTTTTTAATATTATGGTGATACTGTTTCCCATAATGTGTACATTCAGTACAAAACTTTGTTTTCGCACACGTGCAATGCGCCTGTTCAACTGAAGAAATTATTTGATTGGTTGAGTAATGTCACGTGGGATGGCTTATAACGTACGCGTTTAACCCGTTTGCTTCCTGTGTACGTCGAGTACCGTAAACACAAAAGAAAAAGCTGCGCACATTAAAAATAACCTTACCGTAAGTTCGTGGAAAGCTGCGCAGAGTAAAATATAAACGATCTGGTTCCACACAGAACGTCATCTGGGTCCAGATCCGGACCGCGATCCGCCCATTGCCTACTCAAGGGTTAGAATAAACAATGTAAATAAAAATATTGTCGTTAGAAAAGATTAGAGGAAGTATGTTACCACTGAGCGGTGACTCCAAACTCGTGATCTCGCCCTTTCACGCCCATTTCTTTCCCAACTGCGCTAAAGATCTTCCTGCTCAGAGAACTGTGTCCCCCGATTTATGATGCTGACATCGGTCACAGAGAGGCAACAGTCTGACACAGTAAGTTCGCCATGTAACACATCAGAGAGAATTTAGATAAGGATAAGCGTAAAAGTGTTGTGCATTTGTTTCATTTGCTCATTAATTTGGGAAAACACACTCTGGTGTAGTGTAGTCTGTGCCGTGGAAAGAGCATTATGTGGCTGTTTGATCACGACTATGTACTAATCAGATTAGTTTTCAGATCTATATTTCTCACTGTGTAAGACACGGTCTGAGTGACTACAACGACTCTACGTGGAAACAACATCAACACCCGTCCGTGTGCTGCACAGTTTCTGCAGTCATAGCGCGAATTGTTTTGACCTGGGAGCCGAGGTCGAGGTTTCAACTACTGTTTGCTGAGCAGAAAAAGTTTTATTTATTATTATTTTTGTTGTTGTTGTGCAATTCCTTTCGTAATTTCCCCTTAAATGGCCCACATGTCACTGCAGTATGAATGTTGCAGGGTTTTTTTCAGCTTCCATCTGTATTTTAACGACAAGAGGTGCATTTTACGCCCTCCAGTTTAGACTCATTGTCCACTTTAGTCACATGCGTTGTCTGATAACTTTGAATCCACAGCAGAATTCTGCATGTGCGTCCTCTATGACAGTCCTCAGCCAGCAGTGGAAAGCCTCTAAGTGGCTCTGCAGTATCACATATGAGTTAATGAAAAACAATCCTGAGTGATCAGAAACTCTCTTCTGTAATCTTGTCGCGGGTGTAGTGTTTATGTGTTTGACATTATGTGCACGTTTAACAGAAATAATATTTCTTCTGATAATGCACGTACCTGTAGATATGATAAGAACTGTACAGGGAAGCATTACTACATAAGACCCCAGACCCATTTTTACTTTCAAGAAAACTATGGGAGAGTCAGTGTTAAAACTTTAACAGAAACTTTCCTCAACGTGTAAAGAGGTTTCTTATGGGCTGAAGAGATTCTTATGATTAGCTTGTATAGATTCTGTCCCATAGCTGAAGCTTCTTATACAACTTGCCTTTGACTTCTTAACAGTGGAGGAATTATTATTTGATTTGTGATGAATCTGTAAGGTTACCCACTTCCAAAGAGAAGAACAGTCTGTACTTGTTATGGTATTTTCATTTTAATGAAAAGAGACACAACCACAAATCCACAAAAAAAACACATTGCATAAAAGTTATAAATTTATTTGCATTTGTCATTGAGTGAAGGAAGTAGTTGATCCCCTACAAACATCCAGAATTCTGGCTTCCACAGATTTCAATCAAACAATCAATCAATTACAAGCACTCCTGATCGCAACTCTTTATGAGTATAAATTGACCCAGCCCACAGAAACAGTTTATCCATTCCTACCTCGCTACCACGATGGGCGAGACCAAAGAGTCGGTGGTGTCATTGTGTGTCGACCTGTGCAGGACACTGGCCTTTTGCTCCCCTGCCAGCTCTGCCTTTAGGATAAGAAGAATCGGACCAATGACAAGACATGGGATATATTCTTTGGATGTTCCTGCAAGTAAAAAGCAGCAACCCACTGCTCGCACTGTGAGGGATTTAAGTTGAATAAAAAGTTACATTCACGCACCACCTGACTTTAAGTCTCTTTGGAGGATAAAATGCCTGTCATTTAAAGACTTAAACTTGGCTGGAGTAGTCTAACTTTTTGGTTTATCTTCTCAGAATCCTCTGAAGCAGCCATGGACCAAGCAAGATCAGCGATATCCCAAATTGTAAGTATTCAGTGAGTGTTATAAGATAAATCTTAAAATAACAAGCTTAGTATTAAGCTTGAATCCCTCCCTTTATTTATTTATTTTTCCATTTCCACCTCTTAACTGAAAGGTTACTTCAAATATACATTTCACTGTGCAGTATTTCCTTTGGCACAGGGACACTCTACCAAAATCCAATTCACAAACCAAGACACTTTTCTCTTGGGGGATAACACAAACTAAATCCAAATGGAAAATCTGAATCTAACTTACCACCTACCGCATGTAGCGAATCACTAGCCTGCTAGTGCACTGCAGGCTAGTGAAACTGCTCTGGTGTAATGACTGACCTGCTTAGAGGAACTGTCGAGGCCGAACACAAGAACTTCAGTTTTTGGCACTGAGATGGAGGAAATTTGAAGACTTTCAATCAGTAATGACAGTGAAACATTCACTGAGGCAGGAGGGACTGTTGAGGCTTTTGGATTAACAGAAAAGTAAAACAGTGTATCGTCAGCATAGCAGTGGTATGAAATCCTTTGAAACTGTTTAATCGAAGACTCGTGGTAACATATATTAAGAAAACAGAACTGGATCAGTGGGCATGCTGTCTATGATTCCCACCCAGGTTCTATATTCTTTGGTAGTTACTGAAATAATATGTTTTGCTTACCCTGACCTTTTCTGTTTCTGTTTTGTTAGTTTAACAATGAACCACACTCCTACACACGATTCAACTTGCCTGATAATATGGAAGGTGACACCAGCCAGGTGGAGATGATACAGTCGTCTGACATGAATGAGGAGGTTGGAGAGAATGGCGACGAAGGCCACCTTAGTCACAAGTCAAACCGCCAACCACACGTGGCTCAAAACTTTGAATGTACAACCAAGAGCCTCTGCTTCATGGCAGCTACCATCGTCTTCACATTTGTCATTGGTAAGAGAGGGAGAAAGGCATAGTTGGCATATTTCTGTTTGTCTGAGGAGATACTTACACCTAGAAAGTTACATTTTTTTAAACATTTTTCATGTGTGTGTGAAAACTTACAAAGTATAATTTTATCATCTGAAAAACATAGCCCAGCTTTGACCTTGCATTCATCTGAGCAACAGTTTGACAGTTTATAGCCATGAATTTAGTCTGGAGGTGTAAGCGCTGATAGTGTACAAACTTTAGGTCTCTTGGTCCCTCACTGGTATTTCAAAATGCTGACTCTGTGCTATGGTCTGGTCTTGGGTGTGTTCCCTTTCCTTATTAGTAATTGTTTCCTCATTTTAAATGACTACCACGTTCAGGCTATTTGACTGGCTACCTGGTTCATAAGAATAAGGATCTGAATTGCTCCTGTGCACCTTCTGAAGATGATATTACCCATAAGACTGGTGCTGTCCCTTTCATGGACTGGGATGATGTGAGAAAACTGCTTGGTGATAAACTAAATACATCCAACTTAGAGATTGCACTAAGGTGAATAGAAACCCCACACATTGCATGTACAGTGCTGTACAAATTTTATGTGCATTGCAGTTTTAAATGAGAATAACTGGGCCCTGTTTTCTTGCCTCCATTTGTTTTCCCTGTGTTCGTTCACAGTCAGCTGACCAGTAGCAACCACCGGGCTGGTTCTCCTGGTGATGAAGATCTGGGGAACAAGGTGATAAAAAAGTTTAAGGAGTACTGCATGAAGACCTGGACTGATGAGTACTTTGTCAAGGTTCAGGACCCCCCAGCATCTGGATACAACAGAATAGTTTTCAAGAACGGATCAGAGGAACGTCCAACGGGTTTCCTGTCCTACAGCGCCAGTGGAACAGCAAGGGTAATCAGAAGGCTAAATTATGAGTAGGAAAAATGTACAGTGACACTTGCAGTGACATTTCTGTTTCTGATGGCTCCAGGGTGCAGTGCTGTATGCCCATTATGGACAGGAAGATGACTTCCAACAGCTGAACAACATGAACATCAACATGAATAACAGGGTGATGCTGGTCAGAGCTGGAAGGATCAGCTTTGCTGAGAAGGTGGGATGCTTAAAAAGATGCAAAAGTTGTATTAGTAAACTATTCAAACAGGAATTATCTTTCCTGGGGTGACTTGGGTAATATCTGTGCGTGTTGTAATTCCTTGCAAATCTGTCATGTCCCTAAATTGCAATTTGAAAATGTCAAAATATCAAACAGAAGTTTTAGTCCAGTTTAAATCTGGTTTTGTTTTTGTTTTTTGTGTGTGTGTAAAAAGCTTTGACTTCTCTACACTTTTCTTCATCCTCTTTCCTGCATGAGGCTGTGATGAAATAAAGCTTGGAGAACATTTTGTGCATAAATTCAGGAGAGACTGTTTTGCTAAATGGCACAGATTCACACATAGAAGTGACATGTTTAAATCTATCAGATGAACAGGCTTAATATGTGGCAGCTGATGTGACAGGGTAGGCAATAGGGTACTTTGTAAATCTGAGGTCATACTAGTGATACCAGTTTAGTGATTGTGGGACTTAAGTTTACTTCTTTTTGCATGAAACACTGCAAAAAGATGGATGGATTCATGCAAAAATCTTTACTGTTGGTGAACTTAATTTTCCATTGCCTTGTTTCTCTGCTTATAGGTAGCCAATGTAGCCAAAGTGAACGCTTCTGCTGTGCTGATCTACCCAGACCCTGCTGATTACCCTATTGGAAATGATACTTCACTCTTTGGACATGTGAGTGAGGGCAGTTTTAAAATGTCTTGGAATAAAACCCACTGAAGTGCTCTACGTGCTTAGTTTGTTTGATGTTCTCAAGATTCAAAGAATTGGAATGCAGTGGGAGCTTTTCTGGAGTTTTGAGCAAGTGAGGGTGCTACCAAACAAATCATAACTCCCTGGCAATTGTTTAATTCCTGGTCATACAGTATTGCTGGTAGGTTCTGTAGAAGCATAGACAAAAAGACAGACAGGGAATATGAAGACTGATTTGACATGTATTACAAACTCTAAAGTCTGTAAACCTAATACTGTTGCTAAGAGGAAGCAATTGCACTGCATTGTGTTTTTCTTCTGATTCCCACAGGTCCACATGGGCTCTGGGGATCCCTACACCCCAGGCTTCCCTTCCTTCAACCACACCCAGTTTCCACCTGTGCAGTCTTCAGGCCTGCCACATATTTTGGCTCAGACTATCACAATGGGCATGGGAACCAAAATTCTGAGGTAAGACTCACAAACATCATACTGGTATCAGAAAGATTGTCGAAGCTTGTAATAAACAGGGCATCAATAAAGGGTTGATGTTTGTCTGCATCCAACAGGCAGCTCGGGGGTAGAACTCAACCAGATGGTTGGGGGAGCATCAATAGACTCGGAGATGAGAGCGATGTTATTACTGTGGAAGTCAACAATGTCCTTACTGAGAAAAGGATAAATAATGTCTTTGGGGTCATCAAAGGCTTTGTGGATGCAGGTACAGCAAAGATGAGTAATGAGAGAGATCCTGTGATCAGGAAATATGGAAACGATGTGAGTGATGAATGTCCTGTGACCGTCTGCAGATCGATACGTGGTCATTGGGGCCCAGAGGGATGCGTGGGGCCCTGGCTTTGCAGCATCAAGCGTGGGCACCAGCGTCCTCGTCGAGCTGGCGCGTTCCATCTCTGACATGGTGGAGAACGGTGAGCACCTGTTGATACTTTATACATGCTTCTCTTAGGCACTATCATGGGAAAGCAGATCATTCATTTTCATTGCTATGCAAAGGATACCCAGTTTAATGTATCAGTGAAGCCAGATGGCACGCACCAATTAGTTGAACGACAGGAATGTCTTAAAGCCATAAAGACCTGGCTCTAACTTCCTGCTTCTAAATGAAAACCAAGGCTATCATACTTGGCCCTAACAATTGCATTGTCTTGGAATGAAATAAAACTTTTAGATATCTTGGGGTTGTTTTTGACCAGGATGTGTCTTCAGTTGTTTCAAAGTGCTGGACTGAGAATACTGACAGGGACTAGAAAGAGAAAACATTTCTCCGATACTGTCTTTGCTTCACAGGCTTCATGTTAAATCCCGAATCTTATTCAAAAACCTTAACATTCTCAAAAAAGGTCTTGAATAATCAGGCCCCATCGTATCTTAAAGACCTCACAGTATGTAATTACCCAGGCTGAGTACTTGACTCTCAGTCTGAAGGCCTACTTGTGGTTCTCACAATATTTAAAAGGAGAATGGGGGGGCAGAGCCTTTAGCTTTCAGGGTGCTCTTCTTTGGAACCAACTCCCAGGTGGATTTGGGAGACTGACACCGTTTCTACTTTTAAGATTAGGCTTTAAACTTTCCTTTTTGCTACAGCTTATAGTTATGGCTGGATCAGGTGATCCTGAATCCTCCCTTAGTTATGGTGCTGTGGGCCTCCCATGATGCACTGAGTGCTTCTTTACCCACCTCTTTTTCTTCCTAATTTTTCTTGCTGTTAAGAGGGAGTTTTTATTTTCCACTGTCACCAAGTGCTTCAAGTCTGATTGTTGGCGTGTTCTCTGTTTTACCTCTTTAGCTTGCAATTTGGCTGTATATAGATAAAACTGAATTGGGGAAAAAAACCAAATGAATACGTAACAGTAATGAAATTGATGTAAACTTCACATCAGACGCTAAAGTTTGTCACTGAGCAGCTAAAAAACGCGCCGGCTTCATTAGTTTTATTAAATGTGTTTCCACTTTGTCAGATGGATTCAAACCCAGGAGGAGCATTGTGTTTGCCAGTTGGAGTGCGGGAGAGTATGGGAGTGTTGGCGCCACCGAGTGGTTGGAGGTGAGAAATGCAAGGCAAAACTTCATTAATAATGAGTGTACTCTGTTCATGTAAATACACGCTATAATAGCTTAATTTTTCATGTCATATATTCAACAAAGTGATGGAAAAATTTCTCAGAGATTTTGGTTCATATTGACACAATAGCATCAAGCATTTGCTGCACATTTGTCAGTTTCATCTCACATCTGGTTCATGTCTACATGCATAAATTGGCTTATTAGAGAGCAAACATTTGAAAAGATGTACCTAACAAAGTGGCTGAGTATAAATTTATTTTGGCTATTTCTTTGTTCCAGGGTTATCTGTCCTCTCTGAGCATGAAAGCAGTCGCCTACATCAACCTGGACGGCATTGTGACAGGTATTTGCTGCCATGGATGCAGACTTCTTGTACCCCTGAAGCTGTTTAATGTCAAACTTTTACAAACACATGCAAAAAGCATCACTTATGTTTGAGGATAACTAAATATTAGTGGTCTTGTTATTCTAGGTCAGAATGGGTTTAAAGTAGCAGCCAGCCCGTTGCTGCACAGCCTGGTCCAAAACGCTCTGAAAGAGGTAACTCCACAGCTGATCTCTTCTGCAGAAATAATTCTGTTGGTCAGTTTTATTTGTAAAATAAAACAAGAGTTTAATCAAAGTATTTGTTTTCTTCTTAGGTGAACTATGACAAGGACAAGTCTCTTCTTTCTCAGTTTGGAAAGAACAACTGGGAGTCTGCTATGTGAGTCCGTCTAATTAAAGATAACAAAGTATAGCCAGTGATGATTATCACAGCCTTCTTGTTTGAAAGTAGGCTGTCATTCTCACTCTTCTTTTTTGCGTTTGATTTTGAAGTCTGGAGCCTCTGAGGATGGACAGTGCTGCGTATCCTTTCCTCGCCTTCTCCGGCATTCCCTCAGTCGCTTTCAGATTCCACTCTGGAAGTTCAGTAAGTGAATTCTTCTGTACTACAAGTTCTTAAATAGTTTCTGAACTCTTTTAACTAATGCCAACTTTGTAGATCTGAGAGTAATTCTTAAAACATCCTGTGTGCCTCCTCAGGACTACCCGCACTTTGGCACAAACCTGGACACCCGAGAAAACCTGAACTCTGTCACAGCCAGCCAGGTTCCTCAGCTGGCTGTGAGAGCGGGCCAGTTTGCAGGTCACATAGCGCTGAGGCTGGTCCATGACCACCTGCTGCAGATGGACCTGAAGAAGTACAACCAGCTCATACGCAGCCACGTGGTTCAGATTAATGGGAAGGTCAAGGCTGTTCAGAGGGTGAGTGTTCACCAGTGTCCTTGTAAAAGAAGATAGTATTTACCTTGTTGAGAGCAGGGCTGCAGAAATCAGGAGCAACTTGACCATTGCTGATATATCAGTATTGACATTGATACAATGATGCCAATACAAGTTTTTAACAAAGGAAACAGAGAAGAGAGAAACACACTTCGACCATGTTATGAGTGTTGATGTTACATAGTTGGTCCACCAGAGGTCATTCTGAGACTTCGCTGTTGACAACATGTAATTGGAATGCCAGAAACACAACAACTATCTGATTACAGGCCTGTACTTCAAAGCTGGAATTCTTCCTATCCAGGTAACTAAAAGGTTTCTGTATTACAAAGAAGTTTCACTTCTTCTTCATTTTTATTTATATGGGGTCAAATCACAACAGTCGCCTCAAGGCAATTTATATTGTAAGGTAAAGACCTTACAATAATGCAGAGAAAACCCCAACAGTTAGACGATCACCTATTAGATAGCACTTTGCGACAGTGGGAAGGAAGAACTCCCTTTTAACAATAGAAACCTCTTGCATAACCATGATCAGAAATATGCTTTCTCTTTCTAATCCCTGTCAGTACTCTGGCTGCAGCATTTTGGATCAACTGAAGGCTTAATTCCAGTAGTCCAACCTAGAAGTACTAAATGTATGAACTAGTATCAACATTACTTTGAGTACGATGTTTCTAATTTTAGAGATATTGCACAAATGCAAGAAAGCAGTCCTACATATTTGTTCAATATACACACTGCAGGACATTTGCTGGTCAAAAATGACTTCAAGATTCCTCACAGTGTTATTGGAGGACAAGTTAATCCATCTATCCTAATGGCATATCCCAGCTACCATGGGGAAGTATACCTTGACCAGGTCAACAGTCTGTTGCAGGGCTTATGTAAGCATGTGTTATGTAAACAGAATTGGTCCTAACACAGAAACCTGTGGAACTCCATAGTTAACCTTGGTGTGTGAAATAAGACTTCCCATTTACATGAACAAATTGTATTGTATTAGATGGATATGATTCAAATCAATGCAGCACACTTACAGCATGCTCTAATGGCTGAAATAAAATATTATGGTCAGCAGTATTGAACGCTGCACTGAGGTCTAGCAGGACAAGCACAGAGGGCATAAGAAGATCATTCGTACCCTTCACTAAAGCTGTTTCTGTGCTGTGAATTCTGAAACCTGACTGAAACTCTTCAAATAAACAATTCCTCTGAGATGATCACTTAGCTGTTTTACTCTTTCAAGAACTTATGAGATAAAGGAAGGTTGGATGATAGAGATGTGATAGTGAGTCTGAGAGGTTAAGAGTTGAGATATTAGGTCTAAGTCACACAGTTGGCATTTTGCCGGCATTTCTTTCTGCCTTCAAATAGACTAAACTTTATTTATATTGCAGCTGTTTTCAGTCTTATAGTCTTCAGTCTTAGCCTGGATATGCTGAGTTCGCTTTGGGCTCTGAGCAGAATCGGGCAAAGCGTAAACGATTAATCCAAGACTTAATTAGAGTAAAAGAAGATTATTTTGAAACTACATTTTTATTTTATTAATTAAGGACTCATTAACAACTACATAAAAAAGAAATGTTATATTTAGTTAAATGAAATCTATTTATCTAGTTGAAAGCAAGTTGAAGAGATGTAGAGTAACGTCACCTCTCTTACTCTTTTGCCCAGACTCTGGTCAGATCTTGCACGTCCAGTTAGCAAATTGAGTTTATTGTGAAAACTAAATCACTCCTGCATATTTGTCTGCTTCCAGTTGCAGCCCCAGCTGTTGCCCAAGACCCTGACTGGGCAGTGGTTGGTCATGGCCTCTGGCTCCTACAACCGTGTCTCTAACATATTGACAGCTGACATCCAAAACAGCGACCTGGAAAACGTGGAGATGTGCCGCATGATCAATGACCGCATCATGACGGTAAGGCTTCCAACACTCAGTAATTCTTCCTGAGAAATTCTGTGGAAAATATGGACATATCTTAGCAATTGTTGCTGTTATTGTAAATATTTCCTTCTTTTGAACTGATATCAAGGCTTATAAAGTGGAGACAACAATAAAGCTAAAGCTAAGCTGCTATCTGAGCTTTTGGCCAAAGGATTTCATATATTTTAGTGTGGTTTAGCTACTTTTGTGTCATATTTAAAATGGAATACGTCATATTTTATTTTACTGCATTACTTTTTATCTACTGTAAAGCGCAATAGTATTCAAGGTAGTTTTCTTTTTAGCTGCTAATTGCCTCCTTTTATATGACAGAAAAGTCTGGTGACCCAGAACACTTTTAACAAACTCCTCCATGTTCCTCCTCCTGTTACTATAGGTGGAAAGGAACTTCCTGTCACCCTACGTTTCTCCGATAGACAGCCCCTTTCGCCACATCCTGCTGGGCTCCGGCCCCCACACCCTCAAAGCTCTGACCAACCATCTCGACGCTCTGAAGTCTGCCAGCCCAGAGGCCAACGCCGAGCTGTTCCGCAACAAGCTTGCCCAGGCGACCTGGACCATTCAGGCCTGTGCCAACTCCCTAGCAGGGGACATCTGGTCTCTGGATAATGAATTCTAGAAAAGTCCTTTGCCCTCCCTTGTTCATGGCTTGGCCCTCTTATTACAACTGGCGGTGTGACAGCCAGTATGATGGTGTGATTAACAGACAGTTTTTTAATGGATTTCCACAAAGTCATCACATCTGTTCCACAGTGTTCATTTTCCTTTTTCTAAAATTTTCCATAAAACCAATATATGATATGTCATGATAGAAAATATGTGAGCCTTCCGCTTAAAAATACTTGCACAAAGAAAAAAACAAATCTTGAATTTGAACCTGTGGTATTTTAAATATCACGATCTTCAATACTTTGGCCCTCATCATGTCACGCCAATATCATAGCTACAAGCCACTGAGCACAGATGGTTGGTGTGCCAGTGGTTGGAAAGCGGTCCTGCCATCTGAATCCAAAGACGCTTCTGAGGCACCGCGTGTTGAACGAGTTGAGTCGTCTCATTTAGGTGATCCAGGTTTCATGTCCATACAGTAAGGGGCTGTTGACACAGGGCTGCTACACTTTGATCTTTGTGTGGTCAGTCAGCACTTTATTTTTACACACCCTGCAGGACAATAAGGCCACGATAGTGTTTACCTTCCTGAGTCATCAACTGAGTTCCATATTAAGTGAGAGGGTAGTGTTGATGGTAGAACCCAGGAAAGTTATTTTAACTGCACGGGTGCAGATATTCATAGTGATGGAGGGAGGGGTGAGGCCATCTTATGCACAGATGTTCATCTTTTTTCTGGCTGACAGTGAGCCCAAACTATTTACTCAAAGATTAGAGGATGCTCGTCAGTCTCTGGAGGATAGCCTCAGTGTGGGCCACGAGGGTAAAGAGCATCTCCCTGATTAAGTACTATCCTGACTTGTCTTCAAGCACAGAAAACAGCAAATGTGCCTATGACTTTGACCTTTTTGGGTAAGGACTAATTAGGATCTCATTGTGTGCATATTTAGCTAAAAAAATGACAAATACTGTAGGAGGAGTAGCGATTATTGATTATGAAAGGATGGACGGACAATGTATACCTCTGGCTTAAGCTCATCCTTTGTCCTATACCATGGAGAACATCAGTCCTTTGGCTGGATGAAATAAAAATGTAAAATAACCATCACAGTATCACTTTAGCAAAAGCATCTCAGAGTACCTGATATTAAAATCAGAGGCCAGAGCTTTTTCATGTGATGGATCATCTAAAGAAGCACAGTTTCTGAACCATCGTTTCAGGTCATGATAATTCACTATCATTACCAGCTGTTGCTAATGTCTGGATTAGCTGGGATGTCTTCTTGTCCAATATTGTCTGGAAAACTTTAAGCTAACTGCAGTGGTTTCATCCTGATTTGTTTGAAAAAATAATAAAGGTGGCACCTCACTCTTCTCTTTTTATTGCATTTGTTAAACCTGCTTCTGCTTGTTTCACCACTGCAATTTTAGCTAAAATTGGAAGAGACCACTAGCCTCAACAGTGTAGGGGAGTAGGGCACGTGAAGTAATGGCTACTGTATTCTACCAAAGATACGATTTTACGACAAAAAATGCACTTATTTGGGTACATGGTTTCAAGGTGTAAGGTTTAAGAGCCCATTTCATCCGGCCCAGCTGATCTGTTCCATCTTCAAGCTCTACTATTGAAGGAATTTTGGCTTTAAAGAAAGGAGTGTTACAAACACTTACCATGGCCACAGCATTGTGGTCCAGTATTATTTCCATAACTAATCACCACTCTACACTGTGGATTTAGTTTGAATGAATAAAACTACATTTTACCTTTTGATGAATTTGTTGAGATTTCCTTTGTTCCTTTTTTTTCGTTTCATGTCTCCAATGGAGAGCCGAGCTTCTGTATGCTGAAAGAGGTTCAGATAATTTTCTTGATTTCTGTTAAGATCAAAAGTTGGTGAACTTGGAAAAAAAATGTAAAATTCCTTTGTGCTTGCAAATTGTTAAAATATTCAGCTAAAAAAACAAATAAACTGTGAACACATTTTCTTGGCCTTACAGTTTTCTTCTTCAATAAACACAACTATTTGAGTTTTGCTTAATTATTCACATTGAGGTGTAGTAGAGGTGAGTGGACTCATCCAAATATCACTAGTATCGATACCAACACTGTTATTGGTATTGGACTGATAGTAACACTAAGTATGTAGCCCACTGAAGTGTGTTAAATGATTTAAAATAAAAATTAACCTCAAATGTGCAATGTAAAAAATGCCTATTTTATTTATAGCCTATGGAATATTTAAATGACCGAAGTCGAAAAACAAAGTTTTAAAATAGAAAAATTATATATTTTAAACTGAAGCATGTAAAAGATCCTCGATGGCGTAGAAAGATAAAGTAAAGCTGGAAATTGGCTGAATATGTTCCATTTAAATGTAAATTTGCAAAGTCTGACTTTATGCAACTTAATAGTTAATAAGTATTCATGTCAATGATTAATTAGTTTTTCGTTTCTTTTTTGTCTGTATTAAAGCCCATTCATTTAGTGTCAAACAAAAAGCTGTTGTGACACAATTTGACCGGAAGATGGACACAAAGTAAAGAAATCGTTAGTGCATCATTTGGCATTTGTGCTTTTTCCAGCGTGTTCAGGCAGGTGAATCTAATTCAAATCGGACCGTCAGCGGCTCGTAAACGTTTTATTCTCAATGACTTTCGGAATAACGTACGTCCGAAAAAGATTTTTTTGTTATAAATGAGCTGATTTGTCATAAAAACCTATCATCTATGTTAGTTCACAGAGTGCGTTCACCACCACCAAATCATAGCGCATTCTTCTAATGACTTGGGCAGCTTTTAATTGTATCAGGGTATAAAATCAAGGGGAACAGGAGCTAGAGGTCCTACCTCATTCCCTATCCCTGTTGTTCTCTTTAAATACACCCAGTTGTTCTTTGTAGGAATCTCTGTAAGTGAAATATCTGAACACGTCCACAGAGGCTTCATTTCAGTTTGCAGAGACAACTGTCAGCAAGGTGGTAGCATGAAAAATCTAAATGGGAGAATATTTCTTTAAGAGTGGGCTGACAAAGTGAATGCGCAACAGAGATATGAGAAAATAAAAGACGTCTCACTTCGCTACTTATTCCTGCGGTGAAACAAACCAACCTACAAAAATGAAACACTATGTAGTGCTTTAGTAAAAAAGGGAAATGACTGGCAGATCGCTTGAAACATAACTTGATAGATAGATAGATAGATAGATAGATAGATAGATCAGGCACTCCTCACTGTGCCTTTAGTGGCTCTGCCATTTTTAATTGTATGTCATAATAATGTAAAGCATGACTGTGTTATGAAGCGATACTTATCAGCTAATTAATGAGTGAGCAATCAAGGTGACTATTTCCTCAGTTCTATAATTAAAATATCATGAATGAGACAATCAGTTGACTAATTGGACCTTATTTATTTTTAATAAAGCCTTCCGTATTTTTGCATGTTTTTTTCATTTTAGTATATATTTTAAATGCCTCCTTATGCAAATACAAATAAATTAAATAAATAAATGCACATAAATTCAGATAAATGAAACAATGACTGTTCTTTAATGGAGTTATCCATCGGTAAACGTATAGAAGATCTTTGTGTTGTACAAGGACAGCGCAGAACCGACGCCAGCAGCCTCTGCATTCATACCCGGGCAGTATTTCGGATACTGCTGCTGTGTAAGCATTCAGCAAACTTTCATCAGCTTCATCCACTCCACAGGACAAGGAGCTCTCGGGGATGCCAGCACCTCTTCATTTGTAGAAAGTTTTTTGGAGGCCAAATCAATGAAATAATAGTAACATTAAAGAGAGGGCTACAGGAGCGTAAGGTGACAGGAACCGAGACTGACAGGTAGGTGCAGTCATTAAACAGAAGTGACTAACAGAGTAGTAAACTTTACTTGCAGTCTTCATTTAGTTGTGGAAATGTTAGCGTCGCAGTTAAAGTTCAAGTACTTAGTTGTCAGACGGCCACTTGTCCAGGTCCTCAAATGCAACGCGAGCCGGTTAAATAGGCTTGGTGGCGGGAAGGAGGCAGCAGGTGAGAGCTGCTGTGAGTCTCTGTTGTGAAAGCCCGGAGCACTTTAGTTGCAACAACGCAGGTCACAGAGGGGGCCAACCTGACCAGCTTGTACATGTACGTGAGTTTTATATGCGGATAGCTGTCTCAGGGTCCGGGCAGAGGCTCAGGCGAGGAGGGCACCCAGGTGTGCTTAGTTAGCCTAACAGGTCCTCTTTACTGAAGCAAGTCACATGGAAGTATGAAAAAGGCAAAAGGTGATGTCAAGTGTCTATAAAATGTCTATTTTTCTTAAAGGTAGTGTGTTTCTATACGCGCACTTGACCTGTTTCTGCCTCTTTAACTTGCTTACACAGCGATACAAACATTTCTGTTTAAGCTCTGACTTGGATAAATACAGCACACCTGACCAGTGAAGGAGTCACGCAACACATGATATCAAAGCCTACACTCACTGCAAATGTATAATTACACAGTCTAGAATGAGGAGTCTGTGTAGGGATTTCAGCCAATGCATTCAAATAGTTAAATAAGATCCGCAAACATCCTCCAGCCCTTTGCTTGTATATAAGGCGCGCGGCAAATGAAAGGAAAAACCGTGATAAAGTGTCTTTAGTAAGTTGTTTCAGCTTTGATGCACATTGGCATTGATGCTCCCAAGAAGTGAAACACAATTCTTCCAAAAGATGTTCCATAATTTAGTGTTTTCATGACATCCATAGGTCCTTAAATCGTTTTACATTGATGGTCACATACAGCTCACTTTGATCTTAAGTGGGCCGAACCACTGATACACCCCTTTCAGTCAGTGTAAAGACCTTTGATTACACATTTAATCCCTGAGATATTTAAATATAAGACAAAGAAGTGCAATTTCAACAGCAGAGCATACATTTTTGACTTTTAACTGTATTTTCATCACTTTTCCTGCTGATAAATACATCTCTCATAGCCATTCTTACTAAAATAAAGTAATGAAGTAATAGGTATACAGAGCTGCCAGAACTTTTTCTTGAATTTTGCACATTTATTTCTTATGATTTAAGTGTGAGGAGCTGTGCTGACACATTTCCTTGATTTATTACAGCAGTACTTGTTTTCTACACGTTTAAACTCGGGGATTAAATGTGTAGAAAAAGTGAGATGCATGTTTGAACTTGTAATTCTTTTTCCTATATTAAGATATGAGGTAAAGGAGGCTTTCACTAGTCTGGCCCACTTAAGATCAAAGTGGGCTGTATGTGCCTTTGCTGGTACATAGTGAAAAAACAATAACACTTCTGTCATTATTTATCATTTATTTAATTACTTTGGTGTCATATGGACGTCACCGGGGATGTCTTTATCCTTATCTTTAGTAGGAAAAGCTGTAAAACCCATGAAAATACAGTTACAATTTTATGCCCTCCTTCACATTACCGAAAGCTATCCAGTGGGCCAGATTCGTGTCTTCTTTGTTGGGCCAATTCTGGCCTCCGGGCCTTAGGTTTGACACCCCTGCCTAAAATCATTCATTGCCACCTCATACCATACGGATGGTTGTCTTGTCATCCCATCAAGACAGAACAGTTTCATTATGGGATGTTGAAACGGCTTCTCTCGTCTCGTCAATCAAACCAACCCTTAAGAGTAAAAAAGAAAAAATGCATTGAACTTCACAGAGTGAAACTATGCAGCTCAGCCTCAGCTCTTGTTCCCACTTGCTGTACATTATCTTCCCGTCTTCCGCTTCTTTCTCTCACCCACATGCGTGCACACATGATGAACCCCGGTGTCGGATAGGAGGCCTGAGGGCAGCGGAACAAAGCTCGCTAGCCTCTGCACTGTAAATCTAACCTCAGCTGACCCGGCCTCTGCATACCACAAAACACATACACGCGATACCTCCATTATGTGTCCTTTCACTGCAGATGCACTCTGTAGGCTTCATGTCTGCACTGCTCACACACGCCTGTCACATCGCACACATTCTGCTGTAATAGCTGTCATTATCTTTGTAGCCTGTGAGGAGGGTTTATAGCTTTATGCTTAGCATTATGCAAGGCATTTGCACATAAGTGATTTTTTTTTTTTTTTTTTAGTGGCCAATTGATTTTAATGGTTTGACAGTAAAATCAAAATGAGCCTCTGTCTGCTGACAAAGTCCAGGTCAGGTTTTGACATCTGTTATTGTTGTCATTGGATGTCACATCAATCATGAGTGTGAACTCTTATTTAATATACATCTGACTATAAAAACGCATTATCCTTTTTATGGTTTTTCTTATTTTCTCACAGGCGATATGTGAGTGATACATAAGACTGATAGCAATATCTGGGGATTTTTCTTTTTCTTTCAGACACATGAAACAGTTTTGCTAAAATTTGTTAGGGATTTAGTCCTTACTGAAATAATGTAACACAATTTAGGTTAAAAAATCAACTTGTCCTGTTGTCACGTATTACTTGTTTATGCACGGTCTAACTTCTTGTTCTAAACCTGCTGCCAACAGGGAAAAGTTCCCTCTGGTGGACAAACCACTAATAACATGTTTGAAGGGTGTTTCATTTTTTCTTTTTAAAATTTTCATTCATTCGCTGGTAAATGAAAATTTACCAGGAAAAAAAACCATATTAAAATGTTCAGTTTCCAGTGAGCCAAGAAGCTAGACTTCAGACTGGCCTGGATGCTTTGGCTGTGACTACATCCTGTTTGCGGCAGGCAGCCAGTCAGAATAAAGGTGACTCAAAAGGAGCGGCGATGGTGCGAAAACTGCTTCTTTTAGATCGTAGATGCATTTGTTCAACACGGAGAAGATTAGAGTCACCCTTGCAGTTTCAGTCAGACTTCCTGTGGTACAACTGTTGCTTGATCAGTATAACTGTGGCCTTCACACATTATTATTATTATTATTATACAACAAGCTGGGGCAGCACGGTGGCAGGGTGGTTAGCACTGTTGCCGCACAGCAAGAAGGTCCTGAGTTCAATTCTACCATCAGGCCGGGGTCTTTCTGTGTGGAGTTTGCATGTTCTCCCCGTATTTGCGTGGGTTCACTCCGGGTACTCCGGCTTCCTCCCACCGTCCAAAGACATGCAACTTGTGGGGACAGGTTAATTGGATAATCCAAATTGCCACTAGGTTGAATGTGAGTGCGAATGGTTGTCTGTCCCTGTGTGTTGGCCCTGCGACAGACTGGCGACCTGTCCAGGGTGTACCCCGCCTCTCGCCCTATGACAGCTGGGATAGGCTCCAGCGACCCTGAAAAGGATAAGCGGATGGATGGATGGAACAAGCTGGGGCTCTCTTTTTTACCGACCGCATATGTGTAGCTTTACAACACACTGAGTCTGTTACTGCACATAGCACCTGTTTGATTCGTGTTGATGTGAAAGTTGAGGTTTTTCTGAAGGAGATGCACAGCTGATTGGGTATAAAAATCCAACTCCAGCTAGTTCTGTAAAGCCTTTCCATTAATACACCATGACTGGTGTTAACAGTATGGCTTGCACATTTTCCATAGCACTGCTCAGTGGTTGCTATTTGCAATTATAAGTGCAGTTGATTACAGTACACGTACTATAACATATTCAGTTACATTTGCATGAAGCAAAACCACATTAACTCCAAAAACTAAGTTTAAAAAAACAGTTATGCTTTAACACTAGAGAAGATTATGATTCCTCGTATCTCCTGCCTGCACCTTGACCTCCTCACTCCTCTGGCTTAAATTTGGCTACAGCTGCTTTCACTTTTAACATGCTCAAACTTGCAGGCAACTCTGTAGCATCACACACTGTTTGAAGAAGATATTATCAAACCCTGGCTCCCACTGAGTGTACCTTTTTACTCTATGGTGTCACATATGTACGTGCTGTCACGTAAGTTGATATTGTTTTATGCTCTGCTGATGAGAAAGTCCTTGTGCTTTGCAGATCCACATGCTCTCAGCAGCTGATAAACTTAAATACTTTTTTCCTTTTAGTTTGCTTTTGTATCGTGTTGTGTTGTTATTTGTTAAGTTTCTCATCTAATTACTTTGAGGATGTTCTGTTAGTTACTAAACTAGTAGGACGTGGATGGCAGTCATATGACATGAATACCTTTAACTGACACAAAATCAGTCATGCTCTTCTCCCTCGGGGCTGATCTAGTAACAGACAGGACACATTTGTACAGCTGCCTGGGCGTAGAAATTGAAAGAACTAAAATGAACGTGGCTGGTCTCTCAAATGTGAGGTTTTGATGCCATTTACCTTATTTGTTTAATCCGTTTTTTGTTGGTACTAACTGATTTTAATGTATTCTGTATGTCAACTTGTTTTATGTTATTTTTATCGCATTTAATTCTCCTTACTCTAATTAGTGCACAGCATTTTGTGACCCCTTGTTTGTGAAAGGTGTTTTATAAATAAACAACACTTACTTATATTTGGTTATATATGGGCATTTGATGGGATGTTGTAAGTTACTATTTTTCAGGGTAGCTAATCAGAATATAGTTGCTTAACAGCAGAGGAGCCAAAACGGCTAGTTTCAGGCTTTGGAAGCGCTGACGAGCTGCATCTACATCAAGTATAAGAAAATGTATTGTGGTGGGAAACACTACACACCTCATTGTTCAATATTGTCACAATACGATATTATTGCAATTTGTGATATTTTATGATATGCTAAGTATAACATATATTGCAATTTATCGCCTCTTATCAACTGCAAATTATGTCCTCAAAGTTGAACTTTGTCAATATCGATTTTATCTAATAAAATAATGCTTTGTTGCAAAATGAGATCGTGAAACCTACCGACACTGTCGCTGAAACCTGCCATAAATGTTGCCATAAGACAAAGTCTGCTATAGGTCTGCGATCAGTCTTTGATTGAACTAAGTCAAGTTGGCAATTACATGCAATCTGTTTCTGATAATAAAGCAATTAAGTTTGATAATTGGCCGACAATCACGTTTGCTGGTGTCTACATAGACAGAAATTCACATTTCACAGTTACAATTACACTTAGCAACCTTCCTGTTCTATAGGAGTATAACTGGAATACAACCAGATGGCAACCAGTTGATCCGAGTCCCCTAAAGTTGTGCTTTAAGACTCATTCAGACTAATGCCAACATGTTGATGTTGGCATTAGTCTGTATTTATAAATTAGATGGCAATTATTTGCAAACCTTTGATAATCTCTCTGAGAGTCCAAGGGTTGCTGTCCTATTTTCACTTGTGTGACTGAGTCATTACCTTGCTCTGAATAAGGAGATCATTTTGTCACGCTAAGTATGGCCAGTGTTGTTTGGCTAATGTTGTTTAAGGATCTGAGCATGTGGTGAGCCTTTGCGTTCATAGTATGCACAGAATAATTTATAAAAAAAAAAATTGATATCAACATTTGGTGTCTCTGTAATGATACAATATCGCCACACAAAACACTATGCTGTATGGATATATGTATGTTTTTTTCCAACCCCTATGAATCATGCAAAGGTACTGTAATAGACCTCAAGACTAGAATTATGTGATTAAAAATAAGCATAATGGGTCCTGTTTAACTTTTAATTTGCCAGGTCAGAAGTAAGTGTTTATCTTAATTGCTAGTTCCAGGATGACATTCAAGTATAAAAAAATAATAAATTTAGTTTAATATTTAATTATGCAACGATTGTAGACGTAATTAAGCTGTAACTGATCTCGGCAGCATCCAGTCCCACGCTTTGTCACTGAACATCTGTGTGTATGTGTCAAAGAAACGCCTGCTTAATGACGTAACAAATTCACTGCTTGGACTGAAATCTCTACACGGGGTCTTGTCGACGTGTTTAAACTAATGATGTTTGCATTGAATCGGTCATCGCTGCTCAGAGACGGCATGGCTATGGAGGACTGGATGGGTAAAACAGATTAAGAGGAAGCTGTTGTCAGTACTGGCTCGATGCCGAGCGAGCAGTTAGTGCAGGAACGGTGCCAAATGTGTTCAGTGCCAGCTCCCTAACAGGATGTTGGAGTCTACATGGGTGTTGTGCCACCTTCCTGCATGAGGAATAAAAAATCTCAGTAAATACTTGATGACTCAGAGTAGCGCAAGGTGTAGTTTAGACTGCATGTCCGAGTCGGTAATTAAGAATGGCAGATGGGGATAAGATACTGAAGGCAGTGAGCCAGAAGTTTTCTGCAGGGAGGTGTTTCAAGTCAGCTTGATTGTTCAGCAGTTTCTCAGCTCACAGACAACAAAGCTTGTTGAATTTGAATTGTTCCATTTCTTTTTTCAATCATATGACTTTTATAGTGACTGCTGCTAAAGGGTAACACTGTCATCGCAAACAGAAAAAGCAGAATTGGTGTGAAAGTATTTAGTAGCAAAAGTGCGTCACATCTTAGTCTAATATGCCAGAAATGAGGAACACATGAAAACTGAAATGCGTTTTTTTTTTTTTTTCTTCAGTAATCATGGGGTATGCAGTTTGTTGTTAGTCTGGTTCTCATATACTGTCCTGGTGCTGTAACGTACTCCACTGTTACTAGATTAATGTTAGCATTAGACAGGGGTAGGTGTGAGGGATGTTGAAAGTGAGTTGAATTTGGGCTCTTTATTATGCTTGTTAGTAACAAAGTACTAATGCCAATGTACAAGATGTTAGTCAGCAAAGGTAGCAGTCACTGTGGTTGTCTAAGTTGGTAAGTGTCCTGCAAAAGTTTGGACAGTAGCACAAATTGTGTTTCACTTTCACTACACTTTGCTGCTTTAGCACTTGAAGTACATCAGCTTTTCCTTGTCCACTTTTTAAGGACTGACCATGCAGAAAACACCTTTGACGATCCAGGACCAGTATGGTGACAATCTGCACATTTTCCAACATGGTGGAGGGCTATGTCAAAAGACCCGGAATCTAATTAATGTTAATTGACATTTTTAGGTTCATAGCCAGGAAAGTCCTCAGATGTTAATCTGATTGAGAATCTGTGGTCAGTCCTTGAAAAGTCGATGGAGAACCAGAAGCCCACAATTTGTGATCAACTTGGAGCGCTGTAGGGAAATGATTGCTATCAATCAGGGTTTGGCCCAGAAGCTGATATTCAGCATGCCAGAGTTGCACAGGTTATGAAGAAGGGTCAACACTGTAAACACTGACTCTTTGGAAAAATTCCATTTATTTAAAAATTTTAAAAGTCTTTATAATCTAAAAGAAAATCCAAATCCAAATGACTGACTATTAATTCAGCCCATAAATAACAGAAATATTAAACATGAACATGCTTTAATCAGTTCTATTCATAGGGAGGAGACTGATTTACTATAGCATATGTTCCAAAACCCACTAAAGATATGTATGTGCGTGTGACAGCAATAGAGAGTATTGGGTTTCCTGTAGTGTCTCCTATAGCAAAGATAGAATGGTTTCAATACTCCAAACCCCTCATAGTGTTTCCTCTTCCTCACTGTCTGCCAGAGAAAGTGTTGCCCTCCCGTGTTGTATCACATGACCCCCAACTGCAGCTTAGCTCTGTCCAGAGGGGAGTATATATGTCCAAGTGTGTGAGCTTTCCTGAAGCTTAATGAAATGAATAGCTTAATTTCATTTAAATTAAATTAAATTTTAATGTAGTTTACATGAAGCTTGTATCAGGAGTATAATTACATTTTTAGGTTGTGTGTATATAAAAACTAAAGGCTTCTATTGTCAGTGTGTCAGAGTCTGTATAAATGATGCAGCTCAAAACACTTGTTTGGTGAGTGGTGACATTTTGACTTCATCAGTCGGGGGAGTCTGCATGAAAGAAAGGCTTTACTGTTGACAGTATAAAGCATGAATCAGCACTGACTCTGCTTTAAAAGGACAGGAGAAGCAGCGTTTCTATTCAGCCTGTCGAATCCCAGTTAATTATGAGCTTATGTAAAAACACAGAGTTATTAAATGGGAAGATTTATGTACTAAAGTTAAGTGCTACGACAACATTTTAGCTCATTTTTTCTGCTTACTTTTACATTCTGCTATTTAGTGCTTAACTATAACTAAGCTCGTAGAACAATTGTTTTTGCCTAAATGGATCAAAAGATTTGTTTCAATGGAGTCAGAAGTATTAACTTGATATACAATTTCATCCACAATGCTAACTTCCATTACATAAAATAAAAAATAAACCTTTTTCAAAACACTACCCAAAAATGATAGCTGCCTTAACTTGTGGTCAATCACATGTTCAACTCACCAGTTAGTCACTATCTCAGAATGTTTGAGTGATCGTTCTCGGGTCATAAGTCAAATTTTTATAAATGATTAAGAGTATTTAGCCATTCTAGCATTTCTAAGAAGATTTTAATAGGGTTAGCAGTAGAGCTACTTTGAACCAGACGCTGTCATCACTGTGCTAATAAATCACTGTGGAAAATGTCCAGGCTAGCAGGAATGATTTTGTTGTGTAACGTCCTAGTTTTGTGTTGACATGCTAACATTTGCTAACAGCTAATTTGAGTGTGTTACTTTTTCATGTATTTGGTTACAATGTAAGTTAAAATATCTGACCTAGTGATTTTAAAAAGACAAATTTCTGTCAGCTGTAAAAGTTACAAGGGTTTCTGTTTCAGGCAGTCATTAATTTGGTAACTTGAAGGTACAGTGTGTAAAAAAATCACAGTTCAGCTTCAGTTCTGTTTTCTTACTGCTCCTAATTAGAGTGTGTTGTCCTAGTTACGGTGGCCGCTGTAGGACAAAAAAATAGAAATGTGATTTTTAGGATACTTAAGCCTTATATTAGCTTAGCTGGTATAATGTTAGCTTATAACCAGTTGCTGCTGTTTTTAACTGGCTTGTTGTTAGCTCTTTATACGGCGTACTACGTATGTACCCAGTCTCTAGATACATAAATAAAACGCTATTGGTACAGCAGGGACCAGTGTATTCAAGATGGTGGTGCAACATGGCAGCTTCCACAAACCAGCGGCCGCTCCTATGCATTTTTAATGGATTAATTCCAAGTTCATAACAATGCATCAATTTGTTGAAAGATGTAATTACACACTAAACAAAGTATATTTATAGGTACAATATCCAGTTTTTCTTTCGAATAATCTCAAAAAATTCTAACTGTACCTTCAAATCAACTTAAATTGACTGTCATTAAGTAGTGAACAGAAAACCTCTTTTGTTTATACTAGAAGCTTCCGTAGTTGGTCCTCTCACCTCAGTTAGGCACAAGAACTGCTGCTCTTGTGCATTTGTGATGTTATAAGTGGCCTCTGTGCTCGGCTGTGTGTGCGCAGTTTATTTCTGGCCGTTCCCGCACCCTCTAGAGACTAGGTGGTGGTTGTGTGACTTTATATGCCAGGGTGAGGGCCACAGCCATAAACTAGCTTCTCCCTGTTGCGTAACAAAAATGTAAAGTCCCCTGGGGTGGTGCGATGTTGCCCTCTGGCACTTTACAATTTTTTTTTGTCAATAGAAAAATGAGTGGCTAACTGTTTCAAGCCCCTGACACCAAAGATAAATAATTGACCTTCCCGTGGCTATTTATCGCTTAAAAGCTGCCAGACTGTTGAGTGTGCGTATTTGTTTACAATTCACGCCTATGAGCTTGTATGTGGTTAGTGTGTGTTACTTTTCTGTTGCAGTGTCCACAGTTACATACGGGGTCTGTTTTCTCAGAGACAAAGGAGTTGCTTGTCGGGCGCATGCAGGCAAAAAGAATAGCCTGGTGTTCCTCCTCTGACACTGTAGGCTCCAGTCAGCTACTTTACTAGGTGGTGGGTGGACTGTGTCCTCATGTGTCTGTGTGAATCGCATTTTATTCATTCATACTGCCTTCTCCTGCAGAGGGCCCCTCTGGCATTCCTACCCCAGCCCCCAGACCTGGTCTGGAAAAATGCCAAGTCATGTCCAACATTGGAAGTTGCTTCCGGTAGTAGACTGCTCTAGGTATTGATTCAGCGGGGAAGAAGCTCATGCTTCTGTTTTGGAGTTCCATTAAATCATTTCTGATAGATCCAGAATTGTGCTCATTAGTATTTTTGCAGAGTCATTAAAAAAAGATCTAATTCGTCTGACCGCGTGCGGTGTTTTGCAATCAGGGAATGTTAACTCAGTTCAGGTTGGTGCCAGCACTCTGTTTGGTCATGTATGTGTGTGGGTGGATTTGTTGGAAAGAGTTTGACTTCAGCTTCACCTTAGAAGATGTTTCATTTTCAGTGAAATAGGCTTTCATTTTCTTAAAGTTTGTGCTGAGTGGTAATAAATGTGTTTTAAATTTGCCATTACATAAATCAAGTCAACCACAAAGTTGTCATTAAGTATTATGTTTTCAAAATTAAAACATAATGCTCCTGGGAAGGAAAATTCCTAATGTAAAGGTTTATTATTACCCACAAATGTAAAGTCTTGGCCCACATATAATTCCTCGTCATAGCTATAGTGATGAATTACTGTGGAGAGAGAGAGAGAGAGAGTGAGCTAGAGAGAGAGCTAGGTTGATGCTGGTGTCAAGGTTTGGATCCTTGGAAGGTAGAAATGTGTGGAAAGATCAGAAGTGACCACGTCAAAGGGACGGCTTAGGTTGGAGACAAAGTTAAACAGTTAAGGCTGAGATGGTCTGGACATGTGCAGAGGAGGGACAGGGGATATTGGCCAAAGGATGTTAAATATGAAGCTGCCTGGAGAGTACTAGGAGTAGGGTGAGATGGAGCCAAATGATCCGCTGTGACGACCACTAAAGGGAGCAGCCAAAAGAAGAACTGTGGAACCAGCTCTAGAGTGGACACAGGGCAGCGTAATGATGCAAAAACGAACTCGTCCTGAAATAAATTATTTGTTAGTTATGAAAGAACCTTTGTTTCATGCCGTATACCTAGAAATTTTTAAGTAAGTAATTAAGTAATTTCCTGAGTTTTCACAACTCGGCTAACAACTCTTTCTGGCATCGCTACATTAGGGAGCTCTGAGGGTACACAAACATCCGCGGTGCTAGTGCTAGTAACATTTCATGCAAATACAGCACATCTGCATTTAAGCAACATTCAGACTCTTTGTAATGCTTAATGAAGTCAAAACTTGTTGAAGCATATCCCTTTTTTTGTTTGTTTATATATTTTTTTAGGCTACTTCAGCAAGGAAAAAACTCCAAGGTCTGGTTTCGTCAATGGATGGAGATGAAATCATGTAGGGACGCACTAACCCTGCAGTGCCACAGAGTTGTAGCTCAGCATAATCTCACCTCAATGGATTGGGGCCCTCGTCTGTATGCGTTTGACCTTCTTTCGTCAACTTGAGAGAAGGATCTACAACGACAGAGCCAACACTGGAAAGAAAACCGTGTTTCTGTGGGTCAAATAGTGCAGGTAAGAAACTTCAGTGCACGTATTTGCTCGTACCTCCAGTATCTTAGACTATAGCACTATTGCAGTGCCCATTGCATTTGGGTGTGACTGTTTTTATGCCTAGTTTTCATCATAGTGTACATTGCTTCAGGACTTCACATGTTTGTGTCTTTTTGACACACTGTGTCTGTGTGTATGTGCTCACTATGCAAACATGAGGTCATGTCAAACATTGACTCTGCTTTGGTCACCAACTCATGGAGGTCTATTCACCTATTCACCTTTTGAAAAGGATCAAATTCCTCAGATAATGTCATCAGTGGTCATAATGTTGATTTTAAGTGTGCGTGTGTGTTTTAGTTGAAGATAGATGTGGCTGACCATTTCCTGTTTCATAATGCTTTTGTTTGTGTAACCAAAAGGGATCGGTCACGTCCCAGCTTAGTTTGTTTTTCTGGTCGCAGCCACTGAATAAGAATTCTTAGCTGATGAGGTAGAGTTAGGAGGAAGTGAGAGTCACACTGGTGGCTTTAATAGAAACCCTTGTATTCCACTGCCACAAACACAGACCCACGCACAGGATGCCTGCCAGACACTCCCAAGCAGGTGTCTGCAGAACTCAGCAAAAAGAGAAATAATAATACTTCTTATGGTTGAGTTGTTCTTTGCTTTAATGAAAACAAGCCAAACAACTGGATGTTGCTGTCAGGTTTGGTGTTTCTTTATCAGAGGCAGACTATAAGCAATGCAGACTGTACGCACAATTAAGATGACACGTGTGCATTCACACTCTCTTGATTCGGGACTGGAGTGTTCTTGGCTCGTGCGTGTAGAACAGCACTGCACTGTTTTGAGTCCTGTTCATGGATAAGGAGAGAAGATGAATTCTGATTGTAAAACTGATTGAAAACATCACATTTCCTTGTCTGAAACTCCACTTGGTGCCTTATTTTGCGAGTCACTTGGGTTCTGCTGAGATTCGCGAGTTCATGTCATGAAAGAATCCGTCTGGCCAGGCCTACTGGTCAGTTTGGACCAGCCGGTGGCAGCTTAGGATGCGTTTTAGTGTGACAGTAAATAGATACCATCACCTACAAGGAAAAAAAGATTCCACAACGGATCTTTTTGTCGTGTTCCAGATGTTTCTGTGTAACAAACCATCACCTGCCTTAGGTTTCCTTTACATAGTAAAATGTCTAATGGAACAACAAAGAGGCCTGAAGTTAATGAGGTTTTTGATCCCATATCTGTTTAAAGAGAATGAGAGGTGGAGGAGAGATAGCTTGTGATGCTCTTAAGAAAGTATCCTATAGTTCCTGACAAAAAAGTGATTCTGTGGCCCTGATTTGATTAACAAACTCAACAGAAGGACAGAGGAGACGTGGACAGAGATGGAGTAAGCATGTGGACGTCTAGAAATGGATATTCTACTCTATTCTGGAGCAGAGAGGTAAAGCGGAAGCTCCCAGAATAGTAGCAGTGATCAGTGAGTGTGCTTTTTGTGGAGTGTCTCTGAATGCTTGAAGGGGCTTTTGGGGCCCAGACTGACAGAGAAGAACTTGGAGGAAAGGGAGCCTCTGGGAGTCAAAGTGTGTGCGCCTGTGGGTGTGAGACAGTGTTATTCTAACCATGAACTTACATCCGGCTGGCACTCCATACACTCCCACCCCCGCTCCACTTCTCAGTCCAACTACCTGCAGGCGAGTTGTCACATGACCCGCTGTTGGTTTCATTCCTCCTCTGGCTTTTCCTTTTCCTTTCACCATTCGCTCTTTTAATAATCCCTTCTCTTCTCCTGATCTACAAGTATTACATTACCAGACCCCCTGAGGACTGGCGTGCTGTCTGTGACTTCCTGGTGTATTGTATGTCCGGCCTGTTGTCAGTGCGTCGGGTTTCCTGACTAAGTGTCCCTGTAATAGATCACCTTGTGACACTGGTAACACAGTCGCACAGCTCTGGGGTAGAAGACTTGAGCCTCTTATAATCTGAAATCAGTCTCTAAAAGATAAACGTCAGGGTGCTGACCTTCATCTTCATTTGATTCGTCTTCTTCATACCTGTGACAGGATTAATCACTGAAGTTTCAGGGCATCCAGGAACCAAGAAGTCGACTTCTATCCGGTTGTTCAGTCTGACGTCACTAGCCGTGTCTGGGTCTAAACTCCGCTGCAGGTCCATATATCAAACGATCACTGTGGCATTACTGAGAGTTGAAAAACTGTCTAAAGTCTTTCATCTTTAATAAAATGATCAGCGTTCTGCTCTACCAGGTTTAACAATTGAGTTTAACATCCAGGCATCCATGAAAACGGAATTTATGACATTTAACGGAGTTAGAAGTTAGCAGGGAGTTAGCTCGCTAGCTTCTATCTAAATACAATATAGCATGTCCTGACTGCGGGGTTTTGGAAACAAATTAAAACGTACAGCTCTGCTATCACTTCCAGCATAAATGAAGACAGAAAACTAAACAGCAGTAACGTTTGTAGGGTTACTGAAGTTGGGCTAGCTGGTATATAATGATGTGCTGCGTGACCGCTAGCAACACAGCTACGTTAGCATAATATAAACAAGCTAACTTTTTTTTCCACTCGATAAAAGTTACCGTGAGTGTTCTCGGTGGTCAGGAACAAATGTAATCGCATGGCAGGATGCTGTAAAAGGACCAAACTTCAGCCAGGAGAACAACTGAGATAATCCATCCACAATACGAGGTTAGTCATTCATATACTGCTGCATGGGCTGGGCTGTAGTTACATCCTAAGGTTTTAAAAACTGAGCTTAAATAAATGATTAGCGGTAATAAAAGCCGAGGGAGGTCAACAGTGATCACTGACTGTTTTAGGAGCTTTTTGAGATCAAATAGAAGAAAATACATAACATTAAACATGTTAACAACACAAAAGCCATATTAAACGCAGACTACTTTAGACCCGGAAGTAGGATTCGTCGCGTCATCACTGAACAACCGGATAGGATAATAGCTTAGAAATGTTTATGGAGTGACTAACTGGTGGCTTGTTGCATATCATATAACCTTTCACATCCTGCCAATGGAAAGTAACAAGGAAGGAAAGTTTTAGCATTGCCAGTTTCTTTTGTTTGGTCCATTGATCAGGAGTTTATGCACTAGCATCAGTGCAAGGGTTGCCACGCTATCCACCAGCCCCTCTGTTCATCCACCGTCTGAGACAAGCCGTTTCTGCTCCCTTGAAGCCATCTTTCTGCTGATTGGTTGTCCTCAGTTAGTGGTTGGGGGATGCTATGCTCACAGCAGGAACTGTGGGCTTTCACATATGTTTATTTGAATCTGTGGTCATGTGTATTTTAGCATTTTAACAGTGTATGCACGACTGTGGAAAAACCTACAACCCCAATTCCGAAAATATTTGGATGATGTGTAAAATGTAAATAAAAGCAAATTGCAATCATTTGTAAATCTGAAGTCCAAATTTCACAATAGAACATAAAAAACAAAAAATGTACCTTTTTAAGAAGATTTTGAGTGTTTTTCATTTGATGGCAGCAACAGGTCTCCAAAAAGCTGGAAAAGGAATTGGTACTAAAAAGAAACAAAAGAACATTTTAGAACTAATTAGTTTATTTGTGAACAAAGCAGTAACATAATTGGGTATAAATAGCATGTTTGGAGTTTCTCTTATGTAAATATGAGCAAAGGAAAATCTGAAAAAACCCTCCAAAACGTGAAATTGTAGAACATTTTCACAATAAAGTTCCTCAACAAAAAATTATGAAGACTTTGAATATCTCATCATCTACAGTATATGATGTCACAAAGAAATTCAGAGAATCTGGAGATTTTTTATAAAACACTGCATTAAAAACGGGCACGATTTAGTTGTGGAAATCAGCGCAGGGACTCAGGATGACTTCCAGGAATCACCGTCTGTGGAACATGGATATGATGGTTTGGAGGTGAATCAGTGCCCATTGAACTGGCAGCTTGAAAATCTGGGAAGACACCATCAGTATTGAAAGCTATATACAGGTTTTAAAACAACAAAGCTCCCATCCAATCAATGTATTTTGCGAGGAAGGTCTCGCATGTTTCAGCAAGACAATCCCGACCCTCATATACTGCAGCTGGTAGAAGAGTCTGGGTGCCGAAGTGCAGCCAAGAGCTTTCACAAAATGGAAACATTTAAAAGAAAATCAAAAAAAGTATTATCATCTAAAATATGACAAAGAAGACACAGGACTGTTGAGCAGACAAGAATGGGAAACATTCGTCTCCCAAAAGTCCAGCAGATGGTCTCCTCGGTTTACAGACTCCTGGTAAAAGAAGACAGGATGCTACACAGGGGTAAACATGGCCCTGTCTCAAAAAAGTTGGAATGTGATGCTGCCATCAAATTCAAAGTGATAGTAAATTTTTTAAGCTTAAACATTTGACTTGTTCTGCGTGGAATAAAATATGAGTTTATGAGATTTGCAAGTTTTTATTTAGGTTTTATTTACATTTTACACAGGATCCAAACTTTTCTGTTACTGGGTTTGTATTAGTTTCAACTGAGGCATACATAGTTTAGTCTGCATGTGATAATACGAACTGAAGAATTCACATTGTCGTCACACACAGAAACGCACACATGGCTGCAGTGTATAGAGTGTGTTGTGTTCCTTATCTTTCACTCTCCTGATCAGAGGGACTGGAAGAGTAGCTTACATATTGACCACACACACCCACACTCATTGCACATGATAATGCAATTCTTCTGACAGGTCCTTGACAAAGCCTACATCTCACACTGCTTAAATATGTCTTGTTAAGTATTTTTACAGAGATGACAGTTTGAAACTTTTGATATTTTGTAAAAAATCTTTATATATTTATTTTAATGTTAGAGGTGTAATGTTGTGGTAATGTTGCAGTCCTTAGTGTGAGCTTGTTTGTGAGGCCTTGGTGAGTGTATCAGTTGAAATCATTAAGCTGGTATTTTACCTGTGATCTTTACCAACTTAAAGGATAAGCATGACATCCGTTCTAGGCTGGGTGGTTTTGTTTTTCTAAAAATAGAAGACATTGCATCCTTCACAGCTGCAGACAGACATTGCTAAGAATGATTAACATCTGAGTTTGAGCAATAATCTGTCATCTATTGTTGTTTCTACTGCTGTAGTTTAGTTATTATCTGTGCTGTCGTCAGAAATATCCCGAAAATCATCATCTCGATGAAAACTGTATATGTAATTTTTATTGTATGTGTTTCTGACACGCACACGTGAACACACTGTGTTAATGTTAGTGAGTTTTGTCTGTACTTAAGCAGCATTTGAAATATATGGATGGCTAAATATGAATTAAGTCATGTCAGTATTGTTTTTCTTCCTCACACTGTCTTTAAAAGAAGAACTTTCAGGTACAACAACTCAAAAACAAAACAAACAAAAATGCTTTGAGAGTGACTTCCGTCACTGTCTCACACTGCCCCCCTGTGGCCTGAGGAAGAAATGATAAGCAGACCGTATGGTTTCAGTTAACCGAATGGCTTCATCCAAGCACTTTGTTACACGTTAGAAGTAGAAAAGTGACGTCAGCGCCAGCATGTCGTGCTTAAAAAGAGGACATTTAGTTTGGATTAATGCATTTTTAAATGTTGTAGGACATTTATTAAAGAATTGATAGATGAATAGTCAGTGGATATGCAGCTAATTAAATGTTTTTCTTTTAAGATGACATTTGTTGACTTCAGGCTCTCATTAAGTGAGAATTTATTAATTCTTCTGAACTGCTGACCATAAAATGCATATTTTAAATACATTTAAAACCTTTGTTTATTGGAAACGATAACATTTTCATGAAAACAAAAACAAATGGATTAAGTAATAATAAATTGTCACTTAATTATTAGCCAAGGATAATTGTTACAGTGTGTCAAGTGCATTCAATGAAGCAGTAAATTTTGAAACTCTGTACTTTGTACTGTAGTTTCCGTAACAGAAAGATCGATTTAATCATCTTCCATGTTGTCTAACGTTACAGCTCAGCTTAAACTAAAACTTAGGATCTGCATTCTGTGAACGCCTTGTCTGGCATGTGAGCTGAGGCTGTGAATGAGCTGGTATGTTTGGTGTCATTTCAATGACACACACACACACACACACACACACACACACACACACACACACACACACACACACACACACACACACACAGTCAAAGCCCCTGGCATGATGTATGGCCAGGCATCCAGATGGCACTGAGCGCTTTAGCCTCTGGTGCTATGCATACTTCCTCACCTATGACCTTGGCACAAATGCGCACATGCAGATTAAGTGAGACCCGAGAACCTCGACCCATTCTCTGCTCCCTCTGATCCTGTCCTCCTTTTTATTTCCTTTTTATTTTTGTGTGTCCCAGTCACACCCATGAAGATTTACAGCTAAATCTCAGTCATCATGAATTTTTACTTACATTCACAAACCTGAATTCTGATCTTAAGTTGTGAATATGTTATAGACGTTTCCTTAAATGATTATTTGCAGCAGCGTTTTTATTTGATTAAAAATGCTGATTGTAATATTGGTAGTAACATTACTTTTGAAAAACAGCAGTGAAGAGGAAGAGGAAGCTCAGATTTACCCAATGTGAAACTAAGACATGCGACATGGAATTGGGGGGAAAAGAGGAAGGGGAAAAACTATTGAAGGAGGTTAAAGTTATGAGTTTCAGTACCATGTCAAATGTTCACAAGGCAAAATATAACATGTGTGTTTGTGGGAGTAAAAATTATCTTTGTTTTTTCAAAAGAATTGGAGGCTCTGTGAAAGCAATATGTATTTGCTTCATGTTAAATTCTATCACAACTTATTTATCGTCCTAACCTAGCATCCTTATCAGCTTGAGTTACTCTAAACATGTGTGTATGCCTGGTCAGAAGTATGCATGAAGTAGAGAACAGGATGCACATGGTTTATCTGGCCTTCAGTGTTGTTCTGCACGTTTTAAATGACCCTCTTAAATCCCAGCTGTTTGGGCTGATGGGACAGTGGAAAGCAAACACCACGCGCACTCGTGTGCCCCTTTAACACTTCCCAGAAAGACAACATGAGAGCTGAGGATTATAAAGCTTGGAGGTCTATCTGTCTCTTAGTCTCAGTCACACTCACACACACACGTTCAGTCTTTGTCTCCTCATCGCTCTCCCACATGCACACACCTCTGTCCGCAGTGGATTTACTGAGCATGCCTGCTCGCCCGTGATCCATGTGAAATGGAAATCTTTCTACGAAAGGGGTGATTAGAAAGGATTTGTTGAGGATAATATTTCTCATGACAGCTATGAAATATTGTGAGTGAATGGAAATCATTAAAGGGCTTGAATCAGTGCCCAGCTGCGATTGATCCTAACAGTGAGTTTGCTGTGTCAAGGCCATGGGACAGGCCATATTTCAAGAACACCATTTTCATTAAGTTTCCACTTTTAGACTTTTACTGCTCGAAACTCAAGTTAGCGGCCGGTGGTGACGGCTTACTGAGAGAGAAGAGATGCTTTTGTTCATAGATGGGAGAAAACAAGTGGGAATCACTAGACGCACCATAATATGATGTTATCACGACACTTCACTGACAATATGATATTGTTGCAGTTTTTAATATTTTGCAATATGCTGAGTATTGTGATAACATGTATTGCAATTTAGCAAATTATGCTTTCAAACTTCTTTTTTTTTCCACCCCTAATAACCAGGTGGATCTAAACCAGTGTTACAGGTAAAGATTGTACTATAAAACAATAAAAATGCTAACGGAGCCACTGTGCCACATATCCACTGTCGGCACCCCAGGCCATAGCTTCATCAGCTTCCTCTCTGGTCCTTGCTGAATCAACATTTTCCAAGCAGCAGTGAACTCAGCATTGCAGCAGCAGAGCCAGCAGTCAAAGTTCTTCTTTAGTATCGTGGAGTAGTGAATCATACCATAGGATTTACAGTGGTTTTCACAGTCAGTGAGCTGAAGTCATCTTTTAAGGGGAAAAGATTTGGTCTCTGATGAGAAGTTGTGGGTGGGTGGACGTCGCTGCCATTTACTGTAAGGAGAAATGTCTTCTTACATGGGTGCTTCTTACTGCTGGGATCCCAAATTAGCTGTAAGCAGAATTTATCTGGGACCTTAAGAAGAAACAGGTCTGTAATACAATGTAACACTAACCCACGTTGCATGTCTAAAGAATTAACTTTGAAATGGTAATTCATTATTAGAATATTAGTATTCCTTTACAGGTAAAAGCCTTCTTTGTCAGGACTCAGTGTTTTATTGTGGAGAATAGAAATCACACTGACCATTTGACAGACAATAGGTCTGTTGGTGGAAAAATATACTGATATTAGGGAACTAAGCCAGCAAAGAAGATCTTGTTAGCCTGTGTTCTTTTAATTTTTTTTAAATTAATTAATTAATTTTTGCTGCATGTGATCATTCATTTATTTGTCTTGCATTGATTGTTTTTAACCGGCAAGAACTGGCAGTTAATTAATCGTGAGGAATAGAAATAAGGGGTCATGTTTTGTCTGAGCTGTTTGCCGGTGATTCTGAAAAGACAAAAAGAGAGGTAATGTGAAGGCGCTGCACTGTCGTAGAAAAAGCAACTGTGTTATTGAAGGAGGAAGTCAAGAGTGGCAGAGAAAGTATATGAAACTGGTGCAGAACGTGTGAATAGCGAGACAGTGGTGAGGTGTGCAGTAGATGTGACGGATGAGTTGAAGGTGGGGGTGCGATTACATCAGGAATGAGCTCTGGGCACCTTCTTGTTTGCGATGGTGATGGGCTGAAGTAAAAGAGAGCCTGGAGAGGTGGAGTTATGCTATGGTGAGAAGAGGAATGAAAGTTAATAGAAGCAAGATAGAATACATGTGTGTGAATGAGAGTGAGGTGGATGGGAAGGTGAAGATGGAAGCAGCAGAGGTGGTGAAGGTAGGTCAGTTTAAATACCTGGGGTCATCCAAACCAAGATAGTGTGAACATTTAAATATGTTGAAGAATGAGCTGCCAGACAGAAGGGAAAGAGGAAGACCACAGAGAGAAGCTGTTGTTGTAGTGAAGGAGGACAAGCTGAGGAGGATGCTAGCAATAGGCTGAGACAGAGGTAGAAGTAGAGGTATCCCTTTCATTGAACCGCAGGTAGATACATTTCAGGTGAAGGCTGCCGGATAATTGAGAAATCTTAGTCTGACAGTAAAAGTGGTTTTATGAGTCACATGGACTTTTTTTAATGATAAGATGCAGACACACTGAAGCCATACATTTAGTTTTGATAACTGATGACCTGTCGTTCTTTTTAGAATCTGTAACTAATTCAGAAACTATTCTGCAGATTAGCTTATCTATGACTTGGATAGGTACTATCACTTGGACATCTGTTCATGCAAATAATAAATATAATACAAATTCAAAAGAAATGTAATACTTTCCACTATATTACTCACACACTCATACAGTGCACCAGAGCTATACTGTCAGTTACTACCCTGATTATGTTTCCACCATACAAGCCCCACAATCAGGAGTAGACATTGGGGATTTCATCCAGCTCCTGTTGAAAAGCTTAGTGTTGCCCCCAGAGCCTGAAGCCTACCCACCAACAGTCATAAAGAGAGGAGGGACCCAGGATTTGCAGTCCTTTTAGTCTTTCAGGATGCTTAACAGTCTCTTAAAGGTAGGTTTAAACAGGCTGCGATGCCTGGGCTGGGAACACTTTATCATTACACCCACAGCTTGTCTGCTGTGCTCTCCATCACGGGGACAGAGAAGGCGTTTACATGTTTTAACAGGCTCAGCTCTGTCCCCCCTTGACGCGCGCGCACACACACACACACACACACACACACACACACACACACACACACACACACACACACACACACACACACACACACACACACACACACACAAGATGAGTGTATTCTGATGATGCTGGTGAATGAGCAATGCACTTTGTATTATCCACATGTCCAGAAAAAATGCAATCTTTTCCTGCAAAACAAAAGCTCTACTTTTAAGGTTGACGGGTGCTTATCATCAGCTACAAACCGATTTTTTAAAATTCAGGTTGGTGCGGAAAAATATTTTCACAGCGTCCTTCATCGTTGCCCTTCACTCTTATCAGTCTGTGGAGCAGCCTATAACTGAGTGTGTTAACTTCATCAGGGGGCAGCTGGTGGGCAGCAGTGACCCGGCGTAACACCGCAGCTCAGCACCGCTTCATTTATCATGGCCTCAATTCACCGCAGATCCCTTCTGTTTTCTCGTCTCTCCTGCGGCTCAACTTTTCTTTCACTGCCTCTTACTTTGGACAGTTTATGCAGTTAAACATTTCAGATAAACAGGAAAGGTATCTGCTGTTACTCAGCAGTGCTGTGTTGTTTATACTGCACTGTAGAGGTTTTTTCATTTCGTTCTGTATGCCTACACGTTTGACATGATTCAAGAAAGTTAGAAACTGAATGGACAAATGTATCATTAGACACTTTAAAGAGAGAAATACACTGATGGAGGGCTCGCTGTATGACCCCATTTCAAAATGTGCGCTTCAGCGCTCTGTGAAAGTCTGCATGGAAAAATTGTTTAGGAATTTTAGAAAAATGTGTATCAAAGTAAAACATGCTTAAAAAATCACATTCATAACTAAATGGTACCTGCAGTCTGAGTTTCTTGTGGAAAGTATGGATGCCTGCTTGTTATCAACCCACAGTTTGAAAATCCAATACCCAGAGTGGGTATTAATCAGTGGATACTGCGTTGCTTAGTTTAACTTCTATGAAAACACCATTGAAGCACAGTTTTAGAGAAGCCTGTGCTGTCATACATCTTTCTTTCAGGGCAGACTTTCCTTACTTTAGGAAAACAAACATACCCGCATGTATTGCAGGAGTTGGCATCTGGATGCTGAATTAACCTCCATCCATTCCAGACCAATTCCCAGGCTCTGAACTGCTAAGCAGTCAAAATCCTCACTTTCAAAACTACAGCAGCTGGTAACCTCAGTTCTCAAATACGTGCAGAATGTTGTTAAGATCATAGGCAATGCAACACTGTGAAATCCCACCCGTCATGACTATTTTTAAGAAATGTTGTTGGCCATTAAGGTTGAAAGCTCTTGAGATTTTTTACTCCACTAAAAAAGTAAATTCATATAAAGAGGTTTCATTTAAGATTGAGCTGTAAGAGGGATGGAATAATAAAACACGAAACACGAATCCATAGCAGGGGTAAAAGAGGAGAGGTCAGCATGTACTGCTAGAGTATGAGTTGATATTACTGCCCTATAAATACACTAAAAACTTGGACACAGTAGGTGTCTGAGGACCTGATTTATAATAAATGCAGAATCGCTGACCTACAGTGTGTGTAACTGTGTATTATGTGTGCATCCAAATCGTATCACTTACATTTGCAGAAATAATTATGCGCAAACCATGTGTTTCTTTGGAGGCGTACGCATATCACGGCTGATAATTGATTTTATATTCAGTTCTACTCTTCCAGCAATAATGGAAATGACATAATCGAGATAAAAGGTTTATTCTGCAATTTTTTTTTCTAATGCAAGTAAGGTAAACCACGACATTTTGGATTTAGATTTTGAGCGAGAAACAAGAAAAGAAAAGAAAATTGACAAATTCTAACTTTAAAAAGTGGTGACGTCATGGTGACGTCAATATTGACCAAAATAATAATTTTTTAACTTCAATTACGCAGTCTTGCTGCTTTTGTTCCACTGCTGTGTTGTGTTGCGTGCCTCTCAAATTTGCAGAAGTCTGCTTCCGGAGGACCAGATCACAGAAAAGAGGAAGAGGTGGAGGAATGAGAGCAAAAAATGAATGTTGTGCAGTGGGCCGTAAATAACTGGCCTAAGGACATCAGCAGGACTGGAGTGGAGTCGGAGATGGAGAAGAGAGCGAGAGGAGGCAAAACAAAAGAGGGGCGAGTTTTAAGGATATGAAAGTGGAAGGAATAAAGAGTGACATGGACTGAGGGGAGGAGGAGATCATGCATGCGTAAACAAATACTCTGTGCTGTCCCAGAGTGCTTTAAAGATTTTTTTTTTTCCTCAATGGCATCAGTTGGAGCGATGGGGAAGTGTCGTGTGTGCGTACGCAGATGCACATGCGTTGTTCTTTTATTCTATTTTCCTCTTCACCCAGATGTCCACACAGCAAGGTCCAGATGGCTTGGATGTCCTCTATACTGGAGAGCTTTACACACACAAACACAGACAAAGCAGCATGGCCATGTTTTTCTCCCTCTCAGAGGGAAGATTAACTCTCCTCATTAGGGCTCCCTCCGCCTCTCCACCTCTCGCCTGACACTCTCCTCCCCCTCCCTTTCCTGTTGGCTTGACTTATTCTCATTGGCTGCTTTTATCAGGACCACAGCTGAGTGGATCACCGTGGCTACAGAACACTGGAGCGGGGAGGAGGTGGGATGGGTTGATGTTGCCACGGTAATAGAAGAGGCGACCACTCGCCAAATCATCGAGTGGGGAAAAAAAAGTGGAAGCGTGTGGAAAGCGGGTTAGAGGGTTAGGGCTCGAAAGGAGAGGAGGGGGGGAAAAACAATAACAACAGGCGAGGGATTAGGCATCGACCGAGCAATCAGGAAGTCCATTTAGGACAAAGCAGAGTCCAAAATGCTCCCAGACTTCAGTCGGCATCGTTAGAGCCGAGCCGCTGGAATGAATAAAAAACCACACAAAGAAGGAAGGAGCTAATTCAGGTGAAATATGAAAGACGTCACCCGGACGACCGCTGCCACTGCTTGCTGTGATTTTTCACTGCCGATAAGTAAGAGGAGGTAAGCTGGTCATGGTAGTGCCTGGGGCATGGAAATGGAAACGGAGAGAGCCGTCGCTGGATATGAGGAGCATGCGTCAGCATTAAGGAAGGGTGAACAAGAGTCAGAGAGAGAGAGAGAGAGAGAGAGGCAGGCAGTGACAGCAGAGATGAGCACAACTGAGCACAAGAGAGAGATTGAGGTTAGAAGCTGATGTGAGGATACAAGCAGAGCCTGTTAGACTTTTCACCTTCTGTGCCACACCTTGGCTTCATCCTCCTAACACTCCCACCTCTTGACTGCAGCAACTCCAAGGACCCAGGCTGGAATTTCATTGTCTGAGGGACAATAATCCTTGCTGAATGACTTCTGAATGATCATTTTCACACCCCAGAAGCTTCTTAATGCTGCTGACATATGAAAAGGACAGACCGTTCAAGAGGATTGCATTCTGTATATCTTCTCAAAAGCGGAGCTACTCCTGCCTGCACGAACTGAATTGAGTTATTCATTCTGTATTAAGAAGTATTGTTTGCAGATTATCAGCACAATTACACTTCTGAAAACTGTTTCCATGAGGATCAGCAGCTTTGTTTTCAGAGACTAGTCAGTTCCTGTCACAAAGGTGTGAAAATGAAGAACTCATTGTCCAGCCATTTTAAACGAATGCTGACTCAACCTAAACGATGAAGACAATGAAGGTGGTATTACTGGATGCAGGAGTGACAGCAGAGTTAGCAGAGTAATAAGACGTATTGTGCCAGGCGTTGCGGAATAATGCAACGCCGCTCCGTGAACGACGCCCAGAATATCGCACTTGTCTTCCTGCATGGATGTCGACGCGAGCTGACTGACCGACTGAGTGTGTGGGTTGCTCACTGGGCTGGAGCAGCAGCTATTTGAGGACACGTAGCACCCGAACAGGTACCGGCTGGGTCTCAGAACTCCACCATGGGGGAGACGGCAGAATACCAGAGACTGCAGGAGACAACAGAGTCGGATTACCAAAGGCTGCCTAGCGATGATGAAGAGGTAGACCTGTGCAGTTCCCTTTATTTTACAGTAGTAGGTAATAGTAGGTAATGGACTAATTTCAGCCAGCAGTATGAACCTGTCAAAGGGAAATGAAATGATGATTTATGCTTTCGTAGGTGTCTCTGTATTTCAAATCATTGCCATTGTGAGCATTTATCTTGTCTTGTTCAGTGTCACACTGGCCGTGTCATGTCCAAAACACTTTGGTGAATGTACACAGCTGTTTTCCTGTGACATGGCTTTCATTCCTCAGTCAGTGTCGGGCCGGGTTTCCCGACATTTCAGCATCCTTTTTCCCTTCGTGTCAGTTTGCGTACTGATGGTTTAGCACCTAATCAGGTGATCAAGGTGGTCCATCATTTTTAGTGTTGAATAATGTGGAAAATTTATAAACTTTTTTTTTCCTTCCCCCAAACAGACTCTTTGACACGTCAGAGCATAAGGGGTAAACAAAGACAGGTGTAACTACTGGATGCCACTAAGTTTACTTTAGTTTCAGTGGCATTGCGTGTTCATTGTCACACTATCCCGGCTTGCTGAAACACAATATTACAACGGCCATTGTTCTTAGTAACACCTGTGGCAAGACATAAGTCTGGTTGGATTGTGCGAACATAACTCCACTTCATAGATCTCCCAAAGTGCTCATTCATCTGTCAGACAGTACTAGCTCTTTTACTCATGTATGTCAGTAGCGCCCTGCTCAGCCACCACGTACCCACGCACAACACACGGCGCTTCTCGCCCACACACGAGGCCGAGTTATTGCATGCAGAGCCATGAGGTCACTGATGAAGTGCTGCAGAATGAGGTTGGTGAGAGGCAAACTATGACATTTTATACCCTCCCACCTATTCTGCAAAGCCACACACAAACACACACACACACACACACTATTTCACAAATACTGTGAAGGCCCGACTCTTTTTTTTGTTTGTTTGGCTTTTAGGCTGGCCGTTTAATTTCCACATCAAACCATTGTGAAACATCTCTGTTGCCTTTTTTTAATGTTTTCAACATCAGAAGAAAATGTGTAGAATCATTGAACTCAGAGCTAGATAAATAAGTTCACCAGGTCGGTAATTCACCGTTTTACCCTTTTTTGTAGAGATGTTGTAAACTGAATAGTTTCAACAGTCTGCAAGGGCATTACATGTCAGGGGTGTGTGTTGCTGTCATGTTTAGGCTGGAATAGATTATTTAAAATTAGGAGTTGGCTTAAAGAAACAAGAAAAAACTGTCTGGTATACAGTGTTGATAGTTTGGTCTTTACTGTATTTTCAATGTGATTAAAATGTGGCTAAAGCAGTTATTACTGGTAACTAAAACTAATTTTGAAAGAACAGATGAAAGTACAATAAAGGTAAAAATTGGAATTGAAACGTATTGTGAATAATAATAAATAAACAAAAAAATACAGTTTTATTTATATAGCACATTTAAAAACCTGAAGGCACGCCAAAGTGCTTCACAGTAATACGGAGAAACAACATAAGTACAGATCAGGCACTAGCACAGACAGAATGGAGGCACTAATAGACCTTAAGAGTTAAGTAAAATGGGTATCAAACCTCAATACAGGAGGAAGGTCAGATCGTGAATACAAAAATATCTACTAAGAAGATAAAAACAGCAGTAAAATTAATAATAAAATAATACATTAGATAAAAAGTTTAAAAAGGGTATTAACTGGTCAGGAAAGCCAGGTTAAATAAGTATGCTTTCAATCTTGATTTAAAGGATTGGACAGAGTCCGAGGCACGAATAGAAGCAGGGAGATTGGGTGCAGCTGAGGCAAAGGCACGATCGCCTCTGCTCTTCAGTCTAAACTTAGGTCTAAAACACACGGGAAATGTTAAGTCTTTGTTCATTTGGTCAAATATTTGAAATTGTGATATGTAAGCTGCCTGCACAATGTTTCTTTTTGTATTTCTTTTTATACAATTTTTACTGTAATGTGTATCCTAAACTTCTTAAAGTTATCCTGTAACAAAGTAAACAAAATAAATATCAAAAACGAATGAAAGCTTAACTGAAATGTGTAATTTCTACCATTAAATGTAAAAATGAAACAAGAAAATAAGAAATTAATTCAAAATTTAAAAACAAAAAATCTAAATTTAAACAAAAAACTAAACACAAACTGAAAATATGTAAAAAAAAAAATAAAAATTGCCTGATTTCAGTATGGTGAGAATTACAATTTGAACTTTTTCAAAATGGATGTTATTATTTATTTATTTATTTTTTACTAATTTACTTATTATGTTTGTTTAAACATTTTATGGTGACTTGTGTTTAAATGGAATTGGGTTCAAATTTGACTCACTACCGCTGCTACTTCAAGCAATGCCCTGCGCTGGTCTTCCCTGACATGTACTGGGTTTCAGCCCTCCGGGACCTGCTGTTGATAAGCAAATATAGGGAGAAGATAAATGAATGTGTAGATGTGTGCGGCAGTTTAAATGTGATACTGTCCTGTGTGTGTTGAGGATCTGTGTGCTAGTTGAGCAGAGTTGAACCGATGGACGCTGCAGCTGTTGTGCTCTGTTTGGGGCTGAATCAGATCAGTCTCCTTCCACAGCTGCAGCTTTGTGCTGAGTACAGCGGTTTTTCTAGGGTTAGCTTTCAGCGCCACAGCCTGCAGCTGCCTCATCTTATTCTGAAACTGAGTGAAAAACACTTAAGGGTAGATGTACGGAAAATGTAGGTGTATGGAAAATACTTATTGTGTTATTAGAGTGACCATTTTATTCTCCACACAGATATCTTATGGATGTTTTTCCCCCTGTGGAGGATGAAGGGATTAGCGGGCAAGCTTTATCTGAAAATGATGAATTTGTGTCGGCCGTGAGTATGGCTGGGCATCCACTGTGTTTGGAATAATATGAATGTAATAAGTAATTTCTTTTGATTGAGCTACCTGCTGTGATAGATTTTGAGTTCAATCATTTTATTCATGATATTTGATATTTATTTTAATGGCTCCTCCTTCTCCCTCTTAACCTGCTTTTAAGGGATCAAAGAAAGGATTGCTCAGTACGGGTGTATTTCATTGTTTTGTGGGGGTTGTTTTTTACAGTCTGGCATTATGCATATTAGGTCAAGCTACCAAAACAACATTTGTTGACAAAACACAGCACATATGTTCCTGAAAACTGGAAGTGATGACCTGGAAGCAGGCCACTGGCATCCAGAGCTCTCATCTTTCTCATAATCTGTTCATGGGCACATTAACGCTCACAGCCTCACACCGCCTCTCCCCTCCTGGCTTTGTGAGTAATGAGTTCCTGTGGACGGTAAAGGGATTTAAGGAAAACGTAAAAGCCAGACCTTGGGAGATAGTTGCTATCTGTGACATTAGGAATGATGGATCTCTGTATGTCTGTGCATGCTGTCCTCTGTCAGAGGTTTTTGTGTGTTTGTGTAGATATTGTTCTAGCACAGTTTCTAAAGTGATTAATGTAGTTCTACTACTCCTTCTTCTTCACTCTGCATTTTTGGCACCCGGCACCCAAAACGCAGTTTGATGTTTTGTTACCAAAATGTTGGAACTTAGTTTAGAAATACACCGGTGCCCAGTAAGCTAACTTAATTCCCAACATAGTGCCTCAGGATGAATCTAGTCGGTGTGCATGCCTTTGCATGCCTTCCTGTATACAGTGAGCATCATATTACAGAATCTAGAAGTGTGTGTGTGTGTGTGTGTGTATACCTGTTTACACATCTGTGTGGGGACCAACAGCCACTAGTCAGCACTAAAGTGCCTGTCCTCACAAGTTTGATGGCATTTTTAAGACTCAAAATGTAGTTTTAGTGTCAGAGTTACAATTAGGTTATGGTTGGATGGAGGCTAGTGTTAGGCAAACATTTTTGATGGTTAGGGTAAGCAGCTAGAGAAACATTATGTCAACTAGATGTCCTCACTAAGATATCAACACGAGAATGTGTGTGTGCGTGTATGTGCATGTGTGTTTCAGTACTGTAACATAATAGAGCTCACAGCATGTTGTTCTTCATAATCTTATTAGCTAGAAAGGTCCTAATCTGATGTCTGGTCATGATAATGTAATCTTCACGGTCAAACATTTAACTTGGGCTTTATAGTATTAGTGTCCTTTTGTAAAGCCACTCGGTCAGACTACTTTGTGCATGCGTGCGAGGTCAGACAGCAGTCTTAATGTAAAGCTAGTTGCAGTAAATCTGTAAAAAAAAAATCCAAACAGTTTTATCTAATTGAATAAATTTCATTGATCTTGATAAACTGGTCACATTTAGCTTCCTCCAGGGTCGTCACCACAGGTGATCAGGTTATTGTGATGTGATATATGTAGAACTTGTGTGGAAAAAGACGGCATGTAAAAGTTTATTTAGCTTACTTTAGCTTTCTACTTTAGCTTTATTACCATGAACATTGCACAGAGGTGTATTTTGACCCAAACTAGGGCGTAAACCAAACCTCAGTCAAACCAAACAGACAGTGAAAACTGGAAAGAAAAAAAAAATCAAGAAAATCGACCAATTAGCAACTGAAATTAGGTGTTTACTAAACTATCAGCAACTGCTTTTATATCAACGGATGAATGAAAATTAAAAAAGATAAAGAAGAGATGGGAGAAAAACCATGTGTTGATGTTGCATAGCTTGTTCACCAGAGGGCACTATGCAACTTCGCTATGGCACCACGCATGTATGGACGCCCAACCAACCAGCTGATCTGAGTAGTGTAAATGAGTAAGCAACTACACAAAATAGGTGTTATGGAAATCTGTTTGATTTTATAAAGGAAAAAAATACTGGCCAATATATCAAAATATCACATGTTTAAGTCACTAAATATTGATATTGTTTGACACAAATGCCATCACTACAGTCATATTGTGACTTACTGTAACTACATGGTAATGCCAGATAGAGCCCTGGTTTTAAATGCTATCTGGTTCTGATTTAAGAAATGACCATAGTTTTCATCCAATTCATCCAAACTGAGATTTCAGTTTGTTAACTTTAAATTTCAAGATATTTACAATTTTGAATCAAAATTTTCTTCACTTTCAGCATTTGAATCCTAATTAACTCTTGAACTTATTAGGACGAGACTTTTCTCGTTATTTCGGCAAGCAATAAAAAAATTTATAATAATTTTTTGTCTTAATCACCAGCCACTAGTTGTCAAGACACCTCGGGGCTGTGGCCCCCCCACACCCTCTAGCAGATTATTACAAGAAGGAACCTTTTAAAAAACAAAAAACAAGCGCGTCCATGCTCACAGGTGTACACACGGGTGATCACACCCACAAACTACACCCTTTTTGGCTCCTACCTCAGGGCACACTGTGTTCTGTTGGTCTTGTGTGCTGCACAGTGGTGTTTAGTGTTTGGTATTTGCTGTCGTATTCCCATGTATCATTGTGGTGTTGTTTGTTCTGTTGCTCTTGTTCTCTTCTGCTTGTTTTCTTTTTTCTTTCTCAGCAGGTGACCCAGGTGATTGATATATGCATTTTTTTCTTCTCTGCCCGTTCTGTTGGTTTTTGTCTTTTGCCCTTCTCCCCCATCCCTCTTCTCAGCTGTTTCTCTTTCCCTCTTTCTTTCTCCCCTTCTTTCCCCCAGTCAAGTCTGTCCCGTATTCAGTAAGTGAAAATAAAAGAAACAATAAAAGGTGAATCAAATGGACCATTACGGCAAGGCTGGGATGGTCAGTTTGGTAAAGTAAATCCGTTGGGCATCTTTCTTTGCCTTTAGACAACAAATCTGATGGCAAAAGAGCCAAGCGGGACAGGCAAAAAAAAAAAAAAAAAAAAAAAAAGACACCTCGAGGCATGGTAAAATGGGCTGTTTTTCCTTAGTTGGATTTTGTTGCCACTGGTCATAAACTGGCCCCACATAACCAGAAAGGCAACTGATAAAAGTTTGAGTGACCTGTGTAATCCCAAAGTCTTTTTAGAGTGGAAAAACAAATGCTTGTCACACACAGAGCAATGAAAACCCCTCATATTAAGATTTGGTGCCCCCTAGTGTTCATATGGCAACAATACATATTGACTTATGTTAATCGTATTGCTCTAATCTCCTTAGTCAGGGGGCAGCTGATGGCTCTCTCACACATTCCTTCCACTGATTTCTAACAAAACATCAGATGAAATTGGATATTTGATGGTACTCTACACAAACGCTGCATTATCACACACACAGCTTCCCGTTTCACTAAACTGCCACACTGGTGTCGCCATATTTCCTCTTCTTTTTATCCCAGCCTATCTCTTTATTTGTTTTTTATTTCTTTAATTTAACAAAAGGTAATTAATAATGAGTTCTGTTTGAAGTGGTTTAAAGCTATTGCTTTTTTCACCTTCATTACTGTTGAATCATGTTGATTAATCAATCCAACTGACACTGACAACTGATAATTGTTCAGTGTTGTTTCTTTTGATGAATTAATGGACAACATTTTGTAAAAATCCAGTTATGTTAGTAATGTCCTTCTTTGTCCTGCTGCTGATTTTCAGGAATGTGGGCTATTTCATAGCATCTGTTTCACAGTCTTGTGAGTTACATAAGTGCTCCAAAGCAAACATTACTTCCTTATTTATCATATCACTGAAGCTAACTTTACTGTGACAAATTCTATATTGGCATCTATTAAAATACGGCTGATGCAAAAATCTGAATAGTCTAGGGAGGTAGTTATGATATTAATTGGTCTATGTGATCCTTATGATTCTGGATGCTTGACTCATATAGTAACTATAATATACTTTAATGCAATGCTGTCAAACAAAAGCAATAGAGACTCTGTAAACTAAGAAATCCAAACGGAAGGCATGGGGATTTTTAGGCTGTTCTACTTATATAAAAAGTTTGGTATCCTTAGTTGGCTTGTGTTAAGGTGATGACCATGAGCTGCGACTTTCCACCTGTGTGAGGGCCTTGTGGATTTATACAGTATGGATGTAGGATACAGTAGGCCATGTTCTCTTAAAGTTTTGGCTGATGTCATTCTGATCCCTCTCCATGTGGGCAAGGGGCACAGTAAAGAGACTCCAATGTGGATATCATCAGCTAGCACACTGTTCCCTGTGTTGATGACAGTATGGCCGCCTGCCTTTGCCTGGCTGACTTCGTTGAATCTATTATAACGTCACTCTAAAGTGAGACAATTTGTTCACTTACACATTACAGTTAAAAATAATAATTTTTATAAATCAAAACATTCAAATAAAGTCATTTAGACAGCTGATTAAAGTACACAAACTACACAAATAAATTGGTATGCAAACTCACGCTGCACAGCATCACCCGCCTCTGACAAAGGCCTGTTTTCCCGTCTCTGATTAAACTCCAATACTTCATGATCAAACACCATTTGTAGTTTTTATTTCCATCCCATAACACCTCTGCCTGCTCGCCTTCTGTCCACCCTTAGACTAGTAAACACAAAACTTCCTAATTCAAAGCAGAAGTGTGTGGAAGTAAATGGAAGAGAGAGTAAGACAGAGGGAGCGTTATAAAAAACTAAATCTAGTGAAAAGGGAACAGCTAAGTCAAAGTGTGGATTGATGGGCTAGACTTATGAAAAACAGCACAGCGAGCGAAAGAAGGTGGAGGAGGAGTGGTGAAATCAGAAAGGCAAAAGTTTAATAATATCTGCCCACGGAGGCAGACGTGGCTTATTGCCACCACTGGTCTGAAAAACAGCCGCTACGGGTTTGTTTATAGTCAGCGTAGTGGAAGAGAGATAACATTTTTAGAGGATTAGAGGCAGGAAATAAAAGGCAGCACCAAATAAAGAAGAAAATGCAAGAGTTTGGCCAGATCCTCAGGGATAAAGAGGAGGGACAGAAGGAGGCATGGGAGTGAAAGAGAAGGGATTAATGAAGGAGTGAAGAATAGGGAGGAGAAGGGAGATGGCAGGAGTTTTAGTCAGCGCAAAAAAGACGTCACAGTGACAGAAAAGGAGTGTGCGAGTTTACCGCGGTTAAGTGACCTGAGCAGGTCTTATGTAATCATAATTATATTCATGTGGGTTTTTTCTTCACTATTACTGTAAACTATTAGTCATCCACTAACAGATATCTGTAAATCTGTTTTGCACATCGTGTGGTTCATACCTCAGAAATTATTCATACACTATTTCATTGTCCGAATGATCCTGGTGGTTAATGATTGGTGCTTCGAGTATGCTTCTGGGTTTGTTAAGCAGATACTCTTACACAATGCGTTGGTTATAAGTGATTAAAGATCATAACAAATAGATTTAAAATGAAACTTGGAAAAAATATATAGTAGGAAAATCTACTCGTAAATCATAGAGATAATGATTGCCATTCAACAATACATTTCAGTTGAGAAAATATTACACTAAGCAGGTTGGGAAATTCTGCAAGGCAACAGAGGGAGAAGCTGGAAGAGCGCTTGGGGGGTGTGTGTGTGTGTGTGTGTGTGTGTGTGTGTGTGTGTCTTTGGGAGGTTGCATCACAGGAAACAAGCTCCCCCTCCTGCAGTTGAATGTGACCCTTTGGCCCTGGATCAAATGCTCCTCCGGGCTGAATACCATGAAGCCTCTGTCCTCTGCACCACGCTCTGCTCTGCACTGCACGGACGGCAGGAGGAGGGTGGGTGGGGGGTTCGGGGGTCAGGACAGATAGGGTGAGGAGTGGAGTTGCAGGAGGGGGCAGGATAAAGGGGTAGAGAAAATTTGGCTGATGCAGAAGTGAGAATTATAAGCAGTCAACATGAAGCTCAAGCACATATGCTACCTGTAAACAAATGCAGACTGGCCCCCTCCCTCCCCCCGCTGGCAGACATGCATGTTTTTAAAGCCTAAAAAGTGGAGCCGGAGACGCCGACTCTGGCTCGTCTGTTTGTGCTGCCGAGGGGATTGAATCGGGCAGAAGACGCTCCTATTTTTAGTTCCATGCGCGATGGAGGGATCGAAAAGCAAACAGACAGTATATGCACAGGCAAAGCAGAGAGAGCGAGACGGAGAGGGAGAGAGAGGGAGAGAGAGACAGAGGCAGTGAAAGGAAGGGAGGAAGAAGGAGTGACTTATTTGTGAAGTTCTGCAAGTTTGGATGACTGGCTCATTGCTGTCTGAGGAGGGCACATGGCTGGACTTGGGCAGAGGGCAGAGCTGGGAGGCTTTCTCTGCTAGAAGCAGCAGCTTCCATTCGCTCTCCAGCCTTCTTTCCTAATATTACAAGCCAGTTTGAGTTCTCTTCTGCATTCTCAAGTGCTACATAAATGCCTCTTTGACTTCTTGTGGGGAGCTGAAGCAGTAGAAGGGGCTTAGAGGAGGATTGACCCCGCCATGGAATGCTGTAGATTTGCATGCAGGGTTTCAGGAAGTTTTTCTTCCCCTTCTCGGGTTCATAGGTTTGGGTCCGGATCCAAAAACTGTGTGCGCTTCTTAGAATTCCCTCAGAGACTCAAACCAAGGGTGCTGTGGCTCTGGTAATGATTTAAAGGACAAGCAACAACCACGGGCCATTTAAACGTGTATGCACTTTATTTGCACCTACATTCATCCCAGACGAAGGAATTCAGGATGCGACGCTTTGACAAGCTGAAAAAGACATTCCCCTTCCTGGCACGCTTTCACGTATATCGAGTAAGTCTGCTCTGCTGGATTGTCTACTCTCCATATTCCATTGAGGGGATATCTTCTTTAGCATGACATGGATGCTTGTAACTATAGTCAGAGTCATGTGGTTTAATTAGTTGTTAGAATACATGAATCATGAATATGGTATGGTGGAGGTCAGTTGTCTCTAACTCTCTGTGTGTGTGTGTGTGTGTGTGTGTGTGTGTGTGTGTGTGTGTGTGTGTGTGTGTGTGTGTGTGTGTGTGTGTGTGTGTGTGTGTGTGTGTGTGTGTGTGTGTGTGTGTGTGTGTGTGTGTGTGTGTGTGTGTGTGGACTCTCCAGCTGGTCTGAGGCTCTCCCCAGGGATGGTTGTTATTGCAGCAGGATGTGAGAGCAGAACCGATTTAACACAGGACATGATTTTGGCCAGAAGGTGTAGGTTTGTGTGTCTGTGTATGTGTACATGCGCCTGTGTGAATATCAGCACCACCTTGAGGAATTCGTTCAGGCCAAAAGCATTTCTCAGCAATGACACCATGTTGTTTCTCTGCATCTAAATTCCTGCATCCCTCATTTATTTCTCTTTGTTTTCCTCCCTGTTTGGTCGTTTTCAATATTTTTTGAAGTAAACGCTAAGCTTGGACAAGTTTAGTGCAAACAGGCTTAGCTTCTTAATCTGTCAGCATTTCATGATGCTTCTTTAAAGTATGGTGAAATGAAGGAAAGTATATAGATCACTAGTTAGTTCTGGATTTCTAGCCCTGGTTGGATTCTTCAGAGTCTTAACGGAAGTCATTTCTAACAGTTGGGATGCAGCATTTCTTTCAAGTTTAACCTCACATCTTCAAAATGTACATTTTCTACTTCCTACTTTAGGAGAAGTTAAGCTCCTGATGACGTTTTACATAAACTAAATAAAGGAAGGACCCTGTTTTGTTTGGAGAAAGTATAATTTGATGATCTCAGCTGGTGAAGATTCATGGTGTATCAAAAAGAATTCAAAAGGCTATATGTTTCAAAGTAATGGGCATAGACGCTTGCATGTAAAGTTTTACATACAAAACTTGCATCGTTTACACGTGCTCAGTGTGTCCCCAACCAGATACATGGCACACATCAATACGATAACTCGTCCCAACCACCACATGAATCTTTTAAATCCTCGCTTTCTACCAGTACATGTTTCGACTGTTACCAGTAAACAGCTGCGGATTTAAAGCACTTTAAAGTCAGATGTTTCTTTTTGATACACCCTGTATAAAGCTCTTTCTTAGCCACCTAAATTAATTGTATCAAAGCTTATTTCTATGAACGTGTCTCAGGAAAAAACAAACCCAACATGCCTTAATGGGTTAATAATTTGTTTGCTAGTGGGCCAAGAAGTAGAAGCGCTTCATCTCCTTGATTTTGACCCCTCATGCCTCAAATGACACTGCCATGAAATGAGGCCCAAGAGAAAGCTGACTTGCGTCTTTGGCACCGTCCAGAGAAATAGCATTCTTTCTTCAGTGTTGACTGCTGCTGGGGAAGATTGTAAAGGATGAGTTGGGCATGTTTTCATGGAAAAATGAAAGGATTAAATGAAAATGAAAAATCATTTGTTTCTTGTTTGGGAAAACTTTTGCGTCAAACTCTTAATAGCATGTCTGCCACTGGCACAGCTTAACCCGTAGTGGACCAGCCAAAAGGGCCGTTGGATCGTCTTTCTCAGGATAAGAGTCAGGCATGATGTAGCAAAATGCAAAATATGGAGATGGATTCAAATGACAGCAGCTCTAGTTAATCCTAAAACCACAGGCACTACTGTCACCGGATCACGCGAGAATGTTTCCTGGCTTACCAGTGTACCGTTTTACTTCTTGTTTTCAACTAACAGGAGGATTTCAAAGATAGCTTCAAAGAATGTTCTGACAGTGGGACTTTTTTACCAAAATAAGAGGACTCCTGTGATTTCAAAAAGACAGCTGACCCATTTTTATGGTTATAGGAATGAATCTGTATCAGGATACAAACATCTGCCATAACCATTGGGGACTGAGCCCTCCCAATAAGTTGACCTCAGTCAGACCTCACATCTAAAATTCCTGTAAAATACAGAACAGCTATTTCTGAAAAGACATAGTAGATTTAGGGATAGATTTAGGGATTGGTCACATACGGGCTTCATTTTATGGCCCACCATTAGAAGTATGTGTGTGTGTGTGTGTGTGTGTGTGTGTGTGTGTGTGTGTGTGTGTGTGTGTGAGATCTTGAGCTTCTAAGGCCAGAGTCATTAAATAATAGGAAATGGCCTCTAAGCAAGTCCCTCAGGAAGTTTAAATGGCAGCGAGCAAGGAAGCAGTGACCTTTGTGACACTGTTCTCTGGACCTCGTAACCTCGCCTTTGCCAGCACAGGAAGTTCCTCATTCGCCGAGTCTAAATACTGATCAGTGGAGTGACCCCTTCAGCCAGAGCACCCATCGTAAAGTTTTGTCTGCCTTTATGTGTGGATTAGGAATGTTTCTCTTTTCCATGTGTTGTTAAGCTTGGTTTACAAGTTTACTTCCTTAAAGTTCTGAGCAGGTGTAGCTGTTCTCCAGCAAAGCTGTTTACTGTCTTGAATTGAACGTGCATCAGTTTGAGACGATAGCCTTGTGAAGAAGCCCATCTAGGTTTAGGTTTCTGGTTACGTTAAATGGATGTTTTTTGTTTTTACGTTAAAGATTGATGGGCTGACTCGGTGTTGTGAGGAATTGCGGTGAAACCGTTTCGGGGCCACGTCTGGTTTTTGGACGTTTGGACATCAGTTTTGCATAATATATTTCTTGTATTGCTCTTCTTGTTTTTTGTTTTTTTTGGCACATTCATGTCTGAGCAGTCTACAGCAAGTCAGCCAAAAACAACTTTCTTTGTTTTGAGCTTAACTTAATTGAAGACTAAGTGGTTTGTTGACACCACAGTGACATCAAATTGCAGTGAAAATGACTGTTTTCATTGTTTTTATCCTTTGATAAGTAGCTTATGCTACAGTATGTTTGCCGCTTTAGCCCCCTTGATCTTGAGTTTGTGACTTGATTTTTATAAGCAATAGGCTGTTAATGATTTAGTTAAGAGGGAGCTGGCTCCAAGCTCAGTTTCCTTTCTTTCTCTGTTTGTTGATGGCTGACTTCCTTTTTGAGTGTATTTTACGGATTTTGGAGCATGCATTGGGAGAGGTGTTGAATGACTATTGAATGGGCTTAACTCTGTGTGTGTCTTTGTATTTTTATCAGAAACTGGGCAGCAGCATGCAATGTGAGGAAGGGACGGAATGGTTGCTGGAACTGCTGATGGAAGTGCAGCTGCAGCAGTACTTCTTACGGATCCGAGATGACCTTAACGTCACACGGCTGTCGCACTTTGACTACGTAAAGAATGAAGACCTGGAGAAAATCGGCATGGGTCGACCCGGTGAGACACAGTACCTGCGTGTATGTGTGTGTTTTTGTCAGTGAGTGAATGAGAGAACCGCAGTGTTGTTGTGCCAAAGAAGCTCATCCAGATGTTCATTTGGCATGTCTCTCTTGTGTTTAAATTTGTATTCCTGCTAGTGGCTTCCAGTGTTAGATACTTAGTATAAATGTTCCTTATTCAAAGGAAAAATCCTACGGTTTATCTCCTGTACTCTTTGTCCATAATTTGTGATCTAAAAATGAACTACATCCCCATCAGCTTCAGTTTGTCCTGTAGTTTTAGTGCTAATTAGCAAATGTTGTAACTCTTTCGTGCTAAATTCAGATGCTGAATATATTTAACATACATTATAAGTCTTAAAATATTGATGTTGGCACTGCCTTTGTTACCAGGCTGTAGACTGTAGAAGTAGATATTAGCTTTTAGCTCAGAGCGGTGGTTTAGTGTAGCTAGATATCTGAAAGCATGGCTGTTGTTTAGTGGCTTGTTTTTATCAACTCTTTCAAGACTGGAAATGAGCGCAAGACACAGAATTTCTGATTCCAAACTACAACTTCATAAAATCATCATTTACTGTCTTCTCTGCTCATGTGTTTTATTTCCTAATAAAGCAGTACTGGCCTTTCATAGCTTAATGAGCAATTTTTATATTTATGATTACTTTTGTTCTCTGTATGCATCTATACATAGCCTTAAGTATGACTCTTGTGTTCAGTAATGGCACTGTGTCATTTGGCTCATCCTTGATGTTGCTTGAACAAATCCTGCATCACTAATGCATTTAATGTCATTACAAAGTCACAATTTGTAATTAGGTACAGTGAGAGTGGATATTAAACTGTCAGATCTTTTGTCTGCGGTGTGTATAAAGTGGATCACAGCAGAATTGTTCTAAATCCAGTTACTGAAGCCCTCAGGGCCTGTGCTTCACAGCCGCTTAAGACTAATTACACCCACTTCGCATGCTCATATATTCCCTCACATGTCTCTCCACTGCACAGCTCACTGCTCTCTGGCGTTTTATTATCTTTTCTTCTTCCTCCTTCCCTTTGCTTTTTGCTCTTTGTCTCATTTCATATCAAAGCTGGGTGTTTGGTTTTCTTCCTGTTGTGGTAAATGTGTTGAAATTCATTATGGTATACCCTTCTTTCACTCAGATTCCTCCTGATGGATCCTTGAGCAGTTGCAGTCCTCATTTGAATGCCTTGCCACTGACCTATTGCCTCTTTTTGTTTCTTCTTGACCGCAGGGCAGAGAAGGCTGTGGGAGGCCGTGAAAAGGAGGAAAGCCATGTGCAAGCGCAAGTCCTGGATGAGCAAGGTGACAGACATAGACGAGCACAGCGCACATCAGAACTCAGTATGGTGCACGGTATATTTGGCAGGATGTCGCCACTGTGGAATCCGTCTGGGTGTAACAGTGTGGATACAGTACCACAGTAACCTGCGCCCTCCGCGCAGATATGATCAGCACCCCCTGAATGAATTCTGGCATCAGTACGTTGTAATCTGAGGGAAAGATGTTAACATAGTCGTATGTGCTTAAAAGCAGCCTTTAACTTAATACTGGCTGTTAGTAGTGCAGAGGTTTTAAATCAACCACAAACATTCGTGATTGTGGTGAGGTGTCGCTAAGAGAAACTTTCCTTTCAATTAGCACATTTTTTTTAGACCTGTGATGATTATAGGAGAGTTTTGTATTTTTTATATAAAGAGTAATTTTTCTCCTGAGGACACACGAGGAGGGCCACCGAGTCCATATTCAGATATAAACATACACACACTTACAAGGCTATTTTTGCTAGGACATTCATTGACATTGCATTCCCTAGTTCCTAATCCTAAACTGAACCATGCCATCTTAACTGCCTTAGCCTAACCTAATCCTAACTTAAGTGCTGGCCCATAAAAAGGGCCTTTTAAGCAAGGACCAAGCTAAAAAGACCTCATTTTCCAAAATGTCCTCAGTGTAAGGCTCCCAAACTCAAAGTAGTTCTCATAAAGATAGTTGGAAACACACACACACACACACACACACACACACACACACACACACCCTGTCACAGCCAGCTGAGGAAGCAGATTACTCTATCTGAGGATAGTGCCAGAGGCAGAAGCAGACAGGTGTAATTTTAGATGGCAAACACCGTCCTGTGAGAACCACGGCTACACTCATCCAACACATGCGCACCCACACAACTCTGACGGCTTCTCCTCAGTATCCTTCTCGATGGTTAATTCCTTTGAGTATTTGCGTCAGCATGTGTATTACATACCTCGCAGTTTTTGTCTTTTAATTACCCTTTGAGTCTTTTATTAAAGGAAAGTGAAGAAGTAACTTAAAGCAAAAAAAGCTCTGTCTCTTTAAGGGGAATTTAATAAGACAGCATTTTGTGAATGCAGCTTGAGCCGCATCTGTGTGTCACCGACCCTTATGACTCCACTCGTGTGTGATTGTGTGTGTGTGTGTGTGTGTGTGTGTGTGTGTGTGTGTGTGTGTGTGTGCGCGCCATAGTCAGAATTATTTAAATATCCAGCCCTCTATTTGAAACGAACTAACCACACCGTGACCACACAGAGGTGGTGTCTTTCAAAAAAGGTCTGCAGCATTATGTCATGTCTGGTCCAGTGTGAATGTGAAACCACATACCGCTTGCTACTGTTTATATCCAGCCAGTCAAATATGTTTGGCACTAGATATTCATTGACACCTCTTTTTTACTGATGACATAATTTCTGAGTACTGACCTTATGTTCATGAGCCAATAAGAGATGTTTTTAAGTGAATCCGACATCACTGATTTGATACGTAATGTAGTATTTGTGTTACCACCGTAGGAGAGGCTCTTCTAGTGTTTTATCTGACCTGTTATCGGCTTGATTTCATCCCTGCTAGCTAATATCACCACCAGTTTCTGTGAACTCCTATTTTGGTAAACAGTCTAATTCAAGTCCTCTAAACAAAGGCTTCCCTTGGTGGCGCCAAACGGCACACATATTTTTATGGGTTCGGATTTAGGAGACTGGCAATGAATCATTAACACACATGGACACACACACACAAATGCAGGCATACAAACATAAGCACACAGAGCCATTCAGGTCACTTAATCTAATAGGGCTTCTTAATGAGTACTTCCTAACAGCTAAGTTATTCCTGCTGTGTTGTTAGTACTTAAGCCAAGAGGCAGGAAATTTCTAAGTATTTTGTGTGTGTGCAAAAACATGTGTGCTCATGTTAGTACATGTGCATGGAATTTTATTTACTTTTTCCACAAACTTCATGATGTTTTCTTTATGTGTAAGCTTCATTTTAAAAATTTAAGCCATTAAAAGACCTCGCTGCACACACAAGAACTTGCAGTAATGGTTTTGAGACTGCTTGTCAGACTCTCACCATGGCACGAGTGTGCTTTTCAACCACCTGCTATTATACATAAATTGAAAAAGGGGGAACCAGGATGTAGAATGTTGCTGTTTATGCAAAATGTTAAATTATGCTCATATTTTTATGTTCTAGTGCCCCTCTCTCTGCTTTCACACATCTTCATTTTTGTCTGTTTCTCTCCAGGTTTTTAGTGGTAAACGTCCAGATGGAGGAGACATACCCCAGCAGGGTCAACCGGCTTCCTCGTTTCGTAAGCTGTCTCCCACACCACCTCTGGGCGTCGGGGAGGGAGTCCTAGCCACGCAGCCCAGTGGTGGCACTCTCCTCGACGGGCAGCAGCAGGGTCTGACCTGCCTCATCCCAGAGAAGGACTTGACGCTGTTTGAGAAGCTGGGCGATGGCTCATTTGGCGTCGTGAAGAGGGGAGAGTGGTTGACACCTGCGGGGAAGGTGGTGAGGAGGCATATTGTTATACCATTTATCCACAATTTAAAAAACAAAACAAAAACATGTTGGAAATATGAAATAACTGGAGTGTGCTCACACAGTTCTTTTGCATGAAACATGTTGCTTGTTTGCATCTTGTCTAGGAACAGATAAAAGCAGGCGCATGAATGTTTGTTTTTTTTCTTTTGTTTTTTAATGGGATTTTCATGAGAACTTTTTAGACACTTTGAGTATGAGGAGAAGCAGAATCTGATGTTTGAACTCATCATTTTTTTTAGCTGAACGTGGCTGTGAAGTGTCTGAAGACAGATGTGCTCAGTCAGCCCGACGCTCTGGAGGATTTCATCTGTGAGGTCAACGTCATGCACTCGCTGGACCATCAAAACCTGATCCGCCTCTACGGTGTGGTGCTCACACACCCAATGAAGATGGTAGTGGACACACAGAAATGCACACGCACAGGGAAAAATATACAGACAGATAAATGCGAGTGCACATAACCGTTTACAGTAGCTGCTTTAACTCGGGGCCGATATTCTCTGTGTATACTTGCCACATATGCAAATGCGAAAGGACAAAAGATGCTTTGAGTTTGTCCGTTCTTTTCACCCATGCTCTATTTCTCTTTTTCACCTGCATGCTGTAGGTGACTGAACTGGCACCTCTCGGTTCTCTGCTGGAGCGTTTGCGCTGCGTTCGTCCTCAAGGCCCAGTGTTGATCCACACTCTGTGTCAGTATGCTGTGCAGGTGGCTTGTGGCATGGCTTATCTGGAGCAGAGGAGGTTCATCCACAGGGACCTGGCAGCGAGGTAGGGTGCAGAGCTTTGGTGTGGACTGTGTGGTGAATTATTTATATTGCCTCTCCTATTCCTCCACCCAGAAATTTACAGGCCATTAACAGGAGACTTGGCCCATAAGCACAATGAGTCACTGGCTGGAAGCACTGGGTGGTCCAAGTTCTTGGTCTTGCCAAAATTAGACACTTTCACTTAAGTGCTGACACTATGTAGAGGTCTGGGGAAAAACCTTAATGGCCGGTACAAATGAGTCACTTTACCAGTTAAAGCTGTAATAAAAGGGTAATGACTACACACAGCTGCTGCGTTAAGGTTTGCTGAGCTCTCTGGGCACGCACTGTATCCTGTAGGCTGGAAGCGTTCTGAGATAAAGATCTGCTGACTTTCTAACACACCAAAAAGTTCATAACAGATAAATCTCTTTATCTGTTATGGCACACCATTTAAGCTGCTTTAGCATGTCCACAAGACCTAATCAGTGACTTGTCATATCTGTCACTAACGTCTTGCTGTTTCTCTTCCTGCCTCTGGCTTTCATGTCTGCACATGGAAAGACAGGGAACTGAACAGACCCAAACTACTAGAAATAATAGTTCTCTTTACATATTAGTAGATCGAACTAAAATATTTATTTACTTGTAAATGAGTTTAATCTTTTTAGTCATGCTCAGTTTCAATAGATCCTACATCTGCAGTCTTGTGCTTGGCCTATCAGTAAAATGCATACGGACCAAGTCTCCTCTACAATTATTATTGAAATAGTTATTATTAAGAACATTAGTTCTACATGTAGAAGAGTTCGTTCATTTAATGTTTTCCAGCTTGAAGGTTCATTTTAGGATTTCCAGCTAATTGTTAACATCACCACCCTGTCTGCAGGAATATCCTGCTGGCCTCGGCTCACAGAGTGAAGATTGGTGACTTTGGCCTGATGAGGGCGCTGCCTAACAACCACGAGCACTATGTCATGCAGGAGCATCGCAAGGTCCCCTTTGCGTGGTGGGTGGAATGAACTCATTTCATTGTTGCTTTGTTGTTAAAACTATCAGCCAAGGCAGAATTTAGAAATCGTTTTTTCAAAACAAATCCTTACACCAGGGAAACACCCCATTTAAATCCCTGCTCCACACTTATGCTCAGACTGTGCACAGCTGGTTTATAGACTGTAGTGTATTGTTTTTCATGTTACAGGTGTGCCCCAGAGAGTTTAAAGACCAGAACCTTCTCCCATGCAACAGACACTTGGATGTTTGGAGTCACCCTCTGGGAGATGTTCACACACGGTCAGGAGCCTTGGCTGGGTCTTAATGGTAGTCAGGTAAACGCACAAAAAGGATCAACAAAAACCAAACTTCTGAAGCCAAAATACATAAATTTGCTCATATAGACAGTGATTCATATACCGTAGCTGTACTCTTTTGTCTTTAGATTCTCCATAAGATTGATAAAGAGGGTGAGCGCCTCCCTAAGCCAGAGGATTGTCCACAGGATATCTATAACGTCATGCTGCAGTGCTGGGCTCAGAAACCTGATGACAGACCAACTTTTGTTGCTCTACGCGAGTTCCTGCTCGAGGTGGCGTTAGCAGTCATTTAACCATCGCTCTAGGATTTAAACATGCATGTTTTCTACATTCATTTAACTTCTCTGTTGACATCATGTTGTTATTATATAAATTTACCATTAGCTCCACCTAGTGGTGCCATTTCAAAGAAAAAAGTGAACAGGCTGCTTATTAAATCTGTTATATTTTTTCTGTCTTTGTCTCTTTTTTCAGTCTATGCCTACAGACATGTGTGCTCTCCAGGACTTTGATGAGCCTGACAAACTCCAGATCCAGGTCGATGACATTATCACCATCATAGAGGGGAGGTGGGTGATAAAAGGTCTTAAAATAGTAATTAAACCGACACATCAGGGGCGATTCTAGGTTCAGACTTGTGGGGGGGCTCAGCTCCCAATCCTAATGGATTGCTTTGTAATTAATAATGACGCAATATGCTGTTTGCAAATTTAATCAACCCTTTTCGCATGTGCAGACCTTCAATTGGATAAACATTACAATGGGATCTTCAAAGGCAACCTAATTAGTTGGGGGACCTGTTGTTATGTGTGACGATAATTCAGTGTCAACAATCAGAGTTTTCAATCTTTTCCACACGTTTTAGGGTGGAGCCTTTAGTTATCAAACTCGATACAAAGGCTCAGTCGTTAAAGAACCATTTGTGGCAAAGCAGAAAAGATGAAAAACGTGCAAAAAAAAATTTCAGCCTCTTAACAACACCAGCTCATCAAGCACTCACTCAGTACAGACACTGGAAAATCACACTGCTAGTCCATAGACCTGCAAACGAAGCAAACTGCTAATAGCTATTTTATATTAATACAAACCCTCATTTATTAAGCAGACTCAGCATCATATATCAATATGCTCTCTTTAGAATGTCCACTGGCATTTTTTAAGTTAGACTTTGTGAATAATGGCATTTGATATTGCTCCCTCATTCTTGCGGTTCTTCTACAAGCTCTGTCTTTTCTCTCTCCAGCCTCCTCACTCGACTAGAAACTAGAAAATAACAAAAATATAATCTTATAATAATAATTATTACATCAGGCACAGAAAACAGGAAAACACACTGCTTAGTTATGTGAACTCATCATTAATGAATGTGGGTAAAAGAGAAGCTACAGCGTTATCATTTCTGGTGAATTTGACTACATGTCCACTCTTACCTGTTTCTTTTTGCTCTCTTTGCTGTCTTCGTCTCTCCCTCTCTATCCTCTCTCAGTCTTTGTGCCGTCACCCAAAAGTTAAACGTTACTGTGAATAAAAGACAAACTGATCTACATGATCCATATCAGTTTATAGCAATATTCAAAGTGAATACAGGCTGCTGCTGGACATAGACAGGCATTCACCTTTTGACTTGCTGTCACCTGGATCTGATGCTGTACTGTAAACAAACACTGGAGCCCAATTTGACTAGAATAGGAAAATAAATATTTATCAAAGTCAAATAATAAAGTACAGCAGCCCCTTGGTTGGCAGCTCCTGATATACCAGCAGACTACTGTTTTTATTTTATCCTGTAGTGTTATAAATAGACAGATAGACATTTGAAGATATTTCCAGAAAACAATACTAAAATACCCTATTATTAGTACTATTAATATTTTTAGGGGTGCTCTGATTACATTCGGGTATGAGTGAGCACCCCCCAAATGGGTCTAAACTCTCCTCTGCAACATACCAACCCCACTACTGATAAATATTGTCTTGAATGCAAACACAGTGCAGTGCAGAGAAGTGTGCAAGGCTGCACTTCAGAGTCCTCCCACAGTCCAAAGATGTGTTTGTTTATCAGCAAGTCTACATTGCTCGCGGGTGTGAATGTGAGCGTGAATTCAAGGTTTTCCCCCATCTGCCACTCAGTGTCAGCTGGTACCAGCTGCAACCCCCACATTCACCTCCAACAGATGGGCCTGTAGCTAATGCAAGGATGGAGTATGGGCTGGAAAAAAACACATCCTTGACTCTCAATGTCAAAAAGTGGCAGTCTGCTTTCATACCCAATATAATTATCTGTCCTAATACGTTTCAGGGCAGAGAATTATTGGTGGCGAGGTCAAAATAAACGCACCCTTAAGGTCAGGCAGTTCCCCAGGAATGTGGTGACTTCTGTAGCAGGGTTGTCTGCACACGACATCAGTCGTCCACTCAAGAACAGCTTCATCCACACAGGACATGGAGACACCAATCCCCATCGCTGCTGGGGCTTCCCTGATAGGATCGATGAGTAAGAGACAGCTTTTGTTTATTAATTTTTCAAGCTGAGTTTGATTATTTAATGAACGTGAAATGGCATTCATATCATGCATCTAGAAATGTTTTAAATGGTCTTTCGGTTGGGCTGCAGTGATAGTAAGCACTCACCAATAGATGGCACTAGCGGGCTGCTTAAGCTGCTTTATATGCAGTCCACTGATGTTTCCTGCATTAACATGTCTCATTCTTGCCAACAGTTTGTACCTCGGGAATCCCATGGATCCTCCTGACGTTCTGGGCTTGGACCTCAGTGCTGCACAGCCCACACAGCTAGCAGGACGAGCTAAAAGTGAGTGAAAGAGCTCTTTATAGAAATGTATACCTGTATGATGTATAACTGTTACCAAAAAGCTTGCCTCAATACCTCTTCAGTTCAGTGACAGACTGAGCAGATGATCATATTCCTAATTTTTAAAGAGTGCTTCTTTCTTCTTCTTATTTCCATTATGCATTGCTGGTTGAAATTTCAAGATCTGCTGCTGCTGTGCAAAAAGACACTGAAGAGCTCGCTTTGCTTTTATCCTAATAAAGCTTTCAGATGTAATGGCGCTTGCTGTTTTTATTCTTATCTTAATATCTTTTACTGCTGTCATTTCTTCCCCTCTTTGTTTCTCCTTTGCGCTGGTGGCATCTGTTATTATTTTCCCCAGAGGAGCCTCCTCCCCGCCCTCCTCAACCAGCAGTGTTAATCAAGAGTAAGTCTGGTTTCTCTCAGCAGCTCTTCACCCATTGCTCCTGCCCCCTCTGTTCCCTCCTAGTTCCACTCCTCAAAGGTACATCTCAGAGTTTTTCATCTTTTCTTTGCCTGTCTTTGCAGTGTACCCCCCCCCCCCCCCCCCCCCGTTCTTTTCTACACCTTTGTCCCTCTAAAAGGTGTGCAGTGTCCTTGCTGTGCATTGTATTCTCCAGTCACACCTGGCGAGTTTTTTTGGAGCTGTGTGTCTTGCATTTAGTGGTATTAAGTGATCTTAAACAACCTTGGTGTCAATGATCTCTAAACTGCATCAAGAATATGTTGTGTTTTCATCTCCAGAACCTTCCTATGACCCAGTAAATGAGGAGGAGGATCTGACCTCTGCGGGACTAAAGAGATTATCACTTCGCAAAACGGGTTCTGTGAAAGGCCTCAAACTTAAACCGGCCGTGTGGGTCTCTGCTTCCAAACAGGGAGGTTGCAGGACTTTAGGCTCAGGCCAGAACACTAACAGTGAAGTGTCCCTCATTGACTTTGGGGAAGAGTACCCAATATCCACACCGTCCCCCTCTCCCGTGGTTGAAATTCCGATTCCTCTATTGGCCAAGTTGGCTTTGGAAGCAGAAAATCTCCTGGACAGGACTCCACCTCAAAGCCCATCCAAATCATTGCCCCGCCCCCTTCACCCTACGCCAGTAGTGGACTGGGATGCACGGCCATTACCCCCACCCCCAGCTTATGACGATGTAGCACAAGATGAGGATGATATGGAGGTAGGGCTACACAATACATTTAACACTGTGTCAAAATTTTATAAAAGTGGAATTATTTTGTCTTTGTGTTGCCTGAAGTAATATTACAGTGAGCTTGTTTCTTTCTCCGAAAGGTGAGCTCCATCAACAGCTCGGAGCAGCAGAATGAGGCAGAGCATAGTGATGGCCGCAATCCAGAAGAAACTCTGTCCTCTGGGCAGAAGGTCAATGATGAGGCTCCAGTCTCCAGAGGTTCAGACAGACAAGGTCTGGAAGACAACCTGTTTCTCCCCAGCAAGCACAGCCAGAGCCTGTCCACCTCTTTTTCACAGTCTGCAGAGATCTTTCAAGAACTTCAACAAGAGTGCATGAGGAGGCTCAATGTACCGGCAGCAAGTGCTCCTCGTTCGTGCTCGCCATTGCAGAGCTCAGTCTCGTGTCCCCAGACTCCTCAAAGTCTCCAAACCCATGAGGGACAACAGCAGAGTGTCCTTTCCTGTAACGAGGACCGACCCCAGATCCCCCCACGAGTTCCCATCCCCCCTCGCCCCATAAAGAAGGGTGACTACACCTCTGGCCGCTGGTCAAGGGACCTCTCCCTTTCTCCAGTGCCGACTGAAACCACGGAAAACGTTTCAGGTGCAGGACAGGAACGACCACCTCAAATTCCTCCCAGAGACCCTTTGTCTCAGCCTGGATCAAGAACTCCAAGCCCAATGGGTCTGGTAGTGGGTTCCCCCCAGCAGAGGCTTTACTCTGTCAGCCCCAACACAATGCAGGCTGCCATTACAACCTGCCCACCCACACACACCTACAGCTCCTACCTCTCTACCTCTCCGGGTAAACTCATGCCTACTACACACAGCTTTGCTTCGGACCCCAAATATGCTGCACCCAAAGTGATCCAGGCCCAGGTGCAGGGGAAGGACGCTGCTAGCAAGGGCCCCTGTATCCTGCCTATCGTCCGTGACGGGCGTAAAGTCAGTAACACCCACTATTACCTTCTGCCAGAGAGGCCACCGTATCTCGATCGATTCGATCGCTTCTTCAGGGAGGCTGAAAGCCTTCCTGCCAACGATGTGGAAGAAAAGCATGTACGGCAAGCCAACACAGCCACGGTCAGACCAATGGTGGTCAGCAGTCACACACTGCAGGGGCACACCCAGGTGCAGGGGCTGGTCCAGCCGGGTGGGGACCTGAAAGCCAATTTCTCCTCCAATAATAACAGCAATCTGGGTTGGCCACGGTCAGGGATGAAGAGTTCAGTTAGTCTTCCTCGCGTCTCTTCAGACGGGCTGACAGCACCAGCAGTCACTGCTTTCTGTACCAGGACAGACGGAGGAGGGAACTCAGCTGATAGGGTCAAGATGGTAAGGTCTAAGATGGATGAAGTGCCTCTAAGAAAATGTTATTTGAACTGCAAAGTACTTAAAACACTGAAAGTTATTAATGATTTACATCTGTATTGAAAGTGCAGAGGTTGGCCATGATGGATATGAAACCCCTGCAGGAAGATGTGCTGCTTGCTACATATACTTGTCCTTGTTCTTCTTAATGCTACTTTTTGTCATTTGGTAAGAAATATTAAGCAGATAGTCATCTGTTTGTAGTTCAGTATCACTGTTGTTAAGGCAATCCTTATCCTAAATCCCTTATCACACATCAAGGAACTAAAATATGAGCCCATTGTTCGGTGTAATTCATTAGCATCGGTCTAAGAAGCAGGCTTTAAATAGTCTGCAGTGCATATTTCATGACTGGCTTGCTTGATTCCTCTCAGTTGTAATGCTGTTTTCTGGAGCTCCATATTCATTGTTTAAATGCTTTCTGTAAGGAAGAGCATGGTGGGTGTACGGCGGTGTGTTTCCTTTCCTGTTGCACTGACAGCAAGAGTGAGGAATTAAAGGTGATACAGCAGCTTTTAATGGCAGGATTCTGAAAAGATCAACTTTCTATTTCGCCTTCAAATCATCGTGACAACCAAATTAAGAAACGGTGTAATTTTACAACTGGAGGCAATCTTTATTAATGTGTTATGCATCAAATGTAACTAATTAAATTGGAAATTGAATGTTTTATATGCCTTTTAGTAGAAAAATTGTTAGCATACATGTTTAAGCTTTTTCTTTTGCATTCTCAAATATTTTCTCATAACTTGTTAAAAATACACTAGCATTCGTTATGAGACAAAGGCCATATAAATATTTGGTGAGAATCAGATTTCAAAGAAGAAACTTCAAAGTTTCATTTGTTTCTTTAGGTTGGTCAATTGATTCTCGCGCTGTTCGAGTTTGGCTGGAGTCAGAAGCGCTGTGAACTCTGAAGGCTTTCAGGCACTTGGCATTTTGTAGTTGATACAGCTGCAAAAAGTAGTGCAGCAAGAATGTGAGCTATCTCAGCTGCATTGCAGGGGAGTTCAGTGCAAGACAGAGTATTATAAGAATATAATGTATATAGCGCCTTATGAGTTTACTAGTAATATCTGCGTAAAACTGCAGTGATTGGTAACATGAAATTGTTAACATGGGTTTCAATCAAGTTCATGCGAAGAGAAGTACTGACAAAAAAAAAACTGGTGATTATGCTGCCACAGTCTCGGTACACACAGGAACACTGTGTCAGACTTATCTTCTTGAAATTTGAGCAGGCTTAAGGTGGTTTTTGAAAAGAGATGTGAATGTTTAAAACTTGATCTGTGCAGCGATGCTTAAATCCAGCTGAGATTCTTATCATGTTTAGCAGTAAATCCACTGTTCACCTAAAGGATGTACATGGAGCTTTAATCTTAGATGATTTCTTCATCAGAAAAAGATACCAAAAGATTACTGAGACCCCAAAAAAACAAGAAGTGAGGAATCGGGGGTTTAAACTTCAGTGTTGTTGTGTGTCTCAGGTGCAGGAGGCGGTTCACGGTGTGACGATGGAGGAGTGCCAGGCCGCCCTCCAGAACCACAACTGGAATGTCCAGCAAGCTGTGCATTATCTAAAGGTTTGTGCATTTACTGAAAGCTAATGCATTTCCTGCCATAGTTGGCACACTATGACTGTTGAGTTGTTTCAGAAATTATATGTTACTGGTTAACTCATAGTAGTGTTGTATGGAGGCCTGAAAATGGTAAAAAGTGAGAAGGAAAAATGTTCCTTTAAGCTTCAGTCATTTTTTTAGTTTTTTGAGATACTTTTACTGACTTTTTATTAATTTTTGTTTATTCCCCTTTTCTAGTGTTGTTGCATATTGAAATGTTATTTTTGAAAGGCGTTATTTCCAATTTGCACATGACTATATGCATGTAAAGTGTAATAACTGCATATATGGATCATTAGTAATAAGTATGGCTACAAACCCTAAATGGAAAATTCTGTTCGGTGTTTATTTTTAATGGTGTTTATTTAAATCTTTACTTTGTCATAAGATGAAAAAAAGTCAGTGTAAAGTTTCAAACTAATTCATTTTAAATAAAAAAAGTAAAAAAGCTCAATAGCAAAAGGGATGTAGTTTGTTTTTAAGGTCAGGTTCCATAGTCTTAAAGTACTGCATACACACAACTGGCAGAAACACCTTTATAAAATAAAACTGTACAAATACAGTGGGGCAAAAAAGTATTTAGTCAGCCACCGATTGTGCAAGTTCCCCCACCTAAAATGATGACAGAGGTCAGTAATTTGCACCAGAGGTACACTTCAACTGTGAGAGACAGAATGTGAAAAAAAATCCATGAATCCACATGGTAGGATTTGTAAAGAATTTATTGGTAAATCAGGGTGGAAAATAAGTATTTGGTCAATAACAAAAATACAACTCAATACTTTGTAACATAACCTTTGTTGGCAATAACAGAGGTCAAACGTTTACTATAGGTCTTTACCAGGTTTGCACACACAGTAGCTGGTATTTTGGCCCAGTCCTCCGTGCAGATCTTCTCGAGAGCAGTGATGTTTTGGGGCTGTCGCAGAGCAACACGGACTTTCAACTCCCGCCACAGATTTTCTATGGGGTTGAGGTCTGGAGACTGGCTAGGCCACTCCAGGACTTTCAAATGCTTCTTACGGAGCCACTCCTTTGTTGCCCGGGCGGTGTGTTTTGGATCATTGTCATGTTGGAAGACCCAGCCTCGTTTCATCTTCAAAGTTCTCACTGATGGAAGGAGGTTTTGGCTCAAAATCTCACGATACATGGCCCCATTCATTCTGTCCTTAACACGGATCAGTCGTCCTGTCCCCTTGGCAGAAAAACAGCCCCATAGCATGATGTTTCCACCCCCATGCTTCACAGTAGGTATGGTGTTCTTGGGATGCAACTCAGTATTCTTCTTCCTCCAAACACGACGAGTTGAGTTTATACCAAAAAGTTCTACTTTGGTTTCATCTGACCACATGACATTCTCCCAATCCTCTGCTGTATCATCCATGTGCTCTCTGGCAAACTTCAGACGGGCCTGGACATGCACTGGCTTCAGCAGCGGAACACGTCTGGCACTGCGGGATTTGATTCCCTGCCGTTGTAGTGTGTTACTGATGGTGACCTTTGTTACTTTGGTCCCAGCTCTCTGCAGGTCATTCACCAGGTCCCCCCGTGTGGTTCTGGGATCTTTGCTCACCGTTCTCATGATCATTTTGACCCCACGGGATGAGATCTTGCGTGGAGCCCCAGATCGAGGGAGATTATCAGTGGTCTCGTATGTCTTCCATTTTCTGATGATTGCTCCCACAGTTGATTTTTTCACACCAAGCTGCTTGCCTATTGTAGATTCACTCTTCCCAGTCTGGTGCAGGTCTACAATACTTTTCCTGGTGTCCTTCGAAAGCTCTTTGGTCTTGGCCATGGCGGAGTTTGGAGTCTGACTGTTTGAGGCTGTGGACAGGTGTCTTTTATACAGATGATGAGTTCAAACAGGTGCCATTCATACAGGTAACGAGTGGGGGTCAGAAAAGCTTCTTACAGAAGACGTTACAGGTCTGTGAGAGCCAGAGATTTTCCTTGTTTGAGGTGACCAAATACTTATTTTCCACCCTAATTTACGAATAAATTCTTTACAAATCCTAACATGTGGATTCATGGATTTTTTTTTCACATTCTGTCTCTCACAGTTGAAGTGTACCTCTGGTGCAAATTACTGACCTCTGTCATCATTTTAAGTGGGGGAACTTGCACAATCGGTGGCTGACTAAATACTTTTTTGCCCCACTGTAAAAGGAACAAAACATTTTATTGCTCAGGCCATCAAAACAAAGATTGCATGAAAATCCGTTACCTCAGCAGTAAACACTTCAGTGCTTACCAGATCGGGTTCATCAAGTCTCAGGTCAGTCGTTTGTGTAATAACAGGGTGTATCTGCAAATGGACACAGTCAGTTACACTTTTACCCTATAGGCTCATATCGAGATGTGATAAGAGAACTTTATTCATCCTTGAGGAAAAGTTGCAGTGAGCAGCTACAAATGAAAAAGCATGTAGACACTCTGATATGTTTAGGGTGGGTTTTAACACCGTTTTAACTGGCTGTGGTTTTGCCCAACGTGGCAGGATGGACAATTTGTTAGGACTTCAGTAGACACAAGGGAACACTTGAGTGTTCCTTGATGGTGGTGGAAACGTCTGTGAGACACAGAAAAAACTCATCCACGTGGTTCAGATTCTGCTAAGCTACAGGAATGTGTTTGAACAAGCTGAGCTTGTACAAAGACAGAAATAATTTTACACTCACTGGCACTCCATTCAGTAAAAAAGATGAAAGTTCTTCACCTTGAACTCTCTTTAACAGTCCCATCTTTTTCCCTCTTGATAACTCTTTGGTCACTTGAACAATGTCTTGTGACCTGCCTCTCTACAGGTAGAACAGTTGTTCTGTTTGGGCCTGAGGAGCAGATCAGAGTGTCTAAAGCTGCTGGAGATGTGTGACTGGAACCTGGAGGTGGCCAGCACTCACATGCTGGATAACTATGGATCTACAACAAGGCAAAGGTAGTGTTTCCTATGATTTTGCAATGATTGTGACTTCCCAGAATGCATATATTACTTTGAATGGACCGTACTCTTATATTACTGCCCAGCAATTACTATTCATCTTCCTTGACCCTATCTAGGAGCAAGAGTCTACACTGGAGGGGGAAAAAAAGTTCCCTTCATTCAATTTGACATTGATGCTCATTTAATAGTTTCTAGAGATTGTTACTAGAATTTTAATAGGAACTTTATGCTGACATAATGCTATTTTTCGTATCTCTTTGTAAAACATATAATTAAAATCTGCTTCCTAGTGGAGCTGCTGAGATTGTTACTGCACATTTATTTAGTATATATATGGAAAATGTAAGCAGGCAGTATTGTGATGCAATGCTGATGTGCCGTTAATGAGATAGAGGCTCATATGTGGCTTCTAGATTTAGGAGGTGTTGGAAGGGGGGAGGGCGAGGGGGTGTAAGCCCTTAAAAAAAATAACATGACTTCAAACAGCAGAGGGAGCTATTTTGTAGCAGTCCGTTCACCATTTGAATGTGATTTGATAAAGATAATTGTGGCGGACATTTGCACGTCCCGCAGGTTTATCAACATGTGTGCTCCGTTTCCCTCAGCAGGGAAGCATTTCATGCCTGATAAAGAAGCTGTGTGCAACAGGCACTGAAGTGCTTTTTGAGATCAATCAGACTGATATACTGATGCTCGCTGTTCAAACATTGATTTATAATTTTTTTTATGCTGATTTAAACACATCTAATAGATAGGACGAGACAAACTGAAATGATTTGTTTACATGATTTCAAATGGTGCTCTATATTTGTCTACATTTGCTTCAAATATGTAGTATTTTGGGGGGGGGGGGGTTGTGAAAGAAGTGGGAGCCAACTGGCAATAGCTCTTTGTGTTGCATTATTTAGATGAATCTCCCGCCTGCTTGTAACTCTTCCTTAATGCCAGCACAGTGTTTATCTCACTTAAAAGCCCCAAAAAAGGTGAAGTCTTGTCCAAGACGATTAGCACTTAACATTTCATGATTCATCATTTTTCCCCACCTCTAAAGCTTCTTTCTGTTTGCAGACGGTGACAGAAATCTCAAGCTGCTGAGCTCTGATTGGAACTTCATCCGCAGTAAAACATCATCAGAGATGAATCATCTCCTGACCTTTTTTGTCTGTTGGTTCAGTCACACTTCCAATCAAGACTGTATTAGAGACTCAGAAATTAAGCACAAAATACCAAACTTCATTATGGCTGTGTTTGTACTTAACATGGATGTGTAGGGTCATACTTTTACTTTGGTGTGCCCACCCAAGGGCAAGAAATGACTGTACTTGTATTTTCAGGACCAGCAGGTTAGCCTGAAACGTCTCACAGATTCTGGGTGCTGCCACACTCAGACGTCGTCTTGTGAGCTACTTGCATAGAATAAGAAATGGTTTGAAAGGAAATGTAAAGAGGCCAAAATGAGATGGCTAGCGCAATATACATAGGAGCACTTTCAAAAACAAAAAAAGTCTTTGTGTTGTCTCAAAGCAATGCACAGTTTACTGGAGAGCTCACACGATGTACAATATCAGCACTGAACCTAAGAACTGTACCGTGTGCGTACAGTTCTTTAAAGCTAAACCTCCTGTATTAGCAGCTATTGCATCACTTGGAAAATAATTTGTGAAAGCTCGCACAGTACCTCTGAAACGTCCAAGCACAATAACATAAGCCACTTAATTGGCTGACAACTCTGTATTGTACAGGAGATTATTCTGCCATAAAAGGAAGGTGAAAATATGGAGATAAGCATCGAATCAAGACAATTCATGGACGGCAGAAGAAGTTTGTACACTTGTACACCTACATTCGAGGGTATATACAATATGCTCTTTATGAGGAGGCATGCATGTGTGTATGATATTGTTCAATATATCTTGAACATAGTCCTCAGAGATGAGAGAAGACTGTTATTTCTATTACTTGTGACACCATCTTTTTAAAAATATTTCATTCTCTTCTGTCTCTATTGCCACATGTGGCTAAAAAAAACAAACCCATCCAGTGGAAACTTTCTTCACTGCAGGTTTAGTCTTTCCTCATTTCTTCCCTCTAAGCACTTTTCGGTTGATGCGCAGGATTCTGTGTAGGCAAAGTCCTGCCAGCGTGCGGTTTTCTCCGTGCACCCAGAATACACCGGCAGCTAATATCAGCGGTGTAGTGAAATTTACCCCAAGGCACAGATCCCATCCCATAATCATCACTTAAGACCACAACTGTGATATTTTGGTCAGCAGCTTTAGGGGTAATAATTTAATACTGAGAGGACGCGTCTGCTCTGGGTGAACTGACTGCTCGATGACATGGTACTCTCTTTTTTTTTTTTTTTTTTTTTTTTTGGGACTGTATTGTCACTGCAGCAGAGCCAGTTAACAGGGAACAGTTGGGCTCCTCCTGATATTTATTCTTAGTATGTGGGGATGACACCAGTGAAAGGAAGGAAAATCTACAGTAAGGTAGACTGAATACTTTTGTGTGGTTGGCCACATAAAAGTATTGGTTACAAAAGTAACCAATGCTGGAAAGCAGTGCTTTACATAGTTTTTAGTTAACTCCCGTGATCTCTGTGGTGCTCCTCTTTAAACTGTCTTTGCCAAAATATCTATTTTTCTTTCTGAATTACATTATATTACATATAAAACACATAATATGTGTGTTCATGTGTGAGACTGCACATATGCTCTGGCTTTGGTCCAAACCAGAGCTCAATATGTCTACAAATCTCCAAGGATGCGACTGAAAGAAAAAAAAAAAAGAATAAAAAAGCTTAACATAGAGTCATAACAACCTGAAAAATTAAGAGGCTTTGAAATAAGTTTTGAAATATATTTTTTAAAGGATGTACAGGACTGATTGTAGAAACTTCCAGTAAAAGCTTTCTCCCATGTGCAATAGGGCTGCTGTCAATCCTCTAACCTCCCAGCCTGTCCATCAGTACCATCCAGTAGCAAAAGCAGAGATTTTATCTGTTATAATCTATCCTGCTAATTGAATAAGAAAAATCAAAAGAAAAGCTGTTTTTTCAGTGTAAAATGTTTGACTGTTTTTCTGACCCAAAGTGAGATAAAGTTGTCCTTAAGCACTGATTCGGGGCCAGTTTTGCCATTTTCCCTTTAAAGTCACGCGGTGAAGCTGACTGTGAAAGCAGTGCATAAGGACAGCTGCATGCGAGTGCTGCCTCCTTAGTCTGTCCACGTGTTGTTCGTCTTCATACCGAGCTGCTGTAGTTGTATTAGAAGGACTGAAGTTAACCTTGTGGTGTTTTGGTGAACCCAAAGCAAAGTTCTCCTGTTGGGGTGTTGAAACTCTGATGTTCTGTTTCTGTTAAACAGTCAGATCTGTTTTGGTTTTTTTCCTGAATCTGTGTTCATTTAAAAATCTTTATTTTTTATTGGTTTTGCTGTTTCTGCTTCAAATTGCCATATTTTTTCCTCATTTTGATGTATTTGCCTTCCCAGAATGTGTTTCATTGTAAATGCCTACTGTACAGTTGGTTGTTGTTGTCATGGATGGAAATGAAGATCATGCTGCGGAATTTATAAATGTATTTTTTACTAAAGAATTAACTATTTTTTAACTTGTTTTGTTCATTGTTTTTACTGAAATCCATATAGTGAGCTCACAATAGCTAAGGTGAGGTGAGCAGCAGCAAGATTCAATTCAGTTTAGCTTCATTTATATAGCGCCAAATCACAACAACGGCCACCTGAAGGCACATTGTAATGTACGGTAGAGACCCTACAATAATACAGAGAAAGCCCCAACAATCAGAGAACCCACAATGAGAAAACATTTGGTGACAGTGGGAAGGAAAAACGACTTTTTAACAAGATGAAACCTCCAGCAGAACCAGGGTCAGAGAGGGGACGGTCATCTGCTGTAACCGTCTGGGGGTGAGGAGAGGAAGATGGTACAAAAGGCATAATGTGAAATGCAGAGTGGTATATAAACAGAGAGAGTGACAAAAGGTGAATGAAAAAGACATGCTCAGTGCATTACGGGAAGCCCCCAGCAGCCTTGGCCTATTGCAGGATTCAGGGTCACCTAATCTTGCCCAAACTATAAACTATGTGTTTACTAAAATCGTCACAATGATGAACTCACAGCTGTCACTTTAGTAATAGCTAAAGTGACAGCAAGCTTAAAGCATAGAACAACAGAAGGTACAACAGATGAACATAACTTATTTTATGGGTTCGGTATATTGATCAGAACAATTAGTCTGGTGAATTAGTCATTCACTCTTCACGGAAGATTATCCAGGATGTACTTGTTGACCAATGACTCATAAATCACAAGTTGGTAGCCAAAGAGCATGTGATATTGCAGTTGGACCACCACTTCATCTAAACACCAGGATGGCTCAAGACTTAATAATAAGAAGTCAGCAATGGATTTTTTGTGGTTACGCCCATATTTTATACTGTCTTTGAAGAGAACAGAGCAGGCATTCATGACAACAGATATGACATTAAGTCAGACACAGCTGTAAGGAAGAGCTGGATTGGAGAAAGGTTGCAGTGATGCTTCTGCTGTAGGTGGGATTTCTGTGGCTCTACCAAAAGATATTTACACATTTGATGTTACACCAGGAAAAACAATTTCCCATATGTGTTCCATTTGAGATCTGGAGACTGCAAAGCCATAATAAATTCTTTCATTTTATTTTCATCAAACCATTCAGTTACCTCTTGCACCCTGTTGGTATATATACACTGGCAATTTCATTGGGTGCATCTATTCATCTGCTTGTTAATCTAATTCAAGTGAATCCCACGGCACCTACTCAGTTCATTAAGAAAATCCATGCCAACGTGGTCAAGGCGTCTATTGACTTGCAGTTCTGTAAGTGCAAATGCCTCGTTAATGTCAGAGGAGAATGGCCAAACTACTTTGAGCTGATAGGAACAGTAACTCCTATAACCAACAACTCATATGCCACCAAGGTATGCAGAAGAGCGTCTCTGAAGACACAACACATCAAGCCATGAAGCAGTAGCTCACCACGCTGGGTGCCACTCGTGTCAGCTTAGAACAGGAAGCTGAGACTACAATTCATATACTCATACCAAAAAAAAAAAAACTAAAATCAAACCGATTTGCTCAACGTGACGGTCAGTCCACTGTATTTAAATGGCATCTACCAAGTTGTCACCAATCCAATACAGCACCTCTGGGATGTGGTGGAACAGGAAATTCACATCACAGAGCTGAAGATAAGAAATCTGCAGCAACTGCATGATGCTGTCATTTCGATATGGACCAAAACCTCAGAGGAAAGCTTCCACCACCTTTTTGAATCTTTGCCACCAAGAAATTATGGCAGTTCTGAGGGCAAACCAGGGTTTAACCAAGTACTAGTACGGTATACATAATAAAATGTCATCCCCACCTAACATACACAGACATATAAAAACTGATTACATATTTCACAGACAAACTATGTTTATGTGAGAGACATTTCAGACGCTGCCTTTTTCTGAGGTTTTGAGTGTAAACAGTAGTTTGAAACCTGAGTTGTGTTTATTGTAAACAGCACGATTAAGGATAATCTTTTCCATGAGAGGTTGGACAAAGCCAGTGGAAATGGAAGAAATCACTACACTGAGCAGGCAAGGTGAAACCACATCCCAGCAAACACTTCAAGGGATGCGGGGAGTGTTTCAAATGAAGCACAACATCCGGTCTGATGGCAGTAGAGAAAGGTGTTAAATTGCTTAAAATTGCGCCCTTTGAGCAGGTAATGTCTATGAAGGAAACAGCTTTGTGTGTGTGTGTGTGTGTGTGTGTGTGTGTGTGTGTAGGAGACAGAGAGAGGGGATGAAAAAAACTTCACTAGGACAGTATGTAAGTCGAAAACCCAAAACTTATTTTACAACATTTCGTCGACCACCTTACTGTCTTACTTGTAAACCCAGTGCAAACAAAGAGCTTTTAATATTGAAGAAGTGAAGCACGGTCAATTGCTTCACTTCTCTGCCACTGATCGACTGCAGATCAGTGGCAGAGACGCCACATCAAACAAGAGCCAAGGCTGTGTGAAGTGAACAGGAAAGCCTCACCAGGGAAAAGACACAAAGCCTCCGCTGATAACCGTGAGTCAAAGAACTCAGAGCGTCACAGACTGCAAAGCATTTTCCACAAGATGTCTTATGATGACTTTTTTTTGTACTTTATGCACTGTATCTAGTTACTTTGAATCATCAAATTTTAAAAGCTATATTTGGTTGTAAGCCCAATATTTTTTGGTATATTACTTAATAAGTGTTAAAAACCCTGAACCTAATTATTTCTTTTCTTTTTATTATTTCTAATTATGAAATTATTTCTATGAAGAAAACAAATGAGATCACCAAAGAAAAATCGGCCAATAGGTGCAGAGAAACTTTACACAAAAACATCAGCATGCTAAAAGAAAAGGTCAGGGGTTATTGAGCCAATAGAGGTGTGATTGCAATGCCAAAGAGCTGGTTTGAGCCACTCTTCAGTCTTCACATTTCTGAACCACAGTTAAATAGTTGGTGGACACGAGCTGCCATTGTTGAATTGATCTCCAGGATTAGTAGTTATCAACGTTTTGGGGGCTAAAATAACTAAATATAGGTTCCAATCAATAAAGACAATGTAAATCTAAGTTAATCAGCTGTGCTGTGGATTAATATTCTCTTCCCTCAGCCTTGCGCTGTTACATGTGGCGGATCGATCCGAGTCAATGAGGCCATGTTGATTAAAGATGTTCTGACAATGCAACGCAGGCGAGAAAAGAAATCCCAGGCGTTGGATGTGTTGACCGTATTGATCCATCACACAAACCTATCAATTCACCTTCATCTTGTATATTCGTGTCAGGAGCTGCAGCGCAGAGCAGTTAGTGACTGAGGGTTTACAATCTGTTTCCAGTGCGTTAGGGTTTAAAAGTGCATATAACTGGCTCGTTTGTTTATTGATGTTGTGGCTGTCTCATGGGCAATGAAACTGGACTACAGAATATAATGGAACAAAGCTGCCTATAGGATACACTGTCACAAATTTAAAAAAAAGCATATTTGATCTTTTTTCCTTCTACATCATTCACTGTCATGTTTAGACGCTCTGCTTTACTGCTGCACACAGAGAAGTCCCGCTTGCTAATGAGAGCTGGCCCTGTACGCCCTCTATTCATCTTGGCGGTGTGTTTGTGTGTGCGTGTACATTATTGTTTCTCAGTCTCTATGTCTGGTGTTCCAGTTGTGTTGGTCACAGTAGCAGAGGGTTCAGAGAGGAGTCCCCTGAGAAATTGTCTCAATTGAAGAGGGTAAATAAAGAGGGAAGAGAGACAAAGTAAACCCAGCTGGGAAGCCTCCAAAAGAGCAGATAAAGAATGTAACTTTTGCCAAAGGAAAAAACAATCCTCAGGAATGTGCATTTATATATGTGTCAGTGTGTGTTTGTGTACTGTTTGCTTTAGAGAATATGATTCCGGTATCTGCCTTTGCTTTCTTCCCCCCCTTTTCTTTTTTCTTTCTTAAGAAAAGGTATATTTTTCTCCTTGAAACCTGTCGTTTTCTCTCCTCGCCATCTCCTTTGTAGTTCGGAGTTGAAACTTTAGCTCGGAGCTGAGCACACACACTGTAACACAGGAACAAACCTTGAGTGTGCGATGGATCGGCTGGCTGTGGAGCAGCGAGAGACAGAGTAGTGACAGGATGACAGGGTAAAGAGAGATGCACAGGAGAGATGCTCGAGAAGCTGGAGCAGGGAAGAAAAACATCACAAAAGATGGAGGGACTGGAGACTGGACTGAGGGAGAAATGGAGGTGCACTACCTACATGGATTCCTCTATTTCTTTTCTTTCCTTCCTATTTGTGTCTCTGACACACAAACACACATTTGCTTCTGCTTCTTTAAGTAAAGCTCTTCACTTCAATATATATTATGTATAAATAATTTCTCCATGTATGTAACTGTTGTTGGACTGAGCTACAGACTTGTCATTTGCTTACTGATACCTAGTTTTGCTATCACGAGGATACTAAGAAAAACTAATGGGTCCTGACTGGAGACAAATTCTACAAATGATACTGACGACACTTACTGAATTACTTTGATGGTGAGGATGTCTTTAAAAACCTCACGTTTCTCAGCCACATTATGAAGAGTTCTTGCCTCTTTATTCCTCTCCCCATGTAGTACGTTATATCTTAATGATGAGGTCATTTTCCTATAATTACGACATGTGAGTGCTGTCTTTTTTAAACTCTTATTGGAAGATAGAGAAACTCATGGTGACAATAATAAGTTGTCACTTCTGCAGTTTGTAAATTGACTCCTGGCTTGCTCTAGACCAAGAAGTGTGAAACAGCAATGGACAAATGCAAACTGGTTTGTAATTAACACTTCAGTTGTGAATATTTTTAGGTCTTCTTCTGCAGTTAAAAAAAGTTGCTCACTGGAAATTGTACTTCTCAAAAAAATTAAAGAACACTTTGCAAAAACACATCAGGCATCACTGAGCTCCTGGATAGTCTGAGGTGCAACCTAGTGATGTAACATAAGGTCCCAGAGGTGTTTTGCTGGATTATGGTCAGGTGAGCGTGGATGCGGTCAATAGTATCAATTCATTAGGAACTGCCTACATACTCCCACCACACACCTGCTCTCGTCTGTGAAAAGCACAGGGTGCCAGTGGTGGACCATCCAATTCTGGTATTCTATGACAAATACCAGTCAGTCTTCTTGGACCCGAGCAGTGAGCACAGGCCCCACCAGAGGACATTGGACCCTGAAACCACCCCCATGAAGTCTGTTTCTGTTGGTTTGGTCAGACACATTAACAGCACTGTCCTGCTGGAGATCATTTTGTGGTTCTGGCAGTGCTGTTCCTGTTCCTCCCCGCACAAAGAAGCAGTTACTAATCCTGCTGATGGGTTAAGGACCTTCTACGGCCCTGTTCAGCTCTCCTAGAGTAACTGCCTGTCTCCTGGAGTCTCCTCAATGTTCTTGAGGCTGTGAAGGGAGACACAGCAAACCTTCTGGCAATGGTATGTATTAATATGACATCTTGGAGGCACATGTTGAACAACTGGTGCAAGCTCTTTAGGGTCCAGGTAACGCCTCAAACTACCAGCAGTGACACTGACTCTAGTCAAATGCAAAACTATTGAAAAACACCCAGAAAAGATGAGGGGGGAAAATGTCTCCACCTTTAAAACCATTTCTGTTTGAGGAGTTGTCTCATTGTTGCCCCACTGGAGCACCGGTTATTAATTTCATTAACACCAAAGCAGCTGAAACTGTTTAACAGCAGCCTCAAATGACCAGATCAATATCCCAGAAGTTTAACTGACTTGATGCTATACTTTGATTTTTTTAGGCACTCTATAAAATACAAAAACAGTAAGGTCAAACAAATAACAGCATGAATACAGGCAAATCAGCACAAAAAGTTGGACTGAAAGAGGCTAAAATGCCAAATAGCAATGAGGAGCAGTGCAGAACTAGATTTAGAGTTTTGGTAATATAAAAATTTGGATTCACTTGAAGACAGTGTTTAAAGAAAAACAGATTTATTTTCTGGAATTTTCAGTAACAGTACAGTAAACTGTGTCCTGTCCTTAGATGGACCGATCAGTAAAGCTTAGGGAGAGTATATGAAACTGACTCCCAAGTCTACTTGGGTGGCTGAGTTTTGCCATTGAGAGTGTGGACACAATAATGAACCTCGACGCCCACAAGAGCAATTAATCATGGCCATAGGTAGCCTTGTGTTCAACGTCTCTGTGACCTTGTAGGTCATTATATGATTATCTAACCTTTTACAACTAATGAACTTTTAGCTTAGTTGAATATGTGCTGTTTAAAGCTTCACCTTTTAAATCATAATATTGACTCACACTGAAATTAATCCCAATAGTGCTTTGAACATCACATGATGTTCATTATGTCGAGCGGTATGTCCTGTCATTTGGCATAATGAGACATAAACATGGGAACATCAGCTGTGAAATTTTCAGGGACCCGTTATGGGGCGCATGAATGACTAACATTTGTACGTTACGTGCACGCTCCCACTGCCGACCTCCAGTCATTGGATTTCTGTAGGCATATTGTATGGAGCAGGTGCTCGTGTGAAATGTGCAGGAGCGGTGGCTTCAAGGAAGGAAGACGAAGGGGTGTGATGTTATTACAGTCACACAGCTGCAGGTTAAAAAGACCACACTGTCTAAGTTTTTTTTTTTGTGCCGCAGCGACTGCTGTCTGTTCATGTAAATTAAACAGGGCGGCTCCATGTTCTTCAAAAGCAATTGTGCCATAATATAAGAAGGCAGTGACATTCATGCGTATCCTGTCTTCCTGCATAGTTGCTTTAATGACATTCCTGTGCCAAAAAAACCTCTCACAAAGCTCCTTTATATGTCATTACACTTTCTGTCAGCCAAGCATTTTGACAGCAATTTCTACATACTAATTTACAAAATGGAGAAAAATGAATTCCTTAATGACAAATTCTTGACTGTAATTAGTTAAGACGTGTATTAATAGTGGAGAAAAAGAGAAAACTTTATCAAATGCACTGCAATTTTTGTCAAGGCACGGGGGAAAAGCCTTACAGAAGATCACATGGTAAAGAAAAAGAAATGACAGGAGAGGAGATGGAGGAGGAGTGAGCGTGATGAGGGAGGATATACTGTTTGCAGGAGAAGGTGGTGAAGGGTAAGAGGAAGAAATGGGAGCTTTTTTTCCTTTAAAAACTGGAGAAATGAGGAGGAGCAGCTGATTGGGGAGATGTGAGGACTCGGATGGTGGGGAGAGAAATGGGAAAATGCTTCAGTAAAAGAGGGAAACGGATCCCTCGAGGCCACTGGTTTAGAAACTGACCCTTCAGTGATTTAGAAATGTGGTCCAAACCAAGCTACAGTACATTAGCACAGAAAAGCCTTTCAAAAATAAGCCATTATAGACCGCTGGTGCAGGAAGTAACAAGTGCAGAGGAGAAAATGACATTTTATTAAGAGAGAGAGTTTTGCTGCTTTCAGAAATGAAGAGTCTTAAAACATTTTTTGATGGAAAAGAGTCGATAGCTTGTTCACCTTGTAGAGGGCTACAAAAACTCAAATTTGATTTGAGATTTCTCCCTCACAGGTGCAGTGGGGGAGAGGACAGAAATGTTACATTTGATGTGTGTTTAAAAGAAAAATCATTTCTAAGGTGACATTACTTTGAAAAGATTCTCACCCATGATTTTTGTCAGATACGCCAATAAGAAAAAGACATAGAAGAAGTCTCATTCTACTGTTACTGAGCGAGAGGCAGTGTGCATCCTAGCAAGGTGGCTGAGATCTTACTGCTTTTCTTTTCTTTCTGCCAGACCGGTCTCCTCTGTCAGACAATTTCACTTCTTAATTTCAGCTGGCATCTACATCTCACCCACAGGCAAGAAATGATGAAATGGGATGCTTATCAGAGGAACACATTGCACAACTGGACTCCAGACATCCCAAGTCTGCAATCTCCATTCTCGCTGATTTGAGCTGGAACTGGTTACCTTTCCAACCCGTAAGGACAAAATATTAACTTTTTTCAGTATTTTCCTATATTAAGGGTACATCTTGCCTGAAGCACTTCTGACCAGGCAGTTATTCAGATTGTACCATCAGAATTTCAATCACGCCAAACTACTGTGGACCCCAGAGCAAACTGAAGAGCTCATAGACTGCAAAGTAGTTCACACTCCTGCACAGACACTCTCTAGGTAAAACTCTTCTTAATGTGCACCGAGCACCTAACGCAATAGTTTTCCATTGGCAGTTGTCATCTTTTCATTCTTATTATCACTGGGAAAAAGAAACAATACACAAACTCTGTCAGCAGCTCAATGTCATGGCTCCTGAAAGCCCCTAACATAACAAGAGTCAGGATCTCTGCACCTCGTCCACAAACTTTTGCTTAGTTTAACCTAAGTGGACCAAACGTTGAGCTGAATTCAGTTAAAAGTCAGTTAAAAATAAAGTCCTTGTAAGTTCTCCTTTCTGAAAGCTGACACACAGTTCTAGTTTTTGCCTGAGCTGCAAAAATCACAGTAAATAAAGCTGTCAGAAGAGACATCACACTGTCCTGGAGTACCAAGACATTCCTTCTTCCTGCTGTGGGTCTGCATTGTCCTTGTAGACTAGACTGGTGACACCACCATAATCTGCCAGCAGAAAAAATGCTGTTCTTGAATGGAAAGGAGGCAGTAGGACCTCCATATACTGTATAACACCCACATACTGGCATCTTCAACAAATGATTGTCCTTAGTCTGTTGTTGACTTCATGTCAGGAGTACTGCAACTTTTTTGATGGTGGTTTTCTCGAGTGGTAAAGCGTAAACAGAGGTGATACAAGATATGCTCCTTAATGGTCAGACTCTTAGACTCGCCTGCACTGTCTACAACATACATCAAAGACACATACAGGAGAGGTCTGTTGCACAAGGACACACATTGGGTTAACCATCAAATGTATCTCGTGACTTGGGTGAGCACAGTGGCCAGGATGCAGTCTCAAGAGCTTTAAAAAAGGCAATTGACCGGACTTCTTTGAGTTCGTGAAGATGTTTCAGCTCTCGCCCAGAGGATTCTTGCCTCGCTCCATCAGTAGGGGTCCCCTGAGGAAAGGTGTGAGTGGGGTTGAAGCATATGGGAAGGGATCTCAAGACTGGATTGTAGGTGGTTGATAGCTGGTGTCATAAGCCACCACTATATAGATCAGGGGTGGGCAACTCCAGGCCTTGAGTGCTGGTGTCCTGCAGGTTTTAAATCTCACCCTGGGTCAACACACCTGAATTAAATGATTAGTTCGTTACCAGGCCTCTGGAGAACTTGAAGACATGTTGAGGAGGTAACGTAGCAATTTGAATCAGCTCTGTTGGTTCAAGGACACATCTACAACCTGAGGATGCCGGCCCTTGAGGCCTGGAGTTGCCTACCCTTGATACAGATGTAGTAGGGATGTGGCCAAATATGTGGACTGTGATTGTTTCAGTCAACACCTGGGCCTTAAAGGTAAAGCTGACTGTTTAGAAAGGTGGGCGTCATCTCTGACTGAATAATTAATCTGAGCATCCAAAGACACCAGGTCGGGCATTACCATTACTCAGAGTACTCACAGTGTTATATGTTCTAGAACATTTAATTTTGCATTGCATTTTTGAACCTCTACCTCTCTTTACTTCCGAGAAACTCTGCCTAAGATGTGCATTTTATACCCAGTCATGTTACTGATCTGTTGCCAATTATTCTAATTAGTTGCAAAATGTTCCTCCAGCTGTTTCTTTTTTAGAACCACTGTAATGTTTGACCCGTTGTACATACACTGGACACGAGTGTGATGACAGCAATACTTTTATTTATTTAAGTAAAGAGTCACAATCACATTCAGATCCCAGTACACCTGTTCACCCCGCCCCTGCGCCACCCCGGGAGCTCACTGCGTCACCCCTCCTCTGCAGCCGGCCAGAGACCACACCCACGCCACAACCACTTACTTTTCCAGCCTTTGCTTGCCCCTGTTCCAACTTATTTGAGCCATGTTGCTGGCATTAAATTCAAAATGAGTTTTTTTTTTCATGAAATAGTAAAATGTCTCAGTTTAAATATTTGTTATGTTTCGTATGTTTTGTAGTGAATAAAATATGGCCATGTGTGGTTTGCAAATCATTGATGCTGTTATCTGAAGGTAAGGCTGAACTGCTTAAATGTAAAATAAGTTTCAGATGCAAAAGAAGTTTGTCATTTTTTATTAAGCAAAAAGAATCCTTATTACAAATGTGGAGAAAAAAGTGTTTTAATGATTTTAGCATGGCTTGAATATTTTTCGAATATAGCAAGTCAAACCGAAAGCCTTTTTAGAAGACACACTCCCCTCTCACACAGTGTCAGTTAGCATAATTGCAATTTAACAGTGTCATTTTTGGATAAATATTATATAGATGACTCATTTGTTCTGCATCTGACCTTAACTGTTGAATTTTTAGACCTAATATGCTTTATTAATGTGATATGTAAATTCTTCATAACACAAAATGAGGCTTTTCTATCAGGGAATAAACCCCATCAAAAAGAACAAAGCTAATAAAACATCTAGCCTCACCACTGTGGCCTGCTTCTTCTCTGCCTTCTGTCCATTTATATCTGTCTTGAACAGAGGAGTACAGAACAAAGCAGAGCAGAGCAGCCAGACCCAGGCTGACCTGGGCCTAGTTTCTGATGTACAAGCACTAAGATCCTCAATGTTTCTCCAGAGGTATCAGACAAAGCAGTTTTTAGCTCTCACAGCAGGAAAGGAAGACAAAAGATTGGGAAGTTGTCTGCACAGGTGGGAGACAGTCTGTAAATACATAAGTGAAAAAGAAAACATTTGTGTCTGGGTACCTGAACTTATCAGGGTTAGTGTGAATGTAAACAGAATGATAAATTGATTCAGCAAACAAATGAACTGTTTATCAGGGCAACTTTAAAACTATGTCACAACCGTAAGTATAACTGAAGCAACTGTGATTTCCATTCATCCATGTAAGATTAAGCTAGTTTTATAAGTAAATCATAGTATGACGCGTGCTTTTAGTCTTGTCTTGTCAGAGAAACTTTATTAGTCCTAAAGAGAAATCGAGTTGTCATAGCAGCAGAGATACCACAGACAACAAAGCAAGAAGTGTAGAAATAGAGCTATAAATGTAAATGGACACTAGTATTAAGACTAATGCTTCTGAGACATTAACAGGTAAAAGATGCTGGTAGGTATGCAAATACACACCGTGGCGTGACGGAGAACAGTGAGCTGTGTATCGTCTGGTTCAAACCGAAGTAGATGAGTTCAAGAGTTTGATAACGGCAGGAAGTAATAACCTCCTGTATTGTTTCTTCAGACAAAGCTGAAGTTGTAAAAGCTAGTATAAGGACTGTAAAGCTAATATATGGAAAATAAACATAACGTTGATAAAAAGTTAATTTTTTATTTTAACTTCTTTTGGGGAAGAATTAATCTGCTCCTATGAGTTTATAAGAAAAAAGCAATCCAAACTATTAAAATGGACACCAAACAAAGATGTTAAACATTTAAAAGATTAAGGGAAATTTTGAAATACTATATATAGGTGTTGGGACCTAAAGTGAATCACGACATTGACACAAACACAAAAATAACTTTCAGGTTTGAGGAAGACTGAGAAGAAAAACCCAATGCTTCTTGTGTGTGAGCTTCTCCAGAGGAAGGGGATGCGTCTCTCATCTCTCCCTCTGGCTAGAAATCTCTCTGTGTGAAGCTTCTACTCCCTCCACCGTCTTTTTTCCCAGTGTGAGATGATCCAGGTACATCATCATGGGACAAGCCTGTGGTCCACAGAGCTAATCAGCAGCTAAATGTGACGTTTAACCCCAGTTAAAGAAAACATTTAAGTAGAAAACTTACATAACTTTCTTTTTTTTTTTAATAAAAAAAGATTATTTGAACGCAAAAAGAAGATTGCTATTGTTTATTTCCGGAAAATATATACTGCTTTACTGTTTATTAAAGCTTTCTACTGTTAGCAACTTGCTAAGCTAAGTAGCTAGCAAGTGTTAGCTGATACTCCCCGGGTCTGATCATGAGGCTGGGCGTTTTCTTCTAATGTAGTATGTGAAGTTCTCGGTAGTGATCGTGTTTATGATTATCACGATCAAACCAACAATAATTACTCAGCTCTAATGAAAGCTGACAGTGACAAACTTTTTAATATAAATCCCCTGCAAACAGGTTCTTTAAATATTTGTCGTTCTTGACTAAAGGACCAATCAAACGGCAACGTTTTCTCTTTTATAATGACCCATCTGCTCATGTATCGTGTATGTTTTTGTAGAACTTTGACGCCACCGTGCACCTGCCACTTTATTAATGAGCTCAAGCCTAAAAGCAAAAGAATAATGTTCAGACACCTGTGCCATCGATTAAGCCGAATCACTGACGTTAAAGCGTTTAAGCATTATTTGTATTCCAGTGTTTGCTGGCTGCAGTCAGTTTTCCCATTTTACACACATACACATGCAAACAATCCATCTTCATGATCATTATATTATCAGTTTGTCTGCCTCACTCCCCACAGTGGTTGTATTAGACTGTCATAAACACAGTTTAATATTTATGCAGTAACACACAGTGTCAGTACACTGTGGAAAGGTTGTTGGAAATGTGTTTAGAAGCGTTATTTGTACTAGTCTCATGAACCTACAGCCAGTGGTTGGTTCACAGTAATGTAGAAACAGAAATCATCATCATCTCGTTCCTGCTTTCAAAGTATGGATGTGCAATTAATTTTCCCAAAGGGGCCACAATTAGGGCCTAATTATAACATCTTCTCTTACTGGTAGTGGTTTACTAAGAGATTAAATCAATGTTGAACAGAATGTGTTCAGCTTATTGCTGAGGCCCTCCACAACAGTCCCAGTTTCTCACAAGGCCCTGTGGGGGAATAAATTAGCCACCCCTGGTCTAAAGGCTGTCAGACCGAGCAGCAGCACCTCCAAAGCTCACTAATCATTATCTTTAATCGTCAATCCATTATGAGACGATGGGCCCTTAAAGGGAGAGACTTATGAAAGCCTCAAATCTCTTATACATCTTTGCAGTATTTACAACTTTGTAATTTGTATTCATTTTATTGTTAATTTAGCCCATTCGTGATCTTTTTAAGGGCTGTTTTGTGTCTGTTTGTGTTTTTCTTGAGTGTGTTTGCGATTGATTTTCAGTTACTTCCTGTTAATTTTGTTTCTCTGACTGTTCTCAGCGTGTTTGTGGCCGTTTGACTGACAGACACTTTAAACAGAGTCCAGGGTCGCTGGGACCTTTAACTCCTTAAGCCGTCAGTCCTGTGTCTAGGTTGTTTTATGCTGTCTCTTCTCTGTGACTCACCAGAGTAAGGCTTGCTGAGTTTTCCTCCAATCATTATGCTGAGCTGCATTCTGGCTATAGCTTCATACTATGTCTGAGAGAATTAGCAATCTTATCTAGCTCTAGGCAATAAAGTATGTCCTAAAATGTCAAACCATTGCTGATTGAAGCTCATATTATTTTCTTACCTGTCAGTCAGACATCTTTGGGCTTAAGAGTTTTATAGTAGATTCTTTTAAGTTTGGTAATTAAAATGAATCCTCAACAAAATAATTTTGGTAGTTCTAAAAATCACTGAACAGGTTTAAATAGTTTTACGTTTCCTGCTTTTCTGGTTTAGTCAGTGTGTTTGTTGTGAGCCTCAAATTGATGCTGACTTATGATTCCCCCCCCCCCCCCGACTACTTGTCATTAATCCTGGGAACCGGTCTCCTCTGTCAGACAATTTCACTTCTTAATTTCAGCTGGCATCTACATCTCACCCACAGGCAAGAAATGATGAAATGGGATGCTTATCAGAGGAACACATTGCACAACTGGACTCCAGACATCCCAAGTCTGCAATCTCCATTCTCGCTGATTTGAGCTGGAACTGGTTACCTTTCCAACCCGTAAGGACAAAATATTAACTTTTTTCAGTATTTTCCTATATTAAGGGTACATCTTGCCTGAAGCACTTCTGACCAGGCAGTTATTCAGATTGTACCATCAGAATTTCAATCACGCCAAACTACTGTGGACCCCAGAGCAAACTGAAGAGCTCATAGACTGCAAAGTAGTTCACACTCCTGCACAGACACTCTCTAGGTAAAACTCTTCTTAATGTGCACCGAGCACCTTACGCAATAGTTTTCCATTGGCAGTTGTCATCTTTTCATTCTTATTATCACTGGGAAAAAGAAACAATACACAAACTCTGTCAGCAGCTCAATGTCATGGCTCCTGAAAGCCCCTAACATAACAAGAGTCAGGATCTCTGCACCTCGTCCACAAACTTTTGCTTAGTTTAACCTAAGTGGACCAAAAGTTGAGCTGAATTCAGTTAAAAGTCAGTTACAGTGGGGCAAAAAAGTATTTAGTCAGCCACCGATTGTGCAAGTTCCCCCACTTAAAATGATGACAGAGGTCAGTAATTTGCACCAGAGGTACACTTCAACTGTGAGAGACAGAATGTGAAAAAAAAATCCATGAATTCACATGGTAGGATTTGTAAAGAATTTATTCGTAAATCAGGGTGGAAAATAAGTATTTGGTCAATAACAAAAATACAACTCAATACTTTGTAACATAACCTTTGTTGGCAACAACATAGGTCAAACGTTTACTATAGGTCTTTACCAGGTTTGCACACACAGTAGCTGGTATTTTGGCCCATTCCTCCATGCAGATCTTCTCGAGAGCAGTGATGTTTTGGGGCTGTCGCCGAGCAACACGGACTTTCAACTCCCGCCACAGATTTTCTATGGGGTTGAGGTCTGGAGACTGGCTAGGCCACTCCAGGACTTTCAAATGCTTCTTACGGAGCCACTCCTTTGTTGCCCGGGCGGTGTGTTTTGGATCATTGTCATGTTGGAAGACCCAGCCTCGTTTCATCTTCAAAGTTCTCACTGATGGAAGGAGGTTTTGGCTCAAAATCTCACGATACATGGCCCCATTCTTTCTGTCCTTAACACGGATCAGTCGTCCTGTCCCCTTGGCAGAAAAACAGCCCCATAGCATGATGTTTCCACCCCCATGCTTCACAGTAGGTATGGTGTTCTTGGGATGCAACTCAGTATTCTTCTTCCTCCAAACACGACGAGTTGAGTTTATACCAAAAAGTTCTACTTTGGTTTCATCTGACCACATGACATTCTCCCAATCCTCTGCTGTATCATCCATGTGCTCTCTGGCAAACTTCAGACGGGCCTGGACATGCACTGGCTTCAGCAGCGGAACACGTCTGGCACTGCGGGATTTGATTCCCTGCCGTTGTAGTGTGTTACTGATGGTGACCTTTGTTACTTTGGTCCCAGCTCTCTGCAGGTCATTCACCAGGTCCCCCCGTGTGGTTCTGGGATCTTTGCTCACCGTTCTCATGATCATTTTGACCCCACGGGATGAGATCTTGCGTGGAGCCCCAGATCGAGGGAGATTATCAGTGGTCTTGTATGTCTTCCATTTTCTGATGATTGCTCCCACAGTTGATTTTTTCACACCAAGCTGCTTGCCTATTGTAGATTCACTCTTCCCAGTCTGGTGCAGGTCTACAATACTTTTCCTGGTGTCCTTCGAAAGCTCTTTGGTCTTGGCCATGGCGGAGTTTGGAGTCTGACTGTTTGGGGCTGTGGACAGGTGTCTTTTATACAGATGATGAGTTCAAACAGGTGCCATTCATACAGGTAACGAGTGGGGGTCAGAAAAGCTTCTTACAGAAGACGTTACAGGTCTGTGAGAGCCAGAGATTTTCCTTGTTTGAGGTGACCAAATACTTATTTTCCACCCTGATTTACGAATAAATTCTTTACAAATCCTACCATGTGGATTCATGGATTTTTCTTTTCACATTCTGTCTCTCACAGTTGAAGTGTACCTCTGGTGCAAATTACTGACCTCTGTCATCATTTTAAGTGGGGGAACTTGCACAATCGGTGGCTGACTAAATACTTTTTTGCCCCACTGTAAAATAAAGTCCTTGTAAGTTCTCCTTTCTGAAAGCTGACACACAGTTCTAGTTTTTGCCTGAGCTGCAAAAATCACAGTAAATAAAGCTGTCAGAAGAGACATCACACTGTCCTGGAGTACCAAGACATTCCTTCTTCCTGCTGTGGGTCTGCATTGTCCTTGTAGACTAGACTGGTGACACCACCATAATCTGCCAGCAGAAAAAATGCTGTTCTTGAATGGAAAGGAGGCAGTAGGACCTCCATATACTGTATAACACCCACATACTGGCATCTTCAACAAATGATTGTCCTTAGTCTGTTGTTGACTTCATGTCAGGAGTACTGCAACTTTTTTGATGGTGGTTTTCTCGAGTGGTAAAGCGTAAACAGAGGTGATACAAGATATGCTCCTTAATGGTCAGACTCTTAGACTCGCCTGCACTGTCTACAACATACATCAAAGACACATACAGGAGAGGTCTGTTGCACAAGGACACACATTGGGTTAACCATCAAATGTATCTCGTGACTTGGGTGAGCACAGTGGCCAGGATGCAGTCTCAAGAGCTTTAAAAAAGGCAATTGACCGGACTTCTTTGAGTTCGTGAAGATGTTTCAGCTCTTGCCCAGAGGATTCTTTGCCTCGCTCCATCAGTAGGGGTCCCCTGAGGAAAGCTGACTGTTTAGAAAGGTGGGCGTCATCTCTGACTGAATAATTAATCTGAGCATCCAAAGAGCATCCAAAGACACCAGGTCGGGCATTACCATTACTCAGAGTACTCACAGTGTTATATGTTCTAGAACATTTAATTTTGCATTGCATTTTTGAACCTCTACCTCTCTTTACTTCCGAGAAACTCTGCCTAAGATGTGCATTTTATACCCGGTCATGTTACTGATCTGTTGCCAATTATTCTAATTAGTTGCAAAATGTTCCTCCAGCTGTTTCTTTTTTAGAACCACTGTAATGTTTGACCCGTTGTACATACACTGGACACGAGTGTGATGACAGCAATACTTTTATTTATTTATGTAAAGAGTCACAATCACATTCAGATCCCAGTACACCTGTTCACCCCGCCCCTGCGCCACCCCGGGAGCTCACTGCGTCACCCCTCCTCTGCAGCCGGCCAGAGACCACACCCACGCCACAACCACTTACTTTTCCAGCCTTTGCTTGCCCCTGTTCCAACTTATTTGAGCCATGTTGCTGGCATTAAATTCAAAATGAGTTTTTTTTTTTTCATGAAATAGTAAAATGTCTCAGTTTAAATATTTGTTATGTTTCGTATGTTTTGTAGTGAATAAAATATGGCCATGTGTGGTTTGCAAATCATTGATGCTCTTATCTGAAGGTAAGGCTGAACTGCTTAAATGTAAAATAAGTTTCAGATGCAAAAGAAGTTTGTCATTTTTTATTAAGCAAAAAGAATCCTTATTACAAATGTGGAGAAAAAAGTGTTTTAATGATTTTAGCATGGCTTGAATATTTTTCGAATATAGCAAGTCAAACCGAAAGCCTTTTTAGAAGACACACTCCCCTCTCACACAGTGTCAGTTAGCATAATTGCAATTTAACAGTGTCATTTTTGGATAAATATTATATAGATGACTCATTTGTTCTGCATCTGACCTTAACTGTTGAATTTTTAGACCTAATATGCTTTATTAATGTGATATGTAAATTCTTCATAACACAAAATGAGGCTTTTCTATCAGGGAATAAACCCCATCAAAAAGAACAAAGCTAATAAAACATCTAGCCTCACCACTGTGGCCTGCTTCTTCTCTGCCTTCTGTCCATTTATATCTGTCTTGAACAGAGGAGTACAGAACAAAGCAGAGCAGAGCAGCCAGACCCAGGCTGACCTGGGCCTAGTTTCTGATGTACAAGCACTAAGATCCTCAATGTTTCTCCAGAGGTATCAGACAAAGCAGTTTTTAGCTCTCACAGCAGGAAAGGAAGACAAAAGATTGGGAAGTTGTCTGCACAGGTGGGAGACAGTCTGTAAATACATAAGTGAAAAAGAAAACATTTGTGTCTGGGTACCTGAACTTATCAGGGTTAGTGTGAATGTAAACAGAATGATAAATTGATTCAGCAAACAAATGAACTGTTTATCAGGGCAACTTTAAAACTACTTATACACTCTTCCTGTAAATGTCTTAAAAATATTACTTTAACATTACTGGTCACAAGTAATTCATCCTACATGCACTGGTGTGCTTATAGAGCATATGCATCAGTTACACATTAGAGAGGCTGGATTAACTTCTGGATTAACATGCAAAAAAGCCCAGATTTAATCTTAATTTATCCATAATTCTCTCCTCATTTTTAATTTAAATTGTATCTCTTCTTTGAAGTATTGTGGTTTAACAATGATGCAAATGAACAAACACTCACTTGTAGTCTGTTCATATATGATTAAACTTCTGTTAGAAATGCCATTAAGTTTACAAGAACCTGCCCACAGATCAATATCTATAAAGCGTTTTCACCATGAGGTCTTTAAGGACAAAGACAAAATTCCACTTTTAGTTTAGTCTTGAAAGTGGTTCTTACTTAACAACCCTGGACTTACCTACGCTGGGTTTACCTTGTGTTCATGATGGACATGTGATTATGTCCGTTTCCTAGCAACATATGCTGTATTGCCTGCATATGTTGCCTTTGCTGATTTGTCGTAATAGCTTTGAATTACGAGATTCAAAGCTATTATGATAGTATCCAGTTTCACTGTTCATTGTAAAGAAGTATTTCATGTAAATGTGCATTTAAGCTGGTCTGCCCCTGTGACCCATGACAAAAACAAAAGAAAAAGCAATTTTATTGACTCTCTACTGGGAATAAGTACATCAATAGGGCAGCATAGCCAGCAAACAAGTACACTGACTGTGAAGTGGACTAACATGATTACAAACCAAAAGAAGAAGCTGTAGACAAGGAAGCAAATAACTGTTTTTATTAAGCTGGTCTCTTCCCAGAAAGTGACAGAAGGAAACAAAGATTAACTCAGCATGTGAAGACATTTTATTTTTTCAAAGATTGTTGTCACCTGAAGCTGAAAGAGTGGCTCAGTGGAGAAAGAGGATTTAATTTTTTTTTTGTAAAGAGGAAATTTATCAATTTAAATCATCTGTGTTGGATCAAGGACACATCTAAAATCTGCAGGACACCGGCCCTTAAGGCCTGGAGTTGGACACCCCTGTTGGACACCCAGTTATTTCTATTTAGCCAGACAAGTTGTCAAATAAATTTGATATGATATAATATAAAGAAAAATTACATGGTCAGGTGTTATTATCATATTTAAGGTGTGTTGACTGCTTTACAGCATCAACTAATGTGCCCCATAACATGAAAGAGCACAATAAAACAGTAACACTTTATAATATGATCCTGGAATAAGGCGCAAATACCCTGTAATCATGTGCAATTTTGCAGGTAACAAGTCAGGTTTTTGCAGGAAACAATGAAACAATTACGCTGTAAGTACCCTGTACTTTTCAGGGCACAGGCTGTGTTAAGGAGCGACTAAGGTGCTAGGACCCTGTAACGGGCAATGCACTATGCTGTACCATCACAAAGTAGTCCCAGTTCACAACTGCTTACTAGGTTCATATTATGCGCTGCACTAAAACTAGCCTTTTCGATCAAGATATTGGCAATCTACAGAACCATTGTAGATGGACAAAATGATTATATATATATTCGTATATTCAGCATCAAATTTGTGCTCAAATAAACAAAATGAGTAAATAGGCTGAATCTTTCTTTCTTTTAGTTTCTTCTTTTAGTGGCTATCCCTGTGGTCCATGTGGTCCACAGGTACAAGCTAGAAAGCCCTGAGTCTGCTGCAGAGACACCCAAGTATGATAGTGTGAACAAGACAACCCTGTCACAGACAACTGTTTAGCTATAGTATGTGCAAAGTTATGGTACTATCTTGCTGTGTTGTAAAATATTATGCAAACATTGACATGTCTACACTTTTTCGTTTTTAATGGGGACAAAGTAAACACAGATGATTAAAGCTATGGCATTAAGGAAACAAAGCAATACAAGGCTGACAGTGTTATATTTAGGTCTGGTGTTTTACATTAATTTTGTAATACAGCTTCTAAAATTGCTGCACATTTGCCCCTTGTTAGAAAAGTAATTGAATTGACTCTGCTCATTGCATGGTTGCTCTGAAATACTGGAGTTTTGAAATCACAACCACCTCTAAGGTTTACAGAGAATGGTCCAAAAAAAGAGAAGCTATCCAGTGAGCATCATTTCTCTGTGTCAAAATACCTTGTTGGTGTGGATGTTTCTAGCAGGAGCAGGCCTTGCCAAATCTAAAATCTTAAATAATCTCAAACCGGTTCTTTGAACATGACAGTCAGTTCACTGTACTTAAATGACACCCATCAAGTCTTGATCCAATACGGCATCTTTTTGATGCAGTGAAATATGATATTTGCATCATGGATGTGGATGTCATGTCAATATGGTGGAGAAATCTCAGAAGAATGTTTCCTTGTTGAATCTGTACTACAAATAAGTAAGGCAGTTCTAAAGGAAAAAGGGGTCCAGCCAGTTACTTGCATGACGAACCTAATGAAGTGGCCAGTACGTGTAGTAGTAATGGTTTGGTTGTAAAAAATGCCAAAAATACAATACATGATTTCAACATTGTACATTGTACTTCTTGGGTCTCCAAATGATAATGAAAAACATTCATTTTGCATTTATAACTGCTTGTCCAATTCATGGTTGTGGGAGAGTGGATCTTATGCCAACTGTCATATGACAAATAATTTATTTTGATTTTAATGCTAAAGTGGAAAAATGTATTAAAGAGTGCTGACAGGTACACACAGGTACTGTGCTGCAGTGGTTTGTATCATATCTATCTAATAGACTCCAATTTGTACATGTAAATGGAGAGTCCTCTTCACACACTGAGGTTAATTATGGAGTTCCACAGGGTTCAGTGCTAGGACCAATTCTGTTTACATTATACATACTTCCCTTAGGCAGCATCATTAGAAGACATAGCATAAATTTTCACTGCTATGCAGATGACACCCAGCTCTATCTATGAAGCCAGATAACAAACACCAATTAGTTAAACTGCAGGAATGTCTTAAAGACATAAAGACCTGGATGGCCGCTAACTTTCTGCTTCTTAATTCAGATAAAACTGAGGTTATTGTACCATCTCATCTCTAAAGTTAGAAATATCTTGTCTCAGAGTGACGCTGAAAAACTAGTTCATGGATTTATTACTTCCAGGCTGGACGACTGTAATTCATTATTATCAGGATGTCCTAAAAACTCGCTGAAAAGCCTTCAGCTAATCCAAAATGCTGCAGCAAGAGTCCTGACAGGGACTAGAAAGAGAGAGCATATTTCTCCTGTTTTGGCTTCCCTTCATTGGCTTCCTGTTAAATCCAGAATTGAATTCAAAATCCTGCTCCTCACATACAAGGTGTTAAATAATCAGGCCCCATCTTATCTTAACCCTTTAAGACCTACCATAGAACCAAGTCCGCCAGAGCTTATATTATATTTTTACATGCTGTGTAGCCATTTTTGGGAGCATTTCAAGTTGCTATACATCAATACAACCATTATAGCCCAAACTTTAATAATATGTCTGCATTAGGTGCATAGTAATTACATAAATTGCAAAAAAGTGCAATAAACTACAAAAAAATTGAAAATCGTTTTTGTTTTTTTAACATATATTTCTAGTTAGAGAAATTTAAGAGGCTCATCCCTCAAAACTGTAAATGCAAAAAAGTTGCACAAACTAGTTTCCCACCACAGGAAATTTATTTTGAGTGTCTTCATAGTTTTATTTTTGAAATACACCAATTTTTATATACTGCAGGAAAAACGAAAATAAATATTAGAGTGCAAATTTGCAAAATAACAGCATATGCATCAAAATAAACTATTTCCAGCAGTGCAATATGAGTCCTAAGCATCCCAGAAACGACACAGAAAGTCATAAACTCAAACATAACTTTTTAAAACACAAGTATAGGCTCATAAGGCCCAGATCGTAAAAAAAACTACATTTCCGCAAAATGACGTCACTTCCGGTTTCGGGCAGGTCATGCGGTCGTGTGATAGTTCGCGCTGATGGACGTAGGAAGTGTTACAAACAGCTGATCGGATCGGCGAAGCGTGTTTCTGGAATATCATTGTTGTGTCCAAATTCATGGGCTGCATCCTCCTGAGGCCGCATTTGTAGACCGATTACGTCACAGCGACGCGCCGAAGGCTGTCCAAATTCGTAGACTCCTCCGAATGCAGCCGACAAATGCGTCCTCCTTTTCCCCGAATTTGAAGGATGGGTCGGGTGTGTCCTTCGTGGCCTACCATATCCCAGAATTCATAGCGCGGCCCAGCCAAACTCCAGTTTCCAACAATGGCGGCCGCTACTAAGTTTTAAAATTACTCATACTAATCTTTCTGGGTCACAAAATAAACTTTTAACATATTTTCAGGCGATAAAGTAGTTATGTAAACATCAAATATCTGCTCGGTTTATCAAGATATCGCATATTTGCAAAAGTGCTTCGACGTTTTCGGAGGCGTCTGCTACCCACCAGCTCGATAGCTAGCCGGGAGCTCGAGGGTTACTGATGCGGCCGAGAACGGCACAACTCCCGGCACATCATTTTCAGATCACCGCGGACTTTCGCTGCTCGGGTTAAACGTAATATATAAGTCACTTAGACAACCTAAAAATGTTATTGTTGGGCTTTTTTCAGTGTTTTGTTTGTTCGTGAGTAAATCGGTTTGGCTGAGATTAAAGTTAGTAGATTAGATTAGATAAAATAAAACTTTATTAATCCCCCGGGTGGGTTCCTCCTTGGTTTTTACACAGCTGACTAAACGTCAAACAGAAAACTGATTAAACAGAAGTATGAGACAGTTGAGAATTTACGCCAGTGTCCCGTTATATTTTAGATAGCAAGGAGCAGACGGCTGAGTTTATTAAACTCCACCGAGACAGCGGTGACGCTAATCAGAAGGCTAGACCGTCCAATTTCACGGCCGTTTACTTCCGGCCTACCCGACCTTCTGAGGACCCGGCCCACGTAGACCGCGAAGGCCGGGTCCTGAGGAGGATGCAGCCCATGAATTTGGACACGACCCATGTTTTTGTTGCTGCAAGTGATTTTTATGCAGTTTTTGCAAAGCTATATGTGGAAGGAAACTGTGACCTAGGACAAGCTGATGGCATAAGATGTAAGTACAACTCCTCCGGTTTCATATGCAAAAAAAATTACTGCGCTAGCTTACGTGGTTGCAGTGCTACCGGGATTTAAAAATAGTTACGCAAAATGGAGCGTGCCCGCTCCGATCGGCTGTAAAGGGTTAATGACCTTGTAGTACCATATCACCCTATTAGAGCACTTTGCTCTCACACTGCAGCCCTACTTGTTGTTCCCAGAGTATTTAAAAGTAGAATGGGAGGCAGAGCCTTCAGTTTTCAGGCCCCTCTTCTGTGGAACCAGCTTCCAGTTTGGATTCGGGAGACAGACACCATCTCTACTTTTAAGATTAGGCTTAAAACTTTCCTTTTTGCTAAAGCATATAGTTAGGGCTGGACCAGGTGACCCTGAATCCTCCCTTAGTTATGCTGCAATAGACGTAGGCTGCCGGGGATTCCCATGATGCATTGAGTTTTTCCTTTCCAGTCACCTTTCTCACTCACTATGTGTTAATAGACCTCTCTGCATTGACTCACCTCTCACCCCAACCAATCATACCAGATGGCCCCGCCCCTCCCTGAGCCTGGTTCTGCCGGAGGTTTCTTCCTGTTAAAAGGGAGTTTTTTTCTTCCCACTGTCGCCAAAGTGCTTGCTCATAGGGGGTCATATGATTGTTGGGTTTTTCTCTGTATCTATGAAGCGCCTTGAGGCGACTTTTGTTGTGATTTGGCGCTATATAAATAAAATGAAATTGAATTGAATTGAAAACCTCAATTTTTGTCTATACAGGTAGGCATCACTGGAGAAGGAGAAAGCCTTGGTGTGCTATTCTACTAGTTGGGATGACTTTTAAAGTTTAATGGAAATGACTCACCTTGTCTCCAATACAGGCTCAGATGAGTGTATGCTTGGACAAAGTACTTATCACTGTATCCAATGGCGTGTCCAGCGGGGTGGCCTGGGGGGGCACAGGCCACCCCCCAAACCAGACTGGCCACCCCAGGTGCCACCCCAAAGGCAAAACAATAAAATTCAATCAAATATCAAATGTCCGATTATGTTTTCACGGTGACGCTCAGATATCCGAGTGTAAGTGAATGCAGCATCGCTTCTGCGCTATGTGCATCACGTTAGCAAAGGTAGGAGAGCCAAGCGCGAAAGATGGCACTGCAGGAAACAATTTTTCGGTGAAAGAAAATGAGGACAGAATAAATGTCCCGGTAAGTAATATCAAGTTTGTTGAGTTTAGTAAACTTCGGTGAAATTAGAATACCAAGGAAAAAAATAACACTTAAAGAATTATTGCAGCTGTGGAATATTTCAGACAGTATGCTACTGAGGGCAGCTAACATAAGAGTTATGCGTTATAAGATATAATCTAAGTCGTAACATTGCTGTATGGAGCTGCAGATTTGGTTGCAGGTTAACATAGCTGGACTGGCCATCGGGCATACCGGGCATATCCCCAGTGACTTATTTTTTATTTTTTTTGTAATGGCATGAACAATGAGAGGTGGTGGATTGGCCAGATGCAGGTCGATGTGTAGAAATAACTCCGTTGTTTGGTGGTGGCTATGACGGGGCTTCCACAGAGGCAACAGGTGGATGAGGGAAGGGGAGGCAGGAGGAGAGACCCGAAGCAGCCACCAGTCCGAGTGTCAGGTGAACTGAACTTCAGGTAAGAAGTTATGACCTGCAGTCTATCTGGGTCAGATATAAACCAAGTTTAGGTGGAGTTTATTTTCATGTTGCTGACTTTTTACTGTCAGTTGCAATAACTCATACTGCGTTCTAGCCAGTTTGACGGAGTTTTTATACAGCTGGGTGGGTGCTATGATGTTACTGATAGTGAACTTTATTTTATTCATAAGGTTAGTAGAGTTGCCAACGGCTCCTTAAAAAAATGGAATGGTCCCTCATTCAGAGAAAATATTACACGTTTCGTATTGAGCTGAGAAGAGACGCAGTTTGTCCCGAACTTTAGCTAGAATGGAAAAAAGGCACAAAGCTGGATTTATTCTGTCTTTACGCTGCACAGCTGCCTCTTCTCTCATTCTCTCCCCCTCCCTCTCCTGTTGCTACTTCAATCATGAAACTGATCAATGATCAGCTGATCGGCTTTTCTCTCTTGTTTATCGCCCACTTTGCGCCAGAAAGAGGAAACCAGCAGATGTTGCGCTAAACAACAGCAGCACGTTTAAGCTTGATCGGCTGTTGTTAGAATGTATTTAATATTAATTTCTAGTATCAGCTGATGTTTGCTGGAGCCACAGCTGTAAAGCTGCTGGTCATGATGTCTGTTTAGATATGTGGTGAGAGGGAAACATGAAGATGAAACCAGGAGATGTCCTTACTGAACCATCAGAGCTGAACAGGTGATGGAGAAACAGGTTTACCTTTTAGGTGACATGAATGAGTTGAAGGGAAGTTATGAACTGTTTCTGAGAGACAAATAACACCAGGATCCTTTTTTATGTAGCAGACAGCTGGTAACTGTGCAGGGGCGGGTCTAGCAAAGTTTTGCCAGGGGGCCAGGTAGGGCATTAACAGGGAAAGGTGGGCACAAAGAAATACTTTTCTTTCTTATTCTCATTTAAAATACCTAGTTTTTATTAAATAATTATCTAAATCTTACAACCAAAGTTTTTATCTGACGTAAAATGTATAGAAATCATACATATACCAACAAGACTGTACATCACTGTCACCACAGGGTTTGTTTTCAGTCAAAGTCTTTATGGCTTTACTACCTGGTGGGTCGGTCTGTAGTAAAAATGCCCAATTTTTTTGTCCCAGTCCAGCCCTGCAGGTTAATACTGGCAGTGTCACCATGCCAGCTGACTGTATTTTATCATCAGCCAGTGTTGTTCTTTATCAATATTACCAAAGTTTACGATAAGGCAGCATAGAAAGTATTTACTTGCTTTCAGGTTTCATTCAAATGTTAGTCTTTTCAGTTGGTTCCCCACTTTTTTCCTGTTTCAAAATCAAACACCAGTTTGTGAGAAGATTATCTTCTTTTTTTAACAGGCAGATAAAGTTTTGCACTGGCTAATTTGTCAATTGTTTGTTACAAATGTTCGTATTTTAATTTTCAAAAATGTTTTTGCCCAAAACATATGTGCACTATATGTCAGTAAAAATACTATGCAAATATTGTTGTCCTTGACTGCTGAGTAAACACTGACAAAGCACTGATTGTATCTCTTGTACTTTATCAACGCAGTATCTAAAAACTTTGCACCGTAGTGGTTAAAATCTCATTCTAATAAGAGTTAAAAGTGCATTTGGTTATTAGGTTTATAGGATTATTGAATTATGGTTAAGGGTTGGTAGAATTTTTTTTTTAAAACATTATCTGCCAATTAAATCTGCCACCCTTCTCCAAATCTGTGCCCCTACCTGGCCCCCCCAACAAAAATTTTCTAGACACGCCACTGACTGTATCATTTTGTTATTTAATATATTAAGATAATTGAATAGTAAAACATCCATTATGCACAAAATTGCTTAACCAGCACTTATTTAGTAATTACTTATGCTGTACTTAAAATGAATAATTCAATACTTAAAATTACTTACAGTACAATTTTTGTCTCCTTCCCTGTAAAAATACCTGTAAGTCACAGTCGAGATTAAGTTATAATAACCCCAGAGAGTACTTAATTGTGTCATTATTTCCTGCAAAAAGCTGACTTGCTACCTGCAAATTGTACATAAATACATGGTACTTGCACCTTATTTGTGGTATACAGACTGAACATTTCCTGTTTGCATTTCATATTAAAGGTTCTTCATTTCTTAAATAGATTTTGGCAAATTACATCAAGCATTGTCACGGTCGCAGTGGCAGACCGTGTGGAGAGTGTATTGAGGACCCAGGTGCGAACACAAGTGAGGATACAGGGGTGCACTTAAACAAAAGCGAGCCGTTTATTGTGGCTGGTGATCAGGAAAGAAACAAACAAGAATGAGGGCAGCACAAGAGCAGTAACTAAACAAACCTAAACTGGGAACAAACTATGCTATGGCTGGTGATACAAAAGACTGGGCATGGAAACACGGAGGGTGGGAACACAGACGACGCGACACAGACTACATGAAACACAGAGACTAAATACACAAGAGGGATGATCAGGGGAAGTGGCCACACATGGGAGCACAGCTGACACAGATAAACATAACAAGACATGGCAGGAGTAAACAACACTGACGGGAGACTGTCAAAGTAAAACAGGAAGTACACAGAGGTGCAGACAGGAAGAGAGAGAGAGAGCACGGGCATAGTGGGCTGGGGAAACATGGAATGAAACACAAGGAGGGGAGACGAGGGCTCACAGATACATAGAGGGGCACACAGGGGATAAAAGTCACAAGGGGAAATCAAATAAGGAACAATACACAAAAAGACATGAATACTAAGACTGGCGGGCCAACATGGCCCAGGATCATGACAAGCATTGCATAAAACATTAAGCACATTATAATTTCTCCCCCAATGTAAATTAGTTAGAATTTACACTATTCTACCACCAATCCAGAATCATTTTGTGTTTCTGAGAGAAAGAACGAGAGAATAACCATTCAGTGGTGAAAAATGATTGAGACTTGCGTCTGACACTGACTGTTAGAGATGTAGAGATGAAGCTGAGGCTGAGAGAAGGAGCCAGTGTGGTAAAATTAGTCTTAAATATAATTTCGTGCTCAGTCATAAATGACTAATGTACATAAACCTGCCACGTTGTATGTCCTTCCACTGTTGCCACAGCTCCACCAAGCATGTGCATGTGTAGGTGCAAGTTATTTTGAGCTCCAGTATTTTATAGCACCACACCTCAGCTCAGGAGGTCACAAAATAATCCCAAATAGCTGAAGCAAATTGTGGCATCATCTCCAAACAACCGTGTTGTCACCTCCAAATGCTTTGACAGGTTGTGGCATCCAAAGGTCCCACAAGGGGTGCCACGCTGCTAAGCGTTATTAGAAAAGCTTATGCATGACCACTGCAAAGGACTCCTTGACCAACTACTGACCTTAAAGGCTTAGGAGGAGCAGCATCATTAAAGGTAGCTTGGGGGGACTCTGAGACTTAACTCATCCACTCTACATATGCTTTGTGGACTTGGACAAGCCCTGGGCTATGTTGTGGAAGATAATGCTGGACGATAGGGCAGGTAACACTTGTCCTTCTATGAACTGCTCTGAATAAATATTGAATAAATATTTGTGGCAGGAAGTTAAGAACTTTTTTTGTCGCCATATGGCACAAGCCAGATTGTGCCTTGAGACGTATTCACCTTGTAACTTTTTAAAAATGAATATTAACATACAGCCACTGTGTGACGACTCTCGTGATCTGACTCTAAGTGTGGGGTGATGGTGTTCAGTAGAAAATTGTGGATTCAGTTTTAAATCATGTCAGTGATGATCACAACCTGATTCCTATAGGTCCAATGCAGAGGATAGGAGAGAGACTCGAGAAAGGGAATTACATATCCCGCCTGGCCTGTGAATCTCTCAATATCATCAGGAAAGAGTTATCAGGTGATGTGGATGTGAGGCTAGTTTGCCTAAAGTTCTGCTAAGTGGGCCTCATGAAGTTGGTAACAACCCAGTGTGAAGCTGACCTGCCCTCTTCAGCACTGGCTCACATGCTCTGGCTTGCTGTGGTGATCCCGATGTTGGTGCTCTATGAATATTCCAGTTAAATTCTTTACCTGTCTCTTATCTGGACAGGGAAAGGCATTCTTGTTCAATGATAACACAGCCTTGGCACTTTGATGACAGTGAAATACAACAACTCCAATTCCAAGCAACAAAAATTCCAATACCTGGCTGAAACCAGCTTCAGGCAGGATTTGTTTGGTAAAACTTATCATGTGAAATCTGGTGTTTGTTAAGTTGAACATATTTTCTTCTGAATATTGGAGAGTCTACAAAGTAAGGCAGATGGTGGTGGTTAAGAACACTGCTTTGTCAGATACTGCAGATTGCACACTAGATTTTTAGTAACAACAAATGAAATCCCATGCACCAATTCACCAACTCCCTATCCAACCCAGTTAAACAAAGCAGAACAGATACAACATGACTCACTGCAAGGCCCATATCTGCACTTTCTCATCTTCATTTAACCTGCTCAAACAATTACACTTTGGGAAACTTCTACAGCGGTTTAGAGTGTAGAAAGCACCTCAGGGACTGATGCGGCAGTGTTACTTTTGTTTATGTACGGCACAATTTATCACAGTTTACATCACATTGTTGCATCGGTATTTCACTTTTGGTTGCCTGCAGCGTACATACAGCCGGCTACAAATATTGAGTGGCTGCAGCAATGTCACCACTTTTAATTTGATATCGCCGTTTTACTACACATGGGTGGAATCCAAGTCTGATTCTTTTCTGTATTTATGGCTTTTTATATTGTTCACTTTCTATAACTACCCGCGGGTGCTGTAAAGCATGCACGGAGTATGGATCAGTGTCACAGGCAGATTTTTTCAGTCGTACACACTAGGAGAGAAAACTCCATTACAATGCTACAATGAGTTACTGTTTGAATTCACTGCTGATGGGCTGGTCTGAATGGCTGGGTCAAGTATAGTATTACCTGCTGTATGACCAGCGTGCTGCTTTGCCCATGGGGCCTCTTTCTCTTCCTCTACATGTGCCTCTCTCTCTCAGTGCCCCATTAGTGCTGTGAACAGCTGCCAGGGACGCCCAGGGCTCTTGGGTAAAACAGTGAGCAGCGCTGACAGGAGATAGTGAGGAGAGGGCAAGAAAAAAAATATAGTAGAGTGAGGAGAGCATAGAGAAGAGAGAAAATCATGATGGAAGCCCATGCTTGCCATGAGGACATTGGTAGAGAAACACATCAGGATGAACACGTGGTACAGTATGTACTGAATCTATAGGTGGAGATAAGAAGTTGGAGTTCTTTGGGAAATGTTGGGGGTCTGAATGTACTTTCTCTGCAGCTTTTTCACCCTAGACCTCTTTATTTTTTCTTCTTTCTTATATCTTACACAACTGTCTTTGGCATCTTTGAATTTATATTGGGAATTAGATCAGAGTCAGAGAATTTTGTCAGTGTGTGTTTGACTTTTTCTTTATCCTTATTCTGCTTCTTTATCTCTTTTCGCTCACTCCATCTGAAACGCTATTTGTGCTTTCGTCTAAAAACCAGTATTGTTTCTGACATCTTCTCCCTTCACATCATCATAACTACTAAAAAAAGGAACTCTGCAGCCCATTTCTCCTAAAGTATAATGCAGCAGGAGTGTGGTATAAGCAACTCAAAGCACTCAAAAACATTAAATGACTCAAAACATTAACCTTAAGTGTTACAGTAGCTGTGCAAAGATACTACAGAGTCTCAAGTAACTTAATATCAGGCTGAAAATCACAGTTTTACAACCTTTCCTTTTTAAGTTTTAAAAACATAACACAGACGTTTTTAAATGGTAAATGGCCTGCATTTGTATAGCGCTTTTCTAGTCCATAGGACCCCAAAGCGCTTTACACTACATTCAGTCATTCACCCATTCACACACAGGCGATGGCAAGCTACATTGTAGCCACAGCTGCCCTGGGGCGCACTGACAGAGGCGAGGCTGCCGGACACTGGCACCACTGGGCCCTCTGACCACCACCAGTAGGCAAACACGGGGTTAGTATCTTGCCCAAGGATATTTGGCATGCAGCCAGGATGCAGCCTGGGATCGAACCACCGACCTTCTGATTAGTGGCTGACCTGCTCTGCCACCTGAGCTACAGCCACCCCTTTTTTAAGGCAAAAACAAGACGCATCAAGAAATAACCTTTTGGTTTTTTGATCGTTATAATGTAAGGCAACATATTTATAGCATTTGGCACCGATATGTATTTTAAATGACGTCTTTAATACAAATGAGACAGAAAACATTGATCTGAAACGGCAAGAAGTGCCACCAGTATGGTTATGTTTTTGTCTCTACAGTGTTGAATGAATTGATTAAAAAAGTGGTAGGGGATTAGACTGGAGTCATGCTAATAATCTATTAAAATCCAGTTTACATCCACCAAGGACTTCAAGGTCAGCTTAATGATTTAAATGCTGAAAACTGACAAAAAACTTGAACGGCTAAATTTTTAAAATTTGGACACATCTGTAACACGCTTCTCTTCCCTTTGCAAACCAGTAAGTCAACTTTACAACTTACAAACTTCTTCAGAACTTCCTTGTTTCAAGTAAAACAAGATAACTGCAATGACCAGTGTTGGGAAGGTTACTTTTAAAATGTATTCCATTACAGAATACAGATTACATGCCCTAAAATGTATTCTGTAATGTATTCCGTTACGTTACTCAATGAGAGTAACGTATTCTGAATACTTTGGATTACTTAACATATTATCATGCATTTTACAACTACATGAATGTACTATTGCTGTGTGATTTATTACTATTACTGAAGCTCTGCGGCTCCGAACCGTAGTAAAGGGACCTCTGACTAATACGGTTCCGTGTCGGGCTCGTAGCCGAAAAATAGCTTTACTTTGTTGTCTGGGTCAACTCTGCTTGCGAGAGACAGAGAGAGGCGTTGAAAGACTGCTCCAACAGAACTTATTGTGTCGGAGGAAAACACGAACAAAGCGTACAGTCGAGTCTTAATAGCTTACTTACAACTGGGCTCGTCAGGCACTCTTCTTGGCTGCAGTGGTTATTATTATATTTACATGCTTCCAGCTCCCGTTTTTGCTCAATGACAACTCGTACTTTTCGACTCTCCTTTTTCTCCCACCTCGCGCTCACAGGCACATAACGAGTATGGCAGTCCATTCTCCCTCCAGGACGGACTACACTGCCCATGATGCTACATTCTGCATTCTGCCTATTAGCTTAGCACAACAACAACAACAAAAAGGCCTCTCTCACCCAGGAAACACGCAGAGCGAGAGCATCACCCTGTAACCATGGCAACCGCAACGCTGCCGCCTGGAACTACAGAACGTAGCTGTCTAACAAAACCGAAACAGTCCTGACCCGCCACAATATAAAACAGGAAAGTACTGCCGTGTAATCCATTTATTTCAACAAAGTAACTGTATTCTAAATACCACCTTTTTAAATGGTACCTGTAACGGAATATAGTTACTCATATTTTGTATTTTAAATACGTAACGTACATGACACATACAGCATGTTAATTGTTTCTCTAATAGTCAGATGACAGCTGCAGCTCCACAGTGCTGTGCAGGGAGACAGTTATCCTTTTACTCCTTTGATAGAAGTTTGAAGCATACAACTAAAGGACGTTTAATATTCCTCCACTGCATTTTGTATTCAATACACGAAGACTCCTTTACCCTCGGCTTTACTTCTTCATGCAGGCCGACCTTGTTATCAATTGTTATTATTATTTTTTAATTTAATGTAATGTAATGTAACTAGTGGTCCAAAACATGCCCAGCATGTCATAAAGCTTCACATAGTTCCTTGTGCCACTGAATGTGTCCTCATATCTAGGGCTGGGTTTTAATAATCGATTCATCGATTAAAATCTGGCTTGGATAACGTGATATCGATTCATTAAAATCCTGAATCGATTTTTTTATATAAATGTATTTTGCCCAAAATTACAGAATCACAGGTGAAACGTCACAAAGTTTTGACAACCACCAAACATTTAAAACAGTAAATGAGAGCAGGTACACGGCTTCGGCACAAAGACGTAAACACAAAGCGCGGACCCCCGGATCAGAATCAGTGAGATGTCGCCTTTCTCACCGGACGGCACGGACACGGTCGGGGCTGAAAGCCGACAGCTCGCTGACTCTGATGTTTCGGCGGGTCAGCGCTTTGTGTTTACGCCAGGGGCTATTTTAGCCCATTTTTGGGGGTGCTTCTCTACCCTTCAGCACCCCCAAAAATGAATCAAAGCACCCCCAAAGATTTCTTACTTTTTTGACAATTTTTGCTGTTTTTGTGACACACTACTAAAATATAAAAAGCATACAGTACTTGGTTGAGACGTAACATTTTAACAACAAAAGTATAGATACCCCCCCCCCCCCCCCCTAAAATGGTTTGTTCCAGCTCGCTTCTCCCCTTCTGTGAGACGCAGCAGAGCGGAGGTATAAGTGCCTGGCTGAAAACAGGACATGTTAGCTGCATTTAACCTGCAGTTACTCTTTATATTGTTAGGTAGGAGTCAGACCATGTTTCTTTTTAGCTGAAAAACATTACACCCAAGTAACCTGCAGTGTTGAAAACTTGTTTTCCAACGATGTTTGCTACTCTACAATCCATCCTGCTCTGTAGTAAAATCAGCGACATTTGACCGTCCTGTTGCTCCCTTTGAAATGTATACAGCCTATCTAAAATCTAAAACTTAAAGGAGTCCGCAGTCTGTTGTTGTTACCACTGTCCTGTTTGAAATGGATACTAACTAGCTAACTGAATGCTGACTGAATGCCCATTAACCTTATAACTCCTGTTGTGTGTGTGTGTGTGTTTGTGTACAGAGAAACAGCCAGGTTCATAATGGATATAAGGAAGTTTTTTTTTTTTTCAAAAAAAGGAGCCACATTCAGGTAAAAGTGTAAGATCAAACGATCCCTCAATAAAGGATAATGTCGGATCAGTGTTTCAATATTTATATTGTAACGATGGTTAAGTGTTATTGTACAGTGACATGTTGGTGATCTCTGCACACTGTTGTTGTTCCTTTAAGATTCATGTTTGGTTGTGGTACAGGAAGGGGAGGGGGGACCTGGTTGTTTTGGGTGTGTGTGTGCCAGGCTGGAGAGAAGAGTTGTATGAGGGCGCTCTCCCCGGAGTTAGAAACCCGCTTGCTTATGTGCCGAATAAACGGACAAACTGAGACCCAACCGTCTGGTTCTTGTGAATGTTACATTGGTGTCAGAAGTGAAGAAAGAAAAAAGAACCCCAGAACGCCCGACACCCTGTTGCTGGCGACGCTTGCCGTTACGAGACGAGGATGTTGCCGGGCAAGATTAAGAAGGAGACGGAGGAGAGGGACGTTCGTCCGCGCTCGCCCGCCCATGGAGTGAGGGAAACGGCGCTGCGGCTGTCTGCCGAGGCTGGATTTTCTCCAGGTTTGACTAGGCTCGGGAACTGTTCGCACAGCGGCCGCGATTCCGGCGGGAAGGAGTCGACCTCGCTTGGCGCGCCGTCACGTGATGTAAACAAACATGGCGGCGCCCAACAAGCTGCAGCGAATATAAAAACGCCTAAGTTCAGCGGCAAGACGCCATGGGAAGTGTTTATCGCACAGTTCGAGCTGTTAGCTGTTGCAGCTGGCTGGTCTGAGGAACATAAAGCTCTCCAATTGGCTTTGTGCCTGTGTGAGGATGCAGCTGCATGCCTGCTGCTGCTGACCGAGGAGCAGAGGGGAGATTATAATGCTCTGGTCGGAGCACTTCAGAGGCGCTTCGGGCAGTATAACCAACCAGTGCTGCTGAGGTCGGAGTTCCACAACAGACGCAGATTGCCAGGCGAGCCCCTCCGCATTTTGGCCCATGAAATCGAGTGCCTTTGCCAGAGAGCGTATGACAGCATGCCACCATCAGTGCAAGCGGAGTTAGCTCGGGACCAGTTCCTGCAGGCCCTGAGCCCTAAAGAGCTCCGTATGCAAACTCAACTTGCTCGGCCGGCCACACTCAGTGCAGCCCTGGAGCTAGCGTTGGAGAGGGAGATGCTTGCAGGATCCTCTGGGGGCGCTGATGACGCACACGTGGTGAGGGCTGTGTCAGCACCTGTGGAACAGATGGAGACGCCAGCGGGCTTGTGCAGCTTGGTGCAGGCGGCTTCGCTGCAGTCGCCTTCCCCTCGGGCTGGCCCACACCGCCGACCACAGAGCTGCTGGGGATGTGGACAACCCGGACACCTCATCAGGCAGTGCCCCAAGCTTGCAGCGGTTCAGGGAAACGCCCACGGGCCCGTGTAGGCGGGAGTACATGGGCCTGGAAGAACGACATCCCCACGCCACCACCACCTCCACCTCCACCCGGTGCGGCCATCGCTGTGGGATGGACCCAAGTTGGCGGCTTTTGCCATGTTCCAGTGACGATCGCGGGGGTGTCCTGTACGGCCCTGCTGGACATGGGGTCCAATGCAACGCTGGTCCGACCCGATATTGTCCCAACCGGAGCTGCTGTGCAACCGACTAATGTGCAACTTAAGACTGTGACCGGTGATCTGGCCCCAATGAGAGGGAGGGGAGTGTTCCAGTTCAAGGTGGGGGACCTCGGTGTGTCTTATGCTGCCTGGGTGGCTGACGTGCAGGACGCCTGCATCCTTGGGCTGGATTTTTTACGAGCCATTGGCGGTGTACTGGACTTAGGCAAAGGCTTCCTCGTAATCCCTGATGGGAAGAAGGTGCCGCTTATTCCTCCCCCGGTCTGCACAGCATCTGCCGCGGCGTCCACCTCCACCGCAGAGACCCCTGCAGACCCGCCAGCAGAACAGCAAGCGGAGGAGGAGGAGAGGCTCTTAGCAGTGAGGAGTATCTGGTCAAAGAACTGTGAGGGGCTGAATCCACAGCAGCAAGAGAGTCTATGGCAGGTACTAAAAGAGTTTAGTGACATTTTTGCCCTGAAAGAAAGTGATGTTGGCTTGACACACTTGGTAGAGCACGTCATTGAGACCGGGGATGCCCAGCCTATTAAAGTGCGCCCACGCCGCCTGCCCCTGGCTCATCAGGAGGCTGCGGACAGAGAGTTGTGTGAAATGATGAAGGCGGGCATCATAGAGCCATCTGATAGCCCGTGGGCCTCCGCGGTGGTGATGGTGCCTAAGAAAAAAAGTCCTAGGATGCGTTTCTGTGTGGACTACAGACACTTTAAGTACTACCTGTGCGGCACAGCATTTGTTATCAGAACTGATCATGCTGCCCTTCAGTGGCTGATGTCTTTCAGGGAGCCAGAGGGACAGGTGGCTCGCTGGCTGGAGGAGCTCCAAGCCTTCAATTTCACTGTGGAGCACAGAGCAGGGACGCACCATTCTAACGCAGACGCCCTCTCTCGCCGCCCATGTGCTGCAGCTGGCTGCCGTTACTGTGAGAAGCGAGAGGAAATAGAGCGGGAACTCACGACAATAGACGGAGCAGCACAGCTCGCCTGCAGGGCTCTTCTGGTGGTGGATGCAGCGGAGTGGAGGGCACGGCAGGAACAAGACACGGACCTGCTGCCGGTCCTGCAGTGGCTGGAGAAGGGGGAGCAACCCCTTTGGGATGAGGTCACTGGGTTTTCCATCTGTACCAGGGGGCTATGGGCAAAGTTTGCAGCTCTCAGGCTGAAGGAGGGGGTGTTGGAGCGTGCCTGGAAGGATCCTGCCACGGGGGAGGAGAGGTGGCAGGTTGTGGTGCCAAGGTCGCTGAGGTCAGCTGTGCTGGAAGCCTGCCATGCTCCGGCCACTTTGGGGTCTCCAAGACTCTCCGCCGCCTCCGCCAGGGCTATTACTGGGGTCAACAGCGGAGGGACGTGGAGGACTTTTGCCGCAGCTGTGATGCATGTTCCTCACACAAAGGGCCACAGGACCAGTCCCGGGCTCAGCTTCAACAGCAACCAGCAGGAGCCCCAATGGAGCGAGTAGCTGTGGACGTCATGGGCCCATTTCCTCGCACAGACAGAGGAAACCGCTATGTTCTTGTGGCAATGGACTATTTTACCAAGTGGCCGGAAGCATACGCCATCCCAGATCAGGAGGCTGAGACTGTCGCTGATGTATTAGTGGAGGGGATGTTCAGCCGCTTTGGAACAGCAGAGACCCTCCACAGTGACCAGGGGCGTAACTTTGAGTCCAAGGTATTTGCTGCCATGTGTGGACGCCTTGGGATTAAGAAGACCCGCACCACCCCACTTCACCCCCAAAGCGATGGGCTGGTGGAAAGGTTTAACAGGACGCTGGCCCAGCAGCTAGCCATCCTTACCTCAGAACACCAACGGGACTGGGATTACCATCTTCCCCTTACCCTCATGGCCTACAGGTCGGCAGTACAGGACTCCACCCAATGTACGCCTGCCCTGCTCATGTTAGGGAGAGAGCTGAGAACTCCTGCAGAGTTGGCTTTTGGGAAGCCCCCGGACGCGCCAGAGGCACCACCGGGCCGGGACTACGCAAGGAAGCTGCAGGACCGGCTGGATTCTGCACATTCCTACGCCCGAGAGCAGCTGGCGAAGGCAGGCCTGCGCCAAAAGAGGAATTACGACATCACCACTAAGGGGAGGCACTTCCATGCTGGGGAGCTGGTGTGGGTCTACAGCCCAAAGAGGAAGAAGGGACGGTGTCCTAAACTGGATAGCAGCTGGGTGGGGCCTTGCAGCGTCCTAGAGCGAGTAGGGGAGGTTGTTTACAGGGTGCAGTTGCCTCCTAGGGGGAGGATAGTAGCGCTGCACAGAGACCGGATGGCCCCCTACAGAGGGCAGTCCCTCCCCTCCTTTCCAGAGGGACGTGTACAGAGTGTCCGTGACCCTGCTCAGAGGGACCCCCGACCGGGGCTGCGTTCCCCTCCCTCGGACTCTCCACCCCAAAGCCCCGAAGCTCCGCGTCCACCTCAGGGGCTCAGGAGGTCAAGGAGGGAACGTAGGCTACCACCCCGCCTCAGAGACTGTGTCGTTCCCTCGGGGACGAGGAACTTATTGCTGGGGGGGCAGTGTAACGATGGTTAAGTGTTATTGTACAGTGACATGTTGGTGATCTCTGCACACTGTTGTTGTTCCTTTAAGATTCATGTTTGGTTGTGGTACAGGAAGGGGAGGGGGGACCTGGTTGTTTTGGGTGTGTGTGTGCCAGGCTGGAGAGAAGAGTTGTATGAGGGCGCTCTCCCCGGAGTTAGCAACCCGCTTGCTTATGTGCCGAATAAACGGACAAACTGAGACCCAACCGTCTGGTTCTTGTGAATGTTACAATATCTTTTATCAGATGTTCATGTGGTTTGGTTATTTGCCTTTTGGTTGAAAGTACACTGAGAGCGGACTTTTCATTAGTGATCTTAATAGTATTTTTTTTCATATTAATGTAATTTTTTCATCTAATTGAATACAATCTATTTGTGTATGATTGTCAGTCCAAAGAGGGAGAGAGGAAAGAGGGGAACATGAGGAGAAAGTACAAGGTCAGGAAGAACCAGGTAAGAAAACAGACAGGGAACAGTGACAGGCACAACAGAAACTGTTAAACTGACAAAGAGAAAAAACCTGATTTTACTCACACAATCTGGAAGTTGTGTTCTCCCTATATTAAAGCTGCTATACAGAATCTGCAAAACAAACTGGGTTGAAACATTTTTGACCCTCTTTAACAACATTCCAACATAACATTATAATTGATTGGGGAGATTAAAATTAATGATATATTTTTATGTGGTGCAGCCACAACTTAACTAAAATCTCAGTCAGTAATAGGTCGGCCAACTTTTGGACCGTCCAGTTGTCTGTACGACTGCGGCAATACGTGCACCACATTTGCACACTATCAGAAAGTGCCAAACAGCCCTGGTGGAGTGAGGAGCTGTAAAGAGAAGCAGATGCTCTGTTTATATTCTAAAAATGTTTTAAGCTTGTTTCAAAGATTCTGTACTGCAGCTTTACTGGTAAATGTTTTCCAAAAGCACACATACACTTATCAGTGTTTCTCAAACTTTTTACATTGTGTACCACCTGAGAAAAATGTCAAGCTCTCCCAAGTACCAAGCATGAAACTCATAAATCTTACAACACAAAATTAGTATTATTAAATTAGTCAAATTAGTGTCTGCAGTAAAGATTTTTTCATACATTGTATACATTCTAACACAGGCAAAGTTGCCTCCATTTTTATAAGTTTTATTAATATTTTGTAATAATCTATTTGTAATAATTTATTCTGTTTTGGGACTGTTTTTTATGTATCTGTATTATATTATACATACTCATTAAAAGTGAATCTCTGTCCAAAAAATGCACTCAGTTTACTTTTTACTCACTATGAGCATCACTCATTATTCTCCCCCAGTAATTAAGGTTAGGATATGTATTTTTTTTATTCCAATCCATTCTTCTTTTGCAGCATTTAAATAAACCTTATCAGATTTGATGGTTTTGTTACAGACTTTTCAAAATTTGGGGATTAAATTGTGTTAAAATGTACAGTGACAAAAACAGTGATGTCATGTTTTGTGTCAAGGATCCAGGCACAGAGAGACTTGATGAATTTAAGAATCTTATGATTTAATAAAGAAATTTGCAGACTTGCACAGAGATGGTAAAATTATGATGACTGATAACGGAAATGAAGACAACAGACGACGAGGACAGGGAGGAACAGGGGTTTAAATGCACCAAGGAGACAGTTATAGAGAACTTGGGACCACTGGAGACATTTAAGGATGCAGGGACTGACAGAGACAGGGAAGAAGTCTCATCGTTACGTGTAAAGTTTATTTTGCCTGGCTGGGCAGCTCTCTGGGTGCTCAGCACCCCCAAAGCTCTGATCCTAGTATCACCCCTGGTTTGCGCCCTTTCTGCACTGATTCTAAAGCCGTTAGTTTTATCTTTCTCCAAACAATATTGACCGAACCAGCAGCAAAAGAAGATCCAAACTAAGCTTCACATAAACATCGTCATGGATTCCCTCTGACTTTTGCTGTTTTGCTTCCACCACAATAAAATCCCACTTCATGCACAGCTGTCTCTCTCTTTCTCTCTGTACTTCAAGAACAGTTTCCCGTCTATCCCTGAAATCTGTTTTCTGCATTATTCGCTTGCTTGTTACGCGCAAGACTACCGTTGTTTACAGCGCTGTCGGCCGATGTTTTTTTTTCCTTTTACTTACTTCTGAAAAGAAAACCTAATTTCTGCCTTCAATAGGCTTCTGAACAAATTTAAACTTTTTAAAATTATACAAAATGCAAAACGCTTAGCCGTGTCTCTAATAAAACTGCTGTAACTTCAGAGGTAATGTTCATATGTTGATTAATGGTTTTCTTTCATTTTTGATGTACTGCAGAATATTTTTATAAAATCCAGGCCAGGAAAATCACCTTCATGTTTTTCTGTGTTTTATCTTCAGCTACTTTGACACAAAGGCATCTGCTGTGATGCTCACACCTTTGATAAAGTCTGGAAAGTGTCAGCTTCCTTTTTATAGATACAAAAATATGTAAATGTACTGATCTGAATTATAATATCTGACTGTCTGAGGCAAAATTTCCCAGATTCAAATCGAATCGAATCGTGGATCGAATCGATTCAGGACCTTGTGAATCGGAATCGAATCGATTCTAGAAATCAGTGACAATACCCAGCCCTAATCTATACCATCTGCACGTCCTAAACACAAACTCTTTTGCAATACTGGCAACGACGTCAGCCACTTATGTAGGCTCGACATAAATTCACGGCAACTATAAATCAAGGTGAAGTCTGTTCTACATTTGACAAACTCTGGTGTTAGAGCGATATAACAGCACAACTGGTAACATCGGAACTGCCTCACCAATGTTTCAGCACAGATAAAACCAGAATCGGTCACAGTGTACCTGTCTTATTAAAATACCTCTAGTCATTGCCTAATTCTAGCAGGTGTCTTGTGTCTGTGCTGCTGCTTCAGCTTAATGTTTCTATCTCGTCACCATTTTTCTTTTAAAGTATGTTTTCTCTTCTGAATCCCACAGTTTCGTTAATACTCCATCACATAATTTTGTATATTACTTAAGACATTTCCTATTAATAAACCATGTTTGTGTCGGGCAAACAACTGGCTTAGCGGTGTTTTAAGCTGAGGACTGCATCACTTGCAAATATTGTAGTTTTGTATATATGCAAGCAATGCGGGCTCTCTCGTGAAGGTTATTGTAGTTGACTAAAGCAAATAAATAAATAAAACCAAGTACGAAAATAATGTAATAACTAAAAACAAAAATAAACTTACAAACGTACCCAGAATTCAGAAAAATGTATAACAGCTGAATGTTACTGTTAATACATCTACTTTCTCCTTAGAAGATATGGATGTGTATTTCTACATGAGCATGTTGTCTACATATAGGCTTTGTACACCTGCAGATGAGAGTAGATTAATGGGGGCAGCTGTGAACTAATGGGGCTCGGCTCAGCATGCTTCCAGCTCTCAAGGGAATACCTCTCATCTCATCTTCTCCCCTGCCCTCTCTCTTCTTTCTGCAGTCCCAGTTAATCTAGTTTTTACTGCCTAATCTCATTTTTATCTATTTTTATCCCTGTAGTAAAGGGTCCAATATCAATGACACACCTTCAGGCTCAGTTGCAACATGCACTGCTACAGCCTTACATGCAGTTGACGCTGAGATCTTTTGAAGGCCCTCGTCAATAAAGTCTTGTATCCCATGACTAACATGAAAAAGCTGAGATTAAGGAGAAGATCCTGACTGAGCTAGCTTTGCAGCACAAGCTCAAGAGGACTTAAGGGATTGACTTGTTCATTAAAAAGGTTTTAGACAATCTACAGATTAATCAGGTCACTCTGTGGACCTTCTAAGAGGAACCACTGTTAGCACAGACTGAATTGATAGAAAGGTCTTGTTGTCTTTCACTCCCATGAGCGAGTCATGTTATTAGATGTGGAATTTGAAGTGGGCTTTGAAACAAGGCCGATATGTCTACATTGTTGACATTTAAGTCTGTGCCTGCTTGCAAGCAGCATACGTTTTAATCTGAAGTAAAGGCAAATATCCAAATGTTAGTTTTAAAGTTACGGTACTTAGTCTACAACTGTGGAGTTACCCACTCGCCCATGGAACCTGATATTTGGTCATCAATATCTTGTTGCTTTTTTTAACACTCAAAATGAAAACACTTAGGGATGACCCATGGAGGACAAAGAACAAGGCAGAGGAGATGGATATTGTCTTATTATTATTATTAAAAAAAAGTTCCCCCACTGGTCTGGTCTGAGAGTGATTTTAAAAAATGACCAAAGACACAAAACCATTTTCTTTTTTTGATTTCAATTGCTAAATCTCATTTTTGTCTTTACATCCAGTGTTAGTTGTGGGTTTAATACTAATTAACTATTATAACCTTGATTTGATTAACTGCTTAATAAATATTGACCATTCTTTGTTATTGGACTTCATTGCACATGTGACCATCGAAGTTTGCCAAAGTAAACCTCACACTCAGAATGTCGGTGGGCTTTTGGTTATGTTTTTATAGGATGTGTTATGGAAGTTTTCATGTAATAAAACCTGCAGACAAACGGTGAGCGGCAGCTAATATCCTAAATATAAAATATATAAAAAAGAAAATAACCAAGCTTGGTGAGAGAGCAGCCATCTCGGAGCACGCGGCCACCAGAACAAAAGGCAAAACACAGCTGTTTTACACCTTTGGTCTCCCCCAGAGAAAGAGTTCCTCCTTCCTTGTTACCTCTTGCAGTGGTTGATTCCCTTGTCTCTCCCCCATCCTCAAAGAGAAACAACAGACTCCACTACCTCGCCTCTGTCAGTGGCCCCCAGGGCAGCTGTGGCTACAACGTAGCTTGCCATCACCAGTGTGTGAATGTGTGTGTGAATGGGTGGATGACTGAATGTAGTGTAAAGCGCTTTGGGGGCCATAGGGACTAAGTAAAGCGCTACACAAATACAGGCCATTTACCATTTACCTGTGGAGTCTTCCAACACTGGTGCCAGGCTTCCTGAGTGAATGTTCCTCCCCAACTTCCTGAGATAAACTCATCCAGCTGTTTAACGGCGTGAATGAGGCGTGAAACACTGAGACATTTACCAGACATGCTAAAAACCCAGTGGAACCAATGCATTATAAACAAATGAAAGAAATTCCAATACAGATAGGTGAAGTAAGTAAAATGTTATTTTTAAAACGCCTTTCAAGACAATCATCATTTGCTTTATAACAAAATTCCAGAGCATAACCAGCAGCTGAACATGTACTGTACTAAACATTACCTCACTGGTGATGTAAGACTGTTCAGTAACACCATTATTACCTATTTGATGTGTAATCACAGATCCAACTTTTCCACCTTTGAATGTTAACCTTTTTTTCTCATATCGCTTCAGAAGCAAATGTCATTTTTCCACTAGCTGACTTTCAAACAAGAAAAAAATACAAAATAAAAAAAAAATCATCTGATGAGCATGGCTGAAATTTTTGTCTGTCAGTTTTTTTCCTTCTCGTTGGCCTTTTGCGTCCTGCCAACATGAAAGACTTCTATTTCACCCATGAAAGATCAACAATTTGAACGAGATAGCGTGCTTTTCATTTATATAGTTCAACCTCGAGTGCAGGCAGCTCACCTTTCCCTTCAAAGGGGAAGGGGAGGGGTCAAAGCACACAGTCACCTTTGACAAAAATCTGGACAGTAATGAGTTCACACATAAGTCTGAGAATGGACTCAGGTGTCAGGGACAATTTGATAATACCACTACAGGGTCAAGGCTAAATCACTCTTCAGCTGCTACCTTTAGCAAACACAACTGTGTCACGGTGCAGAATTAATAACATCAGGAATATTAGGTAGAAAATATTCTACACAGGCAGCGGTGGCACTGCCTTATGTGCAATGCATGCATATGTATGCTTGTGTGTGAATGTGTGAAGATCTGTGGAAGAGATTATAAATGGCTGTCTGTGGTGCAGCACTGAAGTGAATCTCTAAATGAGGTATCTTCTGCTGCAGCACATTTGTCCTTGCTGTGACAGAGGGTCTAAAGATGCTGGCCTTACACCCAGAGCGTATGGTCTGTGTGGGGAAATACAGAAAATACAAAGAGAATGAGGGAGAATGTAAGTGAATCCAGTTTTCTAGGGTTGTGCAAATGTGGATTTTTTGTGTGTGTGCCTGAATTCAAGTTAAGCTCAGTTTCCTTATGCAAATGTGTTGGTGGTGTTTGACCTTTTAACCACTCCGTTTTATCTATTTTGATCTCCCTGCACTTTTTATGCAGTCTCAATAACCATCAGAGTACCGAGCATTAATGTGTTACACCTCCCTCTATTGATGGGAGACATCCCTGTGCAGACATCCCAGCCTATAATGGTTATTGGTTATTCTGACAACAAGACAAACAGGCTTGCTAGCAGATCTCACTGCTTGGCAATATGTAAATTATGCAAGTTTTCATGCAGGTACAAATGAAACATGGACTAGATCTGACAAGGATGCCTCCTGGGTGAGGTGTCCCACTGGGAGGAGACCCTCGGGGCAGACCCAGGACAAGTTGGAGAGACTATATCTCTCAGCTGGCCTGAAAACGCCTTGGTGTTTCCGTGAACAAGCTAGAGGAGGTGGCTAGGGAGAGGGAGATCTGGGGCTCTGTGCTTCAGCTGCTGCACCCACAACATGGCCCCGAATAAGCATAAGAAAATTGATACATGGGTAAGTTTTTATATTTAAAATTCCCATTTGTTTTGAACTAAGAACTTTAATAATGAGGGATAGTACACAGAGTGGCATATTTTAACTATTTTAACTTATCTTTTATTCCACAAACAAAACTTTTGATGACAATATATAAGGCAAATTCCCTTGTAAGACTATTTGCTTTTGGGCTGTAAACAGGAAGTGCAGCAATAAAAATGATACACTGACTGTAGTAAATCCGCTCTTGTAAAAAACAACCTTGCTCTGTAGAAAAGTTGTATTTTCAACAATAACTCTGAATCATTGAGCGAGGAAAGGATTTTGCTGCGACTCACTCTGATTGTAAGGATAATTCTGAATCACGTTTAGTGCTCACCTCTTCTCACAATATCACAAGTGTTGTTTGTTAACAGAAAGAAGAAGAACTCGCTGGTACCTGGAACCCATGATTTTAACCTATGGTTCAATAGCTGGTGCATAATTCAATACAATCAAATCACATGACATAGAATTCAGGTACTGATCACAAAGTGATCAGTACCTGATCGCTGAGCTCCTGTCTCCGTTCGGTTTGCTTACTGTGATCTCTATCATGGAACATGTTCACACACTGATCAAGCATAACTTTGTCTGCATCCTTAGATTCAGTCAGTCTTGTCTGAAAGAGTCAGTCTTGGGGGCCCAAGATCACACTGGACAAAAGCATCGATCGTGATGTTTTATGTGCTTAACAATGCATGTTTGAGTCTGACAAAATTATTATTGTTTTCTGAAAACAACGAAGCTGCAGTTTGTTATGGAAGCAGGGAGTTTGTCCATGAATGGCCTCTTCATCTCCCCGTCTTTCTGTCTCTCTCTCTCTTTCTCTCTCTCTCTCTCACACACACACACACACACACACACACACACACACACACACACACACACACACACACACAACCTAACAGCACCAGACCTCACAGACAAGCGAGAGGCGAGTAAACTCGTGAAATAGAATTCTAATTCGAGAGGTTTTTACCTCCCCCCGAGTCCTACCCACAGGCCTCTCACTGACATCATGATGAATGGCTTTGAATTCGCTAGATATGGATGTCTATGTGTGCATGTGATTGTGTGTATGTGGGAGGGTTCAAGGCACAAAGGTTGTCACCCTTCGGAACGCCCCCCCACCCCCACCCTCCACCCGTTAAGCTCCTTGTGGATAATTAAACCGAGCTTTGAAGAGCAGCTCTGTTATTATTTATTTACTTGTTTGTCTCTGAGGCTTGGGGTGGATTTAACCAGCCAGGGCATATTCAGGGACACGCTTGCAGTTAATGAAACAACAGAATGAGGGCAAGTCATGCACTTTCATATATGATATTGTGTGTGTGTGTGAAAGATATCTGTACTTCAAGTTGTTTACAAAAACACCTGATTTATTGATAAGGACTTTTGGACACAGATTATTTCTTGCCTGCAAGTAATATGAAACGATGTAATTCACTGTAGCCCTACCAAACAATGACAACGGCCTTGACTTAAAACTGAATTTCAAACAAATTTGGCTACCAGGCCTGACTGCGGCAAAGAAACTACCAGCTTTGTGTTGTAAGCTTCTATTCTTTTTAGATAGCTATCAAAGGCTTATTTAAGAAGCAGTCCCTGTGGGGACATCTACAGCAAGGATGAATCATAAACAGACCAACTCTTGGCAAACAAATCTGAGTTGAAAAAGAAGAAAAACAACAATTGCAGCACTGATGGCTGTTATGTTCCGTTTTATTGTTAAAGTCAGTCTTCCATCAAAGTGAACGGCGTGTGCAAGCATATGCAACTGTCATTGCAGATCTTCTTATAATAAATGAGAAGACCTTTGTTGTTCAACTTTATGTAAATGAAGACTTATAGGCATATAGACATGGTCAAGATGACCTGCTGAAGTTCAGAATGAGGAAGAAAGATGATTCAAGTGACTTTGAATAGGACGTGGCTTTTGATTGTATTTTAGAAACTGCTGACCTCCTGGGAATTTCCCACAAAACCATCTCTATGGTTTACAGAGAACAGTCTGAAAAAACTGGTGCAAGTTTTGCACCAGACAGCAGAAAAGCTCAGGGCACTGGCCGCTTTATTTGTTGTTAAAGTTATAATAATAATAATAATAATAATGGATACTTTATTGATCCCCATGGGGAAATTACTTGTTTTTCTCTGCATTTGACCCATTCACTCAGTGAAGCAGTGGGCAACCCACTAAGCAGGCGCCCGGGGAGCAGTGTGTAGGGACGGTACCTTGCTCAGGGGTACCTCAGGGTAGCCGTTAAGTGGATTCGAACCGCCGACCTCCCGATCATGGGGCGACCACTTTACCTACTGAGCTATCCCTGCCCCTACATTACATTAGCAGATGTAATATTATCATTTGATCCTTGATTGTTGTGGAAGTGTGATATATTTATTATATGTATGATTAAGGAATATTGTTAAAGGTGCAGTCAGTCATTTTTTGGGATTATTTGAAAACCAAAAAAGATTACTGTATTCCATTCAACTCCATTGTGAGAACTGATGTATTCTCATAAACGTAGAATTAATCCGTTAAAAATAGATAGCTGTGTGGTGTCTGATGCACAAGAATGGGTCAGGACCATGAATATACAAAAGGTGGTCTTTGGTAACAATGAGTTACCCGTCAGCTACAATAGTCAGGTCAGTCTCTCTCAAGGTTTCTGTACCACATGAATAGGATTTGCTCATTTTTGTATGAGTCTCAGATATGCATGCGACTCCACTGTTTTTTTGCCTTCAAATCAGTTACCCCTACAGCAAGTTTCTATACTTAGCATTCCAGATATATCCACCAGACCTTTTGCATGAAATAAGGAAATGCAAAGTATGTAAGGCAGAATTATAGTGAAATATATAGAAATTACAACATAGGGATGTGTCTAGGCTAGGCTAAAGTCTGGATAACTTCACACTGATATAAAAACAGATAACTGAATGAGTGTAACCTCATTCTCCAGCCAGTAAGTGCTTAAAAAACAAGAACAACAATCAATGTACAGAGGTGTGGACTCGAGTCACATGACTTGGACTCGAGTCAGACTCGAGTCATTAATTTTATGACTTTAGACTTGACTTGAAAAAATGTTCTAAGACTTGTGACTTGACTTGGACTTTTACACCAATGACCTGGGACTTGAATTGGACTTGAACCGGTTTACTTGAAAAGACTTGATATTTTACCCCAAATATAAAATTTAACATGCATATTATATAGAGATTGAAAATGTGACGTCATTCACGGGTAGAACCGCAAAGGATTCTGGGAACTCGTGGCAAGAGGTACTAGCGCACGCAGGCTTTCAATTGAAATCAGTCACACAGCGATAAAAAGAAACACAAAAATGTCAAGAAGCTGTTGTATTAACTGCAATAGCCGGTCGCATGATAGCCACGGGAAGCCGACGGGTAAAGAGATCGGTTGTTATCGGATTACGTCGTTGAAGAGAAATTGTTCGAGCCATGTTTCCGAAGTAACAAAGAGGTGGCCTGGATTGCAGCCATTCAAAGACAAAATATAATGTCCCAGAACACTCCAGCTCACAGGTTAGTCTGCTCAAGCATTTCCACAAAGGTCAGTCTGCTGTTGTAGTTAATGCGTCATTTTCATAACATAATTGGTGATATAGGTTACAAGCAAGTCTGGCGCTGAACAGAAATTGTCGCGCTATGCTCCTTTATTTATTGTGCATAAATAGTGAATTGTCCTGACACAATATTGCGTTTCGCTTCTGTTAATATGGTACATTGACAAAAACATATACTTTTATTCACAGGGTAAAACAGGTTTTTTGTATCACTAATTGCCCAGTACGATTACAGCATACAATATTATTGTCACTGCTACATTTCTGTGATGGGTACCAGAAATTATTTCCACTACTAATTAATTACCGTTGAGCTCAAAGGTCCTATTAATAAACGGTTAACGAATGTGTATTTATGAAGACAATTTGTGAGACTGGTAAACTTATGATACGTACGATGGTCTTTCGTTCTACACGGTGCATTTCAAGGTCCTGCACCCATCCGTCGGTAAACTGTACCTGGGCTTGTTGCAGTGACCTGAAGTTACTAAACTTCATGAGTGTATGCACTCACTCCAAGAACCGTATGATTTTAAATATGCATATAAATATGCTACAATGAGATAGCTGACTTCATCTAACTAGCAAATGTTGTCCAGGCTACGTTGGTGATGCAGTTTTTTTTAATATGTATGATATTTTTGTCATGCGATTTTAAAGCCGGTCCTACAACCGCATCCAAGAATAACATGCAGCTTATCTCAGAACTGTCGGTGAAAATTATTCTTGGAGCTAGGTTTAATTGAGCTGCATTTTAAAGAGGTGCAATTTCACAATTTGTGTATATTTTCTAAGTTCACTATTTTGTCATGTGTTGAGAAAAACACAGATTTAAAAATTACATGGTCTAATATTTACATTTAGCATAACTGCAACATTATTTTTTCGTTTTTTTTAAAGACTCGAAAGGACTTGAAATTCAAAATTTCAGACTTGTGACTTTACTTGGACTTTTACACCAGTGACTTGAGACTCGACTCTGACTTGCCTGACATTACTTGAGACTTGACTTGAGACTTGAGGATAAAGACTTGAGACTTACTTGAGACTTGCAAAACAATGACTTGGTCCCACCTCTGTCAATGTACTTTGATACCCAAAATCCAATTCAAGGTCACTCCATCAATTCTCTGAATATTTGTGACCGAAGCCTAAAGATGTAAAAATAGCAAAACATCAACAGATTAATTATTGTGGCCTCAGGTAATGTGGCACATTTACTTGATGATACCCAAAGAGCCGGCATCCATATGGGATGGTACTGCATGTGCTCAAGTATTCCTTGGTGACTTGGACTGTATGTTTAATGCACAGCTCCCATGGCAAACCATTACAGAGTCTTCTGTTAGACACAGCTCCTTCTCCGGGGAGACCAGCAACCAATTAAAATAACCTTGAATGGAAGATGCTCCCAGGAAGGATTACGCGCCAGTTGGTGACAGGTGGACAAGGGAGCTCATCACAGGTATGTGTGTTTTCTGGGAGAAGACAGCTTAAAAAAAAGGTTATTATGTTGACGTATTTGCACATGGGATCTTCTGCTGCATCTGCACCAGCTGTTGAGAGAAAAGAAACATGGCAGGGATGGTGGGAGGGATTTGACATCACGTGGGACATCAATTTTGAGTTCCTATCACTGTTACAGTGTACATTTTTAGGGCGGATGTAGCTGTCACTCGCGCTGTGACAGTGAGTAATGAGCTTCACATGCCTTTGAATTTCATTTCTATCTCTTCTATCCCATTTAGTGTATTAAGGTTGGTTTATATTACTTTTATGACTAATTACGGTTAGATGCAACAACAATCACCCGTATATCCGAGTATGTCTTCCAGCAACTTTCAGTTGTTTCTTCATGCATGTTGATTATAATGTCATAACAGTGAGCTGTCAGTTGAAAATTAAGTATTTACTATTTAACAGCAACCATCTGTTTTGTAAGTCAGTGCCTATTTTCATTGAAAAATGTTATAAAAAGATTCCAATAGTAGGTAAAGAAGGACTTAGCAAACGTTAATTTCTATATCTATTTAAAATTAAACAGGACATGAAATGACTTATTCACATCATGGAGCCTTCTGTAAGTCTGTCTGTGCAGCTGGATTTAAGAAATCAGTGCTTAAAGTTGTAAAAACATGTTTAGCGCCATCCTCTGTCAGCACGGGACGTGATGTCATGTGGTTGGTTGGTTGATTGTGGCTAATAGACTTGTTAGCTAACTAGTGCCAGAACTGATAACTCATAAGTACACTAAAACTACAAATCAGTTTAAGGGGGTCACTTTGTGCTGCAACAATGAGTTTGATGTTAAACCACGGATATACTGTCCATTTTCACTGTTTGTCTCTTTAGCTGGCTGTTCGTCATTTGGCTAGCTGCACTCAAATTGGAAAATCCGTCTGTTAGCAGTAGTGTTTGGGTTTGTAAAGCACTTTATAAAAGAGGACTTTGTAGAGGAGAGCCCGTTTGAGTCAGGTAACAGGTTGTTCATCAGATGGACAGAGTCAGGGCTCAATGACCCGTGAAAAGGAATGGATTCAAGCACAGAACCAAAAACCGGAGGCTTTGTGACTTTGAACATAAATTAATTTTACTATTTATTTCTTGGCAGAGAATAACAGCAACTAATATTATTATAATAGCAACTAAATTCAACAGCGAGCAATAGCTAGGTATTATGAGAAGTGCAGAGCTAAGGCCAGAATATAAGCTGAGTCAGGTCACAGGAACAGCAGGGGGAGGAATGGGCAGATGGAAACTATAGCAAACCAGGGACACTGGAACAAAGGAGATAATAATCAGAATGGTCCGCAGCGTTGTGAATAAATCCAAGTTTAACAACTAAGATGTCTTACGTGGCTGCAGGTAGAGATTAGCTTGAGGAGGAGGTGAACTACATCCGAGTGAATACAGAGTGTGATGTGGGTGCGCAGGGAGGAAGGCAGGTGAGGATGGCACTTTGCAAGATTGAGTTTTACCAGCAGCAACAGACCAGAATCCCGAGGCTTGACTGTGGCGAGAGTTGGAAGATATATCCAGGTGCCGACTAGGGAACAGGTGAAGAGGGTTAAGCAAAACACGCTGAGGAGGACAAGAAAGAATGTGAGGCCGAGGACTGCCTATGGTAAGCAGACAATCTGGTGAAGGTTCATTGTGAGCGCTGGTCATAAATACTGCTGGAGTAATTGCCAACAGGTGAGGAGCAAGGAGGAGTGAGGAGGGCTCCACCCAGGAGAGGAGAGCCAATGCTGTGGAAAGTTACTCAGACTCACCCAGATCATGACAGACAAGCTTAAGGCAGCATCTGATTTTTTCTCTCCTGTCCGGCTATACTGTGATCAGTGCTATTGACTATGTGCACGAGAAAATGCTAACTTCCTGGTTTGAGACCAGATGTGGGGTTGTGCATTTCCGGTAGCTTTACTTTGCGGTCAATCGCTACTGCGAAGATATACTCCAAAATCATGTCCAAAACTCGAAAACGGAAAGATTGCGTTAAGTTACAAAGAGCAGAAGGTGGGAACTCTCACCACTGTTGTGTCATAAAAAATCTAATGATCAATTTTGACGTTTAAAGTGTTTAGATCGATCAGTTGTTTACATCACTCAACACAAGCAGAACTGCATTACTGCATGCAGAAGACACATCGTCCACATTCAGAAGCACATCTCTGTATAATGACTGGTCTTATGATTTAAACAGGCAAATGTTCAGCATTCAAACTACAGGTGAAGAATAGTCAAACCAGATGTTTCCCCCGTTATGTCGATATCAGCTAGTCAAGTACACACCTACACAGCATGTTAACAAACCGTGAAAAAAGCCACACAAAAAATGAATGATTGCTGGTAACGGTTTCTATACATTAGTATTTACGAAGGGTATGTTGTGACTTACCTTCAAAATTACAGCGGTCCCTCGCTATAACGCGGTTCACCTTTCACCTCGCTGTTTTGCGGATTTTTTAGTGCAAGTTTGCATGCTTTTTTTTTACGTCACATTGTGTCCTGCGTCCTGATCGCTGCAGACGATCTTCTCCGTGACGTCTCTCCTGTACAGTACAGAATCGCTGCATCGATCTCTAGCAGTGTGACTGTATGTCCACGATGTCCACGAAACGTTTTGCACCGTCAAAAAATAAAATTGGCTACTTGATTTCACCTATCGCTGGTTATTTTTAGAACATAACACCCGCGATAAACGAGGGACAGCTGAGAAATCTCTCCTTCCTCAACGAGCTCAACAACTTTTATGCTCGTTTTGAGCGAGGGAACCCCACAATCACAACAAAAGCAGACGTGACGCCAGACCACCAACCTCTGACTCTCTCCCCCACCGATGTAGGAGCGGTGCTGAGCAGGATCAATGTCCACAAGGCTGCAGGTCCCGATGGCATCCCCGGGCGTGTTCTCAGAGCGTGTTCTGGGGAGCTTGCAGGAGTGCTCACAGACATATTCAATCTGTCCTTGGCCCACGCTGTGGTACCGGCCTGCTTCAAATCCACCTCCATTGTCCCGATACCCAAAAACTCCAACCCATCTTGCCTCAATGACTACTGCCCAGTAGCACTCACCCCCATCATCACTAAGTGCTTAGAGCAGCTGGTCCTAGCACACTTCAAATCCTGTCTCCCCCCCACCCTGGACCCCCACCAATTCGCATACCGCCAGAACAGGAGCACAGAGGATGCAGTCTCCATCGCACTGCACTCTGTCCTCTCACACCTGGACAACAACAACACCTACGCCAGAATGCTGTTTATAGACTTCAGTTCAGCATTCAATACAATCCACCCCTCACAACTCATCAGGAAACTGACAGACCTGGGCATCAGTTCCCTCATCTGCAAATGGTTACTGGACTTCCTGACCAACCGCCCCCAACATGTCCGGCTGGATAACCGCTGCTCATCTACAATCACAATGAACACCGGTGTACCACAAAGCTGTGTGATGAGCCCTTTCCTCTACTCCCTCTTCACCCACGACTGCAGACCTGCTGATAGTTCCAACACCATCATTAAGTTTGCAGATGACACCACGGTGATTGGCCTCATCAGTGACAACGATGAGGCCGCCTACAGGGAGGAGGTGGATTGTCTGGCTGAGTGGTGCGACAGAAACAACCTGCTGCTTAACACCGAGAAGACCAAGGAGCTCATCGTGGACTACAGGAGGAATGCTGACCCACATCCACCCATCCACATTAAAGTGACGGCTCTGGAGCGTGTGAGCAGCTTCAAGTTCCTGGGAGTCCACATCTCCGAGGATCTCACCTGGACGACCAACCGCTCCAAGCTGGTCAAGAAGGCTCACCAGCGCCTCTTCTTCTTGAGGACTCTGAGCTTCTATCGCTGCACCATCGAGAGCATCCTGACCAACTGTATAACAGTCTGGTACGGGAACTGCTCTGCCTCGGACCGGAAGGCGTTGCAGAGGGTCGTGAAAACTGCCCAGCGCATCGCCGGAGCACCACTTCCTGCCATAAAAGACATCTACAGGAAGCGGTGTCTGAAAAGGGCTGGGAAAATCATCAGAGACCCCAGTCACCCATCACATGGACTCCTCACCCTCCTGCCCTCTGGGAGGCGCTACAGGAGCCTCCGGACTAAGACCACCAGGTACCAGAACAGCTTCTTCCCCACAGCTGTCAGACTCATGAACTCTGCCTCCAGACATCTGACCCACGTTAACACATGGACTGAACATACACACACACACAACCACCTACACACACACACACAATGGACAACTGTACCCTCAAACACACAATAATAACATGGACTGAACCACCACTCACAACCACTAGCACTTTATATAGCCTCTGTAGAAATTATCCACACCCTCACTTATCTTAACTGCACTACTGTATAGCTCTGTGATAATCATTCTGTACATACGATAATTTTTAACCCTACAACTGTTTACAACTTGCATAGTTCCCATTTCTGTATAGCTTTAAATCTCAGATTTCTGTAAAGTTATTTATTTCATATTCTGTATAGTTTTTCATATTTATATCCTGTTCATATCCTGTACATAGCTTGTACTCACTACAGCCTGTACATACTTATAGTTATAGAATATTCACAACATAATACCGTGTACATTATAACATACCAAAATAGACCCATTTCTGTAATATACTTACATATCTATATTATTGCTAATATATATTGTAATATATCTATATCACTAAAGCACTTCTGGATGGATGCAAATTGCATTTCGTTGCCCTGTACCTGTGCATGTGCAATGACAATAAAGTTGAATTCTATTCTATTCTAAATATAACATTTGAATCCCTTTTCTCTTTTGCTCTGAGGCGGGGGGTAAAATATTGACAAGTCGATGAACATCATTTACAGATATATTGTGTAAATGCCCAAGACATCTATAGAAATGTAAATCGCCGCTTGATTCATTCATTTGCCAGGCGCGAATAGGACACCGGAAACAAAGCTCCCCACAGGAGTTTCCGCACCGGAAGTAGCATATGCTAACGTGCACATAGTCAATTATATAAAATAAAATAATCTTTCCTTATTTAGCTTGTCAGTCTGGTGATTCAAATTCAGCTTAAACTTAAAGCACTTATTTCTTAAATCCAGCGTCACAGACAGTGTTGCCAACTTAGCGACTTTGTTGCTATATTTAGTGAATTTTCAGACCCCTTAGCGACTTTTTTTTCTAAAAAGCGACTAGCGACAAATCTGGCGACTTTTTCTGGTGTTATTGGAGACTTATTTATGACGACTTTTTGACGTGAAAGGGCGTGTTGCTCTTACTCTCAACAAGCAGCGGTGCTGCCGTGGGCACCCCACCCGTGCTAAAGCGCTCACGGGCGGAGGATAGTCCTCCCCCAGCTGCAGGAGATGTTCACACCTACGCGTCCAAACTGCAAATGAACAGTGCATGAGCGAAGCCGCTGCTCCCGTTCTTCTTTTACTGTTATGCTGTTTTGTGGATCACAAGGCTTAAAACTACTTATAAACACACACACACATAAAGTAACTACACCAGAGTGCCTATTTCGGGTCACTTTTGCATTGACATTAAAAAACAATAATTGCTAAAAGAAATTTAATTTGTAGTTCTAAATAAATTCTAAATGCATTTAGGACGTTTTTTGCTCACTTTATGTCTCTTCCACGATGTTATTTCTCTCTCCAACAGCGTAGGTTACAATTACATTAGCATGGCCAATTACGCAAATTAGGTGATGATGTCATTTAGCGACTTCTAGCGACTTTTAGGACAGCCAATAGTGATTTTCCTTACTGAGGAGTTGGCAACACTGGTCACAGACAGTGTCCTTGAGAGCAGGGCTCCGTGATATAAATTAGCCTTTATATGTGTAGAGTTTCATGTGTGTTCAAGACTGGGATTTTGGGTTGTAATCCATTCACACAGGAAATATCATATCTCAACATCAGTATGTTGAGATATGATGTACATGGTGTACAGTGTTTTTTTTTTAATTTGAAGAAAATGGATTGGAGTACAAAAGAAGAAGAAAACAAACAAACAAACAAAAAAGCTTCACAGGACCTGAGAGATGCATCTGTCCTTCAGGTCATCTACTGTTCACTGAAGCCTCATCAGAAATAGTCTCAGTGGAAGTGTGGCTGTCAAGAAGCCATTCTTAAGGAAGGAAATCAGGGAGAACAGGCTGAGAAATTATATAAGACCTGCACTGAAAATGAGTGGAAACAGGTCTGATGTAATGATGATTCCGAATTTGACATTTTTGGGGCTGCATTTCAGCCAGTTGTGTTAGAGAAAAAACTGTTGAGATTATGAACCCACTGCATATATTTGAATGAACAACAAGTCTGGAGAGCTATTCCTGAAGACCACTAAAAGTAATGGTAAGATGGCTGCCTAAGAGAGTTCAGGCTGTGCTGATCAATATAAGTGATTATACTAAATATTGACTTTCAACATTGTTAGAAATGTACAAACTTTGTTGTTGCCTTATTCACTATTTGTCCAATGATCAACAAATCACTGCATCCATTTCCCATTTTCCTAACAAAATATAAAGAAATGGGCTGAAGCTCAAGACTGTAACAGCACTGTAAATTCAACTAACAGGATGGTAGATTGCCATCACACCAGTGGTTTATAGCAGCAACAAATGTCACATTACTTTGTATTTATTAGAGTTCCACTTGTTTTAACAAAGCAGCACATGCCAGTTAAAATCTGACACATTTACACTTTGCGAGCTTCAAAATACAAAGTTGAGTAGATGAACTGTGACATTAAATGTCACATTAAAGTTAGACAAAGAAATTACAATTTCTAAGTGTAAGAAGTCTTTGTGTGTCTGATACTTGCAATAGTGTTTCTACCCAAGCATAAACTTAACTATAAACATACTGAAGTAAATCTAGAAGCCAACATGTTTTTTTCAGTACATTAATCAAATTACTTTGCTATATAAGTGTAACTTTAGTCCATTGTTGGGTGGTTGCCAGGTGATGTGACGTAAACTATCATAATATTCAAATTAGATGTAATTGTCATGATTTTAAATTGGAGATAATTTATATGAATCAATACAAAATAATACAAAAATACAAAATAAACTCAAAATGCTCACGCTCTCCTTCCAGGTCTCGTCTACATATCCTGTGCTCTCTGCACTACAAGGTGTTTGTTTTCATTTTCATGCTGAGGCCTTCCCAAAACGGCAGCATCAATGAATCCTTACTCCATCTGCCATTATCTACTAGAAATGCTGCCAAATCTACAGGAAATGAGGATGTGGTCTTGGGTAGTTAAATAATAACATGCTTTTCTCAGTTGTTATAGAAGCACAATAAAAATGGACATTTTACCCCATTGGTAGGTGCTTGCTGGCCAACACAGTGACATCATATTATCTGTTATAGGTAGGTTTGTTTGCTGAACTCCTTATTCGTGTCAGAGGGGTCCGCTTCATATGTATCCACAATCCCTTCTCTGCACATGTTCAAACCACTTCAGCACGGCTTCTCTAACTTAGTCTCCCTGCTTAACCTGAGCTCTCCCTCTGATGCACCGATTTAAAATCCTGTCAGTCCTGGTTACTCCTAAAGAGAATTGTAGCATCTTCAGCTCTGCACAACACAGCTTGATAAAATACATCCACACCCAACACAACACTCTTATTGTAGTGACTGTTTGTGGTAATTGACACATGCACAAGACTCGTCTAGAGAATTTCAATATGCACCATGTTTTGTGTTCAAAAGTCTATTTAACGAAAGAGCTTTATCTCTTCCATTATAAATTCCATTATTAATGTTAATAATTAAAGAAAAGCGAAGCTTGTGGACACTGATCTCTTGGTTGTACCCCAGATGTTGTTGTTTTTTCTCGTTCTGAGATGAATAAGAAATTGCTGTCTCTAAGTTCCTCAAACCAGATAGTTCATTTTGGTATTTCACTGAAATTGGTCTTCTGGTGATCGTTAATTGAATAGTTTGAGATCAGAGGAAAACACGATTTCTTTCCCATTGGCAAAGTTTGTTTTGAAGATATTTTTTATGACATTGACTCAAAAAGTTCTGATTAAAAAATATTTAGTAATGAATGCAAATAGTTAAGCAAACAGCCAACCAATTTTCTTTTCTGCTCAAACTGCACTAATATTGCTGAAACTGGTTCATGTGTAGTTCCGAGAGCAATAATATAATGAAAAGCAGTTTGTGTATCCATTGATCTATCTGTCTGCCTGCCTGTCTGTCATCAGTCGGAGGAAGCCAGTACTCACACGAGGAGAACATGCAAACTCCAGATGGTAGATTTGAACCTTCTAGCTGTGAGGCAACACTGGCGACAATTTTCTAAACCAATAAAATTGAAAATTGAAGTTCCAGCAGCGTTTGAGGCTCCCTGGACATTCCCCAAAAGTAATTATGGAAAGCACAACAGAAGACTTTAAGGGATGAACATTTCTCAGATAATGATTTTAGAATTGATGATTAAATATATCAATTTAAACTATCTCACACACACACACACACACACACACACACACACACACACACACACACACACACACACACACACACACACACACAGAGCTTACTTTTAATTTGTAGGAAAACGTGTGGAAATGTGTGGAGCAGACTGGCAGCCATCCTCTCGGCTTGCCTCATTCAAAACGACAGCGAGCGTGCACAGGAAGTGTGTTTTCACACTGAATATCATCATCACCCACTCTCTACAATATGTCACCCTTTCACAGACAATAATGGCAGTGGGAATCTGGCTGAGGAATGTCATGTATTAATATTTCAGAAATGTGTTTTTTAAGCTGTACTCTCTCTCTTTAGCTTTCTCTCCCTTTTCAGGGAAGAATAAAAGAGGACTGGGAAAAGTCATTCAACCTTCTTTCATTCTTGCTGTTTTTTCCCAACTTATCGACTAAACCCTCCCTCTGTACGATGCTTTGTTTGTCATGCCAAATGGTTTTCTTTGACTAATGGTACGTTTAATTGAAGCAACCTGACCTTGCCTGGCACGGGCAGACAGTTGTTGTCTGTGTATGAAGCACAATGACAAATTATTCAGAAAATAAAGAGGATAAGATCTCGTAATTGATGTCTGTACATAAATACCAAGCCAAAAAGCCAGATATTCAAAGGCACTTAACAGTGGATGCTTTCTAAAAGGGAGGGAAAAGGCTCACTAAGGATTCTCAAAGCTATCCTCCTCCTATACTCTATTTTACTTGTTAAGCACCTTGGCATACCCTTGGTTTTTAAGTGTGCTTTATAAATAAAGTTTATTATTTATTATTTATTACTTTAAAAAACTATATTATGGTCCAAATAATGGCGATAACAGGAAATGCTGTGATTTTCTTTCCTTGCCATTATCTGTGTTTATGTAACACAACACTGCTTTTGTCATTGCTACATTCACATGGGAGTGTATCAAATTATGTTCTTCCCTTATGCCCATTCATTTAAAGAATGTTATGCTTGTATACCACAGGGTTTTATATACTGTATATCTGTCTATATATACAGTAATTTCACAAAGTATTCAAGCTAAATATCGTCACCGTATTTCTTACAGTGAAGGTTTGCAGCTACAGTTGCCTGTATTTTACTGTAAATCCAACAGAATGTGTTTGCAAATGTGATAGTGCTTCAAATTTTATTTCATGTGGATGAAATTGACTTTTTTTCTTTTTTAAAAACTGGCTTTAAAAGCTGTTTATTCTAATGTCCCTGTGTCCATGAACAGTTCATTCTACAGATGTTCTGTGGGCTTTACCTGCCTTTTTTTGAAGTCAGACATGTACTGGATGTTTGCATTCTTAGATGCATTTATTCTCAGTTTTTATTAGTATCCTAGTTTTCCTGCTGAGAAGCAAAAATTGATGCCACGTCCATGGTTTACCACAGGGAAGGTGATGCTCTCACACCTTTGAATGCAAATATGAAGCCCTCCAAACAGGCGCTCATGTTTGGCTTTGTTGACTGATGCTTCTGTAAAGCAGCTCTTGTAGAGGGGCCTGCAATGGTTGTCCTTTGACACGTTCTTCAGACAGTTTTAATTGTGGGTATGTACGCCTACAGGAAGTTCCTTGGAATTCATGGTGTGCTTTTTGTCTTAAAACACAGTGTGCTTTGTGGTATGCTGTATACATAGATGGGAGTCTTTTTTAAACTATGTCTAATCATTTTCCACAAGTGGATTCTAATGAAATTCTAGACACTTCTAAAGGATTAAGAAATCAAACAGGGTGAATCTTGGTACAGCATGCATCGTCACAGTTAAGGCTCTCAATGTCTTTGTAAATTAGATTTTGGATTTTGTGGAAACTTGCAAAGAACAACAAGTTTTTCAACATTTTGAGAAAATGGGAGTGTACTGACTGTACACTGAAAGGAAAAAAATATTTTAAGAAACACATTTTTAATTAACTCTCTAACTTTATTTAAATTGGGGTTGTTACAATAAAATCCCAAACAGTGATTCGACTCTACATTTTGACTGAGAATTTTTGAGAGAATCATCAGATGTTCCCAAACTGCCCAAACCAGGTTATATTTGAAAGGTTGCAATGGTCTCATTTAACATTAAAATAATGTTACTCAATACTGAGCATTGTTCTTTCAACAACTAAAGCAACTTATAGTTTATGGTTACTGGATTCATTTGTCTTTTCCTGCATATATACAAATGCCTGTACTGTTAGGAAGAGATGACTTTGAATTATTAAGGGATGGTGGAGGATCTATTTTACTTTTGGAAGGTCATAACTCTTCATGCACGAGCTGTTTATTTTGTTTTTTAATAGACCCTGACATTCATCCTACACTATTTCAGGTTGTATTACTGTTGGCACAGTAATACAACCTTAAAATAGCCCTGGCTATTTTAAATACACATATTTGTCTTCTTTTTTTAAAAACTTCACAAACAAACTTCACAAACAATTAAATAAATAGCAATCAGCTCTATTTGCAGCTTGATCAATGTCATTTCACATACATGATAATATATAGATACAATAACCCTAATTTAATGTAAAAGAGGAGACACACTGCTATTACACTAATCAACTAAGGTACTGTCTTTATCTAAATGTAGTGTTTGAGTTTTAACATTCAGAATATATTTACATTTAGAATTAAACTGGTTTAATGCCCTGACAATCTGGTTTGATGTCTGATGTGCCTTAGCCCCCAAAAGGTCAAAACCACTATTAGGCTGTACGGAGGAGTCTTTCTGTGAAGTTGATATTGAGCAACAAGCTTTTATATAGGATGATAGAACTGAAGAGAGAGAGGAAAATGAATGCTGCCTCTGAGCATCGTGGGAACGATGAAGAAAATTTGGAGCATGTTAGAAAACTAACATTTCATCTTTAAGCTTTTATTTATATACCACAGGAATCATAAATCAAAATATTAAACTCTTAAGTATGCCACAGCTCATTAAATCATGAAATGATTGTAGACTACAGTATCTGGAGAATCGAGAAATAAAGGGTTGAATGTGGGGATTTCAGAGCGTGCAGTATTATAGACATTTTAAACTACTTTTGGAACTTTTGGAACAAATTGATACAACATAGACCAAAATACTGTTTTAGTTGAGTAATTTTAGACTTCAACAGGATTCAAAGACAGAAGAAAAAGTGGAAAATAAACTACTTAAAAAAACTTTCTTCTGAATATTTTAATACAATTCAAGGAAAAATCCATTAGCAGTATTCAGATGCACTAAAATGCCCTTAGCAATTTTTAATATTTTTATATTTTACATCACTGAGATCATTTTGTGTTTTAACATTTCTAATTTTCATTTTCAGTTTGCTTTAAAATTCACATGAATTTGTCTGAGGATAATTTTATTTAGAAGAAAAGCCTAAATGGAAAGAATTAATAAAAAGAATAAACTAACTATTATAGCATCTTAATTTAAATTTTACTGTTCAAACATAAGGACACAGTTAGACACAATTAAATGTAAGACAGAAAAGCGTAAATGCAAAAACGTAAAAGGAAGTTATTGCATTGGTCCCCCTTTTGCTGCCAAAATAGTCCTGACCCACTGAGGCATGGACTCCACCAGACCCCCGAAGGTGTGCTGTGCTATCTGTCACAATGATATCAACAGTAGATCCTTTAAGTCCTGTGGGGCCTCCATGAATTGGACTTGTTTATGTAGCTCATCCCACACATGCTTGACTGTTTTGAGATTTAGGGAATTTGGAGGCCGAACCAACATCTCAAACTCATTGTGCTCCTCAAACCATTCCTGAATCATTTTTGCTTTGTGGCAGAGTGCGTTATCCTGCTGAAGGAGGTGTCAGGGAATACTGTCTCCATGAAAGGGTGCACATGAAGTGCAACACTGCTTATGTAGGTAGTACATATTAAGTAGCATCCACATAGATAGCAGCTGATTTCCCATTTGATTTGGTTTCCCAGCAGAACAATCCCCAAAACATCACCCTGCCTCTGCTGGCTTTCCTTCCTCCCATAGTGCATGGCGGCAGATATTCCCTAGATAAGTGATGGCCATCCATCTGATGCAAAAGAAAAGGAACTTCATCAGACCAGGCCACCTTCCTCCATTGCTCTTTGGTCCAGTTCTGATACTCACATGCCCATTGTTGGTGCTCTCTGCAGTGGACAGGGGTCAGCATGGGCACCCTGACTGGTCTGCACAACAAACTGTGATGCTCTGTGTATTCTGTCTCTATTACAACCAGCATGAACTTTAGCTCATCTGTTGGATCAGAACACACAGGCCAGACTTCACTTCTAACACATCAACTTTGAAAACAAAATGTTCATTTGCTCCCTAATATATGCCACCTACTAACAGGTGCCATGATGAAGAGATAATCAGTGTTATTCACTTCAGCTGTCAGTGGTCATAATGTTATGGCTGATCGTTATATCCATTTGCCATTTCATTTGTCCTTTGTTTTTATCTAATAAAGGTATCTAATGATAGGAAGGAAATTCTATCCTCTCCAAAAATCTTGGAATTAACAAGAGGGGGAGGAGTAATAGGTAATATATTTCCATTTCAGTGGAAGTGTTGCTGTTACACATCACAGGTCTGTGACGCACTACCAAAATAATGGTCCATGAATATCGTTACTACAGTGGGTCAGCTCACTCAGAACAAAGCATCGTGTCCTTGATTTTTCACAGGCTTCCTGACCTTAACGTTTTAAGGACAACGCACTTAACAGTCTTATAATAAGACTATAAAACATGCAAGATTTTAAATTAATTGAAAATACACCTTTTAAAGAGCACACAAGCCATCTGCCTTATAAATATAAACTGTCTTTCTGCTTTTTCCCCACCTCATTTCTCTTGCGCACACACACATTTACGTCTCCTGGGATGAAATGTTAGCCGGATCTGGTCCAGGCACTGAAGGACACATGTGTCAGCTTCCATAATCTCAATTTCATTTTCTCTGCTGCTTCAGCCTCTTATCTGGTAGGGGAAACAACATGATGGGCTGAGGGCGGGTTATTATCCTGCCCAACCTGTGTAATTATGATTAGGATGAGTGGTATTCTGGGAGGAATTGTTTGTATGTGTGTGTGTCTTTGTGTAGGTGGTCTTGTTAGATGTAAGGAAAGGTAATCCATAAACCCTGTATCTCCCCAGGTTACCCTTTCCTCATCCCTTGTTTTTTCACTGTTCCTTCTTCACTTCCTCCTCCTCTTCACCCCATCTGTTGTTTCTTTAATGGTGAAATGGCTTTTTGCTGCAATCCTATCTAGGAGTATGTCAATGCCTAGTGGACCAAAGATTCCTTGCTAGCTCATGGATGAGAGACAGAGTGCAATGAGAGTTGAACTGTGCTACCACTCTAGTGTATTGAGTACAGCCCCAGTTGTTGGTCTCTGAGGCTACTGACTCACACACACCAACACACTGAGATATACTTTGTGCAAATCTCTTTTTCAAATAAAAGCACTCACTATAATTTCTGCAAGATCTTAAAACACAGCAAGCCAATTTCATAGATTCCCTATGACAGTACAAGATTGTGTGTGTTTTAACTTCTTTGCTTAGGTGCTTGCATGTTTGATAAATACTCTCAGCAGTACTAACTGGTGGTTGTTAATTATTCTCTTTAACTGGTCTGCCAGTCTTACACCATTTTTGCCTTCTTGCTTTTGAGCTGTGCTATTGATTTCTGTTTTGTCTTGGCTGTGTGAAACTTAGCCATTAGCAAAGTAATTTGGGTTCTTGTTTTGACAGGAATGCTGCAAACAAGTCACCGTTAATGTACACTGACCAGCTGAGTGATTGCTGCAGAATTCATTGCACACAGTCCGTCCCGTTCTAACCATATCCCAATCAATTATTATCACATGTGCTGCTATAAAACATAAAGAGAAAAAGACGTTTCTCATCTAAGCATGAGGGAATGTGTTATTGATGCCAAAACAATCAGAAGAAAGGGATGATGAAGAAGATGACTTTGATCAATGACTAATGGTACCTGAAGTCTCAAGACTCACCAGAATGGAACTGTTTGTACACTCAAATAATCTGTAAATTATATTAACTGATATAAATAGTGATTCCATTGATCTCCAACAGATTTGGCCATTTTAAAATAAAATTCTCTGATTTGATTAATGTACAATAACGATAAAAGAAAGTGCAGTGCTGTGAAAAAGTCTAGAGTCACCCTTTCTTTGTTTACATTTTGCTTCTAAGGAGCCAGAATGCCATGTAATGTTTTAAAGTGGACTTTCTGCAATAGTTCTCCAGGCCTCATGAAGTTTTTCAAAAATTGTCTTTGGACATTGGTTGCTTTCACACTCATTTTCAGTCCAGTCCTTGTACCTGACCATTTTCTTTGTGTTTTTTGAACCAATCAAAACGGACTTGGGAGTCATTCAAGCATAGAATGACACTTCACTCACAGGATGAACCAGTGTTGTGTGTTAGTCAGAGGTTGGCAAGAAAGAAACATTTTAGTTTTGCTTTATTGAACAGTAAATATAAATCCCTCAACATGATTGGGACTCTAACAAAATAAAACCTAATTTACCATCTTGAGATTTTTGAACAATGTTAAGATGAAAAATAATCAGTAACCTTAGATTATAGATAAATGTGTGAATCATTTTCTTCAGATATGCAAAACAGTAGAAATTTAAATTTGTAAATGCACTAAAATGAAACACAGGTACTTCAACCGGGGATTTTTACTGTGATCATTAGACACAGTGGACAGACTGAAGCTACAGTAGCAGATGATGTTGTAATTTGATCTCTTTTCAGTTCATTTCATGTTTACCGTTCTTCCCATATAGTTGCACCTCAGTAGGATTTCCTCAAGGGTGCTCATAACTTCCTGATTCTCACACACACACACTTCTTTTTTCTTTACACACCCTTTAAAGGTTTGTCCCCTGTATTTTGAAGCTATTCCGTAATTCTGCGTAACTATTATTCAAAGTTTTTTTTTTCTTAAATATGACTTTTGTTAGCTGAATATAAACAAAACACTTTCCGTCTGTGTCCCCATGAAAAATGATTCTTCTTTTGTTCCATTTGTGCTTGCTTGATTTAATATAATAGCACCAACTATTAAAGAAAAAGAGATTAGACATCATCCTGGATTTTATACCTTCCCATGATGCCCAGTTATACCTGCTGTCTTTCATCACTTGAATCATTCTCCAGTTTCCAGGCCTCACATGCCCGAGCGATGCTGCAGCATAATTTGCTCATTTCTCTTTTGCTTGTCAATAAAAATGTTGCCAACTGTGATATTTCCTGGCAGGCTGCCATGCTGGTAATGTCACAAATTTGCTGAACATAAAAAGTTAATGAGGAGAGAAGATGCAAAGCTGGAACAAAAGAGAAAAGACGAGGTTTGTGTCTCAATGAGACCCAAAAATAACTTTACTATAAGAAAAACAAGCAGTAGCTGATTAGGCTGCACACAGAAAGTTGTAGAGACACAAAAGAGTGACGCATTCACCTTTTTCATTGAAATACAAGTTTAATCTGACATGTCGCTCAGTTATTTCAACTAGTGTTTACTGCTGTTCTGCTCTATGAATAAGTGAAAAAAATATACACTTTTTTCTGTAACATGTTGGAGTTTAGTGTTTCAGCTCAACTGGTCTATTTATGAAACTGGTTCACTGGCCTGTCCCTATGGCTGGTGGCTGCTGTTACTTTACCACCCAACCACCAAATGACTATTTTCAGACATACCACTGCCCTGTATTCCTGTCTGCTGTCAGCTGCCACTGGCTGCTGATTTCATCATGGGAAATCATCCATCATTCAGCCCATAGGGCATCTTTCCTTTATATACCACTATCTGATGCACACAAAGCACTCATCTCACTTTCTAATAAGAGGTCTAGAGACTGGAAGCCAGTGGCATTTCTTTTTTCTTTTTTTTTCCCAGCTCATTTATTTATCTTTACATGTGGTGTGCCAGGTTGTGATTTTCAAAAAAGCAACTTCACAGCCAGGGATGATAGTGTTGACCCTTGCTGTTTCGACTGATCACAGCTGATCAGGTCAAACTGGGATGGTTTCTCTCTATTAACCAAACCAAATATGCCTCGACACTTCTATTTGTGCTGTCATTAGTCATTTCGTTGATGATTTCATTAGTCATGCAGTTGAACCCCCCCACCAGAACCACCAAATAAAACAAAAACCAAAAAACCAAACACCTGCATACTGATATATAAATGCAGATAATTAAAATTGTGAGTGGAAAAAAGTTTAAATTTTATTTGTGAGGATCTTTCTGACCTGACCTGCAGTTGTCTTGTCGTGCTTTGCTTTGGAAAGTGATCTATATTCTGAGACAGGAGCATTTCCAGCTGAGTAAAGGCCATCCTCTTTCAGGAGGTCAGGTTAGAGCCAATGCAAGTCAAGAGAAGTCTGCTGTTCAACCAGCTCACCGGCCTGTGGATCAAAGACAGCCTGTTATGCACCCTATTACCCTGTTTGGCTGCAGATTCAGTGATCTCATATGGTCTAAGTGTTTCTTTGTGATACCAGTGGTGTAACTACTGTCTCACGTTTAAATGCAGTCTGCAGTTACAAATCCAATGTAATAGCTAGAGTTTACATGGTGCTGGGGGCGTGAGGCCGATCAGGTTAAATTTGCAGCTTATAGAAATATTTACTTGGGTTTTCTTGAATGCACCTGTGAAGACTCAGATATTATATAGTCGCTGCCAAAGAAAATTATATCACCTTTTTCCTGAATTTAAAGAAATCCCTTTATTTGAAAACAAGTCTTCATCTGCACTATAGGATGACTGGCTGACTGGGTTAGGTAAGGGTGATACATGGATAAACTTCTTTACACTGAAGGAAAGGGAGCAGTCGTCATTGTCTGCTCTTCTTTATGAACAGTTCATAAAAGACAGCTAAAAGAAGAATAAATTCTGGAGTTTATCAAGCTGCTTCAAACTATTCTTTATGTTCTGTATCTGCCAGATGGACATTTTTGCAGGATGGTTTCATTCATTAATGGAAAAAATAATGTTCAAACATACCTGTGTCAGGAGTCGTGTTGTGGATGAGAGAAGGAGGACCCAAATGCTGGACTCACAGGTAGGTAGGTGAAGGTGGGTGTTTATTGCCGATGGAGTGAACAAACAGAACAGAGGTAGGAAATGGCTGGCTGGTCAAACTGACTGACTGAACTCAGGCGGAAACGACAACATAACATCAATGACACGACAGTGAACGAGTAGAAACAGAGGGCTTAAATACACAGACTGACGAGGATGATAATGAGAGACCGGTGAGTACACAGCTGAACATAATCTGGCTAATGACACAAGACGAGCTGACACAGGAAAAGCAGGAAGTGAGCACATGGAAGTGGCAAAATAAACTGAACATGAACAAAACTGAAAACACTGGGTCACCGACCCAGGAACCCTGACAACCTGGCTTGCCTCCTAACACTAATAGCTATTTGTGCCACCCTTGGCAGCAAGAACTATAATAAAATGGCCTGGCCTGTATTTATATAGCGCTTTACTAGTCCCTAAGGACCCCAAAGCGCTTTACATATCCAGTCATCCACCCATTCACGCACACATTCATACACTGGTGATGGCAAGCTACATGTAGCCACAGCCACCCTGGGGCGCACTGACAGAGGCGAGGCTGCCGGACACTGGCGCCACCGGGCCCTCTGACCACCACCAGTGAAGTGTCTTGCCCAAGGACACAACGACCGAGACTGTCCAAGCCGGGGCTCGAACCGGCAACCTTCCAATTACAAGGCGAACTCCCAACTCTTGAGCCACAATCGCCCCTTAAATAAATAATAAAGAACTTGTAACATCAGCCAACGTGTCACATCAGTGTGAAGGTGAAGCAGAAAGGGGGGGAAAACTTGGAGTGGATAAAGTTTCCTTCCTTTTACCTTCTATTGGTCTTATGTTTGTTAAATCTTTAAAATTATGCATATGATGTGTACACATGTAGAGATGCTCACATACGAATGACTAAAGAGCTCTAAAGATAATGTCAGTGTTCCTGTGAGTCCCATGTTTATTCTACGGCAGTGATTCTGTTATAACACATTGCTGTAATGAGGCCCGCCTTGTACGAGTTACCAGTCTCACCTCTGGCCTTCAGGAGATTCTCAACTATTTCCTCTCTAATCCTCATTCCAAGCACCTTCTTCCATCTCATTAGACATGCTGAACATGGCCCCGCCTGACTGACACAAACACACACGTGTTCAGGGACACACACACACACAGACACACAGACTTTTGTAAAACCACACACAACACCTCTGGAAAAATACTGACTGTTCAGCCACATTTTTTTTATTGTAGAACAAGAATATAATTTTCTCATCTAGAGTCAGGTCCATCTTTTTCATTATAGACTTTTTAATCTCATCTCCAGTAATCACCCACCAGGAGGAGGTGAACAATGCTGTCACTATGGAAACCTCTAAGACCTGTAGATGTGCTGCAGAGGTCGTATATACACAAAGCTGAAATTCATTTCAAATCTTCACGGAGCACCAACTTCCACAAAACTAAGGTTCTTTATTTTACTATGAGTAACAGTCTGATCTCTTCAAGTAAACTCTACTGTTATTGTGATTTGCACGTGCTACAAGGTCCAGCAGAGTAGTCTGTTTCACAGTGTGGGCTTTTTAATTTAAATATGGGAATGAAATTCAGTTTGTGTTTTTGCTTTCTGGATTTGTGTGTTTACCTTGTAGGACATATAAAATATAAACTGATGAGCCATAACAACACCAGGTGACAGATTAAGTTAATAACACGATCTTGCTAGAATATAGTGCTCTTTTAGAAAAGCTCAGGTGTTGGTTTGTATGTTAATTTGACAGTTTGACATCTAATGCCACTTCCACCTAAACACTGACCCTCCTCTCATGCAACTGGCACTCCTGATACTGTGTAGTCTCCTGCAGGAAAATGCAACTTGCTAAGCTTCAAAATCTACTCAGGAACAGACTGAGTAGGCTAAAGGGCTCAAGGCACTGACTTGGCCTCTAAACTCCCTAGATCCTAATCCGAATGCTCTACAACACTGTCACAGTTTGCCGAGGCAAACTGCGTGGAATGTGAGGAATGGACCCAGGTGCAGACACAACTCAAACATAACTGATGATGAACTGTTTATTAAAGCAGACAGAACAGTACAAAATAAAAGGGCGAAAACAACGCAAACTAAGCAATAACCTAAACTGGGTAAACTAGAAAGGAAACATGAAAAACTTTGGCAAGTAGAAAAACAAACAAACGCTAAACATGGCAATGATGAGGAGGAGGAGGAGGAGGAGGAGGAGGCGGCGGCGGCTCTATGAAAACCTGAACGTAGGACATGGCATGGGAACAATGCAGACGATCCGACAAAGATTAAATGAAAAGGCACAGACTAAATACACACAGGAGGCTAATGAGAGAAGTGGGAACACATGGGGGAACAGCTGACACACATGAACATAATGACGTCACAGTGGAAGAGTAAAACTAAACACGATGAACACAGGAACACAAGACCTCTTCAAAATAAGACGCAGACATGACAACCTGAACTTGACAACGTAAGACACAGACATGAAACACATGAAGGGCAAGTGAGACTTAACAGGTGTGGAAGACACAAGGGGAATCTAATGACAAAGAACTATAACAACCTAGGCATGATAAAAATGAACTTAGAAAACCTGAAGGGCTTAAACATAAACCATAAACTAAAACTCAAAACCCTGGGTCAAAAGACCCAGGATCGTGACGAACACACCCAATTCATGGAGGCGCCACCCACCGCCCGCAGGACCTGAAGAATCCACCGCTGATTTCCTAGTGCTGCAGGACATGCCCATAGGCTGGACCCAATTTGGGAGGACACAGAACACATCATTATGCTGACAATTTAAATATTATGGCTGATTAGAGTATGTAGATCCAAATGCCCATTTCAGTCTAACAAATCGCATGGAAAACATTATAATATCTGTCACTTAAAAAGTATCAGTTTTCATGTTATAGTAAATCAGAACCAGAAGCACTTTTTGGGTCAGGACCAAGATCCAGTACATCCCTGCACTAATGCCTGCTCCTCGGGTGGGGACGGCTGGCTTCTGGTTGGTCCCAGTCCTTGTTGTCCTGGCCAGGTGGGGGTGACTGGTCTGCAGCCAGCCCTTCTTTTTCCAACCATTTCCTCACACAGTCTTTCACAGTCTCTGTAAGACTCAGTCTTTCTGGGATACTCTTTTGTTAATATTATTATTTCCCAGTCTTTTGATATCACTGTGTCTTTATGAGCACTTAATTTTCAAAAACAACTTCATATGTTAGTTTTAACATTTGATATGTTGTCATTGTACGGTTTTCAAAGTGTAAATGTAAAAAAAAGAAAAAAATGTAAATGATCTGCAGTCTTTTTGCCAAATGCTTGCTCACAGAGGACAGTCTCATAGTTCGAGATTCCTCTCTATTACTGTATTATCTTTACCGTAAATATATAAAGCATAAAAGCAAATATGTGAAGCAAGATGACTGTTAAAACTCAATTGAACTGAGCACTAATAGAAAAACTATGGCGGTCTTTTTTCAGAAATTATATAACCAGGGTCTGGTTAATAAGATAAAACACTTTTTTTTGTACCTCATTTTATTTGAGTTTTTAGAACCATCTACCGTTTTTAGTAAGACTTAGAAAACACTTTCATCATAATTGGTACGTGTCAAAATGAGATTATGTTTTTAAGAAAAATTGCTATGTTTTGTTAAATGCTTGTAGAGCCAAACAAAAGCAGGTTTGACAGCTTAAAAATAAATGAAGCACTTACATCTTCTGAATGAACACCGTATTTACACAGTCAATATAAAAAAAGACCCCATGGTCACAAAGTTTAGCCAGTTTCTCATCTCTTCAGAGTCTCTGTCCATTAGTCATCAGAGCTGTCAGCACTATATCCAGATACATAATGAACAAGAGGGCTGTTCTGTCACCTCTCCGTCACCTACTCCATCCGCTATCTCTTAATCAAGAGGGAACCTGTGGGGGTGTAATGTGGACATAAGTCTTTTTCTAAATCTGGGATGGAGGTTGACAGGGTAGGTCATCTTTCCCTTCCGTCAAAGGAAGTCAACACACAGGAGGGACACGCACACATTTGGATTCACCGGCATCAGTGTCTTCTAGAAGAGCCAATATTTATGTAAATGTATAAATTTAACCATCTGCCACGACACAGATGATTGGACGAGTTAATTAAAGTTGCAGTGGTCTTCAATAAAACCCATTAAATGGCGAACACACTGCGCAGGGTCTCATTGACCAGTAGCAATAAAAAATGTCAACACTACGGAAGTCTCTCTTGTGAGGTTATCGCACTCCTCCTTGGCTGTCTAATTAATTCACTGGAGTGATATCTAACTCTATCAGAGGTTATGTCCCCACCTGTTTATCTAATGGGCTTCTTCTTCCTCATTTTCATGAGCTGTCTGTTATTCTTCACCCTATCCCTTTGTCTCCTTGTCTCCCTGAGGATTTGATTTAGATTTGCCTGCAGACTAGGTGGGAAATGACTTGTGTTGCTGCTCATATGTCTATAGTGACAGATTAGGCACAGGAATCACAAGCACCAAGCCAAGGATAAGAAGAAAGAAGGAAAGGAGACGGAGCAAAAGGTGAAGCAACAGGAAGCTAATGCGTGGAAAGAGGAGTACCAGTGGAATGTGAAAATTGAAAAACTGAAAAAGATGGCAACAAAGGCAAGTTGGGGAGGGGGGGTGACAAAAGGAGATGGCGAGAAAAGGAAAGAGATTCTAATTTATAGCTGTGGAGTCACGGATGAAGTAGCAAGGAGAAGACGAAAAGACAAGAAGAGGGAAAAGAAACAGAGGTGACGGGCAAAATGAGACGGTAACTAAAACAAGAATGTAAAGAATAACGCAAAGAACAAAGAGGCTGCATAGATGACACTGCTTAAGTTTGTTTCTTAAAGAAAACATGTCTGCTCTTTAATGCAACCTTTCTACAGTATCAATGTGTGAGTAACTGCTCGGCTTAAGGACCATAGTGAGCAGTCTACCAACAGTTCTCTGGCAGCATGAACCCTGCCTGAGCTACAAAATGACCTCCAGCAGGCCTCTGGTGTGAATGTGCCAGTGGGCCTCATGTTAGTGGGAACCGTGGAGCCCGATTGATATTTGCCATAAAATAGCAGAATTGGCAGGTTCATCACTGGTACCCTGTGCTTTTCACTGTTAAGAGCGGCTTCAACCCAAACACATGTGACAGACATGAAAGGATGAGGAGAAGCCGTGGACAACTTTACTCTGCCTGGAACAGCATTCAGCATGATCGGTTTGGTGGTATGTAGCATATCCATGGAGGGCTGGACAGACCTCTACAGGCTAGGCAACACCACCCTGACTACCATTGGGTGTCAGGATGAAATCCTTGAACCAATTGTCAGACATGATGCAGCTGCAATGGATCCGAGATTCCGACGATCTCCTTCTCTTCCTCCACCACTGCTCTCTATCCTCCCTCCTTTCTACCTCGTCCTCTTCCTCCTAACCTCCAGCCTCATCTCCTGAACTGAAGTCAGGGCTCTAAAATACAGAAACTTGTACAAACATGATTATATATTCCCGATATTGTCTCAAATACTGTTGACTACTTGTCAGCAAATTAGACACGCAGGCCTCCGGTCTCCTGATAGCTGACAACAAGGCAACTGCTCACACTCAATACAGATTAAAAAACAGCAAGACATGTTTGTCTCACAGTCGCCACGATAGCTCGGATTATGCACTTGAATTGTGATAGGTAAGAAAACAGTTTTCAGTTGACTACTTTCTATACAAGTGAGATTGTACACACTCTACCTTTACTGTAACACCACAACAACTCATTTTAAAGGCAGTTAACAGCTAACATTAGCATGAGAATATTGTAGCCTGTCAAAAACTTGAGTTTAGTTTGTTTGCTAAGTATTGCTTTATCTACAACCTCTTGGACACGGCTACTATATATGGAAATACTCAGGACGTGACAGACTCATGTGGCCAGTTACAGATGTAAAACCATGACTAAAAAAAAATCACTATTAGTTCATGTTATCAATGGTCCATTGCTCTATTCACTCATAATATAACCAAGACTGTTTAAGTTTATTACTTGGCAGCCCTGTTTTCACCTTCACGCTAACTAAAAACAACAAATGTCTAAACCACACATACAGTGGTGTGAAAAAGTGTTTGCCCCCTTCTTAATTTTATATTTTGTTATATTTAGGTTGTTATTTACAAACTGCATCTTGTGTTTACGTGTGTTATCTTTATCTAATATTCAAATTTGTGTGACGATCTGAAACATTTAAGTGTTACAAACATAGGAAGGGGGCAAACACTTTTTCACACCAGTATAGTTGTGGTCATATTTCGAAATCATTAGCTGTTTTCTGGCGTTCGCACTGTGGTGCTCTGTGCTTCTTGCTGTCAGACTTTGTTCCAAGACTGTGTGTGCCTTGTCTTTATCTGCTATTAATCTCAGCACTTAGTTGGTTTCACAACACCCCTGACAAATCACTTCATTTATTCACTGCCAAATAACAGAATACTATCTATAATTTCACACTCCTCAATAACTGTCACGAGCCCCCTCAGGTAAAATGCTAAATAATTGCATCACATGTATAAATCACATATTTCTGCTTCCTCAGCTTGTTGCTCGAATGGCTGTTTGTGTCTACAAGTGCCAGCTGAGAAACAGGCCTCGCTGCACATTTTCTTTTTCATTTGCTCCTCTTCTCGTATCGCCAGTGACAAAGAATAATTGCTGTCAAATGAAATGATGATACATCAGGAGGGACATCACTCCCAAGGGAGCATAACTGAAACATGTGACTCTGCGTGCCAGAAAACACACAAAAACACACATCTCTGATGAGGTATCGAGGGTTGTGTAGCAATTTTATCGATTCATGGCTTCCATAACAGCAGCTTTTCATTTAAATGGGAAATGCGATTGTTTCATGCTGTTGGGATGCGCGCAGTGCTGACATAGCAGAGGAATGAAGCTTTCTCAGCTCCTGCTTACCTATGGGGGAAAAAGATCATATTACTGATCATATTTCTCTGGCTGTAACTCATCTGTGTCAGCTCTCTGCTGATTTTAAATTTGGCTAGATTCTCAGAAAATCTAGCATGTTATTGTATCTGCAGAGGCACAAGGATGTCTATATTTATAGAGACCAGTTGGGAACCTCTGGAGACAAATTTGTACTTTAATGTAATGGTATAACTTTATATAGTGTAAGTATAACATTATTACCTCCGCCAAGGAAGTCATGTAGTAGTGTTTGCGTGAGCGTGTATCATTCTGTCTGTAAACAAAATAGATTGAAAAGTTTGAAGGAATCCATTAACAATCCATTAAAATTTGACTTACATCCACCGAGGTCCTCAAGGTCAACTTCATGATTTATTGGTTGAAAATAAGCAAAAAGTCTCATAACAACTGATGTGTATTGTATGGAAAGTACTGTATTGTTTCAAATATCACGTCACATGTATAATGTCACATTTGACCTCTGACCTCTCCTTCAAGTTTAGCAAATTGAAGTGATATTAATGCTATCCAGTCTTTAAGTTATGACGTGTGAACCCTGCATCTGGGTTCAAGCTACTCTGCGTTTATCAAGGCTGTTGTGTTTTTAACATTTTTTAATGCTTTGTATTACCGCTATTCATTTTAAAGCTCAGTTTTTAAAACCTTATGATGTAACTACAGCCCAGCCCGTGCAGCGGTATATGAATGACTAACCTCGTATTCTGGATGGATTATCTCAGTTGTTCTCCTGACTGAAGTTTGGTCCGTTTACAGCATCCTGCCATGCAATTGCATTTCTTGCTAACCATTGGAAACCCTCACGTTAACTTTTATTGAGTGGAAAAAGGTTAGCATTCATCCTCCAGCTTCATTGTGCTAACGTGTTTATAAATATCCCATTATGGTTTGCTTCCGAATATCGTGTCACATTTGACCTCTGACCTCCTTTTTGTATTTCATATTTGCCTTTCTCTCAAGTTGATCCCAAAATGAGTCATATCTTTAAACAAAGCATAGTCAAGAGAAAGAGACATCACAGCCACATAAATAAAAAAAATCATTAAAAAAAAGATAATTGTACTCAAAATTATGTCAATAATATAAATATAATTTCCTGTTTTCTTACTGAGCCACATACACTGAGATCTGGGCAGGCAGGCATCCAGAACCACCTTGCTTTGAGGTGACAGGTAGCAAAAGATTCAAGTCTAAAGGTAAAATTAATATTCAGTCAAATTTCTTTTCAATTTGGAAGACAGACTGTGAAGTGACACATTAGAATCTCAAGGAATGACTCATAAATATGTACACTCATAGTGCACTTGCAGAGGTCACATATCTAGCCTTTGGGAAGGCATTCTTGTAGTCTACATATGCAGAGAGAGAAATGGGCTTTTACTGTACAACAATGGACATACTGACCGAGGAACAACCAGGCTTGGAAAACCTTTTGTCCTTAAGCAATAAAGCAAATGTCAAAGCAATATTCATGCAGGGTTATACAGCATGAACGGTGATAAATCACCTTTCAGACTTTTATGCCCTGGATTTCTGCAGCAATTAGCGAACTTCATAAGCTTAACTGTGAAAAAGTAAAGTGAAATGTTTGTGAAGTCTACATTTCACTTAACCATACATTTATCCATCTGGTTTCTATAAGAGAGCCACAGGGGACAGGTGCCATTACCTGCATGTTTTGAAAGCTTGTGTTTTTCTTCTTTATTTAACTTTGCGAAGTGCACAAATATATTTTTGCACATTATTATATGTTCTCCGATGTTTCCTCTCTTCATCTGTCCATCTTACACACAATTTGAATTATTGTGGTTCACTGCTTTTTTCTCCTCTGCAATCAATTGCAGTTTTCGTCTGATGTTTCTATATGAAATCAAATCTGAACCACTAGATTACATTAACAGGAGCTGTCACTTCATACATCTGTATTATTTCAGTGGCTGGTGTTAAATCAGACGGACTCATAATGTAATGACCTACTAACACATGATGACAGATATAATTTATCACATTCCTCCATCATTATTCAGTTGCCAGGAGAGATATTGGAAAAGTAATGGGTCTTTATCCTGTGTAGGGTTATCGGCTTGTTACATTTTCTAAAGAACACGGGTCACATGATCATTGCTGTTGCTTTTATAGCTCATATTTAAAATTCACATGCTTTCTTATGCAAAATCATTTAAAGCATATTGATAGTTTCCATTTTGCATATAACATTTTTCCCCCATCTGTGACAGGTGACCGTTCGGGGGTGTATCCTTCCTTATGGTACCCAGCTCTGGGTTAAGCTCCAGCCCAACCAAAACCAAACTGGATAGATGAATGGGGTAAGTAATGATTCACCTGATTACAAGAAGGTGCAGATGGTGGTGCCTTTTAATATAGTGACATTAGTGGTCATTACCTTATCATAATAAGCTAATATAGGTTAATGTTTTCTCATTCAATACTATTAACATATTATAAAGGAATAATTAATAATAATAATAATAATAATAATAATAATGGATTGGATTTATATAGAGCTTTTCAAGGCACCCAAAGCGCTTTACAATGCGCTTTGGGTGCACAATGCGAGAGAGTGAATTCTCTCTCGCATTCACTCACTGGTGGAGGCAGCTACGGTTGTAGCCACAGCTGCCCTGGGGCAGACTGACAGAAGCGAGGCTGCCATATCGCGCCATCGGCCCCTCTGGCCAACACCAGTAGGCGGCAGGGTGAAGTGTCTTGCCCAAGGACACAACGACCAGGACAGAGAGCCCGGAGATCGAACCGGCGACCTTCCGGTTACAGATACGCTTCCCAACCCCCTGAGCCACGGTCGCCCCCATTAAATCTACTATATGTCCCAAACACAATGTTATGTAATCTATTCTTAATATAAACAATAAATTAAATAGAAACAGGTAATTTTACATTCTGCTGCCCTGTTTTTTATATAGAAACTACCATGCAAAGCAGTTAAAAGCAGAGTACCCAGGGGGGGCACCTTTCAGCACCCTGGCCAGTGACTCCGAGAAGGCTGGGTGTCTTGAACTGTCATCCTGCTTCTAAGTGCAAAAGACAGCCTGGAGTCAATCCTCGACGTGAAGATACATGGAAACAGTCCTTTTGTCCACAGACAAAAACCTACAGGCAGTGAACTGGGAGGAAGTATGCTCAATTAGAACTGTGCACCAAACACAAGTGCACATTGAAGGCTTAAACCTGAGGGGTTGAACATTAGCTGTTAAGGTATTAAAGACATTATTATACACTCTCTCTCTTTTCATGGGTTCACATGCACTTGGAAATTTAAAATGTATTATTGTCAGTATTCTTCCAGCTTTTTGTCTTCACTGAAATGCTTGCTAGGCTGATTTGAGATCAGGCGATTCACTCTGTCTTTGCTAAATATTTCATTTGTTTAACTTCAGTAACTCCTGTGTTACTGTCACGGCTGGCGGAGGGAGCCGTGTGGTGTGGAGGAAAAGGAGGACCCAAAATGCAGCAAACTGATGATACGAGTGACGTTTTATTTACAGGGTGGTAGTGGCAAAAACAGGCAATGAAGCACGAGTAATTACAAACGGAAACCTAAACTGGGAGAAACTAAGTGACAAACCTGGGACCATACAAAGGGGTGCGGGGCAGAGAGACGCAGAGACAGGAACACCATAGAACGCAGATGAATGTAGATTAACGCAGTGATACATGGATGAACGCAGACGAGCCGACAACGAACACAGACCGACACCCACTAAATATACACACACAAGGTAATCAGGTAATCACACACAGGAGGGAAGAACAGCTGAACCTAATACACCTGGGGACCGGAGGAGACAAGCTGAACACAATAACAACAGACACAGACCTTCAGAACAGAACAGGAAATCCAGAACACGAGCCTTCAAAATAAAACAGGAAACAGACTGATGTACAACACAACACGGGGACATGAACAGAGCACCAAGGACAGACACAGGTAGGGCTGACAATACACCAAACTTCAGGTTAACCCTAACTAATACAGATCAGAAAAAAAGCAAAACGCTGGGTCAACGACCCAGGACCATGACAGTTACAGTGTGTTTTGAGCACCTGTCCATCCCTGAGCTTGGTTCTGCTGGAGGCTTCTTCCTGTTGAAAGGGAGTTTTTCTTTCCCACTGTCTCCAAAGTGCTTGCCCATAGGATGTCATAATATTGTTGGGGTTTTCTCTGTTTTATTGTTGTAGGGTCTACCTTATGATATAAAGCCCCTTGAGGCACTATTGTTGTGATTTTGCCCTGTATAATTGACCCACTTTCATTAGAATACATGCATGTTCATGCATTCACTGCCTACACTATACTTTATAATTTGTGATTTCCTTTAAATTATGAGCGTTCCCGAGGCTTTTTGTACCTTTTCCACTCTTTCTGTTACAGATTGTCCAGAAAAAGGCTACAGAAGAGGTCAGCTGATTTAAAAAAAAAAAGTTTTTTGAAGTATAATTTGACCTGTTGATCCCACACTTTGTACTGTGTGGTAATTCCTTTGTATTTTTCCTGTAAAGTCTTGCTATTACATTAGACTAGCATTACAGCTACCTCCTGATGTGTGTTCTTTACTTGGCTGGATGTTGTGAAAGAGTATTTCTTTATCAATGAAGGCCTCATGCTATCGTCCACATATGATGTCTTTCTTGGATGTCCTGAGCGTTTTATGTTACCAGTGTATTTTAATTTGGACAAAGTGTAACACAGTATTCATTTAGAAACTCTTTTTGTTTCCCTTTTTTCTTTTTTTTCTTGCTGCATGTTTTAATTCAGACAACAGCAGCTTTCATGGGCAAATGCCACGTTAACCCACTCTTGTTGTATGTTTTTTTTAAATCAACTATCCAAATACATCTGAACCAATAAATAGTTTTCTGTCTCTTAAATTCAAGCAGAAAGTTTGAACCTCGGCTTTCAAACTTTACATCTCCATATGAGACGTGGTTTAAATTAGACATTTTGTTTCTTAATGCTGATAATTGATTCAACTAAAAGCTTAATATAAAGTATATATTTCAGACAGTAATGGTTAAAATAATAGCAAAGCATATCCACTACAAGTAATGAAAGGGGATGGTTTCTATTTTTATTTGTTTTTAATTTCATTTGCAGGTTTAAAATTCTGACAGCTGGGCTAAGCCCCTGACTGTGCTGCCGACTGAGAAAGGGAATCACGGTTTGACTCGTTTTCAGCTGATGAGCCACATCATCACCGAGTTGGAGGAAATCCTTCTCTGGAGCAGCAAATAAACCTTAAAAAAACCAAAAATGTCATCACTTTGACTTGTAGCTCCAGCGATTGTTAAGTAAAAGAGTCTTACTTGAATGCAGAAGCACAGAACTGACAAGCGGTCTTCAAACAACAGGTGAGCGATTGTGGTGAACGAAGGGTCCACGCTAAAAACAAGTGCTTTCCAGTTCCATGTTTTGTTCAAAAACAGCAGACTGTTATTATAGTAAGAGCATGTTCCTGGCTTTTATGAATAGTGGGGCCTTTGTTCTTTGGCTATAAATGGCACTGCAATTACCTCACAATACCCTATTCAGGGGCCTTCATGTTATAAGAAGGATTTTGACTAGAACTGTTATTTCTCTATTTAGCATGTTAAATGAGGTGATGCATCTACCACTTTGACAGTGTTCCCGTGAAAACCCCTAATGTTAAAGTGTTGTTACAAAAAGGTGGTTTTGCAGTCTAAGTCTGGTTTTGGAAGTAATCGCCTCCTAAATGAAACTCAAAATGCTGTCCTCACCTAACTGGTGGTTATACAAGTACTTATAGTTCTGGATCTTGAAAACTCGAAAACAGATTTTCTTAGCATTATAAGAGGTTTTGCTATAATTATCGGCGAAACAGGCACTTTTCATGCTTAGTGCTTTTAGCACAGCGCTGTCAGGCTGTACAGGAAAATGCATCATCTTCATCTGGCTCTGCTTGGTCTAAAAAAACAAGGTGTAGCTGACACAGATGTATAAAACGTGAAAAACATGCCTTTAACAATCAGTAGACCAACAGAAAGCATGATCAGTTTCAGTTTTTCAGTTTTATTTGTCATATGCAAGTTAGCACAGGGTCAACATTGCAATGAAATGTGTTTGACGAGCAGCAGTCACTCAGCAGCATGATACAGTAGGAGAAAATATAATAAAATAAAAATAAAATAATAAAAAAAATAGAAAAATAGTAAGGAGCAAAATATTAGAGAGACATGGTAAAAGAGAAAAGATGACTAAATATATATGTATCTATAAATATAAATATATGTACACTAGTGATGTGCTGTCTCCTGAAACGCATTTGCATAGAAGCATAGTCACTACTGATCCTGGAGTTCTTGTAGCAATTCAGAAAGAGTTAGGCACAATACATATCTTTTAAAATGTCCTTGAAGACCCATATGCTATAGTGTTTGTGTTGATTCATGGTTTATAGTTATAATCTTGTTGTGTGTTTGGTTCATATGCCTCCTTCCTGTCCCTCTGTTGTCTGAGAGAGTGTTTTCTTGGTCCTTATTTCAGTTTTCTTTTATTTTTACAGTTTGTTCTTGCCTTCACCGCCTTTTGGTAGCATTTGCTTGCGTGAGTGTCATCATTCTGTTTGTATACATGATAGCTCGAAAGGTTTTGAATGAATTCTGATAAAAGATTTTGCAGGGATGTGGAGTAGAGTCATGTTTACAATCCATTAAAAAAATTGACAAGTGTGGTGTGTATTGTTAACATATAGAAAATATCATATAAAGACATCTAAATATCGCATTAAATTTTACCTTTTCACCTTTTTGACCCGAAAATGTGTTACATCTTTAAAGAAACTATTGCCAGGAGAAAGAAAATGAGCTGCCTAGTTAGTTAGAAATATGCTACAGTATAATATTATACATAGGGATGGGAAGTGATAAGAATTTTGCGATTTCGATTCCATTATTGACATCCCTTATCGATTTGATTCCTTATCGAGTCACCGCCATCTCCAAGAAGCATATCAAAGACATTACATTCATGCAGGTTAGTTGCATTGCTGTGTGGTCAAATGTTTGTACATGTTGGATGTGTTTCCCCTCTTTGCTGTGATCAGTGTTGCACTTGTTACTTTTCTTAATAGTAAGTAAAGTGAAGTACATGAATTAATTACTCCCAGGAGTATTCTACATTGTACTACTCATTATATTATTTTCACCCTCTCCATAAAATGACACATTGTCTCATAATTACCATTTAACAATATAAACCTACAGTCCCACACACCAACACAAATCCCTATCGTAAAGAGAACACATATATGATCTTTCTCTTAGTATTTAGGCATGAACACAAAGCAAAGCAGAAAACCAGCACAATGACACAAAGAAACTGATCGCCACTGTGATTCTGCTGTAGAAACATGAACAGGTAGGGTTGGACAATTACTCAGCTTTAACATCACTCCTGGTCTTAGCTAGTGTTAGCATACTTGCAAACTGCCAAAGTTGTGTTAACAGCATACTGCAGTTGTTTCTGTTCTGAATGCTGTTTGCAGTGTACTATCGTGCAAAAAATACAAGTAATGTACATGTCCTCGCTGCAGACTGTGCCACTGTTTTCCGCCTCTGGCACTCAAACAGAAATCAGCTGATTGTAGTTCACCCGATAAACAGGATGGACAGCCAAGCAGAGGACCAAGTCCAAGGAATTGCAAGGAATACAGGTTCTCGAGTCCCATCCCTGATTATAAATACTAAGCCCATTTTATTTATGTACAGTTATTTATAAATCAGAACCTGTTATTCATTATCTACGCCAACGCAATGTTTGTGTGATCAGAGTAAAGACATGACTTTTTACTGCACTACAAACTTCTTAAAGTATGTTTAAAAGAACAAAGTAAAGAAAATAAATATATACGAAATACAATACTACTAAGTGAGCTGAGTTGGCAAAGGTTTGCAACCTTGGTGTCCTTGAAGTTTAATTGTGAGTTTGGATAAAAGTTCTTTATTTGTTTATCTATTCAGTTTCAGTTGTGTTTAAGCTGTTTGGTTAGACATAAGATCTTCACTCTTAAGGTGAAACTTAAGATTGTTTGGACTTATAATCTGGGGGAAACTATTCTATTTTTTCCCCTTAGAGTTATTGTCCCTGAGGCCCCTCTGTATATATTCTGCACTTTCTGTAAGCATAAATATGCACAAGTGTCTTTTAACAGTGACTTTGAGCCACTTTCAAGGTTTCTTTATGCCACATGTTCTTTGTAAAGAGAGATGACAGCCATCAGGACTGTGTCACTTCAAAATATTTGCACCATCATAATTACTCCAGTACTACATTTTCCTTCTTATCACTGAAATGAATAAATGAGCATCCATTTAATTATGTGAGTGATTACCCTGCCAAATAAAAACAGAATAAAAGTGTTTTTATAGTCTGAACCCATTCTTACCTTACTAATCAGAAGGTTGGCGGTTCAATTCCTGTCTGCTCCAGTTTGCATGCCAAATATCCTTGGACAAGAGTCTAAGCCCAAGTAAGAATGTGTGTGAATGTTAGGTAGAAAGAGCGTAGAAAAAAGTGCTTATGTGACTGGGTGAATGAGGCAAGTTATTTAAAGTGCTTTGAATGCACAGATAGAGCAGAAAAGTGCTAAATAAGAACCAGTCCATTTACCATTTAATTTTGCTGGTGCTTTAAATGCGTTTAAAGGCAGGTTTAATGTCCCCGGTGAGCCAGCCAATAAAGGTATCTTTGCTCCGAAGTCTGATATTTTTTCTCTTTACATCAGAAAGTGAAATAAAACATTCTTATTGATTTCCTTTTTTTTTTTTTTTTTTTTTTTTATTGTTTTTTACCTTTATGCTTTGTGTGAATAACTAAGGTGTGTTGCTTAAATCCATGAAGTGCTACAGAGAAAATTACCTTTTATTTATGCAATTAACACGTTTTGAACTCTTAAAGAAATATAACAAAAGGAAAGACACCCAGCTGAACTAAAATGATCCAGCAAACAAAAACTGCTGTGAGCCGCCACCCTTATATCTCCTTTGGGCTTTTGGAGCCTTGACCTGACTTGTAAAAAATAATTGGATAAAAGCTCTATGCTGCTGAAAGATGAAAAATAGATATTTGTTAAATTCTGCCTAAATATGTATTTTACCTGGTTAATGTGTGTGGGAGGGGGAGGCGGACGCACCTGAGCGGCACCCACAATCACGCCTCGCCGCCTTTACGTCTGTGCTCTCTCTGCTGTTTTTTTTTTTTTTTTTTTTTTTTTTTTTGCCTGTCCCGTTTGGCTCTTTTGCCATCAGAATTGTTGTCTAAAGGCAAAGAAAGATGCCCAACGGATTTACTTTACCAAACTGACCATCCCAGCCTTGCCGTAATGGTCCATTTGATTCACCTTTTATTGTTTATTTTATTTTCACTTACTGAATACGGGACAGACTTGACTGGGGGAAAGAAGGGGAGAAAGAAAGAGGGAAAGAGAAACAGCTGAGAAGAGGGACGGGGGAGAAGGGCAAAAGACAAAAACCAACAGAACGGGCAGAGAAAAAAAATGCATATATCAATCACCTGGATCACCTGCTGAGAAAGAAAAAAGAAAGCAAGCAGAAGAGAACAAGAGTAATAGAATAAACAACATCACAATGATATATGGGAATATGACAGTAAATACTAAATGTTAAACATTATTGTGCAGCACATAAGATCAACAGAACACAGTGTGCTTTGAGGTAGGAGCCATTTACCATTTAATTTTGCTGGTGCTTTAAATGCGTTTAAAGGCAGGTTTAATGTCCCCGGTGAGCCAGCCAATAAAGGTATCTTTGCTCCGAAGTCTGATATTTTTTCTCTTTACATCAGAAAGTGAAATAAAACATTCTTATTGATTTCCACAGTGAATTAATGCACTCTGCCATGTGCAGGAATGTGTTTCACAATTAACTGATCATAGTTACCAAACAAAAACTGCAAACAAAGGTATGGGTGCCAGCAGTTCAGCAGTGAAGAGTCAACAATCTCACATGATATCAGTACATGAAATAATCGCTGAGACATGATAGTCATAATCAGTTTGGATTGGGTGTAACAGGCAAATGACTTGAAAAAGGAAATTCAAAATCAAACTGATAACCTTTTTGAAGCTTGGTATGAATATTATCTGAGCCAAACTGATTGAAATTTGGAACAAAAAACCCCTTCCACACCTTCCTTGTTAGGAGAGAAGCAGGCTTTCTTTTTTCACTGACATGTTTCAGAGCCGAGAGCAGGAAAAAATACTCCGGGTATTTGGAAAAGTCTGACGACTGAACTTTCGGCTCATAGAGATTACATGAACATGAGATGATTAATAATATTAATAAAAGTATCCACCACTGCAACCATATGTGTAAGTTCAACAGTGTGCTTTAAAGACACCATGATCATTGTTTGTAGAATTTTAAATGACCTCAGCACATAGTTATGGACAGCTGCAATGACATGCACTTGATTTGACACCTGCCAGTCTGCCACAAAATGCTGAGCCGCATCCTGAGTGCCTCTCACAATCTATTCTCAGACAATCCCCCCACCTCCCACCACCATCATATATTCTCCTCTGCTGTATCACGCCATGACAAGCTGTGTGTCAAGCACTTAAAGCACGGGTCTCAAGTAGGGGCTGTGGAGGGCCTGTGTATTACATTTGTGGACAATAAATTGATATGATCCACAGCATCACGCCTCTTCTGAGCTTACCCTAAAGCCCGTGGTACATTAAGTTGCAGAGCAGCAGAGGCCATTCTCACAAGGTCAACATCAGAGGTGAGGGTAACAATGATGTAGGAGGAAGGAGGAAGGAGGAAGCATGGGGAGGATGAAGGAAGCTGGGAATTTTGTAGATTTGTCATTTAATTAAAACCTCCTGTGTCCGCATGTCCAACCAGCTCAGCCCCTCACAGTTATATAGACAACAAGAAAAGGCAAACTTGGAGGAAGAGAAGCTATGATATATCCAGCAGAGCTGTACAAAGCTTGGCTTGGCTGCTGAACTCATGGCTGTTTTCTAACTCAACTTAAAGCTCAGATATTGGTCTAATTGCAGCTTTGGCCTGCTGAAAAGCACATGAGAGAATATCATCTCAATAAATGGGGTAATAACTCCAGAAATATTACTCATTTTAGTATATACTGTTATATTAAAGTGGAAATGACACAGCCGGCTGCCCAGATGTGTGAGTGCTTTTCATAAATAAATGTAAACCCTAGCAATTGAAAGCATAATGTGGGACAGGGCGAGCAGAACAGGGCGAGATTGTGAATTTGGGTCTGAACATACCACGGAGAAAGTGAACATGTCCTTTTCACCTAATAAAATACTTTCTGTTAATAAATGTAACAATTTACCCCTCTGAAATTGGGCTACAGTGACAGAACTGTGTGTCTCTTTGGGGGAACAGCAAGACAGATTTAATGTGACCAAACAGGTAACAGTCCATAACAAATCAACTACATGTGATATTATCCATAAAGCACCATTCTGCTAGCACTTTTCCTCTGATTTACACATAAAACAGAATCTCTGAGACAACCTTCTGACCCCATTTGCACTTCATCGTCCTGGACATCTCCTCAGAGCACAGTCGCCAAATTGACCTAGAAACCCACCTAAATACCAACCGCCCAATCCCACTGCGATGATTAAATGAGGGTGGTATCACAGCAGAAACCCAAGTGTCTTGATTCAACTCAATTAGGCCTGCATATGGGGAAGATGTTGTCAGAGTAAATGTCACTGTACAGTTTTCACAGGTAATTACCTCGCTCCACTGTGACAAGGGGCCTATTTGGTGGAAAGTGTTAGAACACACTGGGAAGGTAAGACTAAGTTTCCCCATCTAATTCTGGAACTTTCCATTGCATGCAAAGTCAAGAGATGCAAAAGAGGGATATTTTTATCACACTGCTTTAGCACCAAATTGTTGCCCTCCCACTCACATGCAGTCGATATTTGTCTGGCTACCAGGATTTGCTTTTAATCATCAGCTAATTGCTGACAATCGTTGAACTGGTGGTTTATTAATTATTTTTTGTGTGTACTGTTTGTCTGTGTCTGCTGACATGACACATAAAGCTGCAACAACCAGAAGAGACTCAAAGTTATGTTATTGCTGATGCAAACTGATCTATTTGTTCACTCAGCTTTTTTTTTATCTGCTTACTGTCGCTTCAACATAAAACTCCGTTTAAATCAAAGTGAAAGGCGACATGCTGTTCCTCGCACAAACGAAAAAAACAACAACTGCATTATCTGTCAGACATGCCACGCGCGTGTTTAGAGATAAGAGTTGAGTGGTTAGTGTAGCATGTGGAGGAAAGGTTGCGCTTGTTTGACTCAGAAGTGAGTCAAGGTTCAGCAGTGCACGGTGTGCTATCTGCACACAAATGCTACGACTCCTCTCTGCCTGCAGCGGAATATATGGACGCCAGGAGAGAAGATGCCTGACACTCATGTTTTAGCATTTCACTGCTCCTCGTTATTCCTGGCTGAAAATGCAATTCATGGAGTTTTACAGAGCTGGCAGATTGGAGGCGGGTGAGGCCCAGACATCTGTACATTGTGACTTCACACGCAGAGTTTCAACCTTCCGCTCAAACCCAGTGCTGCACGGTGACCTCGTTATAATCTAAAACAGCCCCAAAGTCGGCTGGAAATCTCCCCATTAGTGATTATTCACCTGATTCATTTAGGGCGGCTCATTGCTTTTGTGCCTGATTTAGAAAGACTGCACAACATTTCCCACTGCGAGAGATGCTTTCTAAATAAAGACAGTGAAATGCTATAACTGGTGGTGATATATTAAAGAGCCGGGGGCTTCTACCTTTCTACTGCTACGGTATTGACTTCATTTACATGCATGCAGACTTGGACGCACCGTTGATTAGTGGAATTGGTTCAGCACCTCGGACAGCGCCGAGCATCGATACCTGCACTGAGGACGTCAGAGCAGAGGTGGGGCTGGGGTGGTGGTGGGGAAGAGCAGCTCCATAAACTTTATTGAGCGGGACTTTTCGTCGAGTCGCGCTCTGAGCAAGAGCGGGTTGGCGTTTCTCTTCGAGGAGCGCCATTATCGCCCGATTGGTCGATGCTGCTGGATGCCCAACGCCGCTCCTTCCACCCACACACCCTCCCAGTCACCGAACGTCAGCTACCGGAGAGCGGGCCACGGTGATTTAAACACGGACAGAGAGAGAAGGTGTTTGCGTGAGAGACAGGAGCGTCTCCGGAAAGAGTGCGAGTGCACACTGTAGACATCCACACGGTGGAGCAAAGCCTACAAACTTTATTCCTTTTCTTTCTTTCATTTCTTTTTTAAGATATATTCCTGTTTACGAACACTCCCCTCCCCCTGAACAAAGACAAAGTTTTGACATCCCCACCAAAAAAAGAGCAAAAACAACAACTATTTATCACCCCACTTGTCCGCTTGGCTCTACTTGACGTTTCTTTTTAAAGCAACAAGTGTTGTCGGCTACGGTTCTTTTTCTTATTAGCTACCGTGGTCACTCGGTGTGGCACCGCAGTGACACCAGGACTGCCATGATCGTGTCCAACGTGAGCCTGAGCGGCTGCGCGGATTTCAACAGCGCTCTGTGTACCGGAGCCGGGGAAGGGCACCTGGGGGGCGGATCATACCGGACCGCTCTCACCCCGACTGGGAACCTGGTAGTGGCTGTGTGCCTGGGCTTTATCGGCACTTTCGGACTTATTAACAACCTGCTGGTGCTTGTTCTTTTCTGCCGCTACAAGATGCTGCGGTCGCCCATCAACCTGCTCCTGATGAACATTTCCATCAGCGACCTGCTGGTGTGCGTACTGGGGACTCCGTTCAGCTTCGCGGCCAGCACGCAAGGAAGGTGGCTCATAGGGGAACGGGGCTGCGTGTGGTACGGCTTCGCCAACTCGCTCTGTGGTGAGTACAAATGCGGGATCAGTTAGGTGGTGCTATAGGTTTCTGTACTGTATACAGGCTCTATATTCTTTATTTCACACGAGGTCGTGAGTGTTGCTGCGCGGAATGCGTGGATCCTCTCCAGAGCACTGCGCTTTGTAGACTGGATCGTGGTATGCTTTATTCGTACAGACGAAATGATGATTTTGAAAAAGAAAACGTAAAAATGTCCAACTGTCTCTCGTGCACTGAGTCATGTGTGAAGCCATATCAAACTTTCACAGAAAAGCTTAAAAATCTTCGGACTCCTAATGAATTAAATCTGGAGATAATGAGCAATGCTCGTGTGCCACTCTGGAGACAATAAGAGCCTGTTATTACAGCTGTTTGTTCGTTCTGCATGACTCGTCGCTGCTGGAACAAGGCATTTTGTTTATTGCAAGCTTTCTCTCGTTCGTTTCGTGCATTTTGGGTGGGATCATCCTGCAGTCTCCTACGTCATTAAGGTCTTTCATTAAGGTATCGCTTAAAGTGGAGGTTATCTTATTACGTTTTATTGTTTTAAAAAACAAACAAACAAGCAAATAAAAAAACTCATTCTGCACGAGTCAACTGGTTCATGAATCCAATCCGTGATTCGAGTTGCACATCTCCTCTCATAATCCCGATGAAGCTTTCACATAAAGATGCGCAGGTTTGGTCCAGGTGCGGTACTGGTCATTATATCTGTGGATGTGGTCTGGATGGAGCTCCGTGACAGACCGTACCGTACCGGTCCCTTCTGCAGCTGTGTGCATCATTTTGACATTCTCCTTGTCATAAGACAGCTCCACGGTTTCACGAAAGTAATTTAGTCATTTAGAAATCGTTTGTTCGAATTCCATTATGAACTCTGCAGCATGTCACACTACTGTCGGCTGGTGATTTTTGTGTGCAACCTGCTATTAAATGGCCGCTAAATGCTTATTACCGTTTAGTTGAGAGGCTGTACCTGAGGCGAATCAAACCTCCTCACTGTGCACTGTTCATTTAGCTGCTCCTGCAGGTCTGTAGCGGGCTGTGGCGACGCTGACTGCCTCCATGGCAGGTACATGGCATTTGTTGCAGAATAAAACATTTCCAAGGGGGAAAGCTGTGTAATGAGAAAACGGGATGCTGCTATACCTTTGCTCAGCAGTGCTGACATAAATAAATTGGGTATAATGATGCACACAATAGAGAATAATGCTGGTACGCACTTGCTTGATACTGGGCCAGACTGGATTGCGGAATTAAAGTAGAGCGATCAGACCAGGTGTGCTCTATACCAGCAGCAAACAAGGAGTTTCAATTAGCATTAAACACAGACTTACATTAATTGTCCTCTAAGAGTTGTATTAATTAAAACCGTCAGTGCACACATCCGAGTCACTTGGATGAAGTTCTCTTTTTTGCAAGCCTTATTTCTGTATAAAAGATGAAAATGTTCTTCTGTCAGCAGGAGTCCTTGGCCCAGTGCCTGATTTAAAGTGTTTAATGAACAGAGTCACAGACACTGAAAGGCAGGATGTCCCATCTTGAATCTTTATCACTGCTGTATATTATACCAGTTCCCTCTTGCTTTTAAATCAGTTCATATTTTAGTTGCTTGACAGGTAACAAGTTGAAAAAGAAGAATTCCTAAAGTTCACTTTTCAGTTGAATCAAAACACACAAGTCACCTTTGGGAAGACTTAAAAAAACATTAGATGAAAACCTGAAAAACTTTGAGCTTTTCAGTTACAGAGACCACAAATTCTTTGTGCAGCTGCGAACGGACCGAGTGTTCATGCTGGATGTCTGCGGTCAGCGGTGGCAGCCTTTCACTGATGAAGTTTGCAAGGGCTGATAAATCTTTTCTAAAACTTCTCTCACTCACTTCAACACATCTAATCTTCTGATGTTTAAAGGCCTGCTTTAAGCTGAGAAATGGCCACTGGAGCCAAACATTAGGTCCTCTGATACCTGCTGCAACTAAAGATTTCGGGCGTTTGATCTTATCTCGAATAGGATTACAGCTTGTTAGCCACCTATGTGAGAGTCCAGTTGCTGTGAAGCAAAAATCCCTCCGAGATAAAAGTCTGATTTCTACTTGAGAAACATTTGTGTTACATAATTTCCCATCCTTACTTTATGGTCATTCTGTGGCCCTGAGGTCGTCACGCTTCTTTGTGGTCACTTTGTGCATTATGTGAGCACCGAAACCTTCCTATCCAGGCGACAAAGGAAGAGGCTAAACACGGAGCAAACAAGTCCAGCAGGGGTTTTAATCCCCTGCTTTTATCAGCTCTTTCACACATTGATCTCTGGCTAACATTTACCCGCAGTGCACACTAACTAAATTGCATTTTACTTTCCACAAGAGCCTCGTGAATCTGTCAGCCTTTTAAATTCAAAACAGGCTCTCGACTGGTACACTCGCTTCCTCTGGGATAAGTTCCAAAACTTTATTTCTGTCTTATCATGGTGCAAAAAAGGCAAACTTCCAATCATTTTACAGTATCTGAGCGAGCTTTGATCGCATCCACCGTCTCGCTAACTCGAGTGTTAGACCAAGATTAAGCACCATGTGAAAATATGTAACACTGACCTCCACAAAGAGCCAATTTATTAAACATCTGACAAAAAAACTGGGCTTCGACAAACTTAAATATTGTAGGGAGACAGTGTGTGTGTGTGAGGGAGAGAGAGAGAGAGAGAAATATCTCACAGACATCATTAGAGCCTCCACTGGTTATGGATGAGTAATTCCTCAATGGCCTCATAAAACCAGAATGAAAGAGTGAGGGAGGGCCAGAGAAAGGAAAAGTGAAATTGATTGTTTGGGTGAATTATGCCGGGTGCCGCTTTGACAAAGCGACAGTCTCTGTATTCGTCGAATCTCCGCGAAGCTTTTCTGAGTGATCGATGTTCCTTCAAATTAGAGGGCATCACTGTCAGTGACAGAAGACATTGTTAGCATGGCGTTAGCACGTCGTATTCCTGCTCTCTCTTCACATCGATTTCTTCTTTCTGCTCACAGTCTTAGATGTTTGAATGACTGAACAATTGAAGATGTATTGCATTGACTTTTGTGCCAAGAGCACCCACTGAACACAATTTGTGGAGACGCATGCATGTGCATGTGTGTGTGTCTTTATCTGGACCTCCTCACCCACTGCCATCAGCCTCCTGGCATCCATTTAGCTGCTTCACCTCTTCTACCCGCCTCTTTGCATTTTCTTCTCTGTCTTGCTGAACTTTTAGTGTCTTCCATTATACTGAAGATGAACAGGACAGGATCTTTTTTTTTCTGTCTCTGACAGCTCGTCTATGTCTTCCTGCATGCCTCCTTCTTCAAGCAGGCTCTGCACACAGTCGCTGGATTAACCTTGCACTGCTGGGGGCCACTCACCACATATTGGAGTCAGATTGCTTTCCGCATACACTCACTCGCTGACCTGCGCACAGCAGCATCACCGAAATAGGCGGGCAAACTGATGAGCGTGCACGTGGGGGGAAAGGAAAATGCACGAATATGTGCATCATGTTGGTGCGCACAACTTTTGGCCTGAGTGATGTTAATTTGTCAGGACGCTACGCAGAATTCTCAGTAGGGAGAAAGAAAGCAGAACAATGCTGCTCTGCTGTAAAGGTCATAGCAAGCAAGCCGACTAATGAGGCACGGTAATAAATACTGAATTAAAGGTCTTGCATAGCAGAGACCCAAAAATATGTTTAGGACGTGATGTGTGTCTGGTGTTCAGCATTCATTAGTGTGAATGATCATGTCCGTATGCTCTGACTTCTTATCCAAAGCGGGGAAAATCGAATAAGAGGTACGCATGTTTGATGTCTCTTAGTAGACTCGGTGCGTATCGCGCTGGTTTCGCGGGATCTTCTGAATAAACACAGCTTTACTCAATCCTGTGTTTTTCATTCAAACTGTCTTTTCCTGGATATACGGTATCAAAGGAGTGATGCAGAAGCAGATGGTTTCTAACAGAAAAGCAAGACAGAAGTGGCGAGTGAATGTCACACAGGCAGGAGAACAAAGACTGTTCCTTTATACATATAAATATATATATATTTCAGATGTTATCACATCATAAGATGTTTCATTTTGGAATATTACATTCAGCTGATACATTTGATCCTGCCAGAGCAGTAAAAGATTGATGCAGGGTGATGTTTGATTTCAGATGCTATCAAAGTTATATCCAGAGATGTGTGGGTGTCTTTCATGATGATATTACATGGCCTCTAATAATGGATTTATTCATACCAAGAACCTTGCAAAGCAGAGACAGTGTTGTACTCATCGGGTAGGTGAAAGTTGTAGGGGATCTGCTGCTATAATCTAGTTTTCCCATTAAAAGCAATGAATTAAATCAACTACAACAGTTTCCATGAGCCTGAGACCAGAAGACTTCAGCAACATGATGCCAGTATTCAATTTTGGGTTAATTTTGAGCCGTGGAAGAGATTTGCTAATTAGTTTTTAGTAAATGTGAAGTTTGATTTATTGTGACAGTTCTTAAAAACTGCTTAAGGGATATTGGAGAAATTTATATTCAGCTGTTGTCTGGAAGATATACAATATGCACATGCTCACCAACCTGACCCGAGACTCATGACCACAGCCAATAAAGTATGTTGTTTAAGATGAAATGCTCTTCTCTTCAGCAGTATATTATTTTCCTCATGCTATTAGGGATGCATCAGTACTGTACTCTGGATCAGGTTACAGTTATACTTCAGTCAATGAGCTCGTCAATAGCTTCAATGCTAAAATGTTAAATGTAATGGACACTATTGCTCCCATTAAGGTGAAGGTTATCTCTGGAAGGAAGAAGTCTCCATGGAGAAACTCCACACTGGTGAAAAATGAAAAAAGAGAGCGTAGGAAAGCTGAGCGCAGATGGAGAAAAACAAACCCCCAGGTTCATTATGACATCTATAAAGAGAAACTTCACAATTCTAATTTACAACTGAGGAGTGCAAGGAGGTCCTACTTCTCTGACATCATCACCAAAAACAGTCATAATGCTCGAGTCTTATTTGCTACAGTTGACAGGCTAACAAACCCTCCTGTGTCAGTGGCAGCTGAACTTCATTCAACCATGGCCTGCAATGACTTTGCCAAATTCTTCAAAGACAAAATCCAAAAGATTAGACAAACAATTGGTACATCAACAGCAGATTCAGGATATGTACTGTGTCCACCAAAAAACAGTTTAAACACCATGAAACAGTTTCACCCTATGTGGGATACACCAGGCACAAATACACGCACACGCAGGTATGTACTGCCAACTTCCACATTTATTTGTCACTGTTAGTTTTGACAGCTGAATCAGTCGCACAGCCTGACAGCTCACGAGCCCAGCTGATCTCTCCTGGCCGCTCCTCCCCGTCTCACTATAAACACAGCGGAGGGAGACCATCATCAGTACATAAACACCATCAGCTGTTCTTACCGGCCTCGCGGCGCCGCCCTGTTGAGCCTTCTGCTCCACTCCTCCCCTGCAGCTGCGCCCGGGGCCACGCCTCCGCCACACACCCCCACCGCCCGTTCGAGGCCGGGGAGCCGTCCGGCCGAGCCAACTCCCCCTCCCGCGAGCGAGAGAGGAAATCGGCCACCGCCATCTGCGCCCCCGGCCTATGGATCACCTTGAACTTAAAGGGCTGCAACGCCAGATACCACCGGGTGATCCGGGCGTTGGCATCCTTCATGCGGTGGAGCCACTGCAGCGGGGCGTGGTCCGAACAGAGGGTGAATGAGCGTCCCAGGAGGTAATAGCGCAGGGAGCCGACCGCCCACCGGATGGCCAGGCACTCCTTCTCCACGGTGCTGTACCGGCGCTCGCGCTCCGCCAGCTTCCGGCTGATGTACAGGACAGGGCGGTCAGCCCCCCTCACCTGCTGAGACAAAACGGCTCCCAGCCCTCTGTCCGAGGCGTCAGTCTGCAGAACAAACGGGAGGGAAAAGTTAGGAGTGTGAAGCAGCGGCTCCCCACAGAGAGCATTTTTCACTCCCACAAACGCTGCCTGGCACGGCCCCGTCCACTGGACCAGATCCGGGGCACCCTTTCGAGTGAGATCGGTCAGGGGGCTGGTTAGCTGCGCACAGTGTTGGGAAGGTTACTTTTAAAATGTATTCCGTTACAGAATACAGAATACATGCCCCAAAATGTATTCTGTAACGTATTCCGTTACGTTACTCAATGAGAGTAACGTATTCTGAATACTTTGGATTACTTAATATATTATCGTGCTTTTTACAACAACGTGAATGTACTATTGCTGTGTGATTTATTACTATTACTGAAGGTCCGCGACTCCGAACTGTAGTAAAGGGACCTCTGACTAATACAGCGGGGTCCCTGTCGGCTCATAGCCGAAAAATAGCTTTACTTTGTTGTGTGGGTCAATTTTTCTTGCGAGAGACAGAGAGAGGCGTTGAAAGACTGCTCCAACGGAACTTATTGTTTTCGGAGGAAAACACGAACACGGTGTACAGTCGAGTCTTAATAGCTTACTTACAACTGGGCTCGTCAGGCACTCTTCTTGGCTGCAGTGGTTATTATTATATTTACATGCTTCCAGCTCCCGTTTTTCCTCGACGACAACTCGTACCTTTCCACTCGCCTTTTTCTCCCTCCTCGCGCTCACAGACACATAACGTGTATGGCAGTGCATTCTCCCTGCAACACGGACTATACTGCCCATGATGCTACATTCTTTAGAGCTATGCTTGTAGCATTCTGCCTGTTAGCTTAGCACAACAACAACAACAACGAAAAGGCGCTCTCTCACCCAGGAAACACACAGTCGCAGAGAGAGAGAGCGTCGCCATGTAACCATGGCAACCGTAACGCTGCTGCCTGGAACGAAAGAACGTAGCTGTCAAACAAAACCCAAACAGTCCTGACCCGCGACAAAATGAAACAGGAAAGTACCGCAGTGTAATCCATTTATTTCAACAAAGTAACTGTATTCTGAATACCACCTTTTTAAACGGTAACTGTAACGGAATACAGTTACTCATATTTTGTATTCTAAATACGTAACGGCGGTACATGTATTCCGTTACTCCCCAACACTGGCTGCGCAAACCCCGGCACAAAGCGACGATAGTAACCCGCCAACCCCAAGAACCGTCTCACCTCCTTTTTCGTCCTGGGGCGCGGGCAGGATGCGATAGCCGCCGTCTTCTCCACCTGTGGACGCACCTGCCCGCCCCCCAGGTGGTACCCCAGATACTGCACCTCCCTCCGTCCAACCGCGCACTTCCTCGGATTGGCCGTGAGCCCCGCCCCCCTCAGGGACTCCAGGACCGCGGCCACCCGCAGCACATGCTCCGCCCAGGTGTCGCTGTGGATGATCACGTCATCCAGGTAGGTGGCAGCATACGCCGCGTGCGGACGCAGCACCCGGTCCATGAGACGCTGGAAAGTGGCCGGGGCCCCGAACAGGCCGAACAGGAGTGTCACGAACTGGTACAAACCGTACGGAGTGGAGAAGGCCGTTTTCTCCCTGGCCTCGGCAGACAAGGGAATCTGCCAATAGCCCTTGGTTAAGTCCAGCGTCGTGAAAAAGCGGGCCGTGCCTAACCGGTCCAGGAGCTCGTCGACCCGAGGCACGGGGTAGGCATCAAAGCGTGACACTTCGTTCACCCTGCGATGGTCGACACAGAACCATATAGACCCATCCTTCTTCGCCACCAGAACGATGGGGCTACACCAGGCGCTGTGCGACTCTTCTATTACTCCCATCCTCAGCATTTCCGCTAATTTCCTCTGCACGATTTTTCGCTTATGCTCCGGGAGCCTGTAGGGCCGTGAACGCACCGTCACGCCGGGCTGCGTCACGAAATGGTGCTCGATGAGGGACGTCCGGCCGGGCAGGGGGGGAGAACACGTCCGCAAAACGCTGTTGCAACGCGACAACATCCGCTCTCTGGGCCTGTGTGAGATGGTCATCACAAGGGAGGGAGGTGGGAATGATAGAATTTGGCACCTCAGGCCCCAACTCATCTCTCTCCTTCACCAGGCTCACCAGAGAAGCGGTTTCGACCTCTCGCCACTGTTTGAGGAGATTGAGGTGATAAATCTGCGCGGCTCCTCCCCTGTCCGACCGAGCGACCTCATAGTCCACGTCCCCGACTCGCCGTGTGACCACAAAGGGACCTTGCCACTTGGCGAGCAACTTCGAGCTGGAAGAAGGGAGTAACACAAGCACTTTATCTCCCGGTGAAAATTGCCTGAGTCTAGCCCCTCTGTCATACAGGCGTTGCTGACGCTGCTGAGCCTGGAGCAAATTCTCCCGTGACAACCTCCCCAAAGTGTGGAGTTTTGCTCTCAGGTCCAACACGTACTGAATCTCATTTTTGGCGGGGCTCGGACCGTCCTCCCAGCTTTCTTTAATCAGGTCGAGCACCCCACGTGGCCTCCTGCCGAACAGCAGTTCAAAGGGAGAAAATCCCGTGGAGGCCTGGGGCACCTCCCACACTGCGAATAACAGAGGGTCTAGCCAGTGATCCCAATTGCGTTCATCCTCGTTAATGAACTTCCGAATCATGGACTTTAAGGTCTTATTCAGCCGCTCCACCAGCCCGTCAGTCTGAGGGTGGTAGACGCTGGTCCGAATAGATTTAATGCCCAGTAATTCGTACAGTTCCCGCAGTGTACGAGACATAAACGACGTGCCCTGGTCAGTCAGTATCTCTTTCGGGATTCCGACTCGGGAGATGACCTGAAACAGTGCCTGCGCCACACTCTTAGCCGAGATGGTGCGCAGCGGAACTGCTTCCGGGTACCGCGTTGCGTAATCCACCAGGACTAACACAAAGCGGTAACCGCGTGCACTCCGGTGAAACGGCCCGATGAGGTCCCCAGCGCTCAAACGGGACCTCAATGAGGGGGAGAGGGCGCAGAGGCGCTCTCGGTATGGCCGGCTGGTTAACAAGCTGGCAGTCCGGGCAGGACGCGCACCAGCGGCGCACATCCGCTCGGATGCCCGGCCAATAAAATCGGGCCGTTATTCGCTCCAGAGTTTTCTCGTAGCCCATATGCCCTGCCATGGGGTTATAGTGGGCCGCCTGGAAAAGTGTTTCCCGGCGGCCCTGCGGCACCAACAACTGGGTGTGTGTTTCCTCAGTCTGAGTGTCACGACTCACTCGATATAATCGGTCATTTAATAAGACGAAACGCGGGTAGGTCTGCGCGGCCTCAGGGCGCACCACGTGACCATCAATAGCCATCACTTGGTCAAAGGCTGAGCGTAGGGTGCCGTCACGAGACTGCTCCAGTGGGAAATCACCCATGGGGGACACTTCCGGGGCCGGCGGGACGTCCCGTGAGGGACCCGCCGGCTCCTCCCCCCCGGAGTCGGTGTCGGACGACCCCGCGTCACCGCTGAATGCCGCGCACACGCTACACCCCGCTTCCGGTCGTGATCGCACCCCCGCGTACTGCCCCAGTAGCTGATGAAACCCCGGCCAATTGGTACCCAGAATCAGGGGGTGCGACAGGCGCGGGCTAACCGCCGCCGTTACCCTATGTGTATGGCCCTTGTATTTTAGCAGCAGCGGCACTATGAGGTACCGGTGCACATCACCATGAACACACCTCACCTCCACCCATTCTGCCTCCAATAATGCCCCGGGGCGAACCAAGCCTTGGTGCACGAGGGTCTGTGTGCAGCCTGTGTCCACCAACGCTTGGCGTATACCCCCTCGAGTCCTTACCGGAATACTGTATGTCCCTCCTGGACCGGGGGAGGGTGCTGGGGCGCCAACAACGCGGAACACCTGCCCCACTTCCATAAGCGGACACTCCCTCCTCAGGTGTCCCGGCTGCCCGCACTTCCAACACTCCGGCCCCGGCGTCTGTGCTGCCCTCCGTGGCTCGGGGGCGGCTCCACTCGGCTCGGTTCCCCTGGACGGCACCAATGCCGCGAAAGGGTTAGTGGGGCTCAGCGCCGGCGGCCGCTCTGCCTGCCCTGGTGCCGGCACACGGCGTCTCGGGGCCGGCACTGGGGCCTGTTTGTTCGGCCTCCGTCCGGTGTCCCCGGGCTCCCCTGCTCCAGCGGCAAGGTGGTCCTCCGCCAGCGTCACCGCTACCTCCAAGCTTGCGGGCCGGTGGCACCGGACCCATCTCGCCGTCTCCGCTGGCAATCCCTCCGTGAACTGCTCCAGCACCACCTTGTCCACCAGCTTCGTCTCGCCCTCCGATGCTCCCGGCTGCAGCCAGCGCACCGCCGCGTCGCGCAGCTGCCGGGCCCAGGCGAATGGTCGGTCCGTTGCAGCCAGCCGACAGGCCCGGAACCGCCGGCGATGGTCTTCGGCGGTGAGCCCCAGCCTGTCCACCACCGCCCAGCTCACATCCGGGAAGCTGCTCCTCGACGCCGGAGGCAGACTCAGGGCCGCTGTTTGTGCCTCCCCAGACAGCAGGGGGAGCAGCCGCAGAGCCCACTCCTCCCGCGGCCATTGGCAAGCCTCCGCCATGGCACGGAAGGTCTCCAAAAAAACCTGTGGGTCGTCCCCGTCCCCCATCCGGGGCACCGCCACCGACAGTGGCGAGGGCTTCGGCGTGGCAGCGGCCCCGACCAGCCGCTCCAGAACTTGCGTCTGTCGGTCCGTTTGCTCCCACAGCGCGGCCAGGTGGGCACGCTGGTCGGCCGCCTGATCCCGGCTCATCGTCGCCATCTCCGCTAGCATCTGCGCCAAGAATTGCAGGGGCTGGGCGGGTGGCGCGGCCTGTGGGTCGGACATTCCCCCACCAGCACTTTCCTGGGTTTCGGCACCACTTGTGGGATACACCAGGCACAAATACACGCACACGCAGGTATGTACTGCCAACTTCCACATTTATTTGTCACTGTTAGTTTTGACAGCTGAATCAGTCGCACAGCCTGACAGCTCACGAGCCCAGCTGATCTCTCCTGGCCGCTCCTCCCCGTCTCACTATAAACACAGCGGAGGGAGACCATCATCAGTACATAAACACCATCAGCTGTTCTTACCGGCCTCGCGGCGCCGCCCTGTTGAACCTTCTGCTCCACTCCTCCCCTCCAGCTGCGCCCGGGGCCACGCCTCCGCCACACCCTATTAACAGCAAAGACCTGGAGGACATCTTGGGTCAACTGAACTCCTCCTCTTGCTGTTTAGACGTCCTGCCAACAAGTTTTTTCAAAAAGGTCTCAAAGACTTTGGAGTCAGACCTGTTACAGATCATCAACCTTTCTTTAATGTCAGGTGTGTTTCCAGAACCACTAAAAACTGCTGTAATAAAACCTATACTGAAAAAGGACAATCTTGACAAGACACAAATGAACAACTACAGGCCGATCTCAAATCTCCCATTTTTAAGTAAGATCATTGAAAAAGCAGTTTCTCAACAGCTGAGTTACTTCTTAAAACAGAATAACTGCTATGATGCCTTCCAGTCAGGTTTTAGACAGAACCACAGCACTGAAACCGCTCTGACCAAAGTGTTCAATGACATATGTCTGAATACAGACAGTGGAAAAATGTCAGTCTTAGTTTTACTGGATCTCAGTGCAGCATTTGACACAGTTGACCACAACATATTACTCAAACGACTGGAGAACTGGGCAGGTCTTTCAGGAACTGTACTAAACTGGTTCAAAACATACTTAGAAAAAAGGAAATACTTTGTATCAATAGGTAACTTCACATCTGAGCAGACAAGTATCACATGTGGAGTTCCCCAAGGTTCCATCTTGGGACCCCTTCTGTTTAACATTTACATGCTCCCACTGGCACAGATTATAAAGAACAACAAAATAAACTACCACAGCTATGCAGATGACACACAAATATACATCACAATGTCACCAGGAGACCAAGGCCCTGTACAGGCTCTTGGTAAATGCATTGAGGAAATTAATGACTGGTTGTGCCACAATTTTCTCCAGCTAAACAAAAACAAAACTGAAGTAATAGTCTTTGGAGCCAAAGAAAAATGATTACAGGTCACCAGAGAACTTCAATATACCTAAAAACCACAAACCAGTAGTGGTGATGGATGCAGACCTAAACTTAGAAAAACACATTAAGACAATAACAAAATTAGCTTACTATCACCTCAAGAATATTTCAAGGATAAAAGATCTGATGTCTCAACAGGACCTGGAAAAACTAGTCCATGCATTCATCTTTAGTAGGCTTGATTACTGTAACAGCATCTTTACAGGTCTACCTAAAAAATCAGTCAGACAACTGCAGTCATTCAGAACTCTGTTGCTCGAGTCCTCACTAAGACCAAAAAAGTGGACCACATCAGTCCAGCTCTGAGGTCTTTACACTGGCTGCCTGTTCGTCAGAGGATAGACTTTAAAGTTCTGATGCTGGTCTATAAAGCTCTGAATGGTTTAGGACCAAAATACATCAGTGACCTCCTGACCCAGTATGAACCTTCCAGATCCCTCAGGTCATCTGGATCCGGTTTTTTATCTGTTCTGTTGAAATCTCCCAATTCTTTGAATCTTTGGGCTGAAGGAAGGACAATACTCGGTGTATTTATGCTCAATCAACAATCATTTATTTCCATACAATTCAACACTTAAGAGCATAAGGACCATCATGATGGGGAGAGCTGCCTGAAGAGGGTCACAGCAAGTCTCAAAATGGTGACGGGTTGCTCAGCTTTTTATAGTCTCTAGTGGCCCCCATCTAGTCATAAAAGCCAAAACATCACATTCTTTCTCTGTTACAGCGCCTAAGTTATGACCTCGGCAGTTGTTTCTCTGCTTTCTGTAAGGTGGGGGTATGGAATGTGGTCTGTCTATCTCCCCTGTCTTAGACACAGAGTCTCCTGCTTACAATCTTCTCTTCATGATTCAACAATTAAGCATGTAACACATTCACAGCAGATCAAGGATACAGAGTGATGCACACTTGTCTAATAAACTAATACGTGAATATGTTCTTTTAACTCAAAAGTATAACGAGAACTAAACTACATACAGCTCACACACTCTATATTAAAGGGTATAATATGATCTACAGCAGTATTCTAATTCAACTACTTTGATTACATATATAAGGTAACATATAATAACAGAATAATATCACAGTTCCCAGAGTCAGAACCAGACACGGAGAAGCTGCATTCAGCTTTTATGCTCCATATATCTGGAACAAACTCCCGGAAAGCCTCAGATCAGCTGAAACACTCAGTTTATTTAAATCCAGGTTGAAGACTCCCCTATTCTCGGCTGCATTTGAATAAAACACCAAATCCACACGTTTAAGCTTAAATTTCAAAATGTACTCTTTCTTTTTCATTTTAAATCATGGTTTTTATTTGTTTCTGTTTTTTAATGTCTCTGTAAAGCACTTTGAATCACCTTGCTGTTGATTGTGCTATATAAAGAAACTTGCCTTGCCTTATACTGCTACATCAGGCTGCCAGCTCAGCTTTTAGTCCTGCCGCAGTCTCAGGTACATTCAAAACTAAAGACATTTCTTAAAGGTGACCCATTCTGCTGATTTACATTTTCATATTATTACTGTCAGACTCTATTAATCTCATACTGGGTCTTTGTGAAGCACGTCAGCTCATCTAGTTTATTTTTTCGTTTCTCTCCCTTTAAGCCAACTTTTTTCTAATTGGCTATCCTTCACTAATAGAAGGTTTGAACAGCAGATGGGCGGGGCTGCTGTTCCTGAGATGACTGTATTCATCACACCCCCTATCTTTGGCATCATACAGAGAAAAGAACAGAATAAAACCATTTAAAGCAGAGTGCTTAAAGACATCTGAAGCCTGCACATATGCTGCACCAAACTCTAGCGATGGTTATCCAACCATTAACCATCCAAAACTGTAATGCTGTTTCGTTGTGGCTGTTCTTCTGTCATCTGTTCCCTTTATGTGGGGTTGCCACAGTGGATCATCTGCCTCCATCTCATCCTCTCCCTAGCATTTGTCTGTCACACCAACCTTCTGCACGTCCTCCTTCACTACATCTAAGAATCTTCTCTGAGGTCTTTCTCTTTTCCTGCCGCTTGGTAGCTCCATTTTCAACATCCTTTTGCCAATTTATCCACTCCCCCTCCTCTGCACATGTCCAAACCAGCTTAACGTTGCCTTTCTCCACACTGATCAAACTGAGCTCTCCCTGTGATGCACTCATTTCCAATCATGTCCATCATGGTCACTCATAATGAAAATATTAATATGATCGACTCTGCCACCCCCCGTCTTTTGTCAGTGCCACCATTTTCAAATCTCATATCACAGCAGGTCTCACTGCCATCTTGTAAACTTTCCTGACACTCTCGCCCACTCACTCCACCCTGCCTGCGCACTCTTATTCACCCCTCTTGTGCAATGTCTGTTTTCTTGGGTGGTTGATTCCATGTATTTTGCTGCCTTTGCTTGTTGCAGCTTCACTGTTACACCTGCTTCTCTCTCATTCTACTTTCCTCTTTTCTCCAGTGCATATCTCACAACTGAGAATACGCTTTTTTTTTTTAGCTGCATGGCCACCAGCTGGCAGAATTAAAAAGAAATTGCAATCTTGCTCAGTGAGAGTTTGTTTATTTGAAATAAACTCCTCTGCCGAAAATATGGAAGCCTTTACAATCACTATAATCACTATAATCACAAAAATTACATCTATTATATTGTTTCTCCTAAGCTGATGACTTGGTAGTCCGTGGTCCACAGCAGCAGAGAAAACACTATAACAGAATTTGATGTGCAAACAACAATAAAATGAACCACATGAGTTCAAAAAACTTTTGTATTATCAGATTCTGCTTAACTGAAGTATCTTCTTTGCACATTTCATGGTCACTAAAACACGAAGTTTCATCTTTTTTTCATTGCCTTAAATAACGAGAGATGTTTATTTTCTTATCAGCAGTGAGAAAATTATTTTTCTCACTGTCTTTAAAAATGTTTTGCACGTGATTATTACAAAAACACTCATCAGATATCACTATGATGTGTAATGCTTAAGATTTGGGAACTTTGCAGAGAATTCAGAAAATGCTTCCCTCTCATGTCACTGAATCATTCCTCACAGGAAAGGTCAAACATCTGAGGATGCCTGAGGAAAGACCGATTTAAACACATAATGGAGTAGAAAAGGAGTTTTTTGAAAGCGTTGCTACTGGATTACAGCAGATTTTACAGATCATACCCAGCTATAAACACGACCGCTTTAGATCTCAGCTGAAAAATGACAGTAGCCCGTCCACCTGCTGTGGGAGGACAGTGTTACCAGGCTTTCATGTCAAAACTCACAGAAAAAAAGGGGGAGAGAGAGTAACAGATTTGGCTTAAATTAAAAAAACAACTGGAATTTTTTTTTTAGGTTTGGTTCTTATGAGCCAGCCCAGATCAAACAGAAACATAAGTGGACTGTTGTAAAACTGTGTTGACTTTAGAATATTGCTGTAACAGAGCTCATAAAAGCCCTGAGCTAACAGTCTGTGCAGGACAAACCACATTGAGTTTAATATCTGGGGGTAAACAGACAAGCACAACACACTGTACCACAGAGACTGTGTAGTCAAGTCAATGTATTTGGATAAACAAGACAAAAATACTCAAGTTTTCAACTACAGAACTAAACTTTGTTTCTATTCTGCTGACTTAGTTTTCTCTACCTAACCTCATGCACAGTTTATTTTTTAAAATACAGTAAAATAACAATAATAATTAAAAGTGGTCATTAAGCATGGCCCAGTGAACAGGATGACAAGACTAAAATTATGTTGTGTATTGAACAGTTACATACATATATATGAAAATGGTTTCTGAGATTTCTGTCTTGTGCTGCACTGAGACGCCGTGGGTAGTGCCGCTGTTTATAATGTGCAGTGTGGGTTTGCTGCAGGCTCCAGACTATAAATATAAGATGATTTCTTTTGCTATAGTTTTCTACGCTATGATAAATTTTAAAGCTCACTTTAGCTGCACTTGTGATGCCAGGACGTCTTTGGGAGGCTTTATATCACAGTGACTGTGCATGTTTTTCTCACTAGAGAAGAAAAACATTTGGACAGGCGGTACATTTCAGTCTGTATTTTATGATCCCATTAAAGGTGAAATATTATATTCAAGCTTACAACAGGAGCACACTGAACAAGCAGTCTGTAGTCTTGCTGTATGTCTGTGCATGTGTCACACTTACGTTTCAGATCATGAAATATAATTTAATATTTGACAAATAGAAGATGAGTACGTACACTCGGAATACAGGAAATACCCTGCAGGAACGAGCAGGAAACAAACAAGCAGACTACACAGTACAACAAACAGAAGCAAACTGAAGATTTAAATACACAAGAGCTAATGAAGGAAAAGGAAAGAAGTCACTGCCATCTATCAGTCTGTAAAGGGTTACAAAGCCATTTCTAAAATTTGGGACTCCATTGGACCACGGTCCACAAATGGAGAAAACTCAGAAAAGTACTGAACCTTCTGAACTTTCCCAGCCTACCAAAAGTACTCCAAGAGTGCATCGACGACTCATCCATGAGGCCACAAAAGAATCCAGAACAACATCTAAACTTCTGTAGGGCTCACTTCACTCAGTTAAGGCCAGAGTTCATGATTCAACAAAAAGAAAGAGACTGGGCAAAAATGGCATCCATGGAGAGTTTAAAGGAGAAAACCACTGTTGACCAAAAAGGACACAAAGGCTCGTCTCACATTTGCACAAACATCTTGATGATCCCCAAAACTTTCTGGAAAATATTCTGTGGACTGGGGAGAAAAAAGTTGAACTTTCACCATCTGGTGTAAAACTAGCACAGCATTTCATTAAAAAAAAAAAACACCATCTGAAAAGTCAAGCATGGTGATGCTAGTGTGATGGTCTGGGGCTGCTTCTGGGTGACTTGCTCTAAATGATGGGACCATGAATTCTGCTCACTGCAAAGAAATTCCGGATGGAGAATATCCAGCCATCGGTTCATTTCCTGAAGCTCAAGAGCAGTTGGTTTATACAGCAGAGTAATGATCCGAAACACAGCAGCAAGTCCACCTTTGAATGTCTCAAAAAAAGAAAAAGAGAAAACAAAGAACAAAAGCAAAATGAAGGTTGTGAAGTGGCCTTGTCAAAATCCCAACTCAAGTCAGATTCAGATGCTTATGGATGACCTTAAACACGCTGTTAAAAAAAGTCTCCAGTGTGGCTGAACCGAAGAACAGTGGATCAAAATTCTTCCACAGCGATGTGGAAGACTCACTCCCAGTTATCACAAACTCTTGATTGCAGTTCTTGCTGCCGTGGGTGGCACAACCATTTACTAGATTACGTTTCACACAGGGTCGGGTAGGATTGGAAACTTTTTCCCTTACTAAACGAAATCCTAATTTAAAAACTGCATTATATATTTACTCTGGTTATCTTTCTTTAATTAACATCAAACTAACTAAAAAGACTTTAATGATCTGAATAGTAAGGGGGAAATACCATATGTGTCTGTACCACATGTGCATATAATGCCTACCTTTGTATTTCTGTGCTCTAGGCATTGTGTCCCTCATCTCTCTGGCTGTCCTCTCCTATGAGCGCTACAGCACTATGATGGCTCCCACTGAGGCGGACTCCTCCAACTACCGTAAAATCTCCCTTGGCATCATCATGTCCTGGGCGTACTCACTTATCTGGACCCTGCCGCCGCTCTTCGGCTGGAGCCACTACGGCCCAGAGGGACCTGGGACCACCTGCTCTGTTGATTGGACAGCCAAGACAGCAAATAACATCTCTTACATCATCTGTCTGTTTATATTCTGCCTCATCGTGCCCTTCCTGGTGATTGTGTTCTGCTACGGAAAGCTACTGTCCGCCATCAGACAGGTGAGTCAATATGGGGATGGAGGAGACTTTCAGTCACCTTGCAGGACTTGCAGAGGAGAGCCTGTCCTTTCTGTGTGGGAAAATCCCCTCAGATCAGCTGCAATACTCAGACAGCCTCGCTGGCACCTGCAAACATACCATGTTCTGAATCACATATGATTGGCTGACTTAAATAAGCAAGCTGTTGAACAGCTGGACCTAATAAAGTGGCTGGTGGGTGTATATCAGCTGAACATTTAGGCGAATGTTTTTCTAACATATGTCAGTGTTGTGCTTGCAGCTTATAGAGTGGTAACATTACTCATATGTGACTCAGCAGATGCTCTCAGTGTAAAGAGTGAAATTAAATCCTGTCTACACCTCAAGACACTCAATATTCTAGTAAATCAAACAGGCAATGTGAAAAAGCACAAAGCAAAAACAGAGATTCAAAGTCTTCCCAGCTTTACTTAGAACAGCAAAATCACAGGTCACTGATTCAGAATCATTTCCAGAGCTGCATATATGCACATCAGAACTACTTTAAAAGTGAATGAAAAAGAAAGAAAAAATCTTTGAAAACCATACAGAACAGTGATTCAACCATTTCTGTTTTCTGGCAGTTAAAGCAATAGTTTTCAGTTTGAATAACTTTCCTCCAGTGATGTGAACCAGTGAACCAAAACCTACAGCTGGTTTATATACTCATTTCTATAGCAGAGCTAATTATGGTTTGGAACCTCAAACTGGTGAAACGTTACACTGAAATGACCATCGGTAAGTGCGTGTCTGTCTTTGGGCCACAGGACAGCTGCACACACACCAAACGTACACACACACATCTTTTAGTTTCCGCCGTTATCTGAATCAGCCTAAAAGCACAGAGACTTTTAAAGTAATGGTCTCTACACGGGGTTTGTGTATCACATTATTTTGCTTGTCTTTCCAGCTAGTTTGAATTAGCATCCTGAGTAATGTTTTCAGTTGCTGGTAGCAATAAAGAGCCTAATTTACATAACGTGAATTTACATAAGTGCTTAACAACTGAAAATAAAGTGTACAATGCTGCGGTAGCCCGAGCATAACAGATTAGTTATTACTATAAAATGACTTTAGGTGAACAATGTCTTTGAATGATAGCACGATCCGCTTGTTCCTGTTTGTTTTTGCTTCGTTTTGTCTGTGCTGAAGAAAGTCTCTGGGCCTCAGTCTTCGTTATTCTATGGAGACAAGTTGAAATGTTGTCTGACATGCGACAGGTAATCCTGCTCTTTCTACGACTACATACACTCATACTTGTATTGATTAGTGTCCCTGACACTGACAGTTTCTTAATGAAATCACAAGTGGTGATTGTGGACTAAGTGTTTTTCAGGAAGAAACATGTCCTTCCATGCAACAGGCCACTTCTTCACACTGCCCTCCCTTCTATAGATAGTCAATATCACTTTGCTGTGAATTACACTGGACATGTCTTTGGTCACCACATTTACACAGTGACACATCGCGAAAAGATGCTTGTAGTGGACCTGCTGGTGTCACACTGACACACACTTGTTAAGTGAATAGACTGTATATAAAAGATGGCCTTGGCTTAACTGCTCTGCATTGGGTTACCTGGTAGCCATTAGAAATGGTAATAATAATCATCATCATCATCATCATCATCTTACTCTAATAGTTATAGTGTATATACACGTGTCTATTCCTATTATTTATTCTGCATTAAACCAAACAAATGATTAATAAATAGATGTATTTATTTTATATATTAATTATTTTCTTTGGTGTTTATTAATGTACAGTCATATAATGATGCTCGAAAGAATATTATAAATTAACATAAATGTCTTTCTTTTAATACATAAGTGAAGAACCACAGGTCTGACAAAAACCGCCCATAGGGTGTTTTTTTTGCAAGGAACACCACCACTACTACTAATAATAATAAAAAGAATGATAATACGTGTGAATGTGAGTGTGAATGGTTGCCTGTCTCTATGTGTTAGCCCTGCAACAGACTGGTGACCTGTCCAGGGTGTACTCTGCCTCTTGCCCCCCTCCTCCCTCGCGACCCTGACAAGGATAAGCAGAAGAGAAGAGAGGGGAAGAGAGAAGAGAATGGATGGATGAAGATAACAATGACAATGAAACCAAGAATGGCCACCAGGGGGCAACTCTTGCCCTTAGCACCATTGCACTAAGTTCATTGTAAAGTTTCTGTTTCCTTATTCTTTCTTATCATTTTCGGTTATAACACCAAGAATGAAATATGAAAATGCTTCACAAAATGAGTTTGTTCATCAGTTGGTGACATCACAGTGGCTATTTCCATCACATATTTTTTCAATATCCACTGATCAATGCCAGTCGGTTAAATCACTAAATGAAAGGAAATTTTACAAAATGAAACAAATCAGAATGAAAGCTGAACAAAACAAAGATCAAAATATAATACGCATGTAACTAAAATATGATCTCTGGCACCACCTTCTTGTGACACCAACCTCTTAACGTGGACTTTGCTCCTCTTTGAATCATTTTGCTATCATTGGTGCATCAAGGCTCACATTCCAAAGTCCATCCCACGCATAATTTGAAGAAGCCCGCAGCACCCTGGGATGGCAACATACTGAATTAGCCTACAAGCCCTGCTCTGTTGGGCAAGTTTCAACACAACAAGGAAATCTAAAATACTGTATGAAAATTTGGTCCTGATCACAGTAATGAATATTTAACAGCAGTTCCCTGCTGTGGGCGTGAGAAGGACAACAGATGATCCAAACTTTCTGTGTTTTCTGGGATCTGCTCCTTTTTCTCCCCTCGGCTGAGAACTGTGATGTGAGCCAACCGACGTTTGCTTTTCCACATTCTGTTCCACGCTGACTGAATCAAACAGTATGTGCAGAGACAGAGAGCAAGACAGAACAGCAAGAACAGGTCCCTGAGCAATTTTGTGTGTGTGTGTGTGTGTGTGTGTGTGTGTGTGTGTGTGTGTGTGTGTGTGTGTGTGTGTGTGTGTGTGTGTATCCTGATAAATTCCAGTGTGAGACAGAGACACACTGGTCACCTAAGATGCATAACAATGAATCTAATGGCAACAACTTGGTAGTTTTCCTCTATTTTTATGACTTTGCAGAATAAAAAAAGCGTGCTTCTTTCCTTTTCAAGTGCACACAGTTCTTTGTATGAATGAAGAAGAGAAAGTAACAATATAAAGGTCCCTTTCTCAGTTTGTCTTTATCCCATTTCTCCTACTTTTCTTTCTTGCTCATATATCCATGTGCCAGCTGGAGCTTCTTTCTTTCTTTTCGTCACCCTCGTCTTTGGTGATCACATGTGCTTTCTTTATCTTTGCTTGTTTTAATGGCTGCTCTGAGTTCTTCTCCCACTGACGGTGCAATGTAAAACAAAGCTTCTCCCGTCACGGTCACTTGGGACAACTGTGACAGATAAAAGCAGCTAAGCCACTTGTTCAGCAAAAGCTAAAAGACCTGAACCTCCTCAATCTGATAATGTGGAGCTGGAGCAGTCAACGTGGAAAACATTGATTCAGCTTTGGGTTTAGTCCAGGTTGGTGTAAATCACCGCCTGTAGACAGGGAGATTTTTCCAGCTTATGACTGAAAGACTAATTTTATGTATTGCAATATAGATCACACAGATCGGTCTTTGAGGCTGCAGGTTTTAATAGTGTTTACTTTTATAAACCAAACTGTAAATGGGCTCAAATATGTAAAGACAGATCTGAGATTTCCCATTAAGAATGAGAATTTCTGTTTTTTACAAGGTTTAGAATTTATGTTCATAGCATCCACACCGAGGGGCAGACACTCAGAAGAAAGGAGCATTTTAGTGGGCTGATTGGCTTGCAGAAGGCAGGGAAGAAAACGATTGGACCAGAGTGATGATAACAGAATTTCGCTTGACAGCGTGGAAACGAGGAAGTGATGTAAAGAGCCTGCAGCAGCCCGAGCAACCAGGAATGCAGGGGTTGGATCAGTGAAGGCTAATACAAGATGTCCTAATCAAATTTACTCATAAGATTCACTATGAAAGAAATAAGGATTGTTTGAATTGTGAACCAGGCAAAGCTTCTCTAGTTGGAAATGAACACAACAGGCCCCAGTAAAAAGGAAACTAAACTTCAAGGTTTCCATCAAATCCTCTCAAAATTTTAAGAAAAAAAAATGAAAACGGGCAGGCAGCCAAATGGGTGCAGCCTGTCTCTACTTGTTTGATCATAGCTGGCAGTGTTGCCATCTTTTTTTATTTCTCCTGCTCTCTTCTTATAATGTGAAACGGCGGTCTTTATCACTGCAGGAAACAGATGCTGTCTGTCCTTTCTCGGGTACTTGAGTGATAGAACATTGATTTTTAAATTTTAGCTTCAATTCTATGAGGTTCTGCCTGGAATATGATTCTAAGTAGTTTATATGATTTTCTACTTAATGTGAATTTCTGTGTATTTAAATGGTAACATATTTGCAACAAATGGCTGATTTATCACAGTTAATTTTGTATTATCGCAAAGAGATTGCATGTAATTGGCTGACTGATCACATTCAGTCACAACCTGTTTTACTGCTGTTTCATCTGCATCGAGACACACTGAGGTAACTTTGAACACAGCAGCTGACTAAGTGGTCACAGACCTGCTCCCTGACTACAATGTTTCAAAGGCACCAAGACTGAAAGTTCATTGTCCATGGTTACAAGGATTATGGCATAACTGATTATATTAGATTAACCGATTATAATCTTGTAATCACTTGCCCTTGTATCCTCTTAAGTAAAGGGCTGCATATCACAGAGTTGTAACCAAGCAATGCTTCCCTTTTTTATTGTGTTACCAAACGGTCCACCCTTGGCTCCCATCAGCCATTATATTTCCCAGTCCAAAGACTTTCTGACTTTTTGCCTTCCACGACAGGTAAACAACGCCAGAAAGCAAGAACAGCAGTTTCAACAGAGACACGTGAATGAACTTTATCTATGACAAATAGTTAGGTTTTTAATAGAATACACACACACACACACACTAAGCGGTCTTTGGTTAGATAACCAGTTGTCTTCTCCCTTGTGTGAACATCTTTACCTTTGGTCTGAATTCATTATGTGTCCCTGTGGAAAAATACTTCTTAAGCTTTTTCTGGGCTGTATGGCACTGAGGTCACTTTGGAGATAGGCAAGGAAATGAAGATTTCAAGAGGAAGTGCAGGAGGAAGAGATGACGGAATAACAAGCAGTGCTGGTGGTGATTATGGTGGGGCGGCTCTCAGACTTTGACTACTGGGGTCCTAATTTTGTACTGGCCTACATCATGTAGTGACCTTGTGCGGATCGTGTGTTAATTCAATGGCCACGAGGAGAGTTTTTTCCCCGTACCTTAACCCAATTGGTAATTTTGTGACCTACTATTTCACAAAAACAGCCAGGCAGTGCACTACAGGGGAACGTCTGTGCAAATTAGCTGGTGAAGCTTCTATTGAGAAATTACACTCCACATCACACACAGCACTGGTATTGAGGGATCATGTGTATGTTGCACTAGTATAATGCATAAAAAGCTACAATGCAAACAGCATTTTTCATATTGTAAATAATAAAGTTGATCAACAGAGGGAAATGTTTTTATGTAGAATTCATATTTTGGCTCCCAACTTATCAAATGTCGGGTTTCTTTATTACTGTACATTAAATATATTTGGATATATTAGTCAGACAAAACTAGCTGCACCCTATTATTGTGAAGAGAATGGCAAAAGAGAAGCAGAGGGTTTCAGACAAGCTATATTGTCTTGTAATCACACTAGGCACAGTTATCTTACGAGGCCATGATTTGTCCCCACTCTCCTGCAGACCTGTGCTCTGCTGGGCTTAACCTTCTGGACCTGATTGGGCTTCACTTTATCTCCTTTGCTCCTCATAGTTTCACTCCATCACTTATCTCTCTGTCTTTTCTTTCTACCAAACCTAAAGGAGGATCTCAACTCCTTTTGGTCACTCTCTCACATAACACAGTTTTTTGGGGAAAAAAATAATACAGTGAAAGTCCTGTGAAAACCTATGTACACCCTGTGGTTAAACAGCTTTTTGAACCATATTTAGCAGCAATAACTTGCTTTCCATATGACTCTCTTAACAACATTGCTTCAGTCTATTGACATTTAATAACAGCTCTCTTAGGGTCCCATGTTTTCTTGTTCAGTCATTCTTTTGTAAATTTGCTGCTGCGCTTGGGATCATTGTCCTGTTGCATGACCCGGTTTGGACCAACCTTTATCTGCCAGGCAGACACCCTCACATTTGACTCTGTTGTAGTTTGGTATACAGAGGAATCCTTTGTTAACTCAATGACTGCAAGCTGCTCTGTGGCTGCAAAACAAGCCCAAATCATTAACCCTGCACCACCATGCCTGACACTTAGTATTAGGTGTTTGTGCTTTTATTTGTAGTTTGTCTGAGGATTGCATTTTCTGACCTTGGGGTGAATTTGCTTGGACTTCCACTCCTGGGAAGATTGTGGCATCGTATTAAAACACCTGAATGCTCCAGACCAGCAAACTGCTAAAACCTTTGCTATTTTATGCAGTCACATTTGCTGATGATCAGTTAATTAAGTGCATTTGATTAACAGCACTTAATTACCCTTAAACCTTAAATCCCGTGGAAGCAGTAGTAAGGGTGTACTTAGTTTCTCACAGACACAGACGACACAGATTCACGTTATTGGGACCCTTTTGTAAGTGGTGAATGCCAGTCTGTCACATTTCCTAGAGACTTATTAGTCATTTAGTCACACTGTTGAGATCATGTTGGAGTTCTGTGCTTGGTCAGCAAACACACCATATGTATACTTTAATCAGTGTTGGGACTAACGCGTTATTAAGTAACGCGTTACAGTAACTACGTTATTATTGTGGTAACGAGCACGGTAACTAGTTATTATGCCAAAATCAGGAACGCATTACTCGTTACTGGGATTTAGATAGGCTCGTTATTCGTTACTTCGTGTGGTGGCCATCGCGGAGCTTCCACAGATTCAATAACATTAGCAAGTGTTGGAGGCCAGCAGGTGGATGAAGGAAAAGGGAGGCAACAGAAGAGACCCGAAGCGGCCGCCGGTCCGAGAGTGTCAGGTGAACTGAACTTCAGGTAAGAAGTTATGACCTGCAGTCCATCTGGGTCAGACATAAACCAAGTTTAGGTGGAGTTTATTTTCGTTATGCTGACTTTTTCGTACTGCGTGCTAGCTAGCATGACGGAGTTTCTATACAGCTGGGTGGTGCTATGTTACTGATGTTGAACTTTATTTTGTTCATAAGGTTAAGAGTTGCCAACCCTCCCGTAAAAAACGGAATCGTCTCGTATTCAGAGAAAATATTACGGGTTTCCTATTGAGCTGAAAAGGAACATTTTGTCCCGGACTTCAGCTACAATGAAAAAGACACAAAGCTGGAGTTATTCTGTGTTTACGCCGCACAGCTGCCTCTTCTTCTCTCATCCTCTCCTGTTTCTACTTCAATCATGAAACTGATCAATGATCAGCTGATCGGCTTTTCTCTCTTGTTTGTTTATCGCTCACTTTGCGCCAGAAAGAGGAAACCAGCGGATGTCGCGCTAAACAACAGCAGCACGTTTAAGCTTGATCAGCTGTTGTTAGAATTTATTTAATATTAATTTCTAGTATCAGCTGATGTTTGCTGGAGCCACAGCTGTAAAAGCTGCTGGTCATGATATGGTTTGGTTATCTGGTGAGAGGGAAACATGAAGATGAAACCAGGAGATGTCCTTACTGAATCATCAGAGCTGAACAGGTGATGGAGAAGCAGGTTTACCTTTTAGGTGACATGAATGAGTTGAAGGGAAGTTATGAACTGTTTCTGAGAGACAAATAACACCAGGATCCTTTTTTACGTAGCTGACAGCTGGTAACTGTGCAGGGGCGGGTCTAGCAAAGTGTTGCCAGGGGTCCATGTAGGGCATTAAAAGGGAAAGGGGGGCACAAGGAAATACTTTCTTATTCTCATTTAAAATGTCTCACTCAAAAAATAATTATCTGAGTCTTACAACAAACAATTGATAGATTGATGCATATATACCATCAGAACAGTGAACATCACTGTCACAACAGTGTTTATTTTCATTCAAAGGCTTTATGATTTTTCCTATAATGGTGGGCCGGTCTCTAGTCAAAATGCCCGGGACGATTTTTTTGGCAGCAGTCAATGACGGTCCAGGCGTGGGATTTCTCTCGTGGAAATATGCACATTATCTTTTCCTTTCTATTGGTAGGTGGCACAGTGCACTTGCGGCAAGTAAGCAAGCTAGAAGACTGGCAATCTTGCTGGGTATCCAGTTACGGAAGCAACACATTAACAAGAGAATTCTGAGTAAAACCAAAGTTACTTTCCCTAGTAACTAGGTACTCTGAAAGTAACGAGTAACTTGAAGTAACTGAGTTACTTTTGATAGAAGTAACTAGTAATGTAACTAATTTAAAGTAACTTACCCAACACTGACTTTAATATACCAACACCACTAATGACTACTTTTTCTGTGTAAAGCAGGAAGATATAGGATCTTATATGCATGTTGCTGTATGTTGTGAAAAGCTTAACTTGAGAATCTAATTCCACAGTATTTGACAAGAAAGACTCAACAGTGAACAGCTGAGTGTTGTGTTATTTGCAAACACAACCTCCCCATTTTAGTGCCATTGAAGGTAACTCTCCCCAGGGTAACAGCATCAAAAAGTCAAAGGAAAACAGAAATCTGTTGGAATGAACAGACAAAATACAATTCATAACAAAACTTCAGGGACAGTTTAATGCCTGCTCCTCGTCTCTTCTCACGTTTCATAAAGAACATGCCGCTCATGTCCAAGTGTGCTTTGGGCACAAAACCCGTATCCGTGTTTACTTCTTTGGTTCATATTAGGACTCCTGATGTTTTTCACACTAAAAAATCACCATGTGTATAAACACAATACACTCAAACATCAGAAGGAGGAGACACAGCTGTGAAAATATTTCTTGGCAACACTCAGAAGGAAATTTGCTTCTGCTTGATATGAACTTTGTTTGGCAGAATACTTGACACTAGAATGCACAATTAAAACATACAATACTCCTGGATGTCCGATTGGATTAAACTTATGCTGTTTATGTGTGTGCTACAAGTGCCTTGTCTCAGTCTCGCTGGTCCCTTGTTTTTATTGCATGCTTTACCGGCAACCCCTCTGCTCTCTACGCATCCAACTTTAACCCAGTGTCTGCTCTGTTGGCATGTCTGGACTCTTATCTTAGTTGTGCGCTCTTCTTTCTTATTCTTATTTTCCACACATTCACACTCTGTGCATCTCAGCAACTTACATTTCCAATCTTTGCGCACACACATATCATATATAAGAGTGGCTCATTTCATCTTTTTGCAGTACCTACTTCAGTCTCTATTTTCTTGCTAGCTCTTTCACATTGTTTCTCCGTCTCCATGTGCCCTGCTCCTATATTCTTTCCCTTATTCTGTGCCATTATCATCCGTCTTCTTCACCTTGGTTGTCTCACTTGCCATTATTGTTTCCATTCAGTTCACACCACCTCGCCATAAAGCACCCCAAAAAGTGTTGTTTGTGTAACAATGGGCCAGATGTTAACGCCTGAAAGCAAAACTTGTAAAACAGAAGGTGGGAAGCCCGTGTTCTGAATGATGTGCATATGCCTGATGTTTTATTTTGCTTTGTTGTGTTCCCAGCTGATGCAAATACTGCATAAAATTTAATTTATTGACAAAAAAGTTACATGAATGCAAACAAACAAGAATAAATAGATGCTGTAAAGTTTGTCCTGTCAACAATTAAAAATACGCAGAACGTCATTGCATATGGGGCGATGATTTGGATCCATTCTATTGCAACTTTTAATTAAGCCACTAAGCGCTGTTACAAAGTGAAAACTACGATTAATTAAATGAAAGTGTAATGAACAGGACTCAGAGCATAAAGAGACTCACGAAGAAAGAACTTTTCCTACTACGGCTGAATGTTATCTCCAGTAATTCCTATAACTGTGAGATCTTCAGATTTTTATTTTTAACTTGTTAATTTGCTATTATGCTATTTAATGGTGTCATTAAACAAATAACACAAATGGATAGCTGGCTTTTCCATCTGATGGTGCAGCAGTTCTGAGGGGCATTTAGAGAGGAACACATCACAAACACATTTATTGTTGCCAGACCAAGATGCTGTATAATATTTCAGATCTGAGATATTGACTCTCAAATTCTAGCGATGATCCAGGTAAATGTAATAAACTTTTCAGTCTCTCAGAATTTAAGGTTTGGTTTGATTTTTCTTTTCTTAACAAATCAAATACACTAAATGTCTTCTGGGAAACACTCTTACAGGAGGTTGGTTCTGTCTTTGCAGCTCTTGATGATGACAGTGGTCACTTTCTTTATAATGTATTTGTAATTTTTTTTAAAGGCTGTGTAAAGACTTCCTCTCCTTACACCCTTCCACAGTTTTAGTCTCAGTATAGCTGAGCACAACGGTTCAGTGATGATGCTGTGAATTAGGACCTTTATGGATTTGGCTTGTGATACATCTGCAAATAGGATCTGGGGAATTGGGAAGCTAAGTCAGTGCTATCTTGTTTGGGCCTTTCCTGGGTGCTTTTTGCAGTTTGATGGAGTTTATTTTATTCCTGGAGGAGCCCATCATGGAAAATCATCACCAGTAGTACTGGACTTGGTCTCAAACAATGTTTAGGTGATCAATAGCATTTACCTACCCATTATTTGGTTTACATGTGTCGGCTAATTGGTGTCAGTTCTTGACCATTAAAGACATTTAAGACATAGAAACTTGATAACCCAGTGCTGAAAATCTTAGGCTCAGAGAACTCTGGCTTCACTCATTACTGGAGGTGGAGCCAACAGTGGAAACAGGAACAGGACAGTGGTTCTAAACCGTCGGGGGATTATTGAGGGTCTTAGTCCTTCCATCCCAATGAACCCTTTGCGACAAAGGTGCCATTCTGTGTCGCTGTCCCAGCCTATACTCTACCTCTGTTAGCCCCTCGGACAATTCAATTTCAAAATGTGGTGCAGTGGGCGGAGTTAGTGTCAGAGCTGTGGGCAAGGTTACAACTTAAATTGCATCAGTAATAAACCATAAGTCTTTATTTCATATCCCATGTCGACCTCCCTCATTACTTTTTAATGACGCCCTGTGAAATCTACATAATGAAAGAATATTAATAAGTGGCAATATTTAAGAATACTGTAATCATAATGCCATTCCCAGTGTCCTTAAGGCTTTTATTTAATTTAGCAATATAATTGTTTTAAACGTTAATTCATCCTTTGTTTAAGAAACTAATGTGAGATGTAGATTTAACTTGGATTCTAATATTATGTAAATTCTGTTAGTGTAAACTGTGCCATGATCTGAGTGAGCATCTGCTGTTTTTGTGCGTTTTTCCATGCTGGCTCTGGTACTCTGGTATCCACCTATGTGGGCTCATTTTCACACCGGCATCGTCCACCTGTGATCCATCAGTGGCAATCAGCAGACAAATTGGCCACACGGTGAAAGTTTCAACATGGAAAAAGCTACTTTATTGACCCACAAATCTCCAATGTCCACATTATTTGAACTGAAAGGATTTCCTGTGTGTATTACTGACCCAATAACTCAAACCAGTTGCACCACATGGGGAGAAAATTATTCAATTATTCATTCTTACTGCATTAATTATTGACACTTGCGCCATGGCCCTCTGTTAGGAGACAAGGTTCGGATGACTGTCACTAAAATACCAAATAGTGTAAACTTGCATCCTGATAATTCCCATTACGTTTGTCTCCAAACCAAACTGGGACAGGAAAATCTGTAAATATCAGCCCCAATTCTCCTTGTGCTGAAAGCTTTCAAGTTGGCATCCCAAAGAGGAAATCAGAACACAGGCAACAAAGTAAAACTGAAACACTGTAAATCTCAAGGCTCTTCCGTCATCGAATTAACTACAGTGCTTTACTTTCTAGACTCCCAGTCTTTACTGGTAAATGTAATTGGATGGTTCTGTGGGAAATATAATTAATGTTTATTGGCAACATGTGGAGGCATGGGTTGTTGCCCTATTATTCCTGAAAATGATTTAATTTGATTAGATCAAAACTTAATACTTAGTATATATTGTGGAGCTTCCAAGGCAAACCAAAGTGAACCACACTGTTGGTCTTTCTGAAATCACAGTCAGCTTTTTGTTTTGTCAGAACAGAAAGTCACACCCTGATGTGTCTTTGGCAGACTGACAGTCACATGCAGACAACTCTGTAATTCCTCAATGAGTGAATATTAAAAAACAAAATAAAACAAGCAGAGAAGCAAAAAGCGGAAAAAAATCAACAAATAAAAAACAACAACATTTCTTTTTGTGTATTTTTGTAGAACAAAAAAAGTGAGTGATGTACAATCTAAAAAACTATGAGGTTTACACAACAGCCGCCCTAAATTAAAACCATTAGTAATTACCAAAACGTGTTTTTTTTTAAATTGTTAATCAGTCAGTTTTAAAAAGCTATCTAACTAAAATTATAGCTTGGATGGAAAAATATTATTGTTGTTATTATATTCATAAATTTTCAAATTTACAGTTTTACATATTTTTACTTTTTTGGGTGGAAATGCCAGATTACAGTTATTTACTAATATTTTGAAACAGAAAAAATACAAATAATAAAAGGTTAAAATTAATTAAGTATGAAATTTGCTTGTTTAATTTCTGACTTGATTAATTTCTGACTTTGAGCATGACTGTGCCGGCTCCAATTCAGTAGTTTGCCTTATAAATAGCAATGCAATTTTTATATTTACAAAGTTTTGACAGACTTCTAACATATTTGTGTTTCCTTGTTTTTGTGACAGGTGGTCTAATAAAGTTGTTAATCGCTGTACCTGTATGGCGTTTCACTCTCTGCCTGTCTTGACCTAGGAAGCTGTGTCCTAATTGAACTATTTGAATGTCAGGCAGCCTCTTCTGTGGTATTTCCAGCCTCTGCAGCCATCTGTCTGTACGATGTATCGTCATTTCATTTTTGGCTAAAACACACACCTGCACTCACACTTATTAACTCAACAATGCAGCCGAACTCAAATGGGCTCTTGGGAATTATAGCGGTGCTTTTTTGAAATATTTTTCGAGCTGCATGTTCATTGACGATGCCTGCCTGCTATTGTCACAGTGTGTGCTTGCCTGGCTCTGCTGTCTCTTCCTAAGGACAGACCTCTTGAGAATTCTGCATTGAAAATGGAACAGCGGCCAGACGTGTTATTGCTTTGATTGGGTCCTTCCTGACCTACATCTGTGTACTCTCTTATTCCCTGGCCTTCCTTCATAAGGTTGGTAAGCTTAAGGGAATGCTGAATTCTGTCATAGATTGATATTCCTAACTTGGCAATTATTCGTTTTTTTGTTGTTGTTTTTTTTGAAAATCAAGGTCTGTAATTGGATGCTCTATAATTCTCCTTCTGCTTGTCCAGCTTTTTGTAGATGTCCTCTTCTTCTATACAACACTTCAGTCTCTATTTGTAATGTGTTTCTTTTTTCTTTTAATGCCCTAACGTTCTTCACTGGCAATAGAACAATTAAGTTTTAGTGAACCGAGTTGCCTTTAAAGATTCCTACTCCAGAGCTTAACAGTGGAAAGAAACCATACTTTGTTGAAAGGAAGCTCTAACAACAATCCTTTTAGGCTTATTGTGGGATTATATAATGTTTACCTGCATCATTACTGGCTTTTATGTGTTTTCTGATTGGCTCCCTGCAGTCCGTCTTCTTTTTGCCTCAAATTAAATTTAAAATCTTGAAACACAATCTGCTTAAAGAAGCACTTCTTAGGACTGTCAGCATATCAGTTTTTCTATACATGGTTAAAAGAATTCACTTTAATGATTTTACTGGCTGAACTGATATAACTAAATAGAAAATGATATTGTAAATGGTGCCACATTTGTAAGGAAAATTATTTTGTGAGGAGTCACTGTGGAGGCTCTCTACAAATAACGCTGTAACTTGATTTTACTGTTACCATGTTAGAAGTTGCCTTACGGCTCAGGCCGTGTCCAGATCAGTTAAACATAGCAGGCTTGGAGCAGACGCCAACTAACCGCTGTAGCAGTGTCCATGCTCACATACCCGAGTACCAGCAGCTCAAAACAAGAGTCAGTAGCTGAACAAGCTGTATGGCACAGGCAGAGAAGATCTGACAAGGTTTTCATGGGAGCAACACACACACTCAACTCTCCTACTCAACCCACAAACGCATTTTCCTTACAAATGTGAACCATCTAAGTGGAAATAAAGAGGCTTTCCAAGAGCATAAAATGTAATACCAAGAAGCATTGTTACAACAAAGACATAATGCACCAAACTCAAATTACCCGCTATAATACAAAGACTAACTATACTGTGTATTTTTTCTCCTTTCGGAAAACGAATTTCACTCAAAACATGAGTGAAGGGAGGTGGAGAACTTCAAAGAAAGAAAAAGTGAACCAGATTATGTACGTAGAAAGGTTTGGACTGTTAGACAAGTCTATTTAGGAACCTGAGCCTTCAGGAACACAACAATGTGAGCTCACACTGATGTGTTTTAAAGAGAAACGTAGAAGCTTTGACATGCAGAGTGAGATGAAACTTCCAAATTATTATCTTTATATTCAACCATCGAGTAACTGAAAACTTCATGCACACTTAAACTGATCCTAAGCTGCAACCATATAAAGAGAATAAGTGCATTTCTTTAGTGATTTTTCCTGACCTGCTACCCAGCTGGTACTGTGCTTCAGCATTTGGCTACATCTTTTTAAAAATTTGTTCCTCCTCTCTACCAACTTTCTATTGACAGGTACAATTGGACAGGTTGTTATGTGTGCATTGATGTTTGTCTTTGGGGTGCACACCTGCATGTTATGGACCCGATAGATGCTGTGGTGAGAGCATACAGTCTTTAAGTGAGTGTGACAGAGTTGCACCTGATGCATTTATTATGAGCCCTTCGTCAGCTCATTACGCATTTTATATTATAAATGACTCAACTTATGAAAGGCTGTCCACATTTTTTGCACTCATTGCAAGTTTGACCACATGACTGCCTCTGACCCATGATACATGTGACAGAAGAAGGATTGCTGCAATATGTGGGGTCAGGTTTGCAATAAACAGGGCATCAAACATACTAATGGAGCCTAAAAATACAGAAAACCTTTCTAGCCCTAAGCTCTGTAGTGTTGCACTGTCTAATTGCTTTTCCCTCCACTATAACAAATTGAATATTCATGTAGCTCATTAATTTTCAGTTTTATGTCCCCCTGATGTATTAAACTGGAGCCTTACTGGGGCAATCTATAATTTTCATACTAAATGTGTTTAAAATCATACAGAGAGAAATCTTTCTGGCAAGGTGTTGGTGTGTGAGTGCACGTGTGTGCACGTGCTAGTTTTAGGCAGTTTCAGGACACACTGAGAGATGAGCTGTTAGCTCCCTGCTGGTAACTGATGAAACACAAGGACATAACACAGCCATTCTCTTTGACTATGACTGTATTTGTGTACACGTTAGTGAGCATGTCTGAGGGAGTAACACATAAAATTGCTTTCCATGGGGAACACTATTTGTTTAAAGGCTTTTTCCTGTCTTTTTAAAACTTAGGTCTGAGCCTTTTTTAAAGGGCCTGTGGCAAATGACCTGGAAAAAAAAGAAAGAAGAAATCGTAAGTTTATACAGCATCATATTTGGCCTAGTTCTAAACTGCAGTGATTAAGTATGTAGTCAAACCCTTTAGCATAGCAGACTGCTTCAGGTTTGACGGGATACTATTGTAGTTTTTAACTAATGCCTTATATACTCATTCAGATAGTCAAACTACTCCCTAGACCACAATTAAAATTTCCAGTTGGAATAACAAAACTGTTTCTTTTTATATATCTCGTGAAACAAACCAAATCTGCCAATTTTCTGTGTAACACATAATAGAAAAACTGTTCATTTGCTGTGAAAAACTTAACTTTAGAACTACTGTGATGGTGATGGCCACAAACTATGTAAAAACAATTAAGGTTTTTAGTCAAATTACTTACAATTTTCCTGCTGGAGGAACCCCAGATCATCTGGCTTCATCCTATGATGCTAATTCTAATCTTTAATTAAAGACGCTGTGCAATTGAACTATATAAATTGTGATGATAATATTCATTTTATGGACTACAGGTCAAGACATCTGCTTTAATTTTGGATTTTGTCTGTAGTACAAAGCAAAATTGCAGTAAATCCCCATCAGCATCCCTTATTGGTTCAAAAACTCATTGAAAGAGTCCAAAAAAAATTGGATAAGTAACCTTTTACTGTTTGAATATTATTGCCTTGATGCAGAAAACACATTATGTTTATTGCATAAATAAAGGGTGCGACGGCTGAAGTGAACTGGACTTCTTTAAAGATGTCTCTTTGAAACTTCAAACTTCCTGTTATGGCAAGGTGCTGATGTGCATCTATAATATGTGACACTGGGAAAATGTGTCTGGATATAGATGTAACAAACTATTTCAGGCCCACACTAGTGAAGCCAGCCATGTCTATCACATGGTAGATTGTTGCCTTTCATTGTTATTCATTCATTTCATGCCACGGTTTGGTTTAGCCATTGCCAACAGCGATTGTTTGCCATCCTTCCAAATGTGGTTGCAAAGTTCTGAGTGAAGCAGTTTTAAACCTGTCTTTTTGTCAGTTACCGCTACACTTGGGAGTCAATTTGATTGAGCCAGCAAGCTATCGACACACAGACAGACCCATCAAATGAGTTGGGATAAAACACTCGGTCTTTCACAATGCCTGTCACAAATAAAAGCCTTCAAGCGTCCAATTTAGTTCATTGAAGTGACAATTTCCCTGTAGACTTCCACCTTAAATCCAGTTCATTTTTTTCCTTTCTTCAATTTACAATGAGTTCTAAGCTAAAGATTTCAGGAGCTGGATTTAAGGCATTTTTAATGTCAAAAATGTAATTTGTGTTTGGCATGGAAGGCATGTGCATGAACTGCTATAAATGTGTCTTTGAAACCTTCCTCACTCCCAGCAGATATGAATCATTTCGTTTTCTGTAGCTAGTGAGCTCTATAAAGACTTTTGACATCAAGGAAGCATCAGTCACTCAATTCCCCCCCCACCTCCTCAATTTAAAGTCCATTTAGAGCTGCAGGAAACAGGACATGAGGCAGGATCTCCAGAAATTACCAAAAGCAATCTAACAGTGAGAAAAGCCCTTTAGGTATACAATTCAACAACTCAATTCTACATCTCTGGTACAGTGCTCCGCTCTCCTTTTGGTTCTCAGAGTGTTATTACTCTGAATGAAAATGAATGGCCTCCACTTCAGCATACGCACGCATGCAGCTCCCATCCATTTACCACATCTGAATTTCTGCAGCAGCCAGACAGAACGTCATCTTCAATGCGATTCTGATTTCTACGCTTAAAAAGTTGTTTGTCCGACAAAGCGGCTGGCGATGCTCGTTCCCCTACGCTCGACAGATTTACTCGACTCCCCCCGATTCAATTCAAGCTACAATCAGTCTTTTTTGCACGACCGTACAGACACCTCGATGTGACGGCTGAGGGGGGTGCGGGTGGAGGGATGAGAAAAGGCAGCAGCGAGTGTTTGTAAAGTGACTCAGTGGAGCGTTAGGGATTCTTGCTGAGAGAGACCCTTTGATGGGGCGACAGGCGGGCGCAGTGTTTGGCAGACCAGGAGACTGGTGGTGTACAGGACTAATACAGCAGACACAAATCCTGCGATCAATCATGTTTAGCAGCCAACAACTGTGTTGGCAGAACACCCGGGCAGACTCAGGAGCTGAAATGCTGAGGCAAAACAAGCCATTTGAAAGTGCTGCGCCTATGTCTTTTCCCCTCCTGGGTTTTGTCTACGTGTGTATATCTGTGTTTGTGTGTGCGTACAGTTTGGTATCTGCGACCAGGTGTGTGTTTAAATATAAAACTATATTTCAGATAGATCTGCTTTATATTTTTGTTTTCAAATGCTGGAACATCTTTGTGAAGTTCTTGAGGTAATATTTGCAGAGTACATACACGGATGATTCTGAGTGTATATTTTTGTACGTTATGTATGTACATCTGAGTGAGTGTAGAAGCCACACACACACACATGCACAGAAAAAAAAGAAATTGTCAGCATAAGACTGGAGTTATGCACAGCTGATTGGCTGCAAGAACCATTTCCCCTCTCTCGCCAACATCAAGCATTTGCTTTAAGAAGAGAAATGTCTCATACGATCACTGATGTGTTTTCATGTGACTCTCAGCATTAGTTGCACGTCTTGTTTCAGTCACTGCTCTTTCCCTCCCCCCCCTCTGGCACATTGGGGATATGATGGAAGGGCGAAAAAGTGTGATTAGATTGGTGAGGATGTATCTTTCTGAAGTGTTCATGTTCTGGTGCCAGAATTTTGACTTTGCTTTGATATCCTGGTGCAGTTTTAACTGTCAGAATCCCGCCAACGGGGGCTGAACACAAGTCATACGAGGGAATTTTCCTAACAAGTACCGACAAGATTTAACTGTTTAATGTGTAGATTTTCAATATAACGATGGTGTCTGAACCCGGTGAGCCACTTTTATTACATTTGCAATCCCAGTCAGGGGTTCAAATTGCAACTCATTAAATGAACAGAAGAGGAACCCCTGCAACAAGCACGCATGTCTCCACATAACTGCACTGACACTCAAAAGTCGCGACATCAGTTTTTGACTTGCACCATTTCTTTTTTTTTTTTTTTTTAGAGTGGCTATTTTACAGACTTGAGAGTGTGAAAAAATGGTTTCTTTGAAAGACAGTAGGAGATGTGGTTGTAAAGCACTTCAGAAAATTGCTTCTAATCTTTCCTTCCTGGCTGAGGAGGTGTAGCTTCGCAAAGCTGTTCCAGCTCAACTCTCTCCTGAGTTTTCTTCCAGGTGTTGACAGTGCGTTCTGGGGTGCATTCAGGCATGTTAGACACTAATTATTTTGAGCAATCTGGCTTAGGTCTCAGTTTCCCAGAGGGTCTCTGAGGGTGTGCGCACTCAGAGAAGGGTCAGGGAGGGTTATTTGCGCCTGCGTGACAGCCACGTCTCTAAAGGTTGAGCACATGTTTGCGTAATCAGCGACTCAAACATGGTGCGGCCACAAATTTTTCTCTGGCTTGGTAGATCTGGCAAAGCTCTACCAACATTACCTGCTGTTTATAATTGCACAATGCCAGCCCATAATGAGGACAGAAAGACGAGGGCAGCACTTTAGTCTCTGCTAATTTGGCTTTAAAATTGGACTCACAGGAGGAGAACTCAGCTATAAATCTACCTGCATGCAGCTACGCCTTCTATCTCTTCATTTCAACCCCTCTGAGAAATTCACTGCTTTCTCATTTCTCCCTTCTGAACCCATCCACCCCCGGCCACAACCACCATACGTTTACCTCTCAAACAACCTCTCTCCAAGTTATCTCGCTCTATCCTCTTCGCCTCTTCTTCCTCTGCCTGTTTTCACCCCGATGTCTTGCTCACACTGCTTGCTTTCCATTGCTGCACCGCTTCCAATCTCCCAAGCTAATAGCTAGTGTCTGCTGCTGATTCTGCTGTGCTGGCGGGTGTGAAGGAAAGCAGCAGCAGCTGGGGAAGGCACAGGTGGTATAGTGGCTGTCTAGGGCCTCCCATGGCTTCAGAAGCCAGTCTGCCAACCACCTCCATCCGTGTGATCAAGTTAGCCAGCCAGAAGACTCCAAATTAACTGATTATGTGGATTAATTAAGAACATTTAGGGTATGCAAGTACTGTTGCATGTGTAGGGCGACAGAGGAGTTGGAAGCATCTGGTATAAGCGTGGGGAAATTCTCGGTCACCAGAAGTCATTATGAACAAGATTTTATTCTCTACTGGTAACTCTGTTAGTTAGGACACAATTGTAAATAGCAGTGAATGGAGAGAAAGAGAGAGACGAGGAATATCTGAACACAAGAAGTTGTGAGAAACAAAATTAAAGCGGAGAGCTGATAAGAAGCGTTAAATGCAATGACTCTTCTGTTCTTGTGTTGATTTATTTCTGCCTTCCTTGAGCACTGCGCCAAGATGATTATCAGATTCTCTCCTCCGTCCACCTGCAGACCAGTTTTATGTTTGTTTGGGACGTGCTGGAGGTGACTTACCCTAACGCCAGGGGCACACCGTCTCACCTGGCATCAGTCTTAACCTATACATGACCACCAAACTCCCAGTGTTTTAGCAATAAACCAGCGCAGCTGGTTAATTAAGAAAGCAACTGTGATCTCAGAGTCATCTTGGCTCATTTGTCTATTTGATTACAGTGCTGTAAAAAAAGCAGCTAATCCCATCAGTATAAGGCACAGAAATACACAAATGGCTGCCGTGCTTGAAGTTGCACGCTCCTTATTACATGCAAGCCCATAATTTTCAGAGTTTTTCATGCATGCTTTGAAATAACCTGCTGTTTGTTTTCCTTTTGCCACATGCCTCCAAATCGGGATTATCTGGTGCTGAAACCTGAAAAATTCATTTCTAAACCATGACAGGATATCGTGACAGAAATACAGATTTGGAAGTTAATTTGGCACAATGCGGGACTTTGTTGTCAAACTTCTGAATGCAGCTTTTTTGCTTTATTTTACTCTGAAGAAAATGTGCGCAATATAGCAGAACTGACAGTCAGAAAACAAAGTGGGAGTTCTGAACGCTTCAGATGTGTGCACAGCACAGAAAGAAGCCCCAGTGTTTAAATGTTTGAAGTGTAAAATAAGATGTGTGAGGTGGAATCAGTGACAGCAGCTGATATATAATCAGTGAAAGGAGTTTAACTAATGGCTAAACCAATCAAGTGTCAAAGATGAGTGTAAAGTCTGACTCGGAAACAGAGTCATGAAAGAACGACATTGTGCAGACTTTTTATTTTATCTATAGAAGGCAATATTTGAGTTTTAGATAAGATGTGTTTCTTTTAAATTAAAATATTTAATCTAGTGACCTAACCTTTCCTCGTGTCAAGTTCAAGTGCTAATTTGTGGCCCAGTCTGCACAGCAACGGAAATATCCTATTGAGTCAACATGTCCTGGAAAATAAACGAATTTACCTTGATTGAAAAAAAAAACATACAATTATTTGGGAATAAAAATAAATGTGTGCTACTTGGGCACTGCTGAATGAAGCAAGAACAGAGGATAAATTTCCGCTTGTAAAGCATCCAAAGCTTTTAATATCTCCACATCAAGTTGTGCGTGCAGTGTATAAACTACCGAAATAAGCAAACAACAGGTTGTGAAATATTCTCCTTGAAAACTAGCACTAAAAAATGGATAGGATGGAGTGTACCGAGCTTTTCCCCTCCAGACTCTTCCATCACCACTGACAGTACTATAATGACTCCTGTCTGAGCCCTGCAGGAGTCCTGACTTGCTTCTAGACAAGGAACTGTCATACAAAGCCCACATAGCAGCGGCAACTGGAGCATGGGGATGTCTCTCCCCAAAATCCATCAAATCTCCTCCATCTCTCCTCATCCCAGCTCTGCCCAGCTCTTTACTGAAACTTTAATCATCCTCCACCTTGACCACTGCAACACCTACTGGAGCCACGCTGCCGAAATATTGGTTTGAAATGAAAATCATCCCCAAGTTTTCCAAGCTCTGTATGTTCTACTACTTTCACCTTGAAATAGTAGAATATTAGACTAGTAGATGTTCATCCCCTCCAGCTTTATCAGGACAGCTTGATTTCAGAGTTGTCCCAAATATTTGATACCTTTGACGACATCCACCTCAAGGCTTAATCTGCCTCTGATATTATTTTTAAAGTGACACAGAAACTCTGGTCTATCGCTTATAATGCTCCAAATTTTAAATTGGCTGATTTTAATTGCACTGTAAAAAGTACTAGGTCTAGGCGATGTCTGCGATTCTCCAATCATAGATACATACACATATGTGACACCTTTTTCCTGTGTATGGATCTCAGCTGAGAGGAGGGAGACGAAGACGGAAAAAGAAGGTCGATGTCCTGAAGTGAGAACATGTCTTCTGCCCTTCAGCAATGTTTTAAGTGCTCTTCTTGTCAGTGTTTCAGCAGAACTCTGCTGATAACGAATGATACAACATCTTCCACACGAGTGTTTGTATGTTAAAAGGGAGTTTTTCCTTCCCACTGATGCAAAAGTGCTTGCTCATAGGGGGTCATATGATTGTTGGATTTTTCTCTGTATGTATTATTGTGGGGTCTACCGTACAATATGAAGCGCTTTTGGAGACTTTTGTTGTGATTTGGTGCTATATAAATAAAACTGAAGTGAACTGAATTGAAAGTTGTGATAGCACACCTTTTTTAAAGAAGTAAACAACAACTTACCAAACACATTAAAGCTATGTTAATATAAACGTGCCTGAATAACAATGAAAAAAAATATTATTGAAAAAAATCAAGGTTGGCATGATGGCATCGTGGGTAACACTGTAACCTCACTGGGTTCAAAACCATCAGCTGACTGAGGCCTTTCAGTCATTTTGCATATTCTCCCTGTACCTGTGTAGACTCTCTCTCTGGGTACTCTGGATTTCTTTCTATCTGCTTTTCTGCCTCTCTGTGTTAGCCTTGTGATAGACTAGCAGCCTGTCAGGTTATACCTCACCACGGGGTACCTTGTACTGTATGGCAGCTGGGATAGGATTCAACCACCCCCTTACTCCGAATTGGAGTTCGGAGTAAGGGGGTGGTTGAGTTTAATTGGAGTTTAATTGTAGTCGTGAGTGATATAAAAGCGCCCCCACCCCCCAAAAAAACCCACAAGAGTCTAGGTCATACCAGCATCTGTGGCCAGGAACTGAAAAACTATGGAGAGCAGCTGTGTGATATCTTAAAGTATATTTTTGCACAATCCCTTAAGCTGCAGAGGGTCCCCGAGCTCTGGAAACATTCCATTATTGTCCCGAATGTCAAAAGTAATCTACTAAGTTGTTAGACAAGTTCAGGCCCTTAGCTTTGACATCCATCCATCAATTCATCCAGTCATCCATTCATCTCATCCACTTATCCGGCTGAGGTTGCTGGAGCCTATCCCAGCTGGCATTTTTGGGTGAGAGCTGGGTATAGGGTCAATACATACCATCGCCGGGCTCACAGAGACAGACAACCATTCACACCCACATGCATGCCTACAGCAGACCTATCAGAATCAGAATACTTTATTGATCCCTAGGGGAAATTATTTTTCGTTACAGCGCTCCATTATAAACAAACATGAACAAAGACAGACAATACACTAACTAAGAATAGCATAATATATACATGCATATATATACATAAAAGTCAGTTCTTAATAAATAGCTGAAAACCTAGAATCACATGCTAACATGACATTCACGTCTTTGGACTGGAAGACTAACTGGAACGCTGAGAAAACCCACACAAGCACAAGGAGAACATGGCAAGTCCACACAAATAATTCGCTGCTCCACACAAATAAACATCTTGCTAACCACTGCACCAACTCCAGCTTTGATTTCTTTTGGCTATAAAACCATCCCTTTAATGCTTTTGCTGGAACAGCTAGAACTGTTACAGTTTGCATCTTGAGGGCCACAAACCTTATTCCAGATTCTTACTTATTGATTTTTCTTCAGCGCTCAATACCACCCCAGTCATTGCTGCTCACAGAGAGCCTCAATTATTGCTTTGAACTTGGTTTTGATCTTACCTTAATTGGGTGGATAACTGACTTTTTAACCACTTTTTAACCAGCAGGTTAGAGAGTGTGCGACTTAATGGTGTTCTCTACTTACCCACTGGTTGCCCTCAAGGTTGCTGTGTCTCCCCTGGTTATTACATCAGCACAAATCAGTGTTGCAGCAACCACCATGACAGAGCCATTAGAGAGTTTGCAGAAGATTTGATTTGGTTGTTGTGTCAGAAACAAAAGATCTGATCAATCATTTCAGAAAGTTGCCACCAAATTACTTTTAATGGGGTTTAAAACATTTTTTTTACCTCTTATATTTTAGATCTACAATTTTTTGTTTTGAGTTTTGAATCCTGTATTGATGATACCTCTGAATTGTCACATTTCTTTCTGTGGAAGATTCATCTTCGACTCCCTCTCGCAGAAGTTTTAATCATTTGGTTAGGAAACTTAAATATGTGTCATACCTGGATATTAAAAAGGCCTGTAAGATCTCAGTGAGGACTCAGGCAAACACTTGATCATTTCTTATTTGAGCTAACCCTAAGCTACACTACAGGGAGCTCGAGCTTTTGACCTCAGGTCACCCATTTAAGGTGCTCGTAAGGAGGACTAAAATTTTCTGTCTTTCTGATCTTGAGTTACACTCTTAAAAGCAGTTCACAAGGTTATTATCGTTAACGAAAACTAACGAAATAACGAAAACTAGAAGTGAAAAAACATTTTCGTTAACAGAAATAAAAATAAAAACAAAAAAAGGAAAACTAAATAAAACTGTAATGAGTGTTCACAAAACTAACTAAAATTAACTGAATTTATAGCAAAAATGTGTTTAGTTTTCGTAGATGTGTGTGTGTCATACAATAGTCAAGGGTGAAAATGAAGTTTAGTTTCCAGATTTTTTTCTTGCTGTCTCATTATGCCAGCAGGTGGTCAGTACGTTAGTCGAGTCGTCTGTGTTGCTGCTCCGTCCACGCGCAGAATCATGTCAGGAAAAGTCGGGAGAAAGCACCAGAGTCCAATTTGGGATTACTTTGAATATGACTCTGTTTTGGATAAAGCAAGTGTCTTGTAGTGGAAAGAGACAAATTATGAGGGACATTTCTAAAGGGAAAAAAATCCCACAAACCTTAAAGTGCACTTGAAAAGCTCACACAAGAAGGCTAACCTAGCTTACCTTGAGAAGGGAGCACACTCAACCCTCATCCCCAGAAAACAGAAGCTAACCCCAGGCAAGGCAGCGTGATGCATCCCGAGACAACAGGACTGGGATATCTACATAACTGTGTGAGTCAATTGCCTTCAAAAAGTTTATCAATTCACTTGAACCAAAATTACGAACACCCGGTGCTGCAAGAGTTAATAGTCTCATTGGGACCAAGATATACATTTTGTAGTTTCCTGGAATCAATGGTTGTTCATCTGCCTTTATTTATTTATTTAAAGAACCCATAGGTGGGAATGTGAGTTGTCTGTCTCTGCGTGTTAGCCCTGCGACAGACAGGCGACCTGTCCAGGGTGCAGGGTATGGTAGCTGGAATAGCAACATACCCAAGGATAAGCAGAAGAGCATGACTGATATGATGAAACTGGGATTTTGCTACACTTAATTATTGCAAACACAATTAAAACTATAACTGAAACTAATCAAAACTAAACTGAAACAAAGGATTTTGAAAAACAAAAAACTAAACTAAACTAGCAAACAATTGGTAAAAACTAATTAAAACTGATATAAAATTGAAAATCTGAAGTCAAAACTAAATAAAAATAAAAACTAATGAAAATTGCAAAACTATTAAAACCCTGGCAGTTCACATCCTGGCTACCTGGTTAACTTTCACTATGCTGACACATTGGCATATTTGTACTTGGTATTGATTTCCATTTTCCTTCATTAGCTTGGTGATTTATTGTTGTTGTCTCTTTGGACTGAATGTCGTTATGACGATCACTGCCGCTAAACAATAGAAATATGCCTGAACCTTACAAAGGCTAATGATTCGTGCTGCTGTGACACAACCTGGTCATCACTCCTCTTGCTTTGGAATGATCGCTACACTGAGCAGAAGAAAGAAGGTTATTTTTCTATGAAAGTACATCGTGTTCAGTATGTGTTCACTTGTTTTTGTGTTTTTGCCCAGTGGTTTATAATCACATGAGAAGGAACAGGTTCTACCATTCACTCATTTGAAGATCTTTTTGTGAACATGATGTGTGAATGGCTAAATGACAGTAAAGCATTAACTGTCATATATCACAAGTAACAATGTATTCAGCGTGTCTTCCTCACTTCGCACACCGTCTTCATCTTTTTGCATGTGGCACATTGATATTAGAATAGATCTCTTTGCCTACTGATGTCAGTGTGACCCAAAAGAGCGAATATCTTCCGCCACAGAAAAACAGAACATAGCTGAGACTGAAAACAGGTTCTAATGTCAACTAGGGCTGCCACAAACGATTATTTTGATAGTCGACTAGTCACCGATTATTTTTGCGATTAGTCGACTAATCAGATCATGCATCCATTGGACGTAAAACGTACAGCTTATTGCACCAGCATGCATCTGCTCTTATAGAACTATCATTAGCTTACAGCTTTAAGTGTTTAAGGTATGTGCTAACTAAAAATAAAGACAAGATGATAGTTTGTTAAATTTTAATGAAATTTTCAGATTGTTTCGGTGAAGTTTTCCTTGCTATCTAAAATATAACGGGACACCGGAGTATATTCTCCAGCATCTAACACTTCTGATAATCAGTTGTCTGCTTGACGTTTATTCAGCTGTGTAAAAACTATAACTTTTATCTCAGCCAAACCGATTTACTCAGGAACAAATAAAATACTAAAAAAAAAAAGCCAACAATAACATTTTGAAGTTATCTAAGTGACTTATATATGTTTAACCTGAGTAGCGAAAGACAGCGGTGGGTTTGAAAACAATTTTCCGAGAGTTCACGGGTTCTAGTGAGCCTTGCCCCCGGCTAGCTATCGAGCTAGTGGGTAACAGACGTCTCCGAAAACGTCAGAGCGCTTTTGAAAATATGTGGTGTCTTGATAAACTGAGCAGATATTTGAGGTTTACACGGTTACATTCTCGCCTGAAAATATGTTAAAAGTTTATTTTGTGATCCAGAAAGAATAATAAGAGCAATATTAAAACTAACTAGCTGCCGCCATTGTTGGAAACTGAGCAGGGCTGCGCTATGAATTCTGAGACACAGCTTCTTCTTCTTCAGGGTTTAACCGTCATGTCATCCTTTAACGGCAGCTGGCATCCTTGTACATGCAGTGCTGCCATCTTCTGTTTCAGTCCGTTATTACACTCTTAAATACTACTACTTATTCCTGCGTCTTTTGTGATCTTACAAAGCTTCAAAGGACGCGTCGACTATTAAATCAGTCGTCGACAATTTTGATAGTCGATGTAATCGTGACTAGTCGACTAATCGTGGCAGCCCTAATGTCTACTTAGTTACTTAATTGACAAAATCTGTTCAGCAGAATGCACACATATGAATACATATGTAGAGGCAGGTAGGTATAATAAAGTTAACTCCACAAAACAGGTATTCTCTATTGTGCATACTGCCATATTTACGTATATGTATTCTAATATAAGTAACCGCAAATAGTAAACTCAAGTAGTAAGCAATGGAAGATAAAAAAAAAATAGCTTCTTTTTCTTTCTTTTTTTAAAAAAAAATTGCATGAAAGCACAGTAACATCTTGGTTAAAAGTAAAGCTTTTGTGTATAATGCCACTGTTAGGAATGGAATTTGTGTTTGTTTGTAAATGTTATCCAAACATGGTACAATACAAACACTTTTTCCTAACATACTACATATCGCGCTGCTTTTTCATTGTCGGCAGCTTAACTGGCAGTGCACTGTTGTTTTCTTATTCTTAACAGTCTGTCTGAATCCATCTTCTAGGTGTGAATTTCTGAGTTTGTTGACTTTGGCCTTTTTATATTCAGTAGTTTGCATGCACACAACAGCTTCTTCTGCTGCTGAGCCCAGCTACAGCGATGCCAACACTTCTAATAATTTAGCATGTTTGTCTTCTCTGATCAAAAACCTTTCGCTCTCTGAGAATTCAACAGAAAGAATTCAACAAGGACATCCCTGATTTTTGGCACACAATACACTGGGCTTCAAAGCCTCAGTGCTAATCATAACACAGATTTACTTTAGAAGATATTCGGTCATACAGCATCAATAGAGAGCACATGCAAGAAGTGAATCAAAATTTGGCAGATGAGTGAAAAGCTCTGATTAGAATGAAATGACTGTGTAAACAGCATTGTTGACTAAACAAAGGGCTTCAGATTGGGATGACTACACAAAAGGCCACATCTTATTTTTTGCATATAGTGTTAATATTTCTGTATTATCATATTATCATTTATATTGATGAGCTTAAGAAAGTTCCTCAACTGACCCAACAAATTACCATGTGTAGCTTACCAACATAGCCAGTATGAGTGTCGTCTAATCTGATCTAATCTTAGAAAAATTATCTCGAGTCTTTTCTTTTCTTTTCTTTTTAAATTTTGCTGTAAATTTGCTGCTGTGCTTGGGATCATTGTCCTGTTGTATGACCCAATTTCCTAAGAGAGAAGAGTTCAATTTCCTAAGGCAGACAGACCTTCGTAATTTGTCTACACACATAGTTTGAGATGTTCGAAATTTGTTCACAAAGTATGAACAAATTCAAACATGACAATATGGATGAATCACTCGTTTGTGCAGTGAATGTTCATATGCACAGTTTATGTGCAGCTTTGTAAAGAAGAGGTCTATTGTTCCAGAAGTCTTTGTTCAGACACAATTTCCCTTCTGAACTTTTTAAGACAGAAAAGACTTCCTCCTCGTAACCTTTCCAAACAAGCCATACTTCATACTTAAACACTCTTTATCTAATTGTACTGTCATGAAATTTACCATTTAACATCCAAACTGAGGCCTGTAGATTCTGAAACGTAGCTCTTGCAGTTTCACAGTTCTGATCTCCTTGGAAGACGGGCAGCTGTCCTGAATATTGCCCACTTGTGAATAATCTTTCCCACTGCAGAGTTTCTTCAAATTGTTTGGAAATGGCCTTTCCTGGAGCAATCTCTTCTCAGAGATCATTGTTGATGTATTTCCTTCTTGGCATTGTGTCAACACACACCTGAATCCCCCAGACCAGTAAACTGACAAAACCTCTGCTTTCACGGAGGTGCTCACACTTGCTGATGATCAGTTCATCAAGAGCATTTGATTTTCAGCACCTGGCTGCTACCTACCCTCTTAATTCTTATAGAAACATTTCAGACATTGCGTCGACATTTTGTTCGTTTTTGTTAAATAAATACAAATATCACGTGTTGATCACTTGGAGTTATATCTGTCTAATTTTAAATCCTGCTGAGGATCAGATCAGCATTGTTTATTATATCCTGATATGTGAAACCTGAGTATAATAATTCACGAGTGTTTTTTGATCTGTAACCCCCCGATACATAATAACGACAAAAAAAATCACACCACGGCAGAATGACGAGAGTTGGTTAATTTATTTACTGAACAGGTAGCGAGCTTCAGGGTGGGCGATGCCAAAACAACAAACAAAACACACTAGAAAGAAAAACAGAGCTAACTTACCTCCCACGATCCCAAAACAAAATACAATTCTCTAACCTGTCTCCCTACCCGAAACAGGAGAAAAGAGGGGAATAAAAGAAAACGGCTTCCCACCCCTACAGCTACCAAGCCCAGGTACAACCCCTTTTTCAGCATTAATATTGCAGCCCCGTGCAGTCACACACCACGACGGTCCCCAGACACACAGCTCACGGGAAACCAGGAAGTCTGCTCGCCGACCCAGTCCAACCCCTTTTGTAGCTGGCCTCTTTCCTTCCTCCACCAATGGGTGGCCTCCACCTGGAAACAAGCTACACTGAATACAAATACAAACAATAACAACACCGTACCGCAAATAATGACCCTGGGTCATAACACCCCCCCACCTAAAATCAAGCATCTCATTAGAGAGATGCTAGACCTAGTATCAAAAACATTAAAACAAACAAACAAATCGAACACTTCCTAGGGGGGAAACCAGACTCATCAGTCACTGTCTGTGTCATCACTGATGATCCCCTGCAGGCTGGCCCATTCGGACATTTTCCTGCGACCTCTGTGGGTATTGTTTTCCTGATCACTGTCTGATTCCGAGTTTAGAGTGCGCTGATATTCAGAGGACGGACAGTCCTGTTGTTTCTGACTTGCTGAGGCACCCCTGCGTGTAGGTCGACCTTGTGTGGTAATGATGTTGTTGACATCAAGAGCAGCCAGTTCTTGAGCTTGCTCTCTCTTCATTCTGACCTTTTTCCATTTCTGAATAGTTGGCTGACCATGTACACCAAGCTCTTCAAGCTCCTTCTTCAGAACAGCCACCTGGGAGCGGCAGTCCTCCAGCAGCTTCTTGTAATTTCTCCTCACGCCGCAGAGGGCAATATAACGTTCAAGCCTCGCCACCGATTTGTCATCAGACTTTGGTTTTCTGGTGCTCTCATCTTTCTTCACACTCTTCTTCATCTTTTTATCATTTGTTTTATCAGTCTTATTTTCTTTTTCATCTTCCAAAGAAGGTAGTGATGAAACTGAGTCTGGGTCACTGGTTTTCTCTTCCACTTTTGTATCTTCTTTTTCACTGTCAGAAGACTCGTCGCTCCTAATTTTGTCACTCGTTTCTGACTTGCAGTCTCCATCTGATTCGTTTCCTGCATCACTCAGTGGTGTTCTCCTTCCTTCATCTTTACTGCTGGTTACTGTCTCGACGTTCATTCTCACCATTTTCTTTGGACTGTCACTGCAGTTGCTTTCCTCACTGAGTTCCTCATCAGAAGACTCGTCACTGTCAATTTGACGATTTTCATTTCTCTTTTGTTGTGATTTTTTCACCTCTGGCTCTTCACCATCAGCTTGAGATTTGGCATTTTCTTCATCATTGCTGCTTTCTTTACTTTCTGTTTTGTTGTCCTCTTGAACCTCAGATTCTGATGATGAGCTTGAATGATTATTTTGTGATTTCTTTGCCGGGATTCATCATCACTCTCACTCATGACCTCGTCATTTCCATTTTCTCTTTTCCTTTTGTTCTGGAGCTTCTTAGTCTCTGAGTCACTTTCACTTTCATCATTATCCTGCATTTTCATCAGTTCCTCTTGCACCACCTGTTTCATGAAAGTTTTTACTTTTGGCCTTAATGAGTCACATTTGTTGTGTGTCTGATATCTCTTTTTTAAAATTCCCAAGGTCAGCGTGCTCAGGTCTGCCTCGTCACGGAGTTGACCACACACAAACCTGCGGATACCTGCTGCCTCCTTCTCCGACACCATACTAAAAACCTTCGCCGTCCCACCATCTACCCCCGGAACAGAACTATCATGCGGCTCAGAGCCGTCCGGAAACATTTCAGATATGTCCACCTCACCACCCAAGCGACGAGCTTGAGCACGAGTAACCACACATGCCGGATAAACTGTGGGGTCACCCAGCTCCGACGGGAATTGGCATAACCGATCCGAAGTAGGACACTCAATAACTTCCGGCATAGCCGGAAACACTTTTCCCCCGGCCAAGTCATTTCCCAAAACAAGATCAATGCCTTCAATTGGCAGCTGATCTCGAACCCCCACCCGCACAGCGCCCGATACGAAGGACGAGGTCAAAGTAACCGTATGGAGAGGCATGCGTAAAAGACTCACCTTGATACCCCACACCAGCAAATCAGAACCACAGTACGACTGCTGAGAGAAAGGCACGACTCCATGCCGCGCCACCGAATGCTTCGCCCCTGTATCCCTCAAGATGGTGATCGGAACCCGGTCCCCCGCATCACCAGACAACGATAAAAACCCCGTCGAAACAAACGGTCGAAACACCTCATCTATCCCCCGCGGAACGACGCCAACCGGCATTAAGCTAGGGCGGGTTACCGCGGAGCAACACTGCACGGCCCCCCCCGAAATGTCGGCCCGCACCCCCTCCCTCGCCCTCAGCACGGGACAAGGAGCAACGAGATGACCGAGCTCATGACAAAAAAAACATCGGCGGTCCCCAGCGGCCACCGTAGGGCTACGCCGCGAGAGCGGGGGAGAACGCCCCCCCCCCACCTCCGGCAAAACTCTAGAACCCCGACGTAACGGAGGGGAAAAACCCCTCTTGTGCGTCAAAGCAAACTCATCTGCCAGAACCGCCGCTTTCGCGAGGGAAACGACCTTCTGCTCGTTCAAATAAACAACCACCCGCTCCGGCAGACACCCCTTGAAATCCTCCAATAACATCAACTCCTTCAACTGTGCAAACTCCTTAACCTCACTAGCCTGGCACCACCGATCAAAGAGCAAACCCTTCTCGCGCGCAAACTCCACATAAGTCTGATCCCCCCCCCTCACACACTGCCGAAACTTCTGACGGTACGCTTCAGGCACCAACTCAAAAGCACGCAATACGGCAGCCTTAACCACACCATAATCTAAGCTCTCAGATGCTGACAGGCTAGCCCACACCTCCTGAGCCCTACCCACCAGCCGACACTGCAACAGCAAAACCCAGACCTCCTCCGGCCACTTTAACGCGGCAGCCACACGCTCAAAAGCAGGAAAAAACGACTCCACCTCTGATTCACAAAAGGGCGGCACCAATTTAATGTGCCTCCCAACATCAAAATCCTGACGGAGAGCCGGGGCGGGACCAGGCGCCGGCGGCGCAGGGAGCACAGAGGGCGCAGGCGTGGGCGGTGTAGAGTCAGGGGCACGCGGTGGAGGTCCGCGCTCCAACTCCAACGCCCTCACCCTCAAATGCATCGCTTCTACCTCCAACCGGTGACTACTCAACTCCACCTCCTTAATGCGGAGCAACAACTGGAGCTCCTCCGCCGACGACCCCACCACCGGAGCAGGAGGAGCCACAGAGGGGGCGGCCACAGGAGGAACAGACAACGGAGCCAACGGCTCCATAGCCGCCCCGCCTGTCCCACCAACAAGCGGCACGCTCGACAGCAAACCCCGCTCGCTCAAAGCCACCGTGACAAGCTGTCGCAAATCATCCTTTTTCACCCCCGCCGGCGCTCGCACATCAAAACGGCCCGCAATAAGCAGCAAATCCTCCCTCCGACACCGACTCAACTGCTGCAAGGAAGGTGCCTCGGCAAACTTATCCACATCAAACTCCATCCGCGGCCACCCACACAAACAACCCCCAAAAACACAAAAAAAAAAAACCACACACCCACACGAACCCCACTACACACAAACGACCCCGAAATCCCTCAAACGGACAAGCCCCCATTTATGTTACACACCGGCCTCACTTCGCACAACGTCTTCATCTTTTTGCGTGTGGCACATTGATATTAGAATAGATCTCTTTGCCTACTGATGTCAGTGTGACCCAAAAGAGCGAATATCTTCCACCACAGAAAAACAGAACATAGCTGAGACTGAAAACAGGTTCTAATGTCAACTAGGGCTGCCACAAACGATTATTTTGATAGTCGACTAGTCACCGATTATTTTTGCGATTAGTCGACTAATCAGATCATGCATCCATTGGACGTCAGCCAAACCGATTTACTCAGGAACAAATAAAATACTAAAAAAAAAAAGCCAACAATAACATTTTGAAGTTATCTAAGTGACTTATATATGTTTAACCTGAGTAGCGAAAGACAGCGGTGGGTTTGAAAACGATTTTCCGAGAGTTCACGGGTTCTAGTGAGCCTTGCCCCCGGCTAGCTATCGAGCTAGTGGGTAACAGACGTCTCCGAAAACGTCAGAGCGCTTTTGAAAATATGTGGTGTCTTGATAAACTGAGCAGATATTTGAGGTTTACACGGTTACATTCTCGCCTGAAAATATGTTAAAAGCTTATTTTGTGATCCAGAAAGAATAATAAGAGCAATATTAAAACTAACTAGCTGCCACCATTGTTGGAAACTGAGCAGGGCTGCGCTATGAATTCTGAGACACAGCTGCTTCTTCTTCAGGGTTTAACCGTCATGTCATCCTTTAACGGCAGCTGGCATCCTTGTACATGCAGTGCTGCCATCTTCTGTTTCAGTCCGTTATTACACTCTTAAATACTACTACTTATTCCTGCGTCTTTTGTGATCTTACAAAGCTTCAAAGGACGCGTCGACTATTAAATCAGTCGTCGACGATTTTGATAGTCGATGTAATCGTGACTAGTCGACTAATCGTGGCAGCCCTAATGTCTACTTAGTTACTTAATTGACAAAATCTGTTCAGCAGAATGCACACATATGAATACATATGTAGAGGCAGGTAGGTATAATAAAGTTAACTCCACAAAACAGGTATTCTCTATTGTGCATACTGCCATATTTACGTATATGTATTCTAATATAAGTAACCGCAAATAGTAAACTCAAGTAGTAAGCAATGGAAGATAAAAAAAATAGCTTCTTTTTCTTTCTTTTTTTTAAAAAAAATTGCATGAAAGCACAGTAACATCTTGGTTAAAAGTAAAGCTTTTGTGTATAATGCCACTGTTAGGAATGGGATTTGTGTTTGTTTGTAAATGTTATCCAAACATGGTACAATACAAACACTTTTTCCTAACATACTACATATCGCGCTGCTTTTTCATTGTCGGCAGCTTAACTGGCAGTGCACTGTTGTTTTCTTATTCTTAACAGTCTGTCTGAATCCATCTTCTAGGTGTGAATTTCTGAGTTTGTTGACTTTGGCCTTTTTATATTCAGTAGTTTGCATGCACACAACAGCTTCTTCTGCTGCTGAGCCCAGCTACAGCGATGCCAACACTTCTAATAATTTAGCATGTTTGTCTTCTCTGATCAAAAACCTTTCGCTCTCTGAGAATTCAACAGAAAGAATTCAAGCCATACTTCAAACTTAAACACTCTTTATCTAATTGTACTGTCATGAAATTTACCATTTAACATCCAAACTGAGGCCTGTAGATTCTGAAACGTAGCTCTTGCAGTTTCACAGTTCTGATCTCCTTGGAAGACGGGCAGCTGTCCTGAATATTGCCCACTTGTGAATAATCTTTCCCACTGCAGAGTTTCTTCAAATTGTTTGGAAATGGCCTTTCCTGGAGCAATCTCTTCTCAGAGATCATTGTTGATGTATTTCCTTCTTGGCATTGTGTCAACACACACCTGAATCCCCCAGACCAGTAAACTGACAAAACCTCTGCTTTCACGGAGGTGCTCACACATGATCAGTTCATCAAGAGCATTTGATTTTCAGCACCTGGCTGCTACCTACCCTCTTAATTCTTATAGAAACATTTCAGACATTGCGTCGACATTTTGTTCGTTTTTGTTAAATAAATACAAATATCACGTGTTGATCACTTGGAGTTATATCTGTCTAATTTTAAATCCTGCTGAGGATCAGATCAGCATTGTTTATTATATCCTGATATGTGAAACCTGAGTATAATAATTCACGAGTGTTTTTTGATCTGTAACCTCTGTGTGAGGTCTGATTAACTGATTAACTACTGCTCTCATTGGTTATAGGTATTGGTCAATCACATCTGATTCACTGTTCACACTGAATGCAAATAACAGTACTCGTTGACTCTATAGATGCTTTAAATAGTATCCACTCAAATGTTACACTTTGGCTTCATAATTGTATCCTGAGATGTCCTGTGTTTGTTGTATTTGAGTTTTAAGTTGATAAGTTAAAAAAAAAAAAGGCATAAGGGAAATCATTTGTGCTAAAGTTTTTTTTTTTCTTTTTACAAAAATTATTTACAGATGATGAAAGCAAAAAGTTGTTTCATGCGCCCTGCTGTTCCTTTTAGTTAGAAATCTAGCATTAAAATCACAGCTCACTGGCCAGATGATTTATGTGAATAAGCGACAGCCGCCAGGGACGCAAAAGGAGACAGCGCTCCTTCTGCCGTCACAGGGGAAAATTAGCCATGGGATATTTAATTAAGTTGACAAAGGCTGTAAAGATATTCTATCTGGACAAGAATATCTCTCGTTTCTTTCCCACCTGTCTAACTATATGCTGTTAAATATCAATACCATACTGGACCGTTGCCATTAATCTACAGCTCTATTTCCAACTGTCATGATGCTGAGCGAAAAGGAGAGAAGCAAATGTTCTTGTTTCACTGACTGCCTTCTTATATCAAGATCATGTTGTCCTTTGTCCGAATCATCTATTATTTTTGAGGCTCGTTACAAAGCTTGTACTTATCAACAATTTGACAAAAGGCTGTAACATTTGGGCCGTCACATGGACTCAAAATATAAATATTAATTCCACTGCTTTGGGGATCGCTGTTTAGCATATGAAACAGTTCTCTGTTGGGGCAGTCAATTTGTCAGTCAGCTTCTTTCAAAAGCCACTCAGCCTTTGATTGCAATCATTCAACACTTACTCTTCATTTCCTCAATTTGCCTGTGATCTCTGGCATTTCATTTATTTAATCAGAGCCAAGACTGTAGCGCTGACAAAGTGGGAACAGAGTGAAACTACAAGTAAAGCTGAAAAAATGTCCAGGGACCTTAAAAATACACAAGACAAGACAGTAAAAATGCAAAAATGTGTGTGTTCAAGTAAGCAATGTGGCAAAATATGACCTATAACCTTTCCAAATCAAAACTACACAAGCAACAGTTTGACTCTAATGTAAGCACAGCGGCATAAAACAGGTGTGAACGGGTGTGCCTAATAAAATGAACAAGTTTATCATATAACAAGCAGGTTTAAGGCATAAATAAATTATAAATATAAAGTAAATAGAGAGTACTTTGTTTGCAAAGGAAGACTTCAGAACAAAACCATGATAGCTTCTTGTGGCTTAAGTATAATGGGCGTTATTACACTCAAAAAGCAACACAAATACAGACAGTGTTATTAAATGATATCAACTGCAAGGCATCAGCTCCAAATCCCAACCAGTCTGTGAGCGTATACAGGCTTCAGGCGTACATGTCTGGGTGTGCTTGTATGCAAGAACAAAGGGAGAGAGAAATGAGCAGCCACAGACCGTCAGAAGTGGGAATGAAACAGTGCAGGTGTAAGTGGATGGGGTTTTAGAGCTAAGTGGAAAAGTTTGGATTCCTGTGAGACTGTTTTTATATCTCCTTTCAACACTAGAGTCAAAATACCAAAGCAGCGATCCATGACTTGTTAGTAAAAGGAAAGATAGACAAGCATACCAAATCTGATGTGAAACCACTTCACAGCGAGAAGAAAAGAAAACACTCAAAAGTTTGATTTAGACGCTAAATCGTTAATCAAAATTGCATTGAAGATACAATATTGAAAATCTAATAGCACAAAGTACTAATGCTCTTTTTCTCTATATGCCATGTCTTTGTTAGTTTTCACTTGATCAGGCTTTGAAAATACTATACTAAAAAAAAAAAAAAAAAAAAAAAAAAAGAAAATACTATACTAAGCACTGATAAAAGTAATTAAAAGTACAGGTGTGGCAGTTTGGCAGTTTTGTAAGTAACAAAATAATTAGAAATACCCCAAATTAAAAGCTAATGTTCAACTCTATTTTTAATATATAGCGTCCTGTTTGTTTAAAAGAAAATCAGCCACACAGTGTTTTCCATCATCTTGCAGACCACAACTGTTCAAATCGGCTAGCGACTGGTGCCATATTGAACAGCAGCATTGACGTCTGTCTGCTGCAATAAAAATGCAAAACTTGTTTTCCCTTCTTTTTTTTCTTTTTTTTCTTTTTGGCCTGTCCCGTTTGGCTCTTTTGCCATCAGAATTATTGTCTAAAGGCAAAGAAAGATGCCCAACGGATTTACTTTACCAAATTGACCATCCCAGCCTTGCCATAATGGTCCATTTGATTCACCTTTTATTGTTTATTTTATTTTCACTTACTGAATATTGGACAGACTTGACTGGGGGAAAGAAGGGGAGAAAGAAAGAGGGAAAGAGAAACAGCTGAGAAGAGGGACGGGGGAGAAGGGCAAAAACCAAAAACCAACAGAATGAGCAGAAAAAGAAAAAAAAAGAAGAAAAAAAGAAAAAAAAAAGCATATATCAATCACCTGGGTCACCTGCTGAGAAAGAAAAAAGAAAACAAGCAGAAGAGAACAAGAGTAATAGAATAAACAACATCACAATGATATATGGGAATATGACAGTAAATACTAAATGTTAAACATTATTGTGCAGCACATAAGATCAACAGAACAGTGTGCTTTGAGGTAGGAGCCAAAAAAAGGGTGTAGTTTGTGGGTGTGATCACCCGTGTGTACACCTGTGAGCATGGACGCATTTGTTTTTTGTTTTTTAAAAGGTTCCTTCATGTAATGATCTGCTAGAGGGTGTGGGGGGGCCACAGCCCCGTCCTCCAGGGCATGAAGCAGGTATGGAGGAGATCAAAACTCCAGACATCCAGAGGCCCCCAGAACACAAGAGACCAAGGAAGACCAACAGAGGGGCAGCCACGCCACTGTCCCAGAAAGAGCTGAGGAGAGTCCCAGATGAGGGCTCACTCAGCAGCCGCGGAGCAGAAACCAGGGGGAGTTGCAGTGACGCGCCCGTGAGCTCCGCCGGCAGCCAGCCGTGCCTGAGTGACCAAGCCCCAGGCCGAGAGGCCGGGGGCACCCCACCTCCGAAGTGGCCGGAGCAAGCCCCAGGCTCCAGGCCCCGATAAGCGGCCGCCAAGGAGTGAGCCGGTGTGTACCTGGACGCCCATCCCCGGACACAAAGAACCACCAACGCACCGATGTCTGAGGGGGTCCGCCACTGGCAGGGGAAGTGGTGGTAGGGGGAGATAGGCCTCCAAACCTTGGAGGGCCTAAGATGTCCTCAGAGAGGTGGCGCCTGACACCCAACCTGACATATAGACACAGACATACAGGCACACACAGATACAAACATCCATTCCCACCCTCATGCTCTCATATGCACTTACTCCACACTCAACCAACGTGGAGACAGACATAAAGAGACGCTGTACACACGATCACACTCCCCAAGCGTACTCTAAGCCCCGGGTCTAGGTACCCTTGCCCCTGGAGGGGGGGAACTGCCCCCAGACCCAGGTGGTGTTACCCTTTTCCCTGCGGTGGGGGGAGGCAGACCGCCCCGACTCCGCAGCAGCAGGGAGGCCCCACACTCCAGACCGCAGTCGGACGGCCAACTCCTCCTCCTAGCCCCCCCGCTCCAGCAGGTCGCAGAGAATGGGGGTGAGAGAAGACTCCAAACCTCCCTCCACCCGCTCATTGTAGTGTTGATGCATGTGTGTTCTAAGGTGCATTTAAAACCCAGGAGGGCATGGAGCTACCTGCCAGAGAGCAGCAGGTAAGCGCATGGTCCCTCCTGCTGGCCCTCAATGTCTACGTGTATTTAACATTGAGAGGTGGGCAACGACGCCAGGGGTGGGGTGTACACCCTGATGGTACTTTGGATTCCGTGTATCGTGCCCACCCCCAAGATCCTATATGTATGTGTAATGAGAGTGTGAGTAATGTGAATGTCTAAGTTGTGGGATAAAATTGAGGCAGAGGCAGCCAGAAGGGGACGGGGGGGGTGGCCTCCTCTGCACCCTGGTGACATACCCCTACTCCAAGGTCCTGCATGTGTGGGTGGTTGTGGTGGAGCGGGAAGAGGGAGGCAGCTGGAGATGGGGAGGGAAGGAAGGGAGGGGCAAGTGACCCCTCCCTGGGGCCAGCTCGTTTGTTTTCCAGCTTGTTTTCCCTTCTTAAAACTATCGCCCCATTGTTTCACGAATTACAAAGCCTTTCTTTCAGGGAAATTGTGTTTTCGATGAAGACGGTCCAAACAGGCTTGTGTGAACACAGTTCCCCTTTGCACATTTGCAGCCGTCTCGTGGGGGTAAAGGTAACGAGACTGTCAGTCACTGGCTTGGCTTGATTAGATGTATAAGCACACCTGTCTGGTGAAAGCATACTGTACTTCTATACTGATGTGTATATATGAATACAAATGGCATATGAGCGGCGGCCCAGGGAGTCCACGAGACTGTGAGTTGACAGCCTGCCTGAATAATGCTAATCATGCTTCGCCATATTGTTTAAACCCTCACAGCATACATAAACATGTTCAGGCCGTACACCAAGAATAAAACACTGAGAATCAGCAGCAATGAAATTCATAGTAAAATAATATAGCTGCAAATCTGGAGTGAGGGTTAAAGGATATTAGAGTGATCAGATGTCACAATGGCGACGATGACTGATCACTGGGGTCAGGAAGTTTTGAATGTTCACATCATCTTTTTCTTTTCACTAGTGTGTGTATGTGTGTAAAAACAAAAAAAACAAAAAAAAAATCCCAACACTGCTGGAGTCTTTCTTAAAAGAGGCTCCCTGTCAGAGTGCGTCTCCGCCGCCATGAAACTGAGTGACAGCAGCAGACATGTGGCCATCGGGTAGCAAAACAAATCTCGACAGTTTGGGTTTGGGGAGCACGAAGATGCTTGTCAAGTGCGTGCATGTCCGTGCGGGAGGATGCATTATACTTGCTAGATTCAACCTGATACTTTGATATTTTAACAAACAAAAAACTTCAGTTTATTCAAACTTGATTCTTCTTTGTATTTCATTTATTTATTTTTATAATTTTCAGTTAATGTCTCACCAATGAACTTTCTGAAATCTGAGAAATATGCAAGATTTCTATCAAAGACTTTCATCAGGTCATAAAGATGTAGTCGTAAATGTAGTCAACACTTTCATTTATCTTTGCACAGAAATTACTAATTAACTCAAAGTTATCTGTCAGTTTTAGTAGTGTTTACATATTACAATTTGACATTTTTGGGACATGTGCTGATTGACCTTTTGCAGAAACTCAGACTATCCCCAGGATACAAACCAAGGCAGTCCAAAGAAAAAACAGAATATGCCTCCCAGAACTTCTTATGCTCACTTATAAGAATGATGCACTTGGTTTATTATTAAGCAGACAACTGTGCAGCTCCCAGCAAAGGGACTCTCTGCTACATAAGTTCAGTTAAACTTATCTCAGGGACTGCTGGCTATAATTATATTAACAAAGAGGCCTAAGAATAGTACTGACCTTCTAATTTAACTCTACGTAAAGACACTGGTAAGTTAATTTTCCCAAAATGTCAATCAATTGCTTTAACTTGCTGAGTGTAATGTTATTACAGATGGGAATGTAGGCTTATGTTACAAAAATGAAACCCAGAAGTAGATGTATTGACTATATAGTGAGCATTTTATCCCCCAGAATCCTCCTCTTCCAACAGCAAAAGGAGGGAAAATGTCCGACCACAATGTCTCATCACAGGAAATCGCCGGCTTATTAAGGTCTTTCTTTTCCACGTCTTTTCTCCCATTGTCTCCAGGTAAGCGGGATCAATGCGTCGATGAGCAGGAAACGTGAGCAGCGCGTGCTATTCATGGTGGTGATTATGGTGATGTGCTACCTAATATGCTGGCTCCCTTATGGCATCATGGCCCTACTGGCCACCTTCGGCCCACCGGGCCTGGTCACACCGGAGGCGAGCATCATCCCCTCAGTCCTTGCCAAAACGAGCACGGTCATCAACCCAGTCATCTACGTCTTCATGAATAAACAGGTAAGAGGAGGGAGGGCTGAGGCTGGGGTCAGTACCTTTTTCTATTTCGCTGTCAAAAAGTGGCAGCCGGAGGTCTTCCTGCCCACTGAGGCGAATGATTATTTCAAGGTGGATTAAAATAATAGAAATTACTCCTTGTTTTCTATTCCTGTCAGGTGAGTCAGTGGCTTCTTGACACTGAATAAACTAAATTATGTACTTGTGTGTGCATGGTGAATAAGAAGGTCTTTGAATCTACCTTTTTTTCTAACATATTTGACGAACTCTGCCAACTCGGCTTGTTCGTCTAAATAAATAACGTCTAAATAAATAATAGACATTGTGATGAGCTAATGAAAACCGAGTGCTTACATGTCTGTTTGTCACGTCAGAGGGGGGTATTTGCAGTGTCGTGCAAGTACCCGTTTTATCAGGTGTTCGTCATTAAAATTGTAAAAGATCTCATTTAATCTTGGCCCACGCTCACGTGAGGCAATATGATGAGACCCTTTGGGTGTTAACTGGGAGCAATTATGTCTTGGTCTTATTTGCTTTTATACTTTAATTACTGTTAAGTTGCCCGTGAGAAGAATTAATAAAGCTCACCTCAGGAGCCTACAGTGTGTCATATGACCCTCATAGCTCATTTCCTTTTACTGTGTTTTCTATTTGTGCTGCGCTAAAGTTCCAATCGGCTGTAACCTCTTCTATCCCGGCTTACTTTTTGCAAAGCAAGAAGTACATAATGCATGGAGACTACCCAACAAAATAACATTTTTAAACAGTCAATACCTGAGCTGGTCTGCTTCAGTGTGATTGTTCTGGTGTGATTTTGTCAACTTTTTGATGCAATATGAAAAATTTTGTTTTGACCAAAACAATAAATAAACTGTCAGCGATCAGTGGTGTGTGAAATTATAGAAAATCACTTAGTTCTAATGGCATCACTCCAAAGAACAAAAGAAAATTGGGAAATATATTCTAACCTAAATGTGTTTGTTTTTATTTTATTTTGTTTTATTTAGGATCCGATTACTGAGAGTAGAAAAACTGGCTGAGAAGCATTCAGGACCGTTACAGTTGTGGTCACATACAGTACATTTGCCAAATTTAAGTGGAAGCAGGAGAGCAAAACTCATAACTATTCATCTGTCAGGAACTGACAGGAATACAGAAACTTTGCCGGCGTCAGCGTGGGCTCTGCTCGTACTTTTTGACTGGAGGGCCAAAGACATAGGGGGAAAGGATGAAAGACAGAAGACACTGAGGACTGAGAAGAGAACCAAAGATCAGAAATGTTTGTTTTCCGTGTGTCAGTGGCCCAACATTCAGAGAATCTCTTCTGATTATAAACTAGCTGTACATATTCAATGATTAAATACTATGGCACACAAAGAAGTTTACATCCAAATAAATAATCAAAGTAAACCTTAAAAGTAGTTTCACATTTGTCATGCAGCTGTTGTTGTTTTGTGTTATTTAATTAAACCCACAGACCAACAGTAAACGCTTATGTTATTGTTGAGTGATGCAGTACTACTTTTTTATCGAGCAGTGTCATCCCGGGCATGACCGAGCTCAGAGCCCAGTGCAATAGTTGAACTGGATCTTAGATTCTTCTTCCTTAAGTGAAACTTTTTGACCAGTAGGAACCAATACTGACACAGTTTACCCCGACGAATGTGACTGGTGGGGATGTTTTTGTCAGCTGATCATTTCTGGGTGCTTGGCTTGGCCTTGTTTGCTGGTGTGTTCTATTGTTTGTGCTAAAATCACACTCAAGTTTTAAATGTTTAATTCATTGGTTGTATAAATGGTTGAGGCATAGAGCTATAGAGACATTCCAAAGCATCGCGATGGCTCACTTGTTCATAGTGTTGGTTAATCTAAATAACAATTTAGTTTTACCTCATTTTAATAAATTGGACACTGACAGATTGATTTGTGTTGCTCTTGGTAGATTACATGAGTCAATACTGAAATTAGCTGATTCTGACAGAGCTGTTTTAATGTGTACATTAATGGCAGGGTTAGTTCCATAAATAGTTGGACTATTTATGAAAACTTTTTGTAGTTTTGCCTCTGCATACCAGTACAGGGGGTTTTAAATCAAATAATTAATTACTAGCTATATTTTTAAAAGACTAACATTTTTGTAGTTTTAGAGTTAAACCTGGCAGTCTTCTTACCAAAGAACATTTGGATTGTTTGACAATCCACTGTGGTGGTGTACAGAGGCAAACTACAACAAACTACCAGCTATGGAACAATACTTTCCACAATCACTGGTGCATTTTTGCATTTGTGGTCTCTCCCTAATTTCCCCCGTTAGGTGAGCGGTCATGTCAAAGTAACATCCACACGAATAGATACGCCAGAATGCCTCGTATTTTTATTCACCTCACATTAGTTATATTTTTACTGTGCTCCCAAAGTTAACTCTAAATTTCAAGTTTACTTTATTCTCCACCTTCCTTATCAGGGTTCTCTCTCAACTCAAGCTCTCTGTGCAAACAATACATTTAAACTCAAGATTTAAGATGTTTTGTTCGTTTCTGAAACATAGTTCATCATCGTGAGCATAAATAGGAGAAGATAAGCGAGACTGTCTCACTGAAGCAGACTGATAAAACTTATTTTTCTTTCTCAATGAAAAGCATTATGCTATGTAAGGCTTTAGCCCTCTCAGGATATCTATGTGCAGTAGATCCTGAGATGTACTATACAAAGAATTATATGCAGTGCAGTATATTGGAGAGCCTTTCAAAGTGCAATACTTTTTCTCAGGCTTAAACTTTCCTTACTGGAAAGTTACTGTGTTACTGCCAAGACTTATTTTACTGTGGAGTTGGAAATCTACTGAAAAAGCATACAAACTCAATATGCTGCTGTCATCTGGAGATACTGCATGCTTCTCCTTACATGTTACATCAGATGCTGAGGCCACCGCCACAGCTAACTGACCTTACAGGGACATTTTAGCCGACACGTCATCAACTTCAACTTCCCCTGGGAGGGAGCCAGTGGGAGAGAATGAAACCAAATGTCCTGTATGTCATTTTCAGTCTTCAATTCCTCCCAGCCCATTACTATGGAAACTGTGAGTTGAGGCGAGTTGAAGACTAAAAATGCTGTACAGATACAAGGATCAGCTGGTTTGTCCCGTCAACGATCAGCTCTGCTCACAGCCGAGACCCCCGGGGTGGTTTAAAAAACAGGGATTATGGGTAAGTTTAATCATCTGTTTATTTTTTAATCACTACTTGAAAATAAACTTGTGAATACTCGTGAATACACTGCTTTATATATAGACCAATCCAAAAATATCTGTATATTGTCACAATTGTCACGTTTTCAAAACTAAAACCTGAGTATGATTTTATTTGACTGACATAAAAATAAAAACTAGGCATTTTTAAAAAGTGAACTAATGACACCAGACTGTGTACTTGGAAAAATATACTAAAACAAAATAAAGATATACAGGAACTGTCACTTGTGTAGCATCTTGTACATGTTACAGCGCTTTAATGCAAAGAGAAAATACATACATTTTCAATGTTAAACATGAAAAACTGAAAAGATGGTGATTGAAACAACTAATAGATCATTGCAGTCTTTGAAGTCCTTACCTCATCTCTTAATCCAACAATAAGTTGTGTAAAGACCTAACCTTGTCATTGTAGACAGGGATTGCATGCATCCATCCATCCATTCGCTTCCGCTTATCCTTTTCAGGGTCATGGGGGGCGCTGGAGCCTATCCCAGCTGTCTGAGGGCGAGAGGCAGGGTACACCCTGGCCAGGTCGGCAGTCTGTCGCAGGGCTAATCATAGACACAAACAACCATTCGCACTCACAATCACTCACTATGGGAAATTTAGAGTTTCCAATTAACCTAACCCCACTAACAGCATGTCTTTGGACTGTGGGAGGAAGCCAGAGTACCCAGAGAGAACCCACACAAACACAGGGAGAACATGCATGTATGTTAGGGTAAATTATATGTGTAATGGTGTTATTGCCTCAGTCCAGCCCCATAAGTACCAAGTCACACTTCTTGATGTTAATTTTAAAACAATCAAGAAAGACAACAAGGACCAACTAGGCTCAAAATTCAAAACAACTGTAGAGGTTTGTTTCCTGGTTATGAATATTTTGCTGATCTCCTGGGAAGAATTCATTCAGTGACGCTCTACACAAACTCTACACAAACTCTACACAAACTGATTTCCTGCAAAATTGAATTTGCAGGAAATCTAAAATGTTCCTACCTTTTCACCTCAGAGTGAGGATATGACTGATTTACAATATAAACCAAGATCAGCCTCTGCTGAATTGGTGATGTGCCAAAAATGTTTTCCCAAATATCATTCTATTCACAAGTTCTTATGTGAATGAATCATTGTTTTTCCAGCTCCAACCCTCTGATTTTTTAATACAATCTATGCTTTGCATTGTAATTCATAGCACTGGGGAGTTTCCTGGATTAAGTCAAGCAAATGTCAAATGAAGCAGAAGGTATCTGCTGATGGCTATCGAAGAAGCTTCCTGACATTCACTCACCTCATACAAGTCCCTTAAACTACGAGACTGTCTTCTGTAATGTAGAAGAATGACTGACTGCAGTTTAACTCTTCTGAAACTGTGGAGAGAGCACTGCAAATGTTTTGATGTATGTCATACAGAGAATTCAGTTAAAATCTATCTATTTGGGTCTATCCATTTTCCATCTAATCCTCCAATAAGAATGTCATTCAATACAAATGCCACATATTTTTGGAATGTGCTGGACCTTTACAAACACAGACAATAAAGATCTGTCCTTTAGGAAAAAACTACTCTCATGTACAGTCACAGCAAAACTGAATAACATTAAACCCAAGACAAAGTCTGATGTTTTTAAGAGAAAGTTGAGCTCCTCTTTCCATATAATATCCGCTCAGTTCACAGGGTTCATCATCATCCACACCTGCTCTAACCAGTCTGAGATGACTCTTCATAAATTCTCTGCAGCCCTTTCTCTCTGAAATATTCTGTCAGTGCATCTTGTTCCTTCAGTCTCCCTGTCATGCTTTATTTAGTTATCTGTCATTATCTTCACCTTTCTCCTGACCTCAACCTTGATGCCTCTGTGCCCTAATTTACTTCATACTTTAGCATTTGTTTGTTGTCTCCATCTTTCTCTCTCCCGTCCTTCTAGCCCTCATCAGTGTGGTGTTTGGACAGCTGAGGGAAGTGGGGAGTGTGCATCAACATTACAGAGAGGTGCTGATCATCTTGTTTCTTTACATCTCCTTGCTAGCTTTCACTCTCCGATGACCTAAAGGTTACTGAAATACTGACAATAGGGACAAACATGTTGCTTATAGACGCAGTGCGTGAAAGATCTTTTTGGTTATGTCCTGGGGCATTTTGCTCTTCTTCTCCTCAGCATCTGTTCATGCCCAGCAAGGTTTTGAGACATAGTGTGCGTGAGAAGTTCAATGACGAGTCAAATGATTACAGGCTCTCATGAGATGAGGTCACAGTGTGGTAAAAAAGTTTGAGATATGTTTTTAAGTCGAAGAATAAAAAGTCTTAAAAAGACAACACTTCGCAACTTTGCCAACCTGTAAGGGGCTTTAAATCAGGAGATTGTTGATTAAACTGAAGCAGGTGGAGTACACAAACTACTTATTTAATGTTGTATTTAAGGAAGAGCGAGGGCCTACGGTGCCCCCTAGAGATGTACAAACTCCAAAACAGAACGGAAGTGCTCCAGGACGCTAGGGGCAGTGTTGAGCTCAATTTGCAAAATAAACGGCAAGTTTGTTGCAAACATGGAGTTGGATACAGGCGGAAAACACCTGCAAGGATAGAACAACCACGCTTTATAAGAAAGGTAATGTGCAAACTGTTGTTTGTTTGATTTTTTAAAAATTGCTATGAATGCTTAGTTTATGGTGGAGTCAAATCCTACGTTAGCTAACAGTCAGTGTGGTTGGCTTAGAGAGAAGCCCAACACTGCCCCTAGCATCCTGGAGCACTTCCGTTATGTTTTGGAGTTTGTACATATTTTGGAGTTTGTACGTGCTTTGTCTCTAGGGGCCACCATAAGGGCCCCAGTGCAGACTCGTAACTTAAAACAACCTTTCACTAGAGGTAAATCATAACACATCAAAGAATGCAATTATAGTAAGGCTCGCAGGGATATAAGGGATACCAGAACTATTAAATGAAAGAGTCGCGTCATCTCCATTCACTTCATTAGACCATTTTTTACAGGAATGGTGGAGCCTCACAATAGTTGTCAAAGTTAGCAAAATGTACTAGATGTGCCATAGAGATATAGAAGAACACACATTCCAACTGCCCACTAAGCGCTTGCTGGAACTATTTGAAGGCTACATTAGTGATGTGGGAGGACAGGGACAGGTGCTGCTAGGGCAAGACAGACGTCTCTCACGAGTCCTTTAGTGCTGCAGGCAGGCAAAGTGTTCAAATAGGCACAACTTCAGTTTTTTTATTTCTATATGATGAACCCTGCATTATTAAGTGATAAGAACAAGTAATCTGATGCCCTGTAATCATTATGACGCTATAATTTGAGATACAATAAATAAAATACATTTTTGTACAAAGTATCGGTATCGGATCAGTATCGTCGATACCACCCTGAATATTACTTGGTATCGGATCGGAAAGGAAATCAGTGGTATCGCACATCACTAGGCTACATGACCCTGAATTCTGAACTCCCACTGAATAGGATGACGTAACCAAAGGCCACAGCGAGACAAGAACTATAAACGCACACCCAGTAATCAGGGAGATTAGACAAACCAGGAAAACTCACTGGGGGAAATCAAGACTGGGAAAATTAAAACTGAACACTAAACACACAGGACAAGGATTAGCAAAATAAAACAGGAAACACTAAAGCGGAGACAAGGACTCAAATATATGAACTTGACACAGAAAGACAATCATGGAGACTAGCACAAAGACGAGCCTGAGGGAAAAGGAAGGAAATACAAAGCGGAACTTATAAACCTATGTTCATCAATAACTAACCAAAAGATAAAAGACAAAAATAATAAAATAGGAAACTAGTAACAGGGGTCAGAATATTAATAAAATATAACAATAAAAATCACGAACACATGGAAACACAAAACACTATAAACCAAATTTAGGAATAGAATCTGGTCTCCAAACCAAAAGAAACCCACAAAATGTCAAAACTGTGATTTTAAGTAAAACAGCCGTCTACGTGCTGCAGTTAGAGATGTTTCTCCAAACTAAAGTAGACATTTGGTTGGAAATAGTGGTGAAAATCATTGAGTAACACACAGTATAATGCTATCATGATAGTTCCACAAAGTAACAATATTAAAAAATACTGTCAGACTAGATATTCACATGTAGTGGTAGCCTATTAATATAACAGTGCCTCATCCAACGTAGGCTTCAGTCACACTAGAGTATAAATAGGATGGCAATTTCCATCTGGTGAAGAAAAGCCATTAGTTGGTGAGTCATTCAGTTTTTTGCTGTCTGGGGTAGATTGCAAGTAGTCACGGCAACCAACGAGCATGCAGCACCCTCAGCCCGGGTGACCACTTTTGTCACAATGCGATTGGTGGAAAGCAACTTGTCTCTCTCCAATCTCAATCTCAGTCAGATTGGTGAAGGTTTACAGACGGAGTACATTCACCATCTAGTTTATAAATACAGACAGACTGCCAACATGTTCTAATCAGAGTCAGTCTGTGCTGATTGGTGCAAACGATCTGCTCCATCAAATACTGAACCACACAAACCTGAGCTGCAAATGTCTGACAGTATATAATGTTTTGTTTTCTTCTGCACATCACACATGTCAGCTGCTACAAAATGAAGCTTTCAGGGTTGCATGAAATAATAGTTTTTAATACAGCAACTCTGGATAAATCCACTCCTTCATTCTTTGCTCAGTTGTAAGAACCACACACACTCCTCAGTAAATCTTAAGAGAAAAGTTCACCCTTGTATCATAAACATATTGATTCTTCTTCAGCATCCTTCAGAATCTTTATCTAAACTGCCATGCTCTTGTCAGAGAGAAACACAGCATTAAACCTGCACTTTCACTGTGTTATTTTGTTAGTGCGTTACTGGCATTCTCATTTTTGAGCTGCAAATTTGCAATGCTCTTAAAAGAATGCAGGTTATTAATGAAATTAACTACTTTCTATTTGCTATTAAATCATTCAGCTGTGGACCAGTCTATGGCTGAGGGTATCATGCTTGATGTGTGAATTCTGCACACAGGTGGCGAGTCCAGCTCTAAGGTACGGATTTGCAGATTTGAGATTAATCACAGTTAATTGTGATGTTATTGCAAACTGGTGGCATGTAAGTGCCGACTTTCGGTAGCACAGCAGTCTTCCCCAACTCTTTTCTCTAGTGTGACTGCAGCATAACTTTACACAGCACCTCTGTTGACAGGCCGGCACTCAGCAGCTGAATACATCGACATGAGTGAATGTTAACATCACTGAAGAGAGGTCAGCTCCAGTTTCAACATTGAGGTTTTTAACAGTTATCATGCACGTTAACATGGCCACCATTTAACTAAAACTAGAGCAATAGAAATTATTGTGACATATTTCAGAGTGACTCTTCTCCCAACGCTGCCCCACTACAACCAGTCTCGGGGTTCCAACACCTGCTGAATCTCACTTTAACCCGTGACTGTGAGTGGAGACAGTCACTCATCTACATCTACAATGTAAGCAACAGGAAACAGATATTTCTTTTACATTTACTTTGTTTTCCTCTGCTTGTATTCTGCAAAACAGATGTTCAAGTTGTGTCCATTCATTCAGAATTAGAATTTAATTTGAAATAAAGTTTCTATTCTCTTATATTAATATTATTCTATTATCCACACAAAATAGCTACTTTTTAATTTTATATGAGTGGTTTTATATATACCACACACACACCTACATATATACAGTCTAGTTTGGACACACCACTGCACATTTAATGGTTTTTCTTTATTTTTACTACTTTCTACATTGTAGATACAAACTGAAGGCATCAAATAGATGAAGCAAGATATGTGGAATTATGTAGCAAAGAAAAAAATGATAAAAAACTCTAAATATGTCTTATATTTTAGATTCCTCAAAGTAGCCACCCTTTGCTTTGTTGACAAACCCTTGGCCTTCTATCAATGGGCTTCATGACGTGGTCACCTGAGATGGTTTTCACTTCACAGGTGTGCCTTATCAGGGTTCATTTGTGGAATTTCTTGCCTTCTTAATGGGGTTGAGACCATCAGTTGTGTTGTGCAGAAGTCAGTTTGGTACACAGCTGACAGCACTATTTGACAACTGTTAGAATTCATATTATGGCAAGAACCGACCAGCTAAGTCCAGAGAAACGACAGTACATCATTACTTTAAGAACTGAAGGTCAGTCAGTCAATAGTAATGTGCAGTTGCAAAACCCATCAAGCACTACGACGAAACTGGCTCACAGTCACCTGACCTAAACCCAATCAAGATGGTTTGGGATGAGCTGGCAAAAGGGCCAACAAGTGCTCAGCATCTCTGGGAACTCCTTCAAGACTGTTGGAAAACCGTCTCAAGTGACAACCTCATGAAGGTCATCGAGAGAATGCCAAGAGTGTGCAACGCAGTAATCAAAACAAAGGGTGGCCATTTTGAAGAATCTAAAATATAAAACATATTTGGATTTATTTCACACTTTTTTGTTTACGACATATGTGTTCATTCATAATTTTGATGCCCTCAGTGAGAATCTACAATGTAAAAATAGTCATGAAAGTAAAGGAAAACGATTAAATGAGAAGGTGTGTCCAAGCTTTGATTGGCAGTTGTGTCTGTGTATGATTGAGTTACACTATTGTGGCAGTTCATCTTAGCCGCCCTTGAGTAAGCTTTCGCTCATTCTTTCACCGTTTCCCCTGTGTCTGAATTTCTTCTTCTTTTCTGTAAAATAGTTGTAAACATTGATTCACTGTCCTCTCATTTGAAAAAGCAAATATATAAGGAGACATAAAGTAATCAGATTAGTGAGGGGAATCTTTTTAGAGCATCCATATAAGAATGACTGTCTCACAAGAGAGTCACATGATATTGATATATTATCCACCCTTATTTGAAAGTACCAACAACCAAAGGGCAGAATATTTAAAATCAATTTCAAAACAAATAAATAAACAGACTGTGGTACCTGCGCTAATTGTACTGGAGAAGTGCAGAATTCCAGAATTCCCATTGTGGTTTATTTTTTCTTCATTTTAAGCAGCAATAGAGGTTTAGTGGAATAAGCCATTGCGTTTTGGCTCCACAAATAACACTTAACAGAAGCCATTTTTTGGTCTCTAATGATCAGTGGTTAAAAAATGGTCAAGATACAATCTGTGATATTCTGTACACATGCTTTCAATTACACAAACACATGTCTGGGTCACATGCTACTGTCGTGAATCTAATTCAATCAATAAATGACTTTTGAACTAATTATCTGTGTACACTCGACCTTTTTGTCTCTTTCCAAATGCCACATGTGCGATTTCACTGCTGTGATGCCTTAAATCTAAGCACATGCTGCGAAAAAGTTTCACTGTATTTTGCACCCATGAGAAAATGTAGTAGACTATAAGTATACATGAAACTCAGAAAGTATACTAAGTATACTACGTTTACTCAAGAGTGGCATCTTCAGAGTCCACATTAACACGAACTCAGGAGGAGGACTAAATTGGAGTTTAATGCCAGCCGTTGTGTTGAGAATATGTTACAGACATGGATAGAAATGCATAGAATTGAAAATAAACCTGTATACCTTGAATCCATTGTTACATTTTTAACTTGCTGCTGAGGCCTTTAATTATTCAGAATCTTTCTATCCATCTATGTGCAAGAAATACCCAGGTTTATGCTGGATAACACTTTATTTTTCTTTCTTTCTTTTTTTGTTAAGAGATTGATATAAAACAGCTAAATCTGCATGAAATCTCAATCTCGAGACTTCCAGTTCTGTTTCTTGGATTTAAAAATGTATCCAGAGGTCCACTGACTATTTATTATATCCTGACAGAAGGTGTATACATTTCAATGCTTTCCCTCTGTACCTTGGAGACAGCCTGTCCTTTCTTTTCACAAACTGTGATGTATTCTGACTCTTGGTGCTTGTGAGAATACAGTATTTGTGGAAGTGTAGACCAGTAATGGTTCAGAAAGATAATGTTATCAGTTAAAAGAGTTCTGTTTACTTTAAGGCAGTTTGCTGTTTGTTAGTTTAAAGCTAGTTTTACAGAATTCGGTCCAAAGGTACTTAACCTAACTTTATCTTTATTCATTTTTGTATTCATCTTGCAGATAATACAATTTACTGCATGATGTTACTGTTGATAACGAGGCCATGATCAACTATAAGATTAAAATGCTTTTATCCATTTAAGTTATAGCTGATTTATTTCCTGCTTATTTGATTGGATCCACCAAGTGATGTTTAGAGACCAGCTGATTTAATAAAAGCTTTATGTCTTTATTTTGATTACAGAGAAATGCAGTTATGATTGCTTTTATATTGTAAAGCTCTTCTGCAACTTCAATCATGCATCCAGCTTTTTGCACAGTGCGTGTCTTTCATTGCCCATTAAGCTAATATGCTGAGAAGCACTGGAATGTACTGGTGATAATTCCGAAGCGTGAGCTCAGGTGAAGCCCTGCAATCATCCCATTTACCTGTGAAGAGCAGTGACACTATAGTGCAGAACCTAACAGTGCAAAATCCATGATTATGTTAAACAGTACTTTTGTTATTATTTCCCACTCTGAGTAGTTACTGGGAAATGAATGAAGAACTGAGAGGTCCTTCAAAATGTCCTAATCAAGGACTATCTGTTAATTAATTAGACTGAACAACACTCCGCAAAAATATTTCACTGTTTCAATGTTTTATGTATCTGTGGAATCTTAGGATTATCACATTTTTCAATAACTTATAAGTTTTTACATCCCATGTTACAACCTTTAAAGTGACTTTACTATATAAGTGATTTAGAGTTCAAAATAAACCTTATTTATCTCATATTAGGCCTTGGTGCAGTCCTACAATTCATCCACAGTCTGAATCAAGCTGTTTTAGTTCTTCTTTAAGGTCTTCCCCTCTCTAAATTAAGCCTTTAAGTCTTCTGACTGGCTCCTCCTGGCATTATGCAGAAGAAAGAATAGAAGTACATGTCTAAAACGTCCATCATATAAAACATCTGATGAGCATGTTAATTCCAGTTTTCAATAGTGCAAGTCTGGATCTCTCACACTCATATAGAAAGGTAACACTCCATTACCTCTCAAACTAAAGATATAAATCCACTGTCTCCTACTGTCTTCTACTCTAGGGCAGTGTATGGCAGCGAATATATGATATACATCATCAAATATGGATTTAGGATATTAGGTTTGTGGAATAAGAACAACGATGCTTATAGCCTTCACAAACAAGATGCTGAACATCTAAACTGCCTTTCCGGTGAAGTTGCAGTAATGGAGCTGGTAATAACAGAGTACTGCAGGAGCTGCAAAATTAAGAGGCAAAGGTGCTGAGATCTTTGCCTCCCACCACTTCAGAGACATTTTCATTTTGTCACAGCTCACATCAAACACATCTCTGTCACAAAATAGAAGAAACTTCTGATTAAAGCAGGCCCAAAAAAGTGATAAATGTATGTTATTAGGGTCCACCAGGTGGACACAACCCTGTCGTCACCATGTCAGAGTTTGTTGGGAGTTTTTGCAGCATTTCCCCAATGATTGTTTTGTTTCTTTACTAGCCTTGCACCTACATGATGAGTACATAATTGTACCCCTTCCTAATGCTAAAGACCAGCCATCATTTCTCCAGCAGTGGGACTGTAATTTTCCTGGTACAAGGAGGGCTCGGGTGTGTTCTGCTATGCCTGAAGTCCTTGTTTTTCTGTAGCAGCACACAGTAGGGGATCACCTCTGTTTGTAGATCTGCAGGGCAGGTCTCAGCCTAGAGTCAGCCTTTTTCTGGAACTAAAGTGCAGTAGCTTACCAATAGCCCAGTGAACGCAGCATGAACCCTAGCTTTGTTTTCTGCTTCATTAATTTAACACCATTCATGTTCAGAGTTACAGAGTCAGCGTCCTCTTCCCTTACAGCCTATTTTGTTATACAGAGACCGAGCGACACCACAGGTCCTCAATTTCTCGTCTCCAGAGGGTTGTTATGTTTATCCAAAGCTGACTCTGCAGCATTAAGAACAATGGAGATAATGATTGTGGATGCCAGTGCTGCTCCAAAACCAATGGGACATTATTCCTACATCGAATAAGGTTAATGCAAAAAGTCAGTTATTCAGAGCAGCATGATATAATTTTATTTTCCCTAAAACAAAAACAAAAAAATCAAATTCATTCTATTTGCTACACATTCACATTTTCCTCATTACATCAAACAGCCAACGCTTTCAGAAATGCAAGACAATGCCACAGTTTTTAAGGTAAACCCCAAAGGCTGGTGAACGGAGGCTAGACCACAAACACAAATGTAAGTGGTATAAGCAGAATAAACTTAACAATGTGATTATTTGTGTGTGTGTGTGTGTGTGTGTGTGTGTGTGTGTGTGTGTGTGTGTGTGTGTGTGTGTGTGTGTGTGTGTGTGTGTGTGTGTGTGTGAATCTGAAAAAGAGGGCATTGGCTTCAGGAAGAAATCCATGGTTTTGAAAGGCCACTTGAATGAAGCCTTGTGCTGAAGGTTTTCTTTTTCTTCTTGTTTTGTCTTTTAGCACCTTTTGCTTCCCCTGCTGTACAAACTTTTAATGAAATGATTAAACTTTTTGGATTTGGCATTTAGCAGATTTGGCTTCAGCATGGAGTGCACTTTCTGTTTTAACTGGCACAACTTTCATGTTGTTAAAAGTGCTAAATGATTTGTGGCACTGCACAAAACACATTGAGAACCTAATTGGGAACATTTGGAATAACCACGTATGAGAATACATATACAAAATAAGCCCATTTTCTCACCCCTTTTTTGTGTGTGTGAACAGTAAGCACTGAACTCACATTTAAATTTAAACATTTCTTTTAAAATACAACACACCCCTTTTATTTCTTCATAATTTGCTTCCAATCAACCAGACTGGAAGCCAGAAGCTCAAGTAATAGTTCTCCTGGCTTTCTAGAGAAGTAATTTACTAAGTTTTAATCTATGAAAAATGCTAAAGATGATAGAGTTTCACAGGAATAAAATAGTATTTTTGCACTAACAAGGTAATTCTCAAAGCCAGAATACAATAAATCTAATATAGTGTTATATATTAGAGGAGTTGAACAAGTGGGGTGAAAGAAGAAATGGTAGCCCTAAAAAAAGAAGGTGGAAGGGTAGCTGTCAAGCCATTCCTAAGTAAGGATGAGGTATGCCAAATGACACAATAACTTGTGTGAGAATCAGTGGCAACAGGACTTATGGAGTGATGAATGCAAATTTGAAATTGTTAATGTAAATAAACAGCCATAAGTAGAGGTCAGGAGAGAGATCCAGCAGTGACAGTCTACAGCCATCTGTAAAACACGGTTTTGTTGGGGATCTTGTCAAATTCGACAGAATTAAAATACCACCAGACTGTAATCCATCATGCAAAGCCATCTGGAGAGCATCTGATTGGCAATAAAGTAATTTTTCACAGCACAGCAGAGGTAACACAGTAGAACCTGGATACACCCTCCACTTGCCATCCTTTGCAAGGGCGTAATTCCCCCCCCCCCCCCCCCCCCCACACACACACACACACCCCCCGACAGCAGGAGGTGTATAATTTTTCCACCAACACGAAAGCGGTGTTTTTTGTTTTTTCATTTCTTGCTCATAAGCAGAGAGTGCTTGCTGCGCTGTCCTTAGACAGCAAACGTGACGAAACTATTCAGGAAAAAAACGCTGCGTATATATTGTTTATCATGACTCTGGCTTTACGTGCCCTATCAGCACAATTTAAAAACTGGTATATATCACCTTGTTTCTTTGTCATCTCGACGTGGTCATGTGATTGGCTTACCACGACTACTTTATTCTTTCTCAGTCAAACAGCAGCAGTCATGCGTTTGTTTTGCCCCCTTAGCTCCAGGTGTTGTGCCAAAAAGTGATCGTCAGGCAGAAAGTGATTGCTGTCTGCAAGACCGCGCGCAGCTGCTTATAGCTGTAGCGCCCAGATTACTTACATAGACAGCTACTTCCATGCAACTGAAGGTGCGGTAAGCTGAAGACAGCTTCAACCGTCTGTTTGCTGAAAAATAGTAACGCGACCACATTTTCTTGTTAGTAACTGTAACGACGTTGTAACGATAGAAATAGTAATTAGTTAGATTACTAATTACCATTATTCCCATCACTGGTTATTACCAGTAAAATAGTTGCATGTTTCATCATCTGGGAATTTACCCAGATTTATTTACTTATTTAGACAGAGATCTTGACACCCCCCCTGTCATGGTTGGCTGTGTGGCAGGTGGGCAAGCAGGAGTGGTGGATCCAAAATGCAGGACTCAGACACAGAAGTTCAACTTAAAGTGCAGCTTTATTGCTGTAAAACCTCTTACTAACTAAACTCACCAAAAGACAAACAAAAACGCTGGTGGACTAAAACACTGAAGCAGAAATACTGAACTGAAACTAGAGCTGGAAACAAAACACTGGTAACACGGAGGCAAAACACACACAGCTTGTTGAGGGTACGACGCAACACTGACTCAGAGAAACACAGGGTCTAAATCAGGGGTGCCCAATCCCGGTCCTCGAGAGCTACCGTCCTGCAGCTTTTAGATGCATCCTTGTTCCCACACACCTGAATCAAATGAATGGCTTGTTATCAGGCCTTTGCCAAACATGATGGCATGCTGAAGAGGTAATCAAACCATTTGATTCAGCTGTGTTGGAGTAGGGATGCATCTAAAAGCTGCAGGATAGTAGCTCTCGAGGACTGGGATTGGGCAGCCCTGGTCTAAATACACTGGGAAGTAACGAGGAGAATGAGACACAGAAGGAGAGCACAGCTGGGGGAAATTAGAACTGACGAGACAAGCAAAGCAGGACACATTCACATAAGACACGGACCTACAAAGTAAAACAGGAAGGATCACACAGAGACGCGAACTTGACACAGTGGAGACAGCAACTAAGAAACACAGAGATATAAACCATAAGGCAGAGGACTCTAAGAACCGAGAGACACAGAGGGGAACTCAAACATGCAGACACAGACTTACACAGAACAGAGGGGACACAGAAACATGAAGACAAGGGATCGAAACTAGAAACCATAGAAACTCACACCAAGTACAATAATACAAAAATCACAAAGAACTAAAACGCTGGGTCAGGAGACCCAGGACCCTGATACCCCCAATGTTCAACACAAAGTTACACCGATGATCCTTTGCACAAATAACCTACATCAGTTGAAAATACAGTGATGGCTCACACTCATAATTAAGAGAGAGAAGAGTGAGACTAAGAAAATAAAGATTATGAGTCACTATAAACTTCCCTGTTGAAGAAGCAGCAACTTTGCTAAAAATGCATCAAGCTGGTATTGTCCTTAAAGCAATATTAGAAAAAGGTATAAAATGCAGCCTAGAAACATTAGAACTAAGTGTTTAGTTCATAAAGTTTTGTCCTCTGTGGTCTCTTGCATATAACTGTGTAGTTTAAAAGAAGCTTGACCATATGTTTGTGCTGTATGCTTGCCTCAGTTTTACAGGTGCTTCCAAGCCCTGCTGCAGTGTGAAGCTCCTCGAAGAGGCTCCAGCTTAAAGAGTTCCTCCAAGGTCCCCACCAAGGCCATGAGGGGAATAGCAGGAACTGGTCCCCGCCGTACTAACGAATTCCTATTTATGGTAGCCTCATTGGGTCAACCAGCTGCTACAGTCCCCCGACTGGGGCTCTCATGTGAACCTACTATCGATATCACAAAAGCCCCTTCTTCAGACAATAAACCTGTTGTAGTCTCACTAGTGGCTCACCGTGAATGCTGACAATTGGTTATATAATCATAAAACCCTAAGGTCCCCATCCAGGAGATCAGTGAAAAAGAAAGAGGTGGTTTTACTGAGACTTGGAAAGCGGCGGTCTGCCAGTCCAGGTGGATTCAATGTGACTCCAGCATTAACTCTGGCCTGCCTAGTACAGATGATAGATCAGTAAGAAAGGGCTGTCTCTGGAAAATGTGAGCAACTATCAGAGATGACAGTAAATCTACAGAAGCTGGGAGTTTGTATATTTTACTGAGAAAAGAAACACTCATGATCCTTTCTTAGAAAGCACATTTAAAGGATGCTCTTATCAGAGCTCTGGAGTCAGACTGTAATAAAAGAGGAATTATAAGGATAATTTTGTGCAATATCTCATTCTCTTAAAATGTCATAACAATAGCGTGTTCAGGAGTGCTGGGGAAGGGCTATGATTGGTCTGTACTGATTGTTACTGACAGCAGTTACAAAGTGAAGTGAAATTGAAGAACACCAGCCACATATGACTGCAAGCTTTTTGAAGTCCTTCAGAATGAGAAAACTTTAATAATCTGTGCAAGGGGAATGCTTTTGCAGCACTTGCACAAATAAAAGAAAGTTGTAAAATTACACAGAAACACAAGAAAGTGTAATGCAATAAAAGTACCTGAGAAACGACAGAGGTGCAAACTTAAATGGAAGTGGTGATAACTTTACCACCATAGAGTGGCAAATTCTATAGAAAACTATAGAGTTAAGTCTTCAAACCAGCAATAGTAGCGGCCATAACAGTTACAAGAAAAAAATCAAACGAGTGCAATAAGTCAAGATGTTAAATTGGGTAAAGAGAAGGAGTAGCATTCACAATTAAATGTCTTAATAAAAAGTTAATTGTACATTTAACATTGCTAGTATGCCGGGGGTGTTTGGATTTTTTTCAGGGAGATAGACTTTGGAAAGAAATACTGTAACTGCAAGTTGGAAATCACTGTACAGCCCATTCAGTAATGGCTGTGAATGTGCAGTCTAATGTAAAGGAGTTTGATGAAATGCAGCATCTAGCAATGTTAAATATTTAGCATTTGTATACCTCGAATTTTATATTCATGCTGTGTTTTGTTAGAGTTTTAAATGTGTATTCAGAGGAAAGAGGTAACATCCTAAAATGTTAGTAGAAGATTCAGATAACTACGAGTTTAGTTTATTGTTCATAAGCATGCTGTCTGCAAAGTTTGGGCACAAATCAGCTTAGCTCATAATCTTCACAGTAGCTGATATATTTATTTTCTCAAGAGTCATTCTGCAGAGTTTTGCAGTTCAATAATCAGTATCACATCTGACAATGTGCTCCAAAGTGTCTCCAAAGCACTCCATTGCAAGCAACTCATATAAGTTAAATGGAAAGAATTTGCTTTATCATATCATGTTTTCCATGTATTTGTCAGCATCTTGGTTTTTGGGGGTTTTTTTGCTAAGAAATTAAAAATCTCTCCCTTCATGAAATGCAAAGATTACAGTAGAGTTTCTGAATGCATCAAAGCTGTGTTGTCAGTAAATGTTTAAACTGTATATGATGTGGAGCCACTTTTGCTACTGCATACAGCATACACCTGTTGGCTACAACAAGGACAGCAATGGCAGGTGAGGTGAAAAACATTGATTATATTATTACCAATCTGTCAGTGTGTAGGAATTATTGGGCAGCAAAAATCAACATTTTTTTAAGTCCAACCTGGAAATAACTTACAAACAAGAGAAAATGGTAAGTGTGCCCATTTTTCTTGGTCAGCTTCTGATGGTTGGACAACTGGACTACTAGCATTTCCAAAATAGTGATTGTTGTGAATTTTTCCCAAAAGCGAGCTAAAGAAGGAAAACAAGTAAACCAGCAACAGGGTCATGAGCACCCAAGACTCACTGATGCACGATGATTCCTTGAAGGAGGGTTGAAGGCTGAAGAACACATTTTCTTTTCTATTATGTTGACAGCTGAGTGTATGTGCATTATTTACAAGAGGAAGAGATGGCAGCAGGATGCACTACTGGAAGTAGTTAGGCAGACCAAGGTAGTGTAATACTATGGGAAATGTTCTGCTGGGAAAGCTTTCCCATATGGAAAAGAAATGGAAAAAACTTATAAAAGACTTGCATAAGATGTGGTCTACATCATATAATGAATCCTATAAAACTTATATGATTTACTCATGAAAGTGGCCACTTTCTCATTACTTTCATATATTGTTTTAGTAAATATTGAACCCTGATTCTTTTATTCTTCTACTGGACTAGAGAACACAGACTATCCAAACCATACAAGTTTCATTCATATAATTTTTCAAGGGATCTTATATGTGTTTTCACTCTTTTATGCTTTTCATACAAGTTTCACACAAGACAGATACAAACTTTATAAGATTAATATAAATCTTTTTCATATGGGTTGGTTTTGGAGTTCATGTGACACATTAAGAGGTATCACATAAATATTGTTGCTCACCATGTATGTTTCATGGCAGGGTATTCTGAAATGACAATGGGCTCTTTCAGCAAACTATGCTGCAATATCAACTGCAATGTTCGGGAAAGTTGACTAATATAAGAAAAATTTGATGGTTTTGATGTGGTCATTAAATTCCCTTGATTTGTGATTTGGGATGTGCCAGTTTAAAGTAAAACAAAAAACCAAAACAACTGTTAATGTCTTCATGCCTGACAACCCAGGAGGTCTCGTGGCGTTCATTCATCGACTGCTCAGAGCTGTTTTAGCAAGAGGGGAGCACAAAATTACACACTGTTGTGGCTGAATGGTATAAGTTTGTATTGGCAATTTTTGTAAATCACTTTTACCACAAAAGCTGTTTTGAGTAAAAACAAAACAAAACAATTTTGGAGGTGCATTGTTCAATATTTTTTTACATCTAAATATACCTGCAGTGTGATTTTGGTTTTTTGTTGGGTTTTTTTAGAAAAATCTTTCTAAAGCAGAACGGTCAAAGATTTTAGATGTTTGACTTCGATGTGTTATGGGAAATGCAGATGGACTCAGACAGCAGAACGCACGGAGGCACAGAGCTGCAATGAAGCAAATTTATTTACAGTGAAGGGCGAATTTTCATGGACAGTGTATTTACAACAGAATGTGAATGGGAACGTGGAGCCAGGACGTGCAGGTGAAGAAACACACACTGGTAGCGCACTCGATTTGGTACTGTTTGCCAAAACCTCCAGAAGGAAACGAACCAGACGAGGCGACCCGAAGAAACAGAGAGGCGAAATCCTGGGGAGGAAACAAAACCCTGTACTGTCACCAGCAAAAATAATCCACAGGCTCCAACAGTAACGCAGGTGTCACTGCCCCTTTACACACTGAGGAAAGTTTCTGTTAAAGTTTCAAAACTGACTCACCCATAGTTTTCCTGACAGTAAAAATGGGTCTGAGCTCTTATAGGTTAAAGAAGACGGACATCAGTAATGTCTCATGTATGTATATGTTAAGCAATGATTTGTCATTAGCTGTTCAGGGGATGTTATGGGTGCATATAGAGCTATTTAGTGTAGTTTGAGGGCTGGCGTCATTTTTTGTTACTAGATCAAAACCCATATTCAAATGAAAATGTTGACTGTGAGCTCTCAGTCTAAAAAGCATATTGCCTGCATAACCCTGAGCCTAGAGGAGCTACATTCATTTTGTGGTGAAGCTCTTAGAGCACCACCAATGTATAGACATTTAAAAAGAAAAAAGCTAACAAGAGATGTTAAATATAGCTGATAAAACCTTCGGCTGCTTTAAAAAGTGTTTAAACAGTGATTCAAGAGATTTCAACACTTTTGGAACATCTCTATTCCGAGGGTTTTTCAGTGTTTAAACTATAAAATGACGAGCATAGAAAGATCGATTTTTTACAATAAATTATTATTATCTATTCTTTCCAAGCTGCAAATGTTGATCAGTGTGTAGAAAGTATTTTCCAATGCATCTTGTGTTCATAGTGCATGAACACAAGTGGTTACACTACAGCCCAAGTTTGATTCTTCTCTTCTTTTCTCTTCCTGGCTCTCAGTATCAAAAGCACAAAGACTAAAAAAGTAAATCTTAAAAAGCATTGCTTTTTGCATGCTGTTATTAATACTGAATTTCAGACTATGTGTGTCAGATAGCAGAAGATGTTTTTTCATTACTTGAGGTCCTGGGAACTACTTCCAAGGACCTTTAATATCTCAAATCTGGGTAGAGTCAGGAGACAATCTGTCTCTGACATTATGATGATGGACTTCATTAAACCTGAGTCTCAGGGCATAATGTCTGATTATTTAACTGAATAGTCTCAAGGCTAGACTGAAGATGGGGTGAGTAGTATCCTTTGTTCTTTGATCTTATTTCAACAGTGATTATAACTGAGTAATATTGCATTGTTCCAGAAGCTGTGAGTAATAATGTAAAACAAATATGTGCCTATGAGTCAAGGAGTCTCATCAAATTTTCCTGACTGTAAGTCAGATTTGACAAAATAACTGTCTAAGATGATGTTTTAGGAGGTTTTGTTACTTACAAGTGATTAAAATGATTGTATTTCACATTGTAAAGTTAAAATATATTTCTGAATTCACTAATAAATTGAGTAAGACAAAAATAAAGAACTTATTAAAAACTGAGCACTCACTGAGAAATAATGTCCTCTTTTTATCCCACGTACCCCATAATTCACAGTATGATGAATATGCCTACAGTGGAACCCCGACTTACGAAATTAATTTGTTCCCGAGAGTCTTCGTAAAACAAAAATTTTCGTAAGACGAAGCACCCATCGCGCGTTTTGACTGAGGCGATGCTGAACGACAGGTTATAGGCTAATTGCTATCTAGAACAACAACCAAGGGGTTGTCACATGATTCGGAAGGCATTGTGGGCATTGTAGGCTCAGCCAATCAGAGCCAGCGGATTTCATTACTCGGGCATTTTGCCGTAACATGGGCAAAATATTGCTGTTCAGTGCCTTCCTAACTTGAATTTTTCGTGAAACTGGGTATTCGTAAGTCGGGGTTCTACTGTATTTTAGGGTAAGTCTTGAAATATGAGATGATGGGTGTTATTTGAACAGTTATATGATTGTTAAAATGCCAAAGGGTGAAAATGACTCTGTTGTGGTCACTACCACAAATCAGTAACATTCTAATGCAAAATATTGCCATTTTACTTCCAGCAGGTTATCATATTAGTACCGATATTATTATACAATTACTAATTGGTTTTGCCTCATGGGCATGCTTGTTACCACATTACCACTCCAAGCCTTTGACCTGTAATTATCCAGTTAAACAAACTGTTCATAAAAGACAGTCACTTGGATATTACTTTGGTAATTAGGTGGTAATACCTTCCTATTTCCACAATATTATCTTCTTGTTACCACCCCATAATTACCACATTATTACTGAACTGTGGTGGTATCCATTCACCCACCTAAATCCATGCATTCAATCTTTCTCTTTATTACTTTTTTAGTACCTCTCCACGCATCTCAGCCAAGTGTTTTGCCAAGTGCTCCTTAAGTTATAGTGCAAAGAGAAAACAGGATTGGAAAAAAGTTTTGCACTGCTCAAACACAGATTTGTCCCTTAATGTAATAAAACCATATGGCTTTATCTTCAAAAATAAAGTATGTCTTATTTGCCTATTAAAGGAAGCATGAATGAGATAGTAATAGGATGCTGGTTGATTTTGATGCATTCACTTAATAGGGTTCCCATCTGGTATAGACAAAGGCGTAGATTTGGCATGGACGGAAGGGACATGTCCCCACTAATATCCAGCGATTAATGAATTGTCCCCACCAATAATTTGATCTCTTCAAGTAAAGAAAAACAAACCCGATAGAGAGAAAAAAACGATCTTTCAACGTCTCATTCACCCAGCGGTGCAGAAAGAGATAAATTACGTTCTCTACTGGAGTCCTACCTCATGTGACAAATATGGCCAATGTTATTGGCTGTGCCTTTCAGGGAGTTCTGTTTAGTTTTAGCAGCGGCAAGCCTGCGCTGGAGGATGGCAGCACAAAGGAAGAACCTGGATATAAGAAAGTATTTTTCAAAGAAACCTGCAAGTCACTTAAAGCCAAGTAAACCCATGAAATGTGTCCGTCACAATAACGTTACAGGCTAGGCTTTGGCCCACATCAGTCTAAAATTGTATGTAACCATGAATAACGTGTTTTGGAAACTAACTGCACAACAGGCAGCACTATTAGTTCTCTCAGTCTCAGAGCAGCATTTCTAATCTTGATTCAAACTGTCAGAGAAAACGGAGCCTCGAGTAAGCCAGGATATTAGTTTACAGAGGCTGTTAAAATTATATGTCTAACGTTAAAATGTTGGGCACACAATAATTTCATCCTAATGGCACTGACATATTCATAGGGTTAATTTTTGAGACAAAATATCATGAGGTAGTCATGATTTTGCAAATGTTCCACCTTGTAGTGCAGTTTGCACAAATTGTTTTAAAAATGCACTCACCCTACAAACATTACTGATGAGTCAAGATCTGCACAAAGTGACAGAAACACTGAAGCAGCTCCACATTTTATTCTTATTGTCATGTATGTCCTATTTGTCAGGTGACAGAAGAACCAACACAAAGCTCAGAGAGCAACGGTGATACAAGATCACAGGTGAAATTGGATGATGACTTGGTGGTTCAATGACTGTATTTGAAGCACATGTGTGACTGCATGTATTTGGAATGTCTCACTGTTATTCATCAGGTGACAGAGGCAGCTCTGCCATGTTGTAGCTCAGACAGAGGTGAAGAGGCGAGGTCACAGGTGACTGACTCATGATTTGGTGCTATTGATTAACTAGTATTTATTGTCATGACAACTGTTTGGCTGCTGATGTAATTTTACAAAGAATCTGAATTGACATGTCTCACTTTTTATATGGAATATGGCTGAAGAAAACTAAAGTCTAAAATACTTGGTCATTTGTTTAATAGTAATTTAACATTATATAATTCACATATAAAACTATGAATTGTAATTTTAAATGGTTTAAAAGCATGTAGAATAGCATATGTAGACAAGTATATTTCTCCTTTTCTTTAATCAAGAAGCAAAGACAAAAAGGAAAAAAAATAAGAAGCAGGGCAGGGTTCGGTGGTTGAATCATCCGTCCCCACCAATGTCAAAACCAAATCTACGCCCTTGGGTATAGAGCATAAACATGTCAACATGTATTAATCTGTAAGTTAAAATGTTTTATTGTGTTTTTATTCAAGCAACTGAGAGTAAAAATGGGTAACCCCTTATTTCCAGTCCACCCTGTGCCAGTAGCAGCTCTAACAGCAGATACTCAGTTCATCCTTTTAGTCTGTTATTATTCTCTTTCTCACTTGCAGTGGACTTTGTGACTCTGTTGCTAACAACACTATTGCAGTCTGATTAAAAACAGAGCATGTCATTATTCAGAAGCCTAATGTTTTCCTGAGAAAACTCCAATGTTCAATTTAGCTTTGAGTATAAGAAAGACCCAGTTAGGGCTACAGTTACCAGGAGGAAATACAGCTGTGAAGTTCAAATTAAGCATCAGAATGAGGGAGGAAGGTGATTTAAGTAACTTTGAACATGGCATGGAGAAGACCACATCAGGTGCCTTGGGATTTTTTTCTATTTTCTATGTCTTTGTCTATTTCCTGTCAGCTAAAAACAGGACACTGGCTAACTAACAGATGATTGGAAAAATGCTGGCTGGTCCAATGCCTTCAGTTTCTGCTGCAACAGATTCAGTCAGAATTTGGCATCCAAAACGTTAAAGTATGGATCCATTCTGCCTTGTACAATCAGTTCAGGTTGCACCAAAGGACTCTGTCGACTGCACATTCATGATGCATTTTATCTTTGTTCTTGCTAAATAAATTATTAGAGGGGACATGAAATGCTACACACATAAAGGCTAATATACACCATGGAGCCCCGCTCTGATGTCCTGATGTCATGTAGTTGGTCGGTTGATTGCAGCTAATAGACTTACATTAGTTTATGTTAGCTAACTAATGACAGAATCGATAACTCAGAGGAAAATAACTACAATAAAACTAAAAATCAGTTGAAAGGGATCACATTTATTCTGCCCCTGGATGCAACAATGAGTTTTATGTTAAGAAACCGAGGCTATACTGTCCACTTTTACTATCTGTCTCTTTAGCAGTAAGTAGCTGATCGCTGTTTAGCTAGCTGCACTCAAACGGGATAATCCTGCTGTTAGCCGTAATGTTTGGGTCTGTAAAGCACTTTATAAATAAGAACAGTGTGGACGAGTCGACACTCCAGCTTTTCCAGTTGTTCCTGATGTTTGCAAGATGCTATCAGCACTTTTTTATGAAATAAAATATTCTCTCTTTTCCCCAAAAAATCCTTCACTTACATTTGGCCTTCACTTTTCCTCACTTCTAATATGAAGTAATCCAGTCAGTGAGATGATGTTAGGGAAAAACAAAAGGTCTCAAAAAAGTGTGGTACCTCTTTCTTGGAGCCGCTACTTTCTTTTGTTTTTCCTTCGCACACATGACCTATTTTCCCTGCAGATGGGATTCCCGATGGTGCTTCGGTAAGAAACTTAGTTATGTTTGTGGTGTGATGTGCACATAGTGGCCTGTTATATTGTAAACTGTCTGCATGTACTTGGGAAGAGCTGATACTAATGGTTCCTGAAACACATGGAGTGTTTATCTTTGAGTCCTGCCAAACTAGCCAGACTAAGGCAGTTGTAGTATCTGGCAGGCTGCCCGGTAACCGGTGGGCCCAGCCAGCTCTCTGATGATAAAACACACTGTAAATGAGCGCAGACAGCTCAGGCGGTTCTATGGATAATTGATTAATAAAGTCCACTGTCACATGAAACCACCCACCATGACGTTTCTCGCAGGCTCCCCAAATTATATGTTTGACCACCCACAGGACAGGCTTAGAGCTCAACCCAATAACATTTAGACAGTATCAAAGAATATCCTTGCAGATTGTTGCTGTGGCTGTGAGGGTTTTGTTATGTTTTACCTGCTTGTAAATGATTATTTAAATAATTTATTCATTTTACAGCTTGATTGCCATTTAGCTTTAGATATTGTCACCTTGATTTTCTTTTATTTGATTTGTTAATACGTTTCATTGCATCTGCCAAGTTACACACATATTGTTACAGAGATGATTTCATATTTAATTTTTTTCCCCATTTAGCTTTGTTATTTACATGTAACTGTATCTTGCGACATACTGCAGCATTTGGTCTATAACAAGCTGCTACAAACAAATTGCCCTTGAGATTAATGAAATAATTTGTACTGCATTGTATCCCATTGTTCTGTACTGTATTGTTTCCTTGCTGCAGTGGCCCCAATAGGAAAGAGTTAGCTCTCTTGCAAAAAATGTAATGCAGTATGTGTTGCATATACAGTGGCTGCCTCCTTCAAATTGCTTGTGCTACTGAGTGCATCATCCTTGGAATAGCAACTTTGTATAATGCAAGGTTATACTCAGTACATGCTGCATTTGGAGACTATACAGGTCGAGTGTTCAACAAGCCAGTGACTGAGGCTCGAAGATGATAGGAAAACAACAGGTTTCTATAAATAATCATATAAGCACCACTTCTTCCCAACTTTTCCTCTTTCTGAGAATCTCACTGAACCAGCCTTGGTCTTTCTAAAAGGTTCCCAATTAATTTCTGTCACAACCCCCACGACAGTTCCTTATTGGTTTGCTGTTCTTCTCCTGTTGATCCATGACCTCTGGATGCAAAGATTTATTGCATCTGGTGGTTCTGTATACTTAGTGAATGTAGGTAGGTTTTGTTCCCTGGCGCCTGTTCTTTTAGTTACAGGGTTTGTAGTATAGAAACCTTTGCAGTGATGTCACAAAGACAATCTTTGGAATCTCATTTTGCTGCACTTTTAACTGAAGATGCAAATTATTTAAAAATCAGCTAAATTACAAGCACGTTTTAAAATCTGGTGGTCTGCTCAACTCTGAATGCACCACTCTGCTTGGTGAGAATTTTCGACCCGACTTTGTCAAGGTTAATTAGTGTATTCAACTTTGACAGTTTGGTCAAAATGAGATTCATTAATACAATAAAATATTTACCGATGGGGAATTTCTCTGCCAAGGTGGCTCGCAATGGAAGCCCGTCTGGCAATAGAGTGCAAAAGGAAACAGTGGTAGGCGCTGGATTGATACACTTCATGGCAGATCACTGACTGTTTGGGGGATCTTGGGAGCATCAGATACACTGATTATTATTAAATGTTGGCATCACTGCAATGGCGGGCATGACAAACATGCCTATACATATTTTAAGCACCTAACAAAAAACCGAGGATGCCAGTGATTATTTTTTATAATTATTCATATAGTTAATACCCTGTTGCTAGCCACAGATCTTGTTCGCCCACTTTGTAAAGTACTCTCAAGGCAAAGCTTAGTAAAAGTCTGTTGCTCTCTTATTCATCACTGAGACATTTTCCACTACATCTCCTGCAAACTTGAGAGATCATTTTTCTTTCATGTCCTTTTATAGCTGGTGGGTGTAACCTGAAGCAGTTCTTGGTTCTTGCTGCTATTGATAAGGGCCTATTCACTTTCCCATGATGGCTCAAACTGTCACTTCTTGCCAAAAGCTTTATTCAGAGAACATTTAAGCTTTTTGGAGCCTCCCATTCAGTTGTGCTTCAAGGTCATGAGCAAACATCCTCTTTTCGCTTTGTTGAGTTCTGCTTTATTAAAGACTCAATAAGTTATAGTGGGTAATTTATGAAAAGAGACCACTGCTTTATGAGACTAAGTCAAAAAAACACAGCCTACATTTATTTGATGCCTTAATTTCATGTATGTTTTGGGGGTTTTCAGAATAAAATTCACGTTTTGGGTGCACTGTGTTGACTCTTCTGCCCGGAGAAAGTAATTAACTGAAGGGTGAAATACAAACCGTCTGCTGAACAATGGGCACTCAACCAAGAAAAATCTGAACTCACAACATTAGATATTAAATCTCTGATCCCCTGTGGTGGTATAAGAACCACAGAAAATTATGTAGATGGCTAGTCATGCCTTTTACTGCAATATTAGATTATTTTCCACTTCAAACATGCAAAATGACATTTCAGTCCCTCATCCTGCTTAAAGTCCAAATCTTTAAGACTTTTAATACAATCAAAAATAATATTAGTTATTAAAAATAATAATAGCAATAACTGATGGGAAACATTACTGTTTCAGCATAAAAGCATGACATAGAGCCCACTGCATGCCTCCCATCGTGCACATAGCTTTCAACAAGTCATGTGACATTAAAGAGCTGCTGTATGCTGCTAGTTTGACACACTTAAGCCCAATCATAAGGTTTTAATTGGAGCCTTGGGAGTCAGTAAGGAGGCCAAGTGGACAGTATCAGGTCATCTTTTCTGTGAAGTCAATGAGGACCATCTACAAATAGATCCACTCTGAGGTCTCTGATGTGAAAGAAATACTCAGTGTATAAAGAAACATATGCACATTGTTGTTTTGTTTGCTGTAATATAAACAGATGGGGAGGTGGACTTGACTAATGAATGTGCTTGTCTGAATTCAAAATCTTTGATTAAAGGGATCATTTGCTTCATATCACATTTTTGTGCATATCGAGCTTAGAATAGAATAGAATTCAACTTTATTGTCATTGCACATGCACAGGTACAGGGCAACGAAATGCAGTTTGCATCCATCCAGAAGTGCTTTAGTGATATAGATATATTACAATATTGAGCTTGCCATTGTTTTCATTTCCTCTCACACAACGGTAAACTTGTCTAGAGAAACAATTGCTCAGGCACTTGAAAGCAGTGAAAAATGTGTGTGCGCGGCCTTTCTATGCATGTCACAGTGATTTATGTTAGGGTTGCACTGTCTTTGTAATCATCCATCCAAGTGGAGACCACGCATGCGATTGAATTTAATTACTCAGTGACTAATACCAATTAACTGAGGAAAAGTGTCAACAATGTAAGGTTATTACACATAACCCTGCTGAAAATTTGCATACTGTGTTATAGAAATCCACAAGAACATGAGGGGAGAAAAATCCCAGAAATTGCAGATGGATAGCCACAAATCTTAGTGTGAAGACAGAAAAAACTAGAGCAGCACAAAAATGTATTTCTCACAAAGTAAGAAAATGAGGGGTTTTTTCCCCTTGACCACAGATTTTTAGATATGACTTTTAGAATTTTATGAGTACACATCTAAAAATCAGACTCGACCAATCTGAGCTTTCATTAAAAAGCAAGCATTTTTGTGTTCTTTTGCTTTTATTATACAAACAATAAAATGTTAGACTCAAGCAACCACGTGCAATCAAATCTCCCAAAAAGTTGTCATTTTAAAAAATGTAAGTAAAAATAAATTATTTAGCTTTTTCATGATTTGTCAAACATTAGTCACCCTCGATCAGCTACAAACAATCTTTATGAAGCCATGCTGTTAGAAAGTAATCATACTTTTCTTAAAAGTACTGCAGTATGTTTTTTAATTACCCACTAGAGCAGAGGTGTCAAACTCAAATACACAGTGGGCCAAAATTAAAAACTGGAACAAAGTCGCGGGCTAACATTAATATTTATTGAAAAAAAAAAATCTTCCTCTAGATATAAGAAGGAATCTTTTCTTATGGACTCAAATAAGTTTTGCTGAAAAACTGAATATGGAACAAGCAAAGCTTAATACTAAACAATATATATATTAGCTGTATAATACCAGTAGGCCAGCTCTAACAGTAATTTGTTATGGCTTCGCAGGCCAAATTTGGCCCGTGGGCCAGAGTTTGACACCTATGCACTAGAGGAAGTAATTTGTTACACTAGTCATTACATTACCTTCTCATTACTCTATAAAATGACCTGAAACACCTTACATAAATACCAGTTAACAATATAAACCTATAGTCTACGCTTTATCATTGCTCTTTTGCTCTTTTGTGCAATAAAAAGTTATTTCCATACCTTGGCTTCTGAAAATTTGTAGAAACTCCACCATCTCCCACCTCCTGCACACTAACTGAAATCAGCTGACTGGCACAAGAAGAAAGCATGTGTGTGTGTGTTTTTTTGTTTGTTTGTTTGTTTGGGGTTTTTTTTTACCATCAACATAATTGTAATGTAATTACTGAATTTAGTACATTAAAGAGATGCATTACTGCACTACTGAAAAATGTAATGTGACTACAGTAACGCCTAACACCTGTTATGTAATACATACAAAGGGCGTTGTGGCATTGTCTTGCTGAAACAACAAGGCCTTCTGCAAAACAGATGTAATGCACATCAGCTGCATGCTGTTGTAAAGCTTGTACTTAAACTGCAATTTGATAGTACGCTTAATGGTCCCTCTCCTCTTTGCCAAAAGGATGCAGTGATTTCTAAAGTGCTGCTTATGTGCCAGTATCACAGTCTGGCTGAGGCAGATTATATGGAGTGAAGAAGGTGGACCCAAGGGCGGACACGCAAAATAACAAGACTTTATATTAACTGAAAACGAGCCGTTTATTGAAGGCTGATAGCAATAACAAACAAAAGCAAATACAAAACTAAATCATAACCTAAACTGGGTGAGCTAAACATAACAAAAGCCTGGCACATGGACAAAGACATAGACCTGGCATGAACGCATAATCTTGGAGACGAGGTGGGATAACAGACGCTCGGGCAAGGAATGAATGAACACACACAGACTAAGAGCACACAGGAGGTGATCAGGGGAAATGGAAACACATGGGGAAACAGCTGACACAAAGGAACATAATGACATCACAGTGGAAGAGTAAAACTAAACACATGAACACATGACCTCTTCAAAATAAAAGGAAACATAATGAGACAGACATGGCAACATGAACTTGACAACAAATGACGTGCAGACATGAAACACATAAAGGAGAGGGGAGACTTAGCACAGGGGTTGAAAACACAAGGGGAAACTAATAAACAAAGAACTATAATGACAACCTAGGCATGACAGAAATGAACTTAGAAAACCTAAAGGACTTAAACATAAAAACAAACTAAAACTCAAAACGCTTGGTCGAAATGGCCCAGGATCATGACAGCCAGAAGATTAACCAGTCAATATATGTTAGTCCTTGTCCCGTGGTACGACAAATCCTGCCAGAACCTCTGAACATTTCATTTATATTATGCACTGTTGGTCATTAAGCTCCAACATTTTTTGTATTTTTAAGTAGCATTAATCAGCTTCTCCACACTGGTACTGGTACTGGTACTAAAACAATAGTAGCACAATAGGACCAATACTTACTTAATGTCCTGTAAATTCAGTATGTGACCCAAAAATAGCAGTGATTTAGAATTGTGATTCAAATTTGCACATTTTGATGAGTCATCTCACAATCCACCCCTCACAACTCATCAGGAAACTGACAGACCTGGGCATCAGTTCCGTCATCTGCAAATGGTTACTGGACTTCCTGACCAACCGCCCCCAACATGTCCGGCTGGATAACCGCTGCTCATCTACAATCACAATGAACACCGGTGTACCACAAGGCTGTGTGATGAGCCTTTCCTCTACTCCCTCTTCACCCACGACTGCAGACCTGCTGATGGTTCCAACACCATCATTAAGTTTGCAGATGACACCACGGTGATTGGCCTCATCAGTGACAACGATGAGGCCGCCTACAGGGAGGAGGTGGATCGTCTGGCTGAGTGGTGCGACACAAACAACCTGCTGCTTAACACCGAGAAGACCAAGGAGCTCATCGTGGACTACAGGAGGAATGCTGACCCACATTCACCCATCCACATTAAAGTGACGGCTCTGGAGCGTGTGAGCAGCTTCAAGTTCCTGGGAGTCCACATCTCCGAGGATCTCACCTGGACGACCAACTGCTCCAAGCTGGTCAAGAAGGCTCACCAGCGCCTCTTCTTCTTGAGGACTCTGAGGAAGAACCACCTGTCCTCAGACATCCTGGTGAACTTCTATCGTTGCACCATCGAGAGCATCCTGACCAACTGTATAACAGTCTGGTACAGGAACTGCTCTGCCTCGGACTGGAAGGCGTTGCAGAGGGTCGTGAAAACTGCCCAGCGCATCGCCGGAGCACCACTTCCTGCCATAAAAGACATCTACAGGAAGCGGTGTCTGAAAAGGGCTGGGAAAATCATCAAAGACCCCAGTCACCCATCACATGGACTCTTCACCCTCCTGCCCTCTGGGAGGCGCTACAGGAGCCTCCGGACTAAGACCACCAGGTACCGGAACAGCTTCTTCCCCACAGCTGTCAGACTCCTGAACTCTGCCTCCTGACATCTGACCCACGTTAACACATGGACTGAACACACACACACACACAATGGACAACTGTACCCTCAAACACACAATAATAACATGGACTGAACCACCACTCACAACCACCAGCACTTTATATAGCCTCTGTAGAAATCATCCACATATCTCACTTATCTTAACTGCACTACTGTATAGCTCTGTAAATAATCATTCTGCACACGATAATTTTTAATCCTACAACTGTTTACAACTTGCATAGTTCCCATTTCTGTATAGCTGTATATCTCAGATTTCTGTAAAGTTATTTATTTCATATTCTGTATAGTTTTTCATATTTATATCCTGTTCATAGCTTGTACTCACTACAGCCTGTACATACTTATAGTTATAGAATATTCACAACATACTTCATACCGTGTACATTATAACATACCATAATAGACCCATTTCTGTAATATACTCACATATCTATATTATTGCTAATATATATTGTAATATATCTATATCACTAAGCACTTCTGGATGGATGCAAACTGCATTTCGTTGCCCTGTACCTGTGCATGTGCAATGACAATAAAGTTGAATTCTATTCTATTCTATAAATTAGGTGTCACTGCTCTCCACTACATGAGCTGCCTTTATAAGTTACAGTGGGGCAAAAAAGTATTTAGTCAGCCACCGATTGTGCAAGTTCCCCCACTTAAAATGATGACAGAGGTCAGTAATTTGCACCAGAGGTACACTTCAACTGTGAGAGACAGAATGTGAAAAAAAAATATCCATGAATTCACATGGTAGGATTTGTAAAGAATTTATACGTAAATTAGGGTGGAAAATAAGTATTTGGTCACCTCAAACAAGGAAAATCTCTGGCTCTCACAGACCTGTAACGTCTTCTGTAAGAAGCTTTTCTGTCCCCACTCGTTACCTGTATGAATGGCACCTGTTTGAACTCATCATCTGTATAAAAGACACCTGTCCACAGCCTCAAACAGTCAGACTCCAAACTCCGCCATGGCCAAGACCAAAGAGCTTTCGAAGGACACCAGGAAAAGTATTGTAGACCTGCACCAGACTGGGAAGAGTGAATCTACAATAGGCAAGCAGCTTGGTGTGAAAAACCAACTGTGGGAGCAATCATCAGAAAATGGAAGACATACAAGACCACTGATAACCTCCCTCGATCTGGGGCTCCACGCAAGATCTCATCCCGTGGGGTCAAAATGATCATGAGAACGGTGAGCAAAGATCCCAGAACCACACGGGGGGACCTGGTGAATGACCTGCAGAGAGCTGGGACCAAAGTAACAAAGGTCACCATCAGTAACACACTACAACGGCAGGGAATCAAATCCCGCAGTGCCAGACGTGTTCCGCTGCTGAAACCAGTGCATGTCCAGGCCCGTCTGAAGTTTGCCAGAGAGCACATGGATGATACAGCAGAGGATTGGGAGAATGTCATGTGGTCAGATGAAACCAAAGTAGAACTTTTTGGTATAAACTCAACTCGTCGTGTTTGGAGGAAGAAGAATACTGAGTTGCATCCCAAGAACACCATACCTACTGTGAAGCATGGGGGTGGAAACATCATGCTATGGGGCTGTTTTTCTGCCAAGGGGACAAGGACGACTGATCCGTGTTAAGGACAGAATGAATGGGGCCATGTATCGTGAGATTTTGAGCCAAAACCTCCTTCCATCAGTGAGAATTTTGAAGATGAAACGAGGCTGGGTCTTCCAACATGACAATGATCCAAAACACACCGCCCGGGCAACAAAGGAGTGGCTCCGTAAGAAGCATTTGAAAGTCCTGGAGTGGCCTAGTCAGTCTCCAGACCTCAACCCCATAGAAAATCTGTGGCGGGAGTTGAAAGTCCGTGTTGCTCGGCGACAGCCCCAAAACATCACTGCTCTCGAGAAGATCTGCATGGAGGAATGGGCCAAAATACCAGCTACTGTGTGTGCAAACCTGGTAAAGACCTATAGTAAATGTTTGACCTCTGTTGTTGCCAACAAAGGTTATGTTACAAAGTATTGAGTTGTATTTTTGTTATTGACCAAATACTTATTTTCCACCCTGATTTACCAATAAATTCTTTACAAATCCTACCATGTGGATTCATGGATTTTTTTTTCACATTCTGTCTCTCACAGTTGAAGTGTACCTCTGGTGCAAATTACTGACCTCTGTCATCATTTTAGGTGGGGGAATTTGCACAATCGGTGGCTGACTAAATACTTTTTTGCCCCACTGTATATGTATCAGGATCAGTACTGGTATCAGCAATACTGGCCCTGTATTTACTTGGTATTCAATCATTATCATAGAGCACTACTACTAAGTTTTCCTCTTTGCATTAAGTGAGCTACTAAAATAAAGGGTTGCTCTGTCTTTCTTAATTGGCTTGTGTGGCCACACCTTAACCCTATATGCTCGCTCAAGCTCAAATAGTAATGATGTGTTTTTTTAAAACATGTTACTGGGATTGCAAACTCTCCTCTCTCCACATGTCCAGTGTACATACTGGACATAAGCTTTAAGTCAGCTATACAGAAATAAAGGAAACAGGATGAAAGCTAGAACACAACCTTAAAAACCTCAGATCAGCTTGTGCAAAGTATATACAGGCAGGATGAGCAGAGTGCCTTCGGTGTCAGCTGGTGAGATCAGAAGCATTGAACGCACTGCTTCTGAAGTCTGATAGAGGTATGAAGACCTCGATGTCTTCAGTGTCATAATATCAACCTGTGAGGAAATCTGAGTCTAGCCGTACCCTGTTTAAACTGTGAGTTCTTGCCGGAAGGTAAGATTGTGAAGGAGAACACTCGCACTTCAAGCAAGGCCATCAATTAAAATTGCTTTTATTTTTTGTTATATATATTAATTTTCTTTCTCTAACACTTGCAGGGCCTTTCCACCTGCCTATCACACACGACAGTCAATCAAATAGCAATCATGAATAAAAACAACTAGATCTTGGATACCTTACAAAAAACATCATGCTTTGCATATTAACAACCATAAACCGATAGTAGACTCAGAAATGTAACCACATTTATAAAAGTCGTATCTTTCTTAGACTGTAGATGCAAAGCAGGAGACAAAAAGGAGAGACAATTTTTCAAGATGTACAATTGGATCAATGAGCTCAACACACGCTAGGACAGTTCACACTGCAGTAAATAGTCAGTGATATAGGTGTTTACAGTTCATAACAAAACTGTAGTAAATAATTTAAGTCATACTTAAATTCTATTGAGCAGGTCTATAACTCTGATGCTGTACACACCACCTTGATTGATGTTATCTGCTTACATTTACATGACTTCTCCTTCCCAATGACTTTGTGAAAGATGGCAAGCATGTCTGACAGACAAAAATATTCATTTACCAGTTTGAGTGTGACATAAGATCTAATACTGCGTGAATACAAAAGCACCAAACACAAGCATACAAATAGCTAATATAGTATGTATTTTGTTTGGATGACACTGATGACGATGCCGATGCCACGAGGAGATTGCCTCCAGCAGCCACTCAGTGTCTGCAATCCAAATTGTTCTCAGAGTGCACTCCTCCACAATAAAATCAGTGAAGCTGGTCTGAGTGCAAACTCCCCTGCCTCTCTGCGTGAGAAACTACTGACACACACAGTCACATTCTACGAATCAATACATGTTGCCTCTGCACAAGGCGGAACAAGTGTCAAAGTAAGAAGCACTGCAGACCAATCGGGAGAATGTATGTGGGACTAACTGTATGGCTTCACACATTCTGTAAACTTTACAGAAGATCAGATGGAACCATTAACAGGATCTCCCAGCAATAAACAGATGGGCAACTGCAGGTACCGTATTTAATATTTTCAGTTAGGCTATTTATATAATCTAGATCTGTTCTACACTGGCAATTACTTTTGATGGAAAATGCAGCTCAAGATAGTTAATTTATGTAATCTTCTAATCATTCAGCTATAATAACTGTGGTTAGTGGTTGCATCAGGTCTCCTGCAAAATCAGAATGTGGGTAGCCATGCCGTTAGTCCCACATATATTCTGTTGATTGGTCTGCGGTGTTTCTTACCTTGACTCAATGTGCAATGATTTGTAGAATCTTACTGTGTGATAATAGTTTCTTGCACAAAGAGGCATTAAAACAGGTATGATTCTGTCATGGACATCGCTGCATGGGCTTATTTTAAATGAACCGAGATCAAGTGAAAAAGTGTTCTGTGGTCAGATCGCATACTGCAGCTGTTACTACAGCATGGCTTCAGAGTAGAACAGTAGAACTGGCGTACCTGCAGTGCAGACCTTTTCACCAATGGAAAACATTTGTCCCATCATAAAATGAAAAACAAAGATCCAGGACTGTTGAACTTCTAAAATCCTGTAACAGACAAGAATGGAACAACATTCCTATGCCAAAGCACGGCTTGAAGTAAAAATGAGTCACAAAGGACGAGTGAATCAGACTGCAGAGTAAACTTGCTGTATACTATACAAGCTGTAATCAGTACTGCTCAAACTGTTATTAGTTTTTCATTAAAATCTCATTACACTGATGAAAAATTTTGTAGATCGCAGTTAAACGATTAATGAAATCATTCATCATTATTCAAGGTTTTTTAATGACTCTTCAATGCAGGTGCACAGAGAACATCACAGCATTTGCTGTTCCAATCACATATTCAGGTTTACCATGTGAAAGAGCTAATGGATCGGTGAATAATCACTTTTCCACAAAAAGCTGAGAACTGTGTGATTAGGGAACCAGTAAATTAAGCTAGTTGGAGGATTGAGGACCACCCTTTAAATTATAGTTTGAAAATGTCCAAAAAAGCAGAACTTGCTTCCGAGACTGAAAGAAAATCGCCACACTGAGCTAAATGTTACCAGCAAAACAGCCACAATGTACAGCACCACAATACAAGGCAAGTATTGTTTTGCCTTGATATAATGCAGAGGAAAAATGTACTTAGTCACTGGGACGTGTACACAAGATAAAAAAACAGTTATTTGTTATTAAAGAACAATTGAAATGCTAGATTCACAGCAAACTCTACTGGGACAATATTTAGGTTTTAGGTGATAGTGTGTAAATAAAAAATAAAAAATGAAACTTGATTCTGGACCTTAAAGTTGCAGTGCACACAGTAAACGTAGTTATTTTTTATTTTTTAAAAATCAAACTTTTCAAACCACAAAATCAATACTCCCTACTGAAGTGTAGTGAAGAAATAATAGAAATAATAATAGAAATTATAGTGTCCCAGTTCACTGCTCCAAAAATCCCCCTGGTTTGCCAATGGCAGCATTCTTAAGAGCTTCTCTTTTTTAAGCCATGTCCCTCAACCTTGTTTACTTACAGTTCATCAAGTATCCATCTATTCCTCAGTGCATACTTCAGTCCATTTTTATCACCCCACTCTTTCTGCCAATTTCCATCAATTTCTCATTAGCTGCCACAACTTTACTCCGGTATCCCCAGTCAGCAGTAAACTGGGCCACCCCAAATTAGTGAATTCTCCGGGAAAGGTACATTGGAATACAAGAAGCTCAAATGCTCTGGAAGTATTGGGAGGGTAATCTCTGAACATAGAGAGGTGAATTTCCTAGGGGAAACAAATATTTCATTAATCACTAGCTTGTGTGACAGCTAGACTTAATTGAAAAGGCAGGCATATTGAGCCAATCTCTTCTTTTCTTGTGTAAACCTTGAAATGTCATTTATATATATATATATTTTATATTTTTCCTCATCTCAGTCTCACTTCTCCACATTTTTTGTCACATCCCACGCACACTTTGTTCTTGCTGTCCTTCCACGCAGCAGGTATGATAGAGCCAAATAATGAAAAACATCTAACCATATGCCTATAATGCACACATGAAAGAGGAAACTCACAAATTACATTTTGCATGTCATTTTTCTTGTGTGTAATTGTGTGTGTGTGTGTGTACCATGTTTACATATTTTTGTGAGAACCAAAAATTGGAATGTTACTATACTTGTGGGGACCCACAGCCCTGATGGGGACAGAATGCCCGGTTAGAAGGCATTTTTGAGACTCAAAATGTAGTTTTAGTGTCAGTGTTATGGTTGTGTTTAGGCTAAGGGTTAGAGTTAGGCATTCATTTTTGATGGTTAGGGTAAGCGGCTAGGGAAAGCATTATGTCAGTTACATGTCCCACTAAGACACACATGGCTGTGTGTGTGTGCGTGCCATATTTTGTTAAAATAAATACAGGAGTGAAGAGTATCCAACCTCCAGCAGCTTAATGGGCAGCACATTCATATGCAATGTCAGCAGTAATAGTGAAAGTGAAGAATAAAAATAGAGGAAGAAAAATACATAGTCAACAATACAAAGTCAGACTGTAAAAATACTAATAATGCTAGAGCTGAGAACATGTCTACAATCTTCAAAGCTTCTCTGTGTCATGAACCGAAGTTCAGCGCACAAGCTGGACCCAGAAGCAGAGCCAACACACACAGGAGCACGAGAAAATAAACTTTATTTTAACTGAAGGTGTCCCGGGAGGGTAGAAGGAAAACACGCGTGAAACTCGAGAAACCAAGGGACCGGAAGATGAGTCGCGCAGGACCGCCGAAAACGGGACTGCAACAGAAAAAGGACAAGAATTATTGGGGCGCGGGGAAATAGCAGCATACGTGGGGGAAGAGTATGAGTCTTACGGTGACAGCGGGGCCGTGGGAGCCGGAGGGAGGGGTGAGGGTCCGCGGGGGAGCTCCAGGAAAGTCGAGATGGCGAGTAGGGGAGACCGGGGATAGTTGTAACGTGGGTCAGTTGTAACACTTCCAATTTCTCCAATCAGGGCTAAGTTTCAAATGATGTGACTCATCCTGTGCATGCCCAATTCAGTTCTGCTATCACATGTGAAAAATCAGCACATTTTGTCAAATACAGACAATTTAGCACGAAAAAAAAGTAATTTGTATGCCAAAAAGTAAGTTTTTCTACTTTATTTCAATTTCTAATAGCATTATCTGCTTTGCAGTTAAACTCATCAAACTTAAATTATGTTATTTGTATGTCTATGGGGATATATTCTGTGTAGGTCTTTAGAGCTAGTGCTTTAGCCGTTGGCTGTAATGTTAGCTAGTTCATGGCTATAGGAGTCTGGGTCAGTTGTAACAATAATGCAGATGTTACAACTTGCCACACTATTACTTTAACTTATATTAAACAAGTTGGGGCAACGACATCAGCAGAGAGAGGTCCACTGGTCGCATTTGTATATGCGGTTAATGCCATTGGCAACACAATTCCTCCACTGTTTGTGTTCCCACACATACATTATGCAGACCACTGTGTCAGAGATGGACCAGTAGGAAGTATTGGTAGTGGAAATAAATCAACATCTGGATTCATCCACACACCCCTATTTCTTAACTAAAATAGGTGTACAAATTTCCAGCAGAGGACAATATTGGCCCATTACACTAATAACAGATCCCACAGTGTTATCACAGTTTGTTGTGCAGTTTGAGCCACAAACCCCATCGCTCAAAATGCTCTTCTGTACATGCCCCAGATTATGCATCATAGATGAAGAGACGGTAGTTTGAAATCAAGAACAACAGCAGATGTATCAATGTCAATCTTTTTTCGTGGTGTCATTATCAGCCCCAGAATTTCAGTATTGGTCAGATTCTTGTCTCCAGCATGAAAGTTCTGGCTTTTGACAGAATACATCAGGGCATTCGGGCGACCATTGAACTTGAGCTCCTCTGTAGCCTTTTCCCACTTGTACCTACTCAGCTCGACTCATTTTCAGTGATTTTCCATTACACCTAATGTGCATGGGCTCGTTATTGTAATGCTGCAGAAAGTCCCGTAACATCAACCGTGGAGGACGCTGAACCAATGGTATACCTGCTGCTCAGTGTATGGCTTTTTGTCAGACTAGGGGATCATTGTGTTGTTTTTTGTGTAGCCATTTCACTCATTATTGGGTTTCTACCAGTACCTGGTACCAGGTACTAAAAAAGCACTTGGTACTAGGTACTGAGAAATGGGAAAAATAACTACCACAAGGAAAACCCTCGGCTGGAGTCGAGCTGAACAGAGCTGATTAGATACTAGTGGAAAATCGCTAATGGAGATGAGTACTCTTGAAGAGACCCAAGGAATTTCATTACCAGCAAGTGTTGTCAGTCTTTTGATGATGATAATGGTGATGCCTCTGCTGATTATTATAGTTGTATTCTTTCTTTTGGTACAGCATTGTTTCTTAAGTAATACAAGGATTGTGTATTAAATCTAAAAAGTTTACCAGCAAATCATTTACATTACTGAATAATAGCAGTGAAGAAAGACTGGATTTCAGTCCAGGTACAAAATAGAACCTAACCCATAACCGCTGGAGGATATTGTCTACTAGGTAGAGTACTAATGTTTAAAATGCATGAATTACATGAAAGACAGAGCTGTTATTATGTGACAGAACCAAATAAAACTAATTAAACATCATATGTTATCAGAAACATTTACAACTCTTGTGTAAATAAAGATTTAATTAAATATTAACCAATATAGAGAACAAATGAGGGTGGAAACAATCATTTAATTAAGATCATACACTCAGAATCTGCTGATTGTTTTTCCTTTCTGTCATTTGTGAGCTACCATTTATATTCATGGGTCTTCCACTGTCATGTCACGGTACATTACACATGACAACAAAGAGCAATAGAAAGACAGACAAGGTTTGCCTCCATCTCCCAATGCCTCGCAGCAGACAAGGGAAGTGAGACTCTCAGGAGACCGGGTCAAAGATCCATCCATCCTCACGAGGAATGAAGGGCGGACACGTACATACGTACAATTACTTCAAGGTGCTTTTGAGGTCACTGTGAGTCAATTAGGAAAACAAACGGTTATTTTAATGGGCTTTTTACCCCTGAATCGGGACGTGCGTGTTGCTGCTGTGGGGCTGTTGTGGGGCTGCAGCAAGTTGTTCATCATTTATTTTAGTGAGAAAAGATCAAAATGACAAATTATTAGGAATTAAATGAATTTCAAATTAAGTATGCACAAATTTTTATGTTGCTAGCAGCGTCATTCAAACCCGAAGCTTATTCATGCTGTAAGTAACGATTAAACATTTAATAGGAAAAAAGGTGCTTTGACTTGCAGTCCCAGACTAAAAAATATTCTTATTCATGTTTTGGCAACAGGAAAATGAAGAAAAAGATTAACATCTGTAGAGCACAGAAGGAAGAGCCAACTATTTATTTTGATAAATTACAGAAGTGTGGCTGGTGTATTTTCTTTCGGTAAATTAACCGATTAACTGAGGGGCGATGTTTGTTATTTAAATTAACTTTATTTAAACATTGTTTAGATAAGCGCTTCAGCAATATTAACCCTTCATGTATCTGAGCTCAGCCCTCTGTCTGTCTGTGTGTGTGTGAGAGAGAGAGTGCTTGAATTCTCCTGCCAATTCCTCAAGGTTTCTCTTAATCTCGCATTTGTCGCACTGTCAACAGCGAGTGTCATGCCAGCAGACAGAAAGTCACTGTCTGCAGTAGATATAGGAAGGATGATTACTCGCTTCTAAAGCGCTGAGTTGTTTCTGCTGCTTAATAACCGCAAAGCAGCCGTCAGTCTGTCAGGCTGCCGTGACAGATGGTTAAAACTGTCCCTAATTGCAACAGATCTGCAAAATATTTTGCGTGGTGATCATAGGTGCTCAACTTAGCCCAGAGACAGGAGAAAAAAAAGATTAGTCAGCTGGATGAGGCTGGAGTTGTAATTTTTTCCCATCTCCAGAATCAAACATATTAACCTATAAACTCATGTAAAGAGAAGCAGTACACCGTCAGACTGCCACACGTCCCCTCCATGTCATTGTGACTGAGCGGTGTGTGTGCTTTGGAGGTCACGTTCTACCCCAACCCCCACTGCATTTCGTTGCCCTGTACCTGTGCATGTGCAATGACAATAAAGTTGAATTCTATTCTATTCTATTCTATTCACACTCACTGCCCAAGATCACCATCATGTGGAACCTAAGACGCAAACCAGGCCGTACAACATGGCGGAGGACTTTCATCGATGATTTATGCACCTTAGACATTGCATAAGGCCGAAGCAGCCACAGCTGATCGAGTATGCTGGCGGACATTTGCGGTCCAATGCGCCAAACGGCACAGGAGGACCTAAGTCTAAGTAAGTGAGTAAGAGAAGCAGTGGGCTTCTAAACACCACATTGTGCCATAAAATGTGACTCAGCAACAATGGCACCCTAATGCAGTAAAAATGAACAGTTGGCAAGGATCCAGTAACTGACCTGACCTGACCTGAGTCATGACCTAATAGTCTGATATATTCAACTGTGTTCGCTTGCACATGATTTGGTAGACATGTTTGCATGATTGCACTGTGCTGCACTCTGACACAGCACTGCAGAACCCACAGGCTGCAGACTGATTAATATATTATATGTACCTTGCTGCTTTCCAATGGGATTCAATGAGCTCAAGCACACACTTTTTATGCAACATAAAGCAGCTGTGGAGAACAAGCACTGTTTGAATCCCTCATTCCAGTTATAGATCAATACAGACTGATTTACTGAGATTCCAGTGTCAAACACAGAAACCATTGGTTTTGATTTGTTTTTTTCGATTTAAAAATATGCTGTGGTGAGATTAATAAATGTTTTACAATGTGTGTCGTAACCATTTTTCTGCCATTTGCTCTGAGCGTTTAATTGACTGTTGTTGAAAAATCAAGTAGAATTTCCACATTCCCTCAAAAACACAAACAATGAAGTCCTTCATTTGATACAACTTGCTAACTGCTTGCAAGTCACATATATGCCATGCAATGTTGACTGAATGTGCCTGATCCCACCAAAAGACAAAGCCACACAAATGAGTGAAACAACTTTGAACGTCTGGGATTAACCAAAATTACGGATGTTTGCATACTTGTGGACCCAGGATTTGCTGGCTGCATATCCACGAGGTGAATCTGAGATCTGGTGACTGTGGAGGCCATGTGAGTGTTATGTTCAAAAAGACAGCTTGAGATGATTTGAGCTTTGTTATGTGGTGCATTTTCCTGCTGGAAGCAACCATCAGAAGACGGCTACACTGTAGCTACGAAGAGATGAACATAGTCAGAAACGATGCTCAGTCGGTACTAAGAGGCCCAAACTGTGCCAATAAAATATCCTCCACAGCATTACACCACCACCACCAACCTGATGCATTCATTTGCTTCAAGGGTGAGTGTGTTTTGCGGTCAGAGATGCTCTTCTGTATACCTTCATTGTAACCAGTGGTTATTTGTGTTACTATCAGCTCAAAGCAATCTGACCAGTCTCCCTCAACCACTGGCACTATTTTCTCATTCTGGTTATGTGTGAAAATCCCAGCAGTTTCTGCTAGATCAGCCCGCTCGATTTGAAAATCGTTGGGTCGTGTTGACCATGCCTGCATGTCTAAATGCACTGAGTTACCACCATATGATTGGCTAAATCAATATCTGTGTTAAATCCGTTTATTTAGTTTAATATAATTAATTGCATAGGTATTAGTGTTTTATATTTTATATAAAATGTATAGTCTTTAATTCAGGCATAGTATCAGAAAAGGACAGAACTAGTAAAAACTGCCTGTTGGTATGCTAATGATGTCCCTGTAGGACGCTTTTTCACTGAGTGACCTTCCTCTCTGAACTGTACACATCTAACAAAATGCAGAGCAGGAAGAGGAGGGGACTGCCAAGGGAACTGAGCAGAAAGTTAATGAACAGCCTTCACAACTGACAGGGGATGTTTATAGGCACACGGATGCACAATCATGCCTCTGCTAGACAGATCAGCAAACCACCCACATGATTTCGCACACATGCACCACCATCACTGCTGGTATTTCTACAGCCTCTCGAGCCATCCCATTCATTTCTCCACTTTATCCTCCCAATTCACAGAGAAAAAGAATCCAAAGAAGGCTGAGAGAATGAGACAGCAGGGAAATCAATTTGCTGTCTCTAGGGCCCTGAGAAAAAATGTCTTGAGCTGTCATAAGTGGGAGAAGGAGAGCTTGTCATTTTCAGACATTTAATTAATTTCCCATGTACCCACAGCCGTCAGCTGTGGGATTTAGAGTAAGGGCGGCTCTGAAAAAGGGAAGGAGTGAACCTTGTGCACCTTGGTTGAAGGTCTAATGTCATAACGGTCATTTCCTGGTTTAAACTGTCTACACAGTAAAATTGCAAACTTTTTGTTTGCAGTGTTATGTAATGTTGCTGATTCTAACAATTCTTTGCAAAAACTATTTTTGGAAAACAAGAACATTTCTGTCCAGTGATCTGACAAACAAAACCATAATCTCATTAGTGGATGGCTGGGAAAGGGAAGACTTTTTTTCTCTTTTGTGTTGCACCTGACTCTTCAACAAAAATAGCCAACAGGATTTTACAACAGGCTTTTGAATGTAAAAAGTAAACTCTGTGGGAAATAAAAGCTTGCAACACTTGGATGTTTTTTAAACAGTTTCATAAATTTTGAAGCATAAACTCAACTGTTAGAAGTTAAATTCTACTGTAGTAGAATTTAACTTCTAACAGTTGAGTTATAACTACCGTCTTCTCATCATTTCGGCAGCACCATTAATGCCCTGTATGCAAAGTGATGATGTTGAAATTATAACAATAAGGTACATGTTTTTTTATACTGTAGAATCATGACCGCACATTTATTTCAGGCATCTAGCAAAAAAAAACAAAAAAAAAACACTGACTTTAATGTGAGGGAACCAGAAGTGTAAAATATAAACTCACATCTGAGCTGTAAAGCTCATTCACACTATTTCCAGTATTTCTTTCATCTTGGTAAAGGTCTTTAAGTGCAAAGGCTTCAGATTAATTAGACTCATACTCACAGTAATGACACAATGACATTGAAACTGCTGTCCAGTGTCTTTCTAATTAGACATTGGAAGCATGAATGCTAACTAAGTATGTGGCAGTCTGAAGAAAATGCTGAAAATATGATCATAAAACATGGCCAGAGATCAATAATCCATTTACATACTGATCAATAAATAATGATAAGCACTAGCTTTCTCCTTCCACAAAGCTGTAAGTCATTCTCCCTCGCAAGGACCCCTAGTTGTCCTGCCACAACCATGCTGATTCCCCATGTTATCTAAACACATGTTAATAAAAAGCTATGATTTGAAATATTATTTGTTATAATGAATCATTCTCATGATGGAAGCATGTAACTTTTGTTCTAGAGGATATGCAGCAGGTTAATTGTCTTGCCTGTTACCTGGCTATCTATCTAGTTTTATGGAGTACTCCCTTGTTTCCTGCAGGAGGCTGAAGGAGTGGCACTGAGAGTGTTATGAATGGGATGAGAAATTGGAAGTAAATAAAAGCTGTGTGCTGTAACCCTGCAGAGTGGAAGGTGGATGCCTGCAGAGCTGAAATATGGAGCTGTCAGGAAGAGGCACATAGCAGCAAAGAGAGGTCACTGTGACCCAACCAGGGAGTGTGGTGGAGATGTGCCTGGACTTGTTTGGAGTACCTTATGCCTGATATGTCACTGGTACTCTCCCAGCCTGCATAAAAGAGAACCTTAATTGCTTTCAGTAATAAAGAGCCACCACGACAGAACAAGCAAAGATACTAACACAGAACAAGCAAAGATACTAACACTATACACCACTCCATCGACAGGTCCAAGGAAGACTCTGCGCTCTGAGAACTGAGGCAATGCTGTGTCCAAACACTGACTACACCCCATAACTGATGAATTTCTCAAAGTTAATATGATTAGTGGTGCTTCTATTGTAACTAAACCTTAAACTGAACCTAAGCTGAATTAATGTGCTGTGACTGTATGTCCCCACATTCAACTTTCTCATCTTGCACTCACACAGACTAGATGATGAGCGCCTAGAAATGTCTTAGGAAAGCAAATGAGATTTGGCAACTTTAAAGATGACTGTTGATTACAATCATTGAATCATCAACATTGTAATGTGGGGTCTAAAGAAAAGGGGAAGACCACAAACACTAAAGGAAAAAACTAAATCAATCAGAGAATCTTCACCAACTTGTCATCAGAACAAATTTGTTTATCTTTCTCTTACTATTCCTAAGACACAGTTCTCTAAACCAGTCCTCTTCTCAAAAATCAAAACAAAAGGAAAGAATTTTTAAAAGAAATTCACAAAACTTCTTAGTGTTCTAGCAAAAACCCACAAGTGCATCAAAACAATTTTGTCTTTTTATCATCATAATGTCTTCAGATAGTGAAGTAAGACTACAGAGCATTCATTACATGCACAGAAAAAAAACTAGGAAATGATGTTCATTACACAGAACTCAAGTCTTTCCATCTCTATTTGAGTCTCTCGCAATTCTAAGAAAGATTCAAACATATGGGGTAAAAACAAAGATCATGCAAGGTAATGATAAAAAAAAGAGGATCTGCTGAGTTGTTCACTTTACCTTTCCTCTTCAAATCACATGTGAAAAAGAATAAGAAAAAGCACGGAATAAATCTTTGTTTTCATATATTGTCTACAAAGACTTGAAGTCATATAATTTGTTGTAGATTTGCTGCAGCGCTTCGGAGCATCATCCTGTTGTCAGACTGTCAGACAGATGGCCTCACATTTGAATCTAGAATACTATACAGAGAAGTTCATGGTTGACTCAGTGACAGCAAGGTGCCAAAGCCCTGTGGCTGCAAAATAAAAATGCAAAGTGTATTGGTATTTAATGTGCCTCTACTGTAAGTGTAATGTTTAACCCTTTACTTGGCAAGTGAGAGGTCACTGGTTCAATTCCAGATGGGAACTCAACTAACCCTTGGGGCTTTGTCAGGAAGAGCACCTGGTGTAAAACTACTAAATGAAACATGTGATGCTGCCTGCTGTGGCGATCCCTTGAGACAAGGATGCAGCTAAAAGTAGGTTACTGTCACAAACTTTAACAGTTAACATCTTAACTAAGGTCTGTTGGGTCTGAGTTGGAGCTCTTGGGGGTTTTGCAGTTTCTTTGAGCATTGCACAGTTTGACCTTGAGGTGAACTGGAACATCCAAGACAATGACATGTTATGTTAATACACACTTGAATGCTCCAAACCAGTAAACCGACACAACATCTGCCTTTATTGACGTGCTCACACTTTTTAATGACTGCAGAATTCCAGGTGACCTGTACTAGGAAGATTTTGCAGTAAGAAAAATCTTACAAAGAAAAGGCCATGGATGCTAATTATGCCAGATATTGTGTTGATCACATAAACTAATACACTGAGCTACTGAGGAAGTAGCCCTACCTGATCAACGAATCATGGGTGGTGATCAACCTTTCCTTTAAGGTGTCTGATGTTAAGACCTAAACCACCGATTGATTCCAGACATCACTGATGATAAATCCAGAATTATCAAGACTGTATGAAAACCCAGTGTCATACTGTTTCAGAATTTTTAACCGTAACATAGATATTGGTTATTTGTAATGTATATAAATTACATTCAGCACAATCTGAAAACATCGTATATACATAGCCTTTAATGCATAATAATATATCATATTCAAATTACTTATATAAAATGATAAAGGTGGCATGCTTGAGTTACGAAAGTTTTTTTGTCGTCGTCACGCAAGGTGGTGTGTCCAAATTTAATTCAGTTTTATGTTCTGTGCATCAACTGCCTTCAGATAAATTATTTGCATTCACATTGGATTCAGAAAAAAATAATAATCCTGACAATTTCAAACACTAAATCTGCCCAAAAGATGCCCTAATCTCAGCAAACTGTTATACTAAATATTAACTACCATGAATATTGAAGAATGTAGATCAATCGTATACAAAATCCTTATTCATTTGGCTAACAACGGTCCACACAGAGGATGCTTTGTATAGGTTCTGCTTGTGTAAAGGCAAAAACTACAGGTAATGCAGAACCAGTGGCCATTACAAAAATTAACTTGATAGAAATCTCCATGTTATCTTAATGAGAACATCAAAGCATGATTTACACACATAATGAAGCCTGTTTGCAGTTTTAGCATGCACCGAGCCAAGGCAGCACGAAAGGGATTTAAATGGATGATGAGAGGAGAACCTTAAGTGTGTCTAATTCATCTACTCATCAGAGTAATGCTTTAATCAATGTATTGAGCAACTGAAATCAGGTAATGGAACAGTCCTATCCAGTGCAACCAACACAGGGATTAATCAGCACTGAGGCCCAGTGAATCAATGATAGCATTAGCATGCATGTGTGTGTGTTCATGTTTGTGTATGTGTGGAAACTGCCTACTTCTTTGATAAAGATCTGTATGTTTCTGCGCCTACTGGCCTGAGACTGTTTTTAGGTTGAATAATCACTCTTTTTGAATTGCACAGGATGTTGAAATGTTGAGACAGGAATTAAAGGAAGCAAGATTTATTGAGCAGAGGGGGTGTCAGCAGTGCTGAACAGGCAATAGAGACGTGAATTTGTGATTGTGTGCCCATATGTGCATGTGTGGCGGTATGTGTGTGTGAAACAATGCATGCACGTGTGTGTGTGTGTGTGTGTGTGTGTGTGTGTGTGTGTGTGTGTGTGTGTGTGTGTGTGTGTGTGTGTGTGTGTGTGCACATAAGGAGTAGAAGGCACAGGGGCACGTTGTGGCCATGCGATAACAGCGATGAATGGCCCCGCCAAGTATTTAATGAAGCATTAGTGACAGAGTGAGGGAGGATGCTCTTCGCCTCCACTGTAGCCAGCGCACTCTTTCCCATTCTTCATGCACCATGTGGAGGGATGGACCCAAGATAAAGGGATAAATGGAGGTGTACAGAATAGTGTGGAGGAGACGTTCACGATGAGTGCTCCCCTTAAGGCAGTGGGATGTCAGCTCAGCAAAAGCACAAAAAGGCAGCATCTCATTTATTACATTTGTTAGCTGAGAACACTTGCTGAATATGCAAAATCTGAAATTTCTCTATGCATCAGGATTGACATTATTGGGTGGTGCCTGAGTAGAAGAACCCAGGTTATTGAAAAAGCATGTGAGGATGCCACCAGCTGGTACGGCAGTAATGAACTACTAAAAATAGGTCTGCTCCGGCACACAGAAGGAGGAGGGAGCTGCAAGGGAGCACCAAGTGTGTGGAAAGTACTTTTATTACTGTCACAGTGCGGCCGTGTTGTCATGATGGAGAAAACACTTGCCATCATGCCAGATTAGGTTATTTGCACCTGAGATGCCTCATGACTGCCACATACAAGTTAGCATTGAAAGTCCGACCCTTGGGTCAAATTCAATGACCTGACTTGATGATCTTTGGTCTCTGCTGTTTGGACATATGGATGAAGCAATACATCTAGCTTTCATCATCTAACTCAAAGGAAGATTCTGCTCTGTGTTATATCTGCAAAATAAATTTGATATATGACATATGGTGGCACATGTTGCCCCATAGCTTGCCAACAGGCTGTAAACACTAACCTCTCCTGTGCTTTTAAAACAAAACACCACTGGGAGTCAGTAAAGCTGTATAAGAAGGGCACGAGTTTGGAGACAAAAAGGTCAAGAAACTGGCAGAAGGTTCTTAAACTGAGCTGCACTTTCCAAACTCAGTCTGAACATTGTTATATTAAAGATGTGATCATTATACCATCAAGTTTTCGAGGAGGACCACATAACGGAACCAAGTTCTTAAAAAATAAGTTTAACTCCAGGATTTATGTCCCTCCTGCATCACCCAGGCGATGTTATGATACCACAATCACACAATCTTACTATTAGCACTTTAATCATTTTACCTACCTCTTAGGCTAAACTGACCAATTTGAATTTAATTCAGTAAATTTGATTTAAACCATTAAATTTGCTCTCCTCGGTGTCCTCCTCCTGTCTGTAGCAGTGCAGCGTGAAAATGTGCTCACAGCAAAGATGCTCTTCTTCTGATTGCAAACATTGCTTTTCTTTCACATCACTTAATATATAAGCAACAGTTTTATTGAAGCTGTTATTTACAGCTACACTGAGAAATATAAATAAGTAAATAATTAAATAAATAACAACAAAATCCGATTTTTTTCTCAGTGTGATTCTAATCTCAGTACGTGCAGTCATGTGAGGGGGGAAAGCAAAAAGACATAGACAGGAAAAGGTCATGGCAACTGATGGAAAGTTATGTATGTATGTATAACTGACAGGAAATGATACCGATTTTTGAAAATGTCACTTTTCAAGAGCTCAGAGTGTTGGCTGTACTTTGGAGATGCTTCTCCCCTCAAAATTCAATCCACATTTGTCTCAAAGATGTAACTCTGCTCTTCAGCAGAATTGACCTTTGGGTTTGTCAAAGAAATCAGTAAAAAGCATCGACTCTGACGGTGCAGGTGGTGGTGTTTGCCAGGGGTCAGTTTAAAGAAATGATGGATTCAAGGGAATCATTCCAGTTTTAGATAGATGTCACAATTAGACTAGCTTTTGCTGGTCTTCATTATACCCCTTGGCCTCATCTAATTAGATGGGCCCACATTATGAAGGGATTTCCATTACTCACCTTCTCAGTATTTAACACACTTGATCATTAGGCCAGTCTCCATCCCTTTCAGGCTTTTCATGTGGGGATATAGATTTTTTGCTGAGTGGGTGGAAATTCAAAAAAATAAAACTGTGTGTATTGTCATTTTTTTTTTGACAATCTCTTTCTCTACCTGTTCCTCGTTCCCCAACACCTGGACCTCAGTTTCTCCTTCAGAATACTGACCAGTCAGTTCAAATGAATACATCCTGGCCATTTCTGCTAGATCAACATACAATTCATCCATCATTTCACTGACAGCTTTCCTACACATCCTCCAGAGAAAGGGCCTCACTTACCCAAATGCACAAAACACATGCGTACATGCTCAATTCAGACTCCTCTGAATCCCTTAATAATTCCCATCAGCCGATTTGAGCTTCTCTGGGAGCGATGGCAAAAGACGAATCTCTACTCTGTTTTTGTTTGATGTTACAGTGGTAGCGAATCAGATCGAGCTACACTATTTCCTCTGTTTGTGCTTGGAAAGAAAATGTAAATTCCTCTCTATGAGTTGGCTCGAAAAGTTCGGCTGAGATGTCACCAGAATTACCAAATGGCAAAAGATGTTAGACGTTTGGCAGAGGTTTGTTCTGCTAGAAAACTTCCTTAAAGACAATCATTCTGGAAGATAAGCTTGACCCACCCTTACATCACCATGTGTTTCCCATAATGCCTTTGGCACTCTTCAACTGATTTTCAAAAACCATGAACGCAGATTTCTACTAGTATTTGGCACTCTAATCCCCTTGTCAGAAAACTCAGTACCAGTGCGGTTGCAGAGGAGGGTTTTATCCCCCTCAGGAAGTTAAACTATGTTGGTTTTTCCACTTTATATGTTTGCCAGCCATCTCAACAACGTCTAGCAAGAGACATTTTAGTCTGACTGTGATTTCTCTCTCACTTTAACTTTAAAGAGAATCTGCCGAACACCTGAAGGCGTTCTTGTCTTCAGTGTTTCAGTCGCTCCCTCAAGCCATTTCACCAATTTTAGGCTACAACTAGGTGTGACATGGGAGAAGTAATTCAGTTCAATAGCCTACAATTCTGTGCAGCCCCGATCTCATTCACTTTTAATTTGTGTGGTTCTACCTCTCTTTAAAGTATAATAGATCATACATCTACCTAGGGACTCAAAGAAAAAATATCCATCCTGGGCTCACCCCTTGCACCTCTGCTACATTTAAATGATTCATCAATAGTGGCAACTTTAGTGTATAAGGTTAGGTTGCAGTGATCGGGAGACACTTAAACCACTTAAATATCTCAAAGTGGTCATTCAGAATGCATTCTTCAGCAAAATGAATTGTAATTGCTCAGACTGGAAAAACATGATTAAAAAAAAACCTTTAAACACCACTTAACTATAGTTACATCATCAACTCTCCTCAGGTGAAATGAATTGACCTTCAAAATTTTTGTGGAGCTATCAAATTTGTGTTTGCAATTTGGCGATGAAGGCCTATTGTCAATATAAATGACTAATCTTCTTATTGAGCTGATAGAAAACACATTTAGGTGTGTATCGAAACACATTTCAGTTACAGCGTAGAATGTCTATTGATAATATAGAATGAGACTTCCTGCTGAATAAGACTGACAAGAACAGAAACAATGGTTCCCAGTTTTTAGAACCTCCAGTATAAACAAACAATTTAATGTAGTAATAAAATACTTTTAAAACTTAGTTTCTGCCTTTAGTTTAGTCTTCTGCATGTGATGTAAAGGATCAGGTTTAGGTTGTGCAACTGAGTTTCTTTACCTTCAGTATACAGTATCCTTTGTGTGTTGTTTTGATCTGTAGGCTAAGTGGGTCAAATGAGCTGAATTTGAAACTACAGTGGGGCAAAAAAGTATTTAGTCAGCCACCGATTGTGCAAGTTCCCCCACTTAAAATGATGACAGAGGTCAGTAATTTGCACCAAAGGTACACTTCAACTGTGAGAGACAGAATGTGAAAAAAAAATCCATGAATTCACATGGTAGGATTTGTAAAGAATTTATACGTAAATTAGGGTGGAAAATAAGTATTTGGTCACCTCAAACAAGGAAAATCTCTGGCTCTCACAGACCTGTAACGTCTTCTGTGAGACGCTTTTCTGTCCCCCACTCGTTACCTGTATGAATGGCACCTGTTTGAACTCATCATCTGTATAAAAGACACCTGTCCACAGCCTCAAACAGTCAGACTCCAAACTCCGCCATGGCCAAGACCAAAGAGCTTTCGAAGGACAACAGGAAAAGTATTGTAGACCTGCACCAGACTGGGAAGAGTGAATCTACAATAGGCAAGCAGCTTGGTGTGAAAAAATCAACTGTGGGAGCAATCATCAGAAAATGGAAGACATACAAGACCACTGATAATCTCCCTCGATCTGGGGCTCCACGCAAGATCTCATCCCGTGGGGTCAAAATGATCATGAGAACGGTGAGCAAAGATCCCAGAACCACACGGGGGGACCTGGTGAATGACCTGCAGAGAGCTGGGACCAAAGTAACAAAGGTCACCATCAGTAACACACTACAACGGCAGGGAATCAAATCCCGCAGTGCCAGACGTGTTCCGCTGCTGAAGCCAGTGCATGTCCAGGCCCGTCTGAAGTTTGCCAGAGAGCACATGGATGATACAGCAGAGGATTGGGAGAATGTCATGTGGTCAGATGAAACCAAAGTAGAACTTTTTGGTATAAACTCAACTCGTCGTGTTTGGAGGAAGAAGAATACTGAGTTGCATCCCAAGAACACCATACCTACTGTGAAGCATGGGGGTGGAAACATCATGCTATGGGGCTGTTTTTCTGCCAAGGGGACAGGACGACTGATCCGTGTTAAGGACAGAATGAATGGGGCCATGTATCGTGAGATTTTGAGCCAAAACCTCCTTCCATCAGTGAGAACTTTGAAGATGAAACGAGGCTGGGTCTTCCAACATGACAATGATCCAAAACACACCGCCCGGGCAACAAAGGAGTGGCTCCGTAAGAAGCATTTGAAAGTCCTGGAGTGGCCTAGCCAGTCTCCAGACCTCAACCCCATAGAAAATCTGTGGCGGGAGTTGAAAGTCCGTGTTGCTCGGCGACAGCCCCAAAACATCACTGCTCTCGAGAAGATCTGCATGGAGGAATGGGCCAAAATACCAGCTACTGTGTGTGCAAACCTGGTAAAGACCTATAGTAAACGTTTGACCTCTGTTATTGCCAACAAAGGTTATGTTACAAAGTATTGAGTTGTATTTTTGTTATTGACCAAATACTTATTTTCCACCCTGATTTACGAATAAATTCTTTACAAATCCTACCATGTGAATTCATGGATTTTTTTTCACATTCTGTCTCTCACAGTTGAAGTGTACCTCTGGTGCAAATTACTGACCTCTGTCATCATTTTAGGTGGGGGAACTTGCACAATCGGTGGCTGACTAAATACTTTTTTGCCCCACTGTATATTTAGTCAGAACTCATACAGTTGTTTCTCTGTAACTAGCAACCCAGTGCCACTGGAAACACAATGTAACTTTACATGGTGGAAGTTTTCTTTCCATGGAAACAATCCTGCGATCATCCACAACTCTAGGTGATGTTATGTTGCCAAGTTCACCAGCGTTATGTTTGTTTTGCTTTGTTTTACCAGAATGTAAGAAAAAGTTCTTTTGGACATTACTCATGTTGCAGGTATCTCTCTGGTTTTGGTTTTGTTTGGTTGATTTTTTGTATTATTTATATTTGCACAGTGTAAAGAAGACTTTCAGCTACACTACATAGCATATGTTAAACCCTATGTACTTAGAAATGATTTATTAAGAATGGGATGACATTTAAATTCATATATTTGTGAAGGCAGATTCAATTCAATTCAATTCAATTTTATTTATATAGCACCAAATCACAACAAAAGTCGCCTCAAGGCGCTTCATAGATACAGAGAAAAACCCAACAATCATATAACATATAACTCATATAACATGAGCAAGCACTTTGGTGACAGTGGGAAGGAAAAACTCCCTTTTAACAGGAAGAAACCTCCGGCAGAATCAGGTTCAGAGAGGGGCGGGGCCATCTGCTGCGACCGTTGGGGTGAGAGAAGGAAGACAGGATAAAGACATGCTGTGGAAGAGAGACAGAGATTAATGACAGATATGATTCGATGCAGAGAGGTCTATTAACACATAGTGGGTGAGAAAGGTGACTGGAAAGGAAAAACTCAATGCATCAAGGTTCAAGGTTCAAGGTTCTTTATTTGTCACATGCACACATGCATAGTTATACAAGTATAACACACAGTGAAATGTAGCCTGACACGCTCCTCGACATGTGCAAAAAAATTGGGGGGGTGTAGAGGAAGAACATCATATATATATATATATATATATATATATATATATACATACATATATGTATATGTATATATATATATATATATATGTATGTATGTATGTATGTATATATGTATATATACATATATATATATATACATACATATGCATGAACATAACTGCCAGTATTGAGCAGAAATCCTTTCTGTGACAGAAAGGACGAGCTGGAGCTACACTGTCAATGTGCATCTTTAGAGAATAGGAGAGTGTGTTACTCATCTAGACTGCTTCACAAACTCCCCTCTGTGAGTCTGACAGGTGACACATGAGATTAATGGAGTCCTTTTACTCTCAAAAAAGTCACTGAAGGCCGCAATTGGAAAGAGACTCAAGGTCACAGGGTGTTTTCATATGTCGAAGATCCAATACCGTTTGGAATTAAAAGCACAAAAATGAATTCTAAATGGAATTTAAAATGTGGAGATTTACAGTACATATACACTGCAACAGATTTCAGGGCATGGCCAAGAGTCTAACAGAGAATACGATAATTAACACCTCACAGTGTGGGGGTCTATTCTTAGCAGCTCCTATGCATTCCTACAGGGAGTGCAGAATTATTAGGCAAATGAGTATTTTGTCCACATCAACCTCTTCATGCATGTTGTCTTACTCCAAGCTGTATAGGCTTGAAAGCCTACTACCAATTAAGCATATTAGGTGATGTGCATCTCTGTAATGAGAAGGGGTGTGGTCTAATGACATCAACACCCTATATCAGGTGTGCATAATTATTAGGCAACGTCCTAATCCTTTGGCAAAATGGGTTAAAAGAAGGACTTGACAGGCTCAGAAAAGTCAAAAATAGTGAGATATCTTGCAGAGGGATGCAGCAGTCTCAAAATTGCAAAGCTTCTGAAGCGTGATCATCGAACAATCAAGCGTTTCATTCAAAATAGTCAACAGGGTCGCAAGAAGCGTGTGGAAAAACCAAGGCACAAAATAACTGCCCATGAACTGAGAAAAGTCAAGTGTGCAGCTGCCAAGATGCCACTTGCCACCAGTTTGGCCATATTTCAGAGCTGCAACATCACTAGAGTGCCCAAAAGCACAAGGTGTGCAATACTCAGAGACATGGCCAAGGTAAGAAAGGCTGAAAGACGACCACCACTGAACAAGACACACAAGCTGAAACGTCAAGACTGGGCCAAGAAATATCTCAAGACTGATTTTTCTAAGGTTTTATGGACTGATGAAATGAGAGTGAGTCTTGATGGGCCAGATGGATGGGCCCGTGGCTGGATTGGTAAAGGGCAGAGAGCTCCAGTCCGACTCAGACGCCAGCAAGGTGGAGGTGGAGTACTGGTTTGGGCTGGTATCATCAAAGATGAGCTTGTGGGGCCTTTTCGGGTTGAGGATGGAGTCAAGCTCAACTCCCAGTCCTACTGCCAGTTTCTGGAAGACACCTTCTTCAAGCAGTGGTACAGGAAGAAGTCTGCATCCTTCATGACAGCCTCAAGGATAAATAATCATTTTTCAATATGGCGCCAAGACTAAGAGAATCATTTCTTCTTAGAGATGCAATATCACAAGTAACAGGTTTAATTCAGTCCGTTTAACTGTAAAATGTTTCGGTTACAGATTTTAAAATAAACAGGACGTATGTGTTAGGATTATGCAGGCAGATCTTTGAGGATAAAGGAATTGATACCATTGAGACCCAGGTCGCCTGACCTAAATCCAACGGAACACCTTTGGGACGTCGTTATGTTTTCGTCCATCCGACGCTCAGATTGTCCAGGGGCTCAGTGATGCCCTGGTCCATATATGGGAGTAGATACCTCATGACACCATCCATGATCTCATTAGGAGAATGACTTGATGCTGTAGGGCATGCTTACAAGCATGCAGAGGCCATGCAAACTACTGAGTACCATTAGGAGACACTGCAATGACATTTTAGTTAAATGGACTAGCCTGCCGCATCATCTTTTCACTTTGACTTTCTCTGTGTCTTTCTTTGAACAGTATATAGATAGAGCACATTTGTCTTTTAACCAACAACCTCGTGCTCTATTGATTAAAATGACCTCTACACAGAAGTTAAAGCTTAAATATGCATAATGCAGTACATAAGTAGAACTAGTTCATGCATATTTCCACTTGTGTAATGTGATAAACACACATCTTCAGAGAGTTTTTGAAAGAATACATAGACCTGCCGAAACTTAGGAGTGCCGGCAAAGTCTTACAGCCTCAAACGTTCAATACCCCCAGGTCCTTAGGTAGGTACGTGGAATATGTGGTTAATATAATGTATTTGACCCCAGTGGGTGAGCTGAAAAGTGATGGTAAAGAAGATCAGCCTCAGAAGTCTGACCATGCAGTCCTGAACACGACAGGGAGCCAAAGAGAAAGACATAAACAGAAGGTGATATGAGACTGTTTGTTTGACCTTGTGTGCAGTCTGGCAGCAGCATTCTGAAACACTCCAAGCGGTCGAGGGCTGACTTACTAAGTGCTACAAGAAAAGAGGAAATAGTGTAGGAGCTGTAGCTCTGCTCCACTCTCACTTGACTAGTATTTATCTGATAGAAAAAAAAGATCTGTGAAAAAGAACCCCCTTGGATAGGAAGGAAGGAGGTCGTGGAGACCAAGAAACTGAACATTGGCTGAACAACAACTGAACAGCTAAAGGAACATATATTGAAGTGAGCAAAACAAAATATGCCTCAGCTAAGTTAGCTATTAAGGCCATTACAAAACTACAAAAGAACCTGAGTGACAGTCTGATTCAACAGCCAGCTCCCATCAGAGCCCCACTGCCCTTGAAATGCATCCCTCGCCAGGTGGAATTGGCTGTTAGTGAAGGCCCCTCTTGATGTGTGAAGCTCATAGATCCTGCAGCTGATCAGCACATAGATGTCAGGAGAAGGCAGTTTCATGGGATTTATATGCCGGCTGCCTGGCAGATGAGGGCTAGCTGAGCCTGGGTGAGGATGGCGCTGTTGTTTCTGATGTCACACCTGTTTGTTCTCACAGGTTCAAGACATGAATTACACGTCTTTCTGCTGACTGCCACAAACAGAGATTGATAGGCCACGAATTCTCTCACATGCATACACCTCCTATCTATTGGAGACTTTTCGTGTGCTGCATTACACAGCTGCAGTAAAATGCGCTTTTGTGACATGTTTTACCACGTCAGTATTTCAATGACATGCCAAACACATTTTCTAAATGTTCTTGTCTCTCTCAGCTGCTTGGGGTGTTTTTACAATCACTTCGTGGTTGATAGAATGAGCTGTGAAGCCACCTAAATCTATTAAAAGGTTATACTAAAGTGTAAATTAATTTTCTGTGATTTCATCTTTACCTCATCAAAAAATAACCACTGACATTTCATCTGATAATGAACAAACATTCTTCTCTATCTCTGTAGATAGTAAAACAATCTCTGATAACTAACACAACAAAAAGAAGCCGCATTGCTTTTTTTTGTCTAACGCCTAAAAATTCAGATTAGTTTCTCTACGCAAATGACCTCTGACAACAAATGAGGTACATCAAACACAGCTTTTCACATTATATTTCAAATTATAACTACCCAAATGATGATAACATGATAACATAATTCAGAGAATTTACCAGAAGTCAGTCATTGTAGAACAAAGTCTAAATGAGTGAGGAAAGACTCTTTATTTATTTCAGTGGTCACCAGGGCATAACAATAGTGTGCATCAGTGTAAATAAAATCTCAAATCTAAAAAGAATAAAATCCCCCCAAACTTATACTTCTACTATCATAGTGTAAAAACCCAGCATGCTAACTTGATCTGCAACTCTGGCCCAACTCAGCTGGTCCAGTACAAAACCAGCTGGGGGCCGTGAGGTGGTGCGGAGGCTTGCACTGTCGCAGCAAGAAGGTCGTAGATTCAAATCCAGTTGGATTTCTGTGTGCAGTTTGCATGTTCTCCCTGTGCCTGTGTTGGTTTTCTGTGGGTGCTCCAACTGCCTCCCACAACTCAAAGACAAGCAAGACTTAGATTAAATGACAATTCTAGGCGTTAATGTGAGTGTGAATGGTTGTCTGTCTCTCTGTGCTAGTCCTGCAATAGACTGGCCTGCCTTTTGCCAGCTGGAATAGGGTCCAACTCCTTTGCAATTTAAAACAGGACGGATGGACGGATGGATGGATGGAGTTGCAGGTTGAGGATTTTTTTGAGTGCCATTGTCTCTTTTATATGGTCTCTTGCCAATGTCATAGATAATACACAATGCAGCTAATGCACAACTAGTGTTTAGAACTTGAAGCTTGTGAAAGTGGTGGCAGTACAGACAGAATGTGAATAAATGAGTTTAATTCAGTTTATCTTACGCTATCTGGACAAAAATATTGGGCCGTGCCTCTCAATCTTTAAATTCAGGTGTTTTGAGTCCAATTGTTATAGGTGTAGTAAAATCAAGCACCTAGCCTTGCAGTCTGCATATACCAACATTTGTGCAAGAATGGCTCCTTCTAAAGAGTTCACTGAATTCAAGCATAGTAGTGCAATGAGATGCCGCATTTGCAATTAGTCAGTTTTAGGAACCACAGCAACTCAGATGCAAAGTGGCAGACCACATAAAGTTACTGAGTGTGGAGGCATATAGTGTGTAAACATCACTAACATTCACCAAACTCAATAACTGCCAAACATCTTCTGGCATTAACATCAGCACAAAAACTGTGCACCAGGAGCTTAATGGCATGACCGAGCAGCTCGAGTAGGTGTAATGTGAAGAAGGCTCAGTGTTTGCCCATTTAGTGTATCTTCAACTGACACATTCAACTAATTTACCAAAATTATTCAATTCAGCTTATTAGATTATTTAAGTATAGCATCAACAACAACTGTCTCAACGTGCTTCGATAACACAACGTTCAGCATGTGTATATAATCACATCAAATTAATTCAGCAGATAACACACATCAATTGCGTTATACAGGGAGTGCAGAATTATTAGGCAAATGAGTATTTTGTCCACATCATCCTCTTCATGCATGTTGTCTTACTCCAAGCTGTATAGGCTCGAAAGCCTACTACCAATTAAGCATATTAGGTGATGTGCATCTATGTAATGAGAAGGGGTGTGGTCTAATGACATCAACACCCTATATCAGGTGTGCATAATTATTAGGCAACGTCCTTTCCTTTGGCGAAATGGGTTAAAAGAAGGACTTGACAGGCTCAGAAAAGTCAAAAATAGTGAGATATCTTGCAGAGGGATGCAGCAGTCTCAAAATTGCAAAGCTTCTGAAGCGTGATCATCGAACAATCAAGCGTTTCATTCAAAATAGTCAACAGGGTCGCAAGAAGCGTGTGGAAAAACCAAGGTGCAAAATAACTGCCCATGAACTGAGAAAAGTCAAGCGTGCAGCTGCCAAGATGCCACTTGCCACCAGTTTGGCCATATTTCAGAGCTGCAACATCACTGGAGTGCCCAAAAGCACAAGGTGTGCAATACTCAGAGACATGGCCAAGGTAAGAAAGGCTGAAAGACGACCACCACTGAACAAGACACACAAGCTGAAACGTCAAGACTGGGCCAAGAAATATCTCAAGACTGGTTTTTCTAAGGTTTTATGGACTGATGAAATGAGAGTGAGTCTTGATGGGCCAGATGGATGGGCCCGTGGCTGGATTGGTAAAGGGCAGAGAGCTCCAGTCCGACTCAGACGCCAGCAAGGTGGAGGTGGAGTACTGGTTTGGGCTGGTATCATCAAAGATGAGCTTGTGGGGCCTTTTCGGGTTGAGGATGGAGTCAAGCTCAACTCCCAGTCCTACTGCCAGTTTCTGGAAGACACCTTCTTCAAGCAGTGGTACAGGAAGAAGTCTGCATCCTTCAAGAAAAACATGATTTTCATGCAGGACAATGCTCCATCACACGCGTCCAAGTACTCCACAGCGTGGCTGGCAAGAAAGGGTATAAAAGAAGAAAAACTAATGACATGGCCTCCTTGTTCACCTGATCTGAACCCCATTGAGAACCTGTGGTCCATCATCAAATGTGAGATTTACAAGGAGGGAAAACAGTACACCTCTCTGAACAGTGTCTGGGAGGCTGTGGTTGCTGCTGCACGCAATGTTGATGGTGAACAGATCAAAACACTGACAGAATCCATGGATGGCAGGCTTTTGAGTGTCCTTGCAAAGAAAGGTGGCTATATTGGTCGCTGATTTGTTTTTGTTTTGTTTTTGAATGTCAGAAATGTATATTTGTGAATGTGGAGATGTTATATTGGTTTCACTGGTAAAAATAAATAATTGAAATGGGTATATATTTGTTTTTTGTTAAGTTGCCTAATAATTATGCACAGTAATAGTCACCTGCACACACAGATATCCCCCTAAAATAGCTAAAACTAAAAACAAACTAAAAACTACTTCCAAAAACATTCAGCTTTGATATTAATGACTTTTATGGGTTCATTGAGAACATGGTTGTTGTTCAATAATAAAATTATTCCTCAAAAATACAACTTGCCTAATAATTCTGCACTCCCTGTACTTGCGTTTACAATATTCAACTTGCACTGTGATAAATTTAAGTGCACTTATATTAGATCACAATTTATCACTATTTTGGAAAAGAAAAGAAAAACTCTTGTGGGACTGAAACTGACGTGATGCCAGATTTGAGCAGCAGACTGTGAGCTCAGTATAGAACCACTAATCCTGTAAAGTGTGACTTTTGGTGATGTAGTGATTTCAGAGCAAGTCTTTGTGTTTGAAACGTTGATGATTTCATGATTTGACATTTTTTTTGACAGAAGCATCAGTCATAAAGTCACCTTTATTCACAATACAGCTCGTAACAGTCTCTTGTGTGTAGCAACCTTGTACATCACACCAAAGCTGCCTTTTGTCAGGAACTACGATACCCTACTCGGTCATGTAGTTTTTCAACACGACTTTATGAAGAGCAAAGGAAGGATGTTCGCTTTTCCAAGCCTCTGAAGTAGCTGTGAAAAACAACTTTGCTGTACAGTTCTTTACTTGGGCTACACATACACATAAATGCATCATGTTGAATTCGTTTAGCAAGGATGTATGCTCAGGGCAACTGTTATAAGGGACAAGTGGTAGTCTCTTATTAGCTCATTAACATGTTTTGTAAAATCTTGAGGGTCAGATTTGGCTCTTTATTACTTTTTTTTTAATGTTCTCAAACAAATTTCCTCTTTAAATAGAAAAGACTCATTGCCAGTTATCACAAATGCTTGATTGCAGTTGTTGCTGCTAAGGGTGGCCCAACCAGTTATTAGGTTTAGGGGGCACTCACTTTTTTCCCTTAGTAATAAATACCTTCGCTTAGAAACAGCAAACACTTTTCACACTGATGTATTTCTATCATACACTATAGCTGTGGCCTACAGTTAAAAATTCTAAAATACAAATTCAACACTTTGAATCAACTTAGATATTACGTCTGCTTCATTTGTCATAAAGTAACACAGAAACAGAGACAAGCTCGGGCTGTGCAACGCTCTGAGCAGTTGCAGAAAACCCAGGAGCTGCATGTCAGACTCTACAGGGCTCAGTGAGCATGTTAAATGTTAAAGATCATGGCAGTACAATAAGAAAAAGGCTTGTTTGGAAGGGTTACCAGAATAAAGCCTCTTCTCTCTGAATGAAACATAAAATGTTTTACAAGCTACTCAAGTTACTATGAGGTGTGGATGCCTTTTCACAGGACTTCATAGGGTGGTAGAATAGTGCTGTAATGAAAGAATACTAAAGCATTATTACAACAGAGCAAATCAGACCTTAAACACTGCAAAGACATCAGTGTTCTGTTTTAAAATATGAGCTCCTTCAGGAGGCAAGTTCTAGAGTTGTTACAGAAATAATAGGCTCGTGCATATTCTTGAACCAAGAATAAAAAACTCTGGAATTTTAATTGGATTTTAATCTTTTCCTTTCAACGTGCCCCATGTGAGTCTCCCAGCTATACAGGATAGCAGGAGTGAATTTTTAACATGTTCAAACTTTTGTAGACTGTGTGATTATGAGCACTGCGGTGGAAAAAGTAATGTTTTTTTTAAATTAAAAATCTCTCTCCTAATTTGGCAGCTTCAATGTTCTGATAGCAGTAATGAGATTTGTGCAGGACCCTGTGATGTTGGAGTGACAACGAAACAACCGAATGAGGATCCCAAATGACAGACACCATAACAATTTCAACTGTCAAGGTCTGACAGTCATCTCCATCTCCAAGGACTCAGTGTACCTCACATTTATTTGGTTTAGCATCAAGTTTTAACGCCATTGCAACTTTACTAAACAAAGCGAAGTTGAGAAGAAAACCTCTAAGTGTTAGGTTGTTAGATTGATGTACAATCATTATGTTAAATGGTCCATTCAAGGCTCATTTTCATTGAAATTTCAGAAACACTCTTCCCCTTTAGACTTAGAGTGCAACACGTGCGTAAGCCAGCGATTTCATATGTGCACACCAAGTGTTTAAAAGTGCTTGTGAGGATGCTCAAGATATCTCTAGGGTAAGCTGATGTTAGGCCTTGAAAATCGGTGTGATGTGGATAAATTTCCCCTGGGTGATGTGGTGGAGTGCTGCTCATCGAGTAACTAACCACCAGACTGGGCCAAAGCAATACCCCAGAATTATTTGGAGAAAATGAGAGCTCCTCCAACTGCGTACACTGGCCAAATGTGAACTGTATGAGTCAAATGAAGGTTAGGCAAATTGGGTAAATTCTGAGGTATAGTTGTTGAGTCTTTTGAAGACAATGGCACCTTACTCATGTGTCTCTGCCAAGTAATCCACACTGGTGCTGCAAAAGATCGCACTTTAAGTGTATACTGTAGGTATTTCAGATTGTCCAGTGTCCACCAGCAATTTCTCTCTTGTTGAGTGACTCTCTCTTTTTCCCTGCTCTCCCTTCCCTTCTTGTCCTGTCTGTCCGGTCTGTACTTTATGAATGAAAGCCCATCAACAAGATATCAAGATAAACATAAAAGTGGTGTGAGCCTGACAAGAAAATAAGAGTCATCCATCAAAGGGGTTGGCTACTTACACAACATGTCAGAGGGACCCCAGGGTTCTCAGCACACTGTCTGGCTCACTTTAATTTAGGACACTGAACCGGATCACCACATCAGAGATGCCAGAGCACAAAAGTGGAAACAGTGACCAAAAAGTCCTAAATGTGATATTTGTTGGCTTTTTTCTTAAACACTTTTCTGTTGGCCAGTTAGGCAATGTAGCACGTTTCAGAGCGATGGCAGAGGAGAAGGAGAAAGTCTTCATATCAGGCTTGATATCTAAGCCTCTGGAATCGGCACCATCCTTCTTTCTACAGGTTTCCCCTGACATATCTAAAGTCAGAGTTTGTTAGGTTTGTTGTGACCACATCAGTTCTTGTCAGTCCATTTGCTATAGATAAGGCAGTGCTTATACAGTTTTGCCCTCGTTGCTAATGTACATCGGCATCCTTATAAATGTAATATGAATGAAGCCTGATCCACAGCTTAATCTCACCTTGTACCTGGTTATAAATCATCCATTGCAGTGGACCACGCAACCACATGATTCATGCTGTCGCAAGAGTACTCACCGGACATCGATAAAATATATATACATAAAAGTGACTACTTGTATTTGTCTATTTGCATGCAAATGTTAGAGATTGCTAAAGACTCCAAGACACCACTAATAAATGATTCTGCTAATTTAAATGTACAAGATCAGCACCATCGGGGACTGAGATGAATTTGACTTCCTGATTAAATTAAATGTTAGTGCGAGTAAAGTGTAGCACATTTTCTGCTGTTGCTGCAGTCGGCTGTTATTTTCAGACTAAATAAAAAATATCTTAATCTGCAGAGGACTGTCAACAGTTCTTGGGAACAAATTACATCTGGCTTTGAATTAAAAGCACCTACAAAATGAAGTATTTTAATGCAGACCACAGTTTGGCTCAATTTGCACAATGTGCAGACATGAAGGAAATTTGAATATGTTGTGTTCAGAAAATACAGGGGTTTAAAATATAAAACTGCACATATGTCTGTACTGTTCAGAGTATAATTAACCCAAAGAAATGGTGATAATCAACAAAGCAGCCTCTTGTGTCACAGCATTTGGAACCAAATCCAGTGAGAATGACTGCATTGTTTTCAGAGACTCACATTGTTTCGCCTTTATTGTAAATTTCATCATTGTTTCTGGACAGTCCATTTTCTCTGATGACCACAGTAGTGCCATCTGTGGCTACTTTGATGTTTTGTAATTTATGCCAAATTGTAAGATTCTCTCTCCTTTATTTCCTTTAGACAAAAAAAAGAAAAGAAATTTTCTTGCTCTTTGTGCTCAGTCTCAGGGATCATTATAAAGTATGCACATGTTTTACCAGCAAAGTGACACTGCAAATACTGTATGTAGCAGTACAGAAACCTTTGACTGTCACAAGATAAGGTCAGATGAATGAATATATGCAGTGTGCCTTATCTTGTGGGCATGCTGTATGCTGGATACAGTGGTAGATGAACTATTCAGTCCCGCATTTAAATGCCAATTTATGATTAGATCATTATCATATATGCACTATACAGTTTGTTAAATACTGTGAAAGTCGCCAGGCAGGTAAAGATACTTTCAGCCCCTCGCCATTATTTATTCGCAGTTGAGCAACTACACACATAAAAAGCATACGAGATTTAGCTCTGTAGGACTAGCTATGAATTCTTGCTACAGTTAGGTTATTTCTTGGAAGTCCTGTTCTCACTAGTTTTGCTCTACTTGCTCTTTTAAAATTCCTCAGATTTACAGCAGATCAATTCAAGGTGTGCAACCTTGTTTAAAACAAAAAGGGCTCAAATCGTCAATTCAGAGAAGCTCACTTCTGTCCAATGACAGAGATACAAAGTGGTAATACTAGCAAAGTGAAGAGGCTTGGAGGGATAGGAGTTACAGTCAAAGAAAAAGGAGTTAACAGGTTCAAAATGTTGGGTAAATAGCCACTATTTTCATTTGTGAGGAGCTGCAAGAGTCAGTCCTGGAAATGTTTCTGGGAAAGTCTCAAGTCTTTACTTACTACACCACTGATTCCTCTAAAGATATCCCTTGCATTTCATTTACTTCTTTGCTGATATCCTTTTCTATTTCTCCGGGGAACAGCTATCAAATATAGAAGTTTATGGTAACTGCAACAAAAAGGATCATTCTCTAATTGGACTACTTATGGTTGCAAATCCTAAGACAAGTGGACAGGTGGGGATAATGAGCCAAAATAAAAAGAAGAGACAGTGCAAGGTTATTTGCATCCAGACTCTTTGGCACACACATTAAGAGGGATCTTGCCAGGGATACACAGTCACCTTTGACTTACTCTGTGTTAAACTAAATCTTAACTGTAAAGTGCTCTTTTCTTCTTATCCACTAAAATACACTTAAAACTCTGTTCTGGCATCATAACACACATAACACTGATCTCTGATGATAATAAAACTGCCTTTGGCTGACAGAGCAGGAATCCTACTACCAATCAGTCATGTGAAGATAACCTGGCTTCCTGCCATGTTTGCCCGTAACATCACACAGGACTTAGTACAAGCCTCAAGGACTGCATGGGGTTTAATAGCCGAGCACGTGCTTGAATACAGCTCAGTTCACTTTATCCCTGTGATTTTCTAACTGTACTATGATAATCCTGGAACTGCTGGTGCCTCCAGCACCATTTATCACTGCCAGGTCGTAAGCCACAAGGCATTAGTTAGAAACCATCTGTCCACACCAATACTCACCCTGAAAAGAACGCAAGCATAAGACCATTTTAGCGGACAATTGTGTAAAGTTGCAGGGGTATCATTGTCGTGGTTTGTGCTTCATTCTGGTCAAAAAGCACAGTTTGCAGCTCCTTTTCACAGATTGCTTGACTACATCTACCAGGAGAAACAACTGATTGTTGAGCCAGTCATGTGTGCATGTGTAATTAAATCTCCAACATAACTAGTTAAGTGGCGGGTTAAATTTGTCAGGGTCAATAAATCAACCCTTCCTTTTATTTGTCTGTTTGCAACAACACAGATTTTGGCCTGTAAGCTCATTCAGCAAAGCTTTCCTATTTATTTTGGTGTCAGAGTGAAAAAGTAGCTTATAAAGAATGAAGATGTATTGCTTTTATTAGCTGTTGTGATTCGAGGCAATACATTAAAAAAGGAATAAAGATGGGTCAAAGGTGACACTGTGTAATTACACCAATCGTTAAATGAGGTGGAAGATGCACTTCTTTTTCTTCTCAGCAGTGTGAGCAGTGATCCCTGCATCACCCAGAAAAAGGAAGTGGGAAAAAAAACTGCATGGTGTCTTTTTTTTAACTTTATATCCATTCAGTTTCCATTAATTAACTTCAGCAAATCAGGTAGATTATCATGCTTGAGACCGACACAGTGGTTTGAGATATTCTTGTCTGTCTGTAGCTGCAATCTCAAGGTCTTTCAGCTGTAACAGTGCTGACTAAAAAGAACCCAACTAATAAGCAAAATGACAAAAAGTAAAAACTGATATGCTGACACCGTCTTGCTCACATTTATATGCACGCAGCACACACAAACATACACACACATATCTACAATGTAAATTTAAATCAGAGCTCAGAGTGTGTTTTCGCAGCAGTGCAGTTAACTTGATTAAGCATGAAGAAAAATGAATCTCACTGGAACCTACAGATATAAATCCTATAAATTGTGTCGTTAAATTGAAAATGAGTAAGTGGCTTGGCATGAGTATGTGTGCATCTTTGCAGATGCGTGCAGCATGTTATGCATCACTTAGACTTGTTTAAAGGCTGTGAGTGCAACACAGAGACTGTATGTTAAAAACAGATGTAGCCACCATCATGAGCCGCAGCCATTCGGCACTGAAGCCCCACCGTGAAGCCTCGAGCATCACCGTCTTGATGTTGAAACTCAACCTGACAAGTGAGGGGTGTAAGGGAGGCAAAGTGAGTCAATCCGTTCCTCCTTTTTGGTTTCTCAGTGAGCTCCTACTCATGCAGTGCAAAAATAACTTCCAAGACACAAGTTAAACCAACTCTCAAGCATAATTTAGACTGTTTTTTACTCTAATGGGAACCATAACTTAGTTGATGAGCATCTAGTTAGTTAATAAGAAGTGAGACTAGAGAGCGATATTAATGAACTCATCAGGAAGGCGTTTAATGAGGTCAAAATCAAGTGAGAAATAATGCCATTTTTTATTAAATTCTATGCAGCCTGACTTTGAAACCAGCAGGGGAGACTCTGCCATTAAAAGGGTGTGACTTTAAATCGCTTTCATGTTGGCTTCATTTTTCTGACTCAGAGCTTTACATACTGTACATGCTAGCCTATACAGCCAATGATCGTATAGAGTGTTGACGGCTTTTACCATCTGTGGTGTCAGTGAATAAAAACATGTTTGTGTTGTTGCATCTAAAAACAGTCTGGAATAGAAATGTGATGTGGCAACCCGTATTCAGACGCAGACACATTTTGAGCCAACGACTGACTTTTTTCTGGTTGAAGAGCAGAGCTGCACCTGAAATAAAGGGAAGAAATCCACCGTACAGCGTACCAGATGGGATATTTTTTTTTGGTAGGAAAGGATTGAAGATTTTCCAGAAGACATCTGCCAAAATGCCCAAAGTGTATCAAAAGACCTGACAAGGCTAGTCTGGCAGGCTTAGTAAGATTTCTGTTTTTTCACTGTATATCTAACACAATCGTCACTGTGTTTGATTTACTATATATGTTTGTTGAAGCTGTATAGACAGTAGTAAGAAAACTAGAAATTATTACAAATTAATGATTAATGGTCAATTAGATTACAGTGGGGCAAAAAAGTATTTAGTCAGCCACCGATTGTGCAAGTTCCCCCACCTAAAATGATGACAGAGGTCAGTAATTTGCACCAGAGGTACACTTCAACTGTGAGAGACAGAATGTGAAAAAAAAATCCATGAATCCACATGGTAGGATTTGTAAAGAATTTATTCGTAAATCAGGGTGGAAAATAAGTATTTGGTCAATAATAAAAATACAACTCAATACTTTGTAACATAACCTTTGTTGGCAACAACAGAGGTCAAACGTTTACTATAGGTCTTTACCAGGTTTGCACACACAGTAGCTGGTATTTTGGCCCATTCCTCCATGCAGATCTTCTCGAGAGCAGTGATGTTTTGGGGCTGTCGCCGAGCAACACAGACTTTCAACTCCCGCCACAGATTTTCTATGGGGTTGAGGTCTGGAGACTGGCTAGGCCACTCCGGGACTTTCAAATGCTTCTTACGGAGCCACTCCTTTGTTGCCCGGGCGGTGTGTTTTGGATCATTGTCATGTTGGAAGACCCAGCCTCGTTTCATCTTCAAAGTTCCCACTGATGGAAGGAGGTTTTGGCTCAAAATCTCACGATACATGGCCCCATTCATTCTGTCCTTAACACGGATCAGTCGTCCTGTCCCCTTGGCAGAAAAACAGCCCCATAGCATGATGTTTCCACCCCCATGCTTCACAGTAGGTATGGTGTTCTTGGGATGCAACTCAGTATTCTTCTTCCTCCAAACACGACGAGTTGAGTTTATACCAAAAAGTTCTACTTTGGTTTCATCTGACCACATGACATTCTCCCAATCCTCTGCTGTATCATCCATGTGCTCTCTGGCAAACTTCAGACGGGCCTGGACATGCACTGGCTTCAGCAGCAGAACACGTCTGGCACTGCGGGATTTGATTCCCTGCCGTTGTAGTGTGTTACTGATGGTGACCTTTGTTACTTTGGTCCCAGCTCTCTGCAGGTCATTCACCAGGTCCCCCCGTGTGGTTCTGGGATCTTTGCTCACCGTTCTCATGATCATTTTGACCCCACGGGATGAGATCTTGCGTGGAGCCCCAGATCGAGGGAGATTATCAGTGGTCTTGTATGTCTTCCATTTTCTGATGATTGCTCCCACAGTTGATTTTTTCACACCAAGCTGCTTGCCTATTGTAGATTCACTCTTCCCAGTCTGGTGCAGGTCTACAATACTTTTCCTGGTGTCCTTCGAAAGCTCTTTGGTCTTGGCCATGGCGGAGTTTGGAGTCTGACTGTTTGGGGCTGTGGACAGGTGTCTTTTATACAGATGATGAGTTCAAACAGGTGCCATTCATACAGGTAACGAGTGGGGGACAGAAAAGCTTCTTACAGAAGACGTTACAGGTCTGTGAGAGCCAGAGATTTTCCTTGTTTGAGGTGACCAAATACTTATTTTCCACCCTAATTTACGAATAAATTCTTTACAAATCCTACCATGTGAATTCATGGATTTTTTTTCACATTCTGTCTCTCACAGTTGAAGTGTACCTCTGGTGCAAATTACTGACCTCTGTCATCATTTTAAGTGGGGGAACTTGCACAATCGGTGGCTGACTAAATACTTTTTTGCCCCACTGTAATTTTTATAGGTCTGTTAACTTATCTGTTCTTATTGGAAAGTTAGAGCTCATCCTATTTTTTGAGGTTGTGAAACCATCTTAGTCCCTTGGACTATCTTAGTCTGTGGTATATTTTCAATAGATTAGTCTTTACAGAACCACTTAGTCAGGTTTTCTGTAAGCAAGTCTCAAAATGTCTCAACTGGTAGAGCGGGAAACCCATATGCTGAAAGGCTGCAGGGGCCTGGGTTTGATGCTACCCGGACGATGTCCTGTGTGCCTTCCCATTAGTCTGCTTTATCAAATCAAATCAATTTTATTTATATAACACTTTTAAAAACAACAACTGTTGACCAACGTACTGCACAATAGAATAATCAGATCAAATTTAAAAGGAACGTAAAATCAAAGATAAGAAAATAATAAGAATAAAATAATGACAGACTCATACAGAATTAAAATGGGTTTTTAGATGAGTTTTAAAAGTATCCAGTGTTGAAGAGGTCCTGATATGTAAGGGCAGTTTATTCGACAGTTTCAAAGCAGTCCCAGCAAAAGCCCGATCTCCTCTGTGTTTTAATCTAGACCTAGGGACAACTAGAAGAATTTGGTCCACAGACCTCAAAGCTCTTGTCGGAGTATGCCAATTTAAAATTTTAAATTATTAATAAAGTAAAAAAATAAAATTTCCTAAATATGTAGAACAGAAACTTAATATTTACTTTTTATATTTGAATTTTTTTTTAATGTTGACAAACTGAGGGATTCTTTAAAGGACTCAATACGATTTGTAGATTTCATGGCTAACCCTATTAACATGCCAAACAAGCATTCAGCAGTTAGTAATTATATTATTATATAGTATTAAATATATATTACCACACAAAAAGATTTGCACATTGGATGTGTTGCATAGAGTTTGCACTTTAAATTTTCTTTCTGTGAGCATAAGTTGGTCAAAATCAACAGACTTCAGTCTATCCAGTCTTTAAGTCATGAATGCTTACAAACTATTCTGCCTTTATTAAGACTCTTATGTTTTTAACATGTTTTAATGCTTTGTATTTTGTTCTATTTAATCTGAACAAGCCCCTAAAAGAATTCTGTAATCGCTGTCCGGCTCTCAGTTTTTATTACCACTATTCATCAGCACGTTTTGAAGCTCAGTTTTTAAAACCTTACGATGTAACTTCAGCCCAGCACATGCAGCAGTAAATTAACGACTAACCTTGTACTGTGGATGTATTATCTCAGTTGTTCTCTTCACTGAAGTTTGGTTCGTTTATAGCATCCTGCCATGCAATTGCATTTGTCCCTAATTATCGGAGCACAACAGGGATTGTCATGACCACCCAAGCACAGGATTTTCTATTTTTTTTTTTTTTAAACACCTATATAATAAATGTTGGAGAGTTAGACAGAGACATTCCTTCTTCACTGTGATGCCCTTTTTAGTTATTCAGCACCGGAGGCTGAGGAGATGAGCTCTAAGTCTCCCCGGGAGTACATGCTCTTTATTTCAGCGTTGTACAATCGTGGGACTTAACCATAGATTTTATGAGGTTGTACTCAGTTTGTATGTCAGTGCGGCCGTTCCTATATTACACAAAAATTGTAAGGGTGGATCCTGCTGTCCACATATTGAAAGCATCTATTATGGTTCCCAATTTCCATTTGTTGTTATTGGGGCTTCTATCAAATGCACACATGAAGCTGCAGGATCCGGCATCTGAGGCAGAAGATGATTGGATCTTGAGTAAGTCCCACCCAATTGACCCACCGATTGTGTGCTCTGTACCCTTTGATGCCATACTGTAGATTTAAAACCATACTAGTCGGCGTTTGCCTTGAGCTCCTGATCAAATTTCATGTGTTTGTCACATGAGATCAAGGCCAAATTAAACCAGACTTCGTTGTTGGGCCAGATTAATTTTACTCTCCAGCTTCTAAAATCACAAGGAGATTTATGATTTTTTTTTTCAAGTCAGTAAAGTGATTATAGGGACATAACAACACAAATGTTTTTGTTGGCTTTCAAATAGCTGGCATCCACAGCTTCAACTCAGTTCAGCAGTAAAGTATCAGCTAAATGAAGGGAAATAGAAAGGAAAGCTAACCTTAAAAGAAGCTACTGCTATCAACTTCTTCTTGTTCACACGTGTACATTTGTTGGGCTCCAGGCTCCGGGGAAATCAATACTTAATTTAGTTCATTCAAACATCGGTGAGAGTACAAACATCACTTGATAATCCATTATCATTACACCACTTCAGCTCCTTCAGGTTAAAGTACACCTGCAGAGAACTTTTTCTTTCTTTCTTTCGTTTTTTAATATGCTGTATTTTTTATAGTCATGTGCCAATCATGCTTGTATTCTTTGCTTCTGTGCATCCCATAGACTGTACATAAAAGGCAGATGTCCACTGTGATGTCAACCACTTAGTGGTTTGTGGATTACCACTATGAAGCCTCGTGTTTTGTCATTTTTCTTTGGTTGGTTTTTGTTTTCACCAGATTTAGATGAGAGGGTACAGCAGCAGAGTTTCCAGAGTGCTGTGTGGTTAGTTTGGTTGGCAAGACCCATTGGTAATGTACTGTAACATCAAAGAAGAAGCTCACTTAAAAACAACAACAACAACAAAAAATCATTAAAATTTTATTATAGTTGGTGTGTCTAAAGTCAGGGGATTCTTCCTCCAAGGGACATTGCCTACATAGGCTGCGTCAGTCGAAGCCTGCGAAGACCAAGAAGGCTTTAAGTGAGCGGCTGTTAAACTAGACAGTTTAGGCTACAACGCGCTGCTCCTGTCACAGAGTAATCATGACAGTAGCAGCTACAGAAATGGTGAATAACATTGTTTGACAGAAGTAGAGGACAAAACTTTATTTCTTACTTTTTATTTTACTTTTGCTGAGAAAATTGTGTTTGATGTATCTGAGGCTCAAGGCCATGAGCTGAGTCCCTTTAGCCAAGAGTCATTTGAACTTTAGCGACCTTGAATCGCTACCTTATCGTGGTGGAGGGGTTTGTGTGTCCCAGGGATCCCAGGGGCTATGTTGTCTGGGGGCTTTTGCCCCCTGGTAGGGTCTCCCATGGCAAATTGGCCCTGGGTGAGGGACCAGACAAAGAGCGATTCATAAGACCCTTATGAAAAGGACACCGAGGGAACAGTTTACCCTGCCCGGGATAGGGTTACCGGGGCCTCGCCCTGGAGCCAGGCCCGGGGAGGGTGCCCGAGGGCGAGCGTCTGGTGGCCGGGCCTTAGTCCATGGGGCCCGGCCTGGCACAGCCCGAAGAGGAGACATGGGCCAATCCTCCCGCAGGCCCACCACCCGCAGGAGGCGCCATAGGGGTCGGGTGCATTGTGTGCCGGGTGGCGGCCAGGAGCGGAGGCCCTGGCGGACTGACCCCCGGCTGCCAAGACTGGCAATAGGGACATGGAATGTCACCTCTCTGGTGGGGAAGGAGCCTGAGTTAGTGCGTGAGGTTGAGAGGTACCGGCTAGATATAGTCGGGCTCACCTCTACACATGGCTTGGGCTCTGGAACCAGTCTCCTGGAGAGGGGCTGGACTCTGTCTCAGTCTGGAGTTGCCCCTGGTGGGAGGCGGCGGGCTGGGGTGGGTATCCTAATATCCCCTCGGCTTGCTGCCGGTACGTTGGGGTTTTTCCCGGTGGACGAGAGGGTTTGTTCCCTGCGCCTTAGGGTCGGGGAACGGGTCCTGACTGTCATCTGCGCTTATGCGCCGAGTGGCAGTTCAGAGTACCCAGCCTTCTTAGAGTCCCTGGGGGGGGGGGGGGGTGCTGGAGGGTGCTCCACCTGGAGACTCTGTTGTCCTGCTGGGAGACTTAAATGCTCACGTGGGTAACGACAGCGAGACCTGGAGGGGTGTGATTGGGAGGAACGGCCTCCCTGATCTGAACCCGAGCGGTGCTCTGTTATTGGACTTCTGTGCTAATCACAGTTTGGCCATAACGAACACCCTGTTCGAACATAAGAGTGTCCATAAGTGCACGTGGCACCAGGACGCTCTAGGCCGTAGGTCGATGATCGATTTTGTAATCGTATCAGCAGACCTGCGACCATATGTTCTGGACACTCGAGTAAAGAGAGGGGCTGAGCTGTCAACTGATCACCACCTGGTGGTGAGTTGGATCAGGTGGCGGGGGAGGACGCTGGACAGACCTGGTGCACCTAAACGCGTAGTGAGGGTGTGCTGGGAACGTCTAGCAGAGGCCCCAGTCCGCGAGATCTTCAACGCACACCTCCGGCAGAGCTTCAACAGCATTCCGAGGGAGACTGGGGACATTGAGTCCGAATGGACCATGTTCAGCGTCTCCATTGCCGAAGCTGCTGCATTGAGCTGCGGCCGCAAGGTGGTTGGTGCCTGCCGTGGTGGTAATCCCCAAACCAAATGGTGGACACCAGAGGTGAAGGGAGCCACCAGGCTGAAGAAGGAGTCCTATCGGGCTTGGTTAGCCTGTGGGACTCTGGAGGCAGCCGACAGGTATCAACAGGCCAAGCGGAATGCGGCTCGGGCAGTGGCTGAAGCAAAAACTCGGGTGTGGGAGGAGTTCGGAGAGGCCATGGAAAAAGACTTTCGGACTACCTCGAAGAGATTCTGGCAAACCGTCAGACGTCTCAGGAGGGGAAAGCGGTGCTCTATCTGCACTGTGTATAGTGCTGGCGGAGCGCTGCTGACGTCGACTGAGAAAATTGTCAGGCGGTGGAAGGAATACTTCGAGGACCTCCTTAATCCCACTGACACGTCTTCCGAGGAGGAAGCAGAGTCTGGGGATGAGGGGAATGACCCGCCAATTTCCGGGGGCGAGGTCACTGAGGCAGTTAAACAACTCCTTGGTGGCAGAGCCCCTGGTGTTGATGAGGTCCGCCCCGAGTTCCTGAAGGCTCTGGACGTTGTAGGGCTGTCCTGGTTGACACGCCTCTGCAATGTTGCGTGGAGATCAGGGGCAGTACCTGTGGACTTGCAGACCGGGGTGGTGGTCCCCATCTTTAAGAAAGGGGACCGGAGGGTGTGTTCCAACTACAGGGGAATCACACTCCTCAGCCTCCCTGGGAAAGTCTATGCCAGGGTGCTGGAAAGGAGAGTACGTCCGCTAGTCGAACCTCGGATACAGGAGGAACAATGCGGTTTTCGTCCTGGTCGCGGAACACTGGACCAGCTCTTTATCCTCTCCAGGATACTTGAGGGTGCATGGGAGTTTGCCCAACCAGTCTACATGTGTTTTGTGGACTTGGAGAAGGCATTCGACCGTGTCCCTCGGGGTGTCCTGTGGGAGGTGTTGCGGGAATATGGGGTGTCTGGCCCATTGCTACGGGCCATTCGATCCCTATACAACCGTTGCAAGAGCTTGGTTCGCATTGCCGGCAATAAGTCGGACTCGTTCCTGGTGGGTGATGGGCTCCGCCAGGGCTGCCCTTTGTCTCCGGTTCTGTTCATAATTTTTATGGACAGGATTTCTAGGCGCAGCCAAGTGGCGGAGGGCTTTCGCTTTGGTGGCCTCAGAATCTCATCTCTGATTTTTGCAGATGATGTGGTTCTGTTGGCTTCATTGGGTGAGGGCCTCCAGCTCACACTGGAACGGTTCGCAGCCGAGTGTGAAGCAGCGGGAATGAGGATCAGCACCTCCAAATCTGAGGCCATGGTTCTCAGCCGGAAAAGGGTGGAGTGCCCACTCCGGGTCGGGGATGAGTTCCTGCCCCAAGTGGAGGAGTTCAAGTATCTCGGGGTCTTGTTCACGAGTGATGGGAGAAGGGAGCCGGAGATCGACAGACGGATTGGGGCTGCAGCTGCAGTAACGCGGACGCTGCACCGGCCCGTCGTGGTGAAGAGGGAGCTGAGTGTAAAAGCGAAGCTCTCAATTTACCGGTCGATCTACGTCCCTACCCTCACCTATGGCCACGAGCTGTGGGTAGTGACCGAAAGAACGAGATCGCAGATGCAAGCGGCAGAAATGAGCTTCCTCCGAAGGGTGGCTGGCCTCTCCCTTAGAGATAGGGTGAGAAGTTCGGCCATCCGGGAGGGGCTCAGAGTAGAGCAGCTGCTGCTCCACATCGAAAGGAGCCAGCTGAGGTGGTTCGGGCATCTGACAAGGATGCCCCCTGGGCGCCTCCTGGGTGAGGTGTTCCAGGCATGTCCCACCGGGAGGAGGCCCCGGGGCAGACCCAGGACACGCTGGAGAGATTATATCTCTCGGCTGGCCTGGGAACGCCTTGGTATTCCCCCGGATAAGCTGGAGGAGGTGGCTGGGGAGAGGGAGGTCTGGGCCTCTTTGCTTAGGCTGCTGCCCCCGCGACCCGGCCCCGGACAAAGCGGATGAAGATGGATGGATGGATGGATGGATGGATGGATGGATGGATGGACGAGCTAAAAAGCTTGTTAATGTTAGTGTATGATACTAGTCTCACTGAACTTTGACTTTTCACATATAATTATTATATAATTACAAATATAAGTTCTAAATTATATATATTACTTTATTATGATATCTATGTATAAAAAATTTATTTAAATGATCAGTGGGGGATCAGTCGTCTCAAATACTAAAGCTCACTTAAAAATATATGTATTTATTTCCATTTCACATCACTGTAGACCAAACAAGTACTTTGAGTAGACTCAATGCAACCGCATCCGCATAATTAAGGGTGCAAATCTTTGTACAATTCAAATGGAAATTATAAAGATTTCCTATAAAGCTGGACATTTTAAGATGGGAGACTGTGTAGAATGACAAAAATAGTTCATCCCAGCAGATACCAGACTAAACAACAATGCAATAGATTTCAAATGAAGCAATCAAGAAGCAATTGAAAGAGCTTAGCGAAAAAATACTGCAGCAAAAGTAACTGGACAGCTGACTGATAACTAGTTCTGTGGTTAGTTGTGCCCTGATTGTTCCTTATTTAAGTTTTGAATCTTTGCATTTGGATTTTATAATTGGGGCCTCACAATATTAGGTTCATATTTCCTTTTTTTTTAATCACAGAAGAAAACTCTGGTGCATGAAGAAGTTTGTCCCTGATGAAGAACACCTTTATTAATAAATAAAAACACTGGTGATGCGGGGAAGGCACTTTCTCTAACAGACTTATTGATCTCCACTGCTACAAGGACAGGACAGCTTTCACACCTCAGGCAATAACTCTTTGAATTACAACACTCCTGTTTAGCAGAGGTTTAGCTGTTTGCAATTTTATTTCAACTTTATACTCTCACAACAACAGACTGTAAGTCACTTTATTTCACTGCTCTGTCCATTATATTTTACACATATAATAAACCACTTAATGTTGTCAGCTAACAGTTTTAAACTCTGTTTTGCTTTGTTGATGTTTATTTAAATATATGTTCAGTTTTACTTTATTGTATTTACTATAAATTGGCTTATACCTTTGTCTTATTGTGTTTTGCTTTGCTGAGCAACTTAAGTATTTTAACGCACACGTTATTTGTTATTTTGCCTCTGCGCACCAGCTCAGTGGATTTTAAATCAAACAAAATCTGCACTTCAGTCACATCAAAGAAATGATTGAAGCCGCAAACTTTCAGATTTAATTCAGGTGGTTTGACAGAATTATTGCAATAACTTTTCAGGAATTTCAGACATTTTTAGACATAGTGTCCAATTTTGAAAGGCTTAAAAGCAAATGGACAATGAAAGATGACTTTAGATATGAGGATTGTTTTAAAAATTCTTTCAATGAGCTTCTTTGCTTTGAGAAACTCAAAGCAAAGAACATCTTGGGCTGCTTTTGTTGTATGCTTTGGGTCATTATCCATTTGCACTGTGAAGCACTCTCAGATCAGCATTTGGCTAAATCTCAGCAGAGAGTACAGCCCTGTATACTACAGAATTCATCCTGCTGCTTCTATCAACAGTCGCATTATCAATAAGCAGTACTGACCTGGTTCCACTGGCAGCCATGCTTGATAACGACACAGCTATCTCCTCAAGAGTGTTTCTGGTCAGGTGTTGTGAAAGCGTCTTTCTTTAATCCTCACAATTCATTTATCCCTTTTCAAACTTTTTAGGCCTTTTGTGTTATTAAGCTGGTGCATTATTCTTTTAATGACTGTACCATATCAATGATTAAGGCACTCCAAGTGATGGCTTGCACCACTTGCACCAGCATTTATAAGATTAGGGAAACCTGCAGTCAGCTGAGACTGAAGAAGTCACTTGGATGGGTGATGAAACATTTCTCCCACTGAAAACGTTACGTCCAGATAAACAGAATCAACTTTTGGGGATTTACTTACCTGGATGATTGACATGCATCAAGACATCTATTTGGACCTCATACTGAGAGTTGGATTAATTAATTAAATCGGATTGTGCAAGCATTATAAGCAAACTGAGTTATAGTAAACTATTTGCAAAATGGATTCTGTTTACTGTACACGTCTAAGTATCATTTCTTTAAGGAATTGTTCTAATGAAAGAAAAATGTATAAAAGGAGCAGGGAACTGCAATTAAAGAGCAGATTAAGGTTGGACTGTTACTGGACTGCAGTAGCCTTGTTTATTAGAATGAATATGGGTGGAAAAATCATAAATAAAAGTTCCCCAGATGTTCCTCAGGAGTGCAAGACATTTGCTTTGCTCATAGCTGAGTCATCTTAGCATTAATGACGCTTTTAGTTGTTCTAATGGGGAAATAAAACTGGCGACCTGCAAAGCAGTTGCTCATTTGGGCGTACTTTTTGCTTCACGCTTGTCTAAGGCTGACCTGGGATAAAGCAGGCGGTAAAGGGAGTATTGCAAATTGTTAACTCGACAGTTATTGGTTTAATTGGTTTTATTCTAGAAGGTTTTTTAAATTTTGGAAGCCATTTAAAGAGGTGGTGGTACACACTGGAGCTTTTTTTAGTGCATTTTTACAATCGAGTCCTACTTATTCCCGGCAATGCAGACAAAACTCTTGCAATAATTGTACATAGACAGAATGGCTCAGAGCAATGGGTCGGAGACTCCATCCACCTGAAACACCCTCCACAGGACACCCTGAGGGACACAGTCAAATGCCTTCTCCAGTCCACAAAACACACTGGTTGGGCAACCTCCCTTTATCCACCAAAATGAAAACCAATAAGTTGGACTGTGTGCCTGGTGAGTGTTGGACTCTGCCCGTGACAAAGACCGGCCTTTGTCACTGATTCTGTTTATAATCTTTTTTGGACAGTATTTCCAGGCATAGCCAGGTGGTGGAAGGCTTCTACATTGGTAGCCTCACAGTCTCATCTCTGCTTTTTGCAGATGATGTGGTTCTGTTGGCTTCATCAGGGGGTGGCCTCCAGCTCACACTGAAGTGGTTTGGAGTTGAGTGTGAAGCAGGAGTAATGAGAATCAGCACCTCCAAATCTACAAAACCTCGGGGAGAACAGAGCTGTTGATTTACCAGTTGAGCTACTTCCCTGCCGTGAATGATGAACACTCAACGATTAGTGATGGGTAGTGACCAAAAGAACGAGGTTGCAGATACAAGTGGAAGAAATTAGCTTTCTCTAGAGGGTAGATGGCCTCGCCCTTAGAGATAGGGTCAGGAGTTTAGTCATTAGTCGGTGCTACTCCCCATCGAAAGGAACCAGTGGAGGTCATTTGGAGATCTGACTAGAATGCCTCTTTGGTACCTCCTGTGTGAGGTGTTCTGGGCATGTCCAGCTTGGAGGAGGTCCTGGAGCAGACACAGAACACGCTGGAAAGATCTCTCGGCTGGCCAGGGCATGCCCTCCAGATCCCCCAGATAAACTGGAGGAGGTGGCTGGAGATAGCAAGGTCTGGACATCACTGCTTAGGCTGTTGCCCCTGCAACCCAGCTCTGAAAAAGCAGAAGAAAATGCATTGTTTGATGGAAAATAGACATACTCACTCACAATTTAGAATATAAAAAACAAAAAAACAACTGAAGTATCTCTTCATGTCTACTTTCCTCCGTCAAGGCAAAAAACTGATGCAGAGTTCTAGCAAGTGACTACTTTAATGCCTGCAAAATCAAACCCTGTCTGATAAAGTTTTATGCTGGCTCTGCTACTTTACTGAGTACGTTTGTTTACTCTGCAGTGCAAAAAAATAATTTAAACCAGCAGACTACTTGTAGTGTATTGATAATATGTCCATACAGAGTCAAGCAATGGCAGCTGAAGAGGTGCAATTCTCCTTTCTCCTTTAAATACATTCCAACAATAGACCTGGCAAGTATTCCTTCAATTTAAAGTTGCCTCGACGTTTTATTTCCATTCAGCGATGCGTGTTATCCAGTTAGCAGGTCAAATGTCAGGCAGTTCTGCAGAAGTAGCTCCACGCTGTGATAAGTGTTTTGTTGCTCTGCTAAGTGTCCCTCAGAATCAGAATGGCTTCATCAGACGATTGCGAGGCAAGCCTGTAATTTGGCATCAGGACTGGATGCTAATACAAATAAAATTGCTGATAGAACAATTTTAAAAGCATTAGGATTTTGTTTTGTTTTGTCAAATGATCAGAAAGTACCATTTGAAAAAAAAAAAAAAAAACTAACTTAAGAGATATTTATTGAACCCCTTTATCTCTGTTCTGCCTTGTTTCTTTCTTTCAAATCTCAAACAAATTTAAATCTAAGTGTATCGTATATAGTGTCATTTGCAGTGTATCATCAGTGCAGAATACACAATCCGCTGGCTCGCTAATGCTCACTACCTTTTCAGAGATAGTATTCTACCTCAAGTTTGCTGTTTGTTTTTTCCCCATTAAATATGTTTAATTTTTACAACCAAGAAAGTGTAAAGAGAGGGGATAATGGAGTAGTCACATGTCGGTGCCCAATCACCATCGTTTCTGTAGTGAAAACTGGAGATCAAAAGGAACTTGGAAGGAGAACGTGAAAGGCAGAGCACAGCTGAACAGAAGCTGTGAAGTAAGGTCACAATTATAATAAAACTTTTGATTGACCCTTAAAACAAGCCATGTATTGATTAGACATTTTGTTTAATGATGACACCGCTTCTCTAAAATCCCTTAAATCACTAAATGGCAAACCTAAGTTTCAATCATCCAGGTTAATGCTGGAAATCAAAAGGACATACGGATGTAGGAAATCTGCTGATTGGACTGTGCATCACACACCTCACTGACATTTATTTATGCCATGACGATGATTTTTACCGAAACTTGCAAAATAAATTTACACAAAGACAAATCCATCAACTACAATCTTCCTCATACAAAAGGCGTTGAAGTCAAACGCAATGAAAAGCACCCATGTTGGTTAAGTCCCGCTGTAAGTGTTTTCTGACTTTCTGGCTCTTAGTTACTTGTTCTGACGTCACACTGGGTTTGTGGTCCCTGCTCGTCCCTTTAAACGTGAGCTTGCACTTATTTAAACCTATGTGAAAGCAAAGCCTCGGAGCCTTGTTAAGCTGCACACGAGCAGGTACTATTTGAAACCACATTTCGCATGCAAGTAAGTCTGACTGGCCATTGTGCTCTGGAAGATAATTGATCTGATCTAATGGTGCACCACACTGACTGAGGATTTCCCAACTGTTTATTTTTATTGAGCATTAACATTTAAAGTCTAGCTGTAGGCTAAGATGCCATTTTCATTTCCATGAACATAATTCTGCTGAATATTGTCTGCTCCGGGCTCATTGAAATTACTTTACCAGGCATGAGTTTGTTGGCCCCTACTTGGGATAGAAGTTCTTCGAAACACGCCTAACCTCTCACACTCTAATTCCAGAACTTTTAGTGACGACACAGTAGAGTGAAAGTATTGAAAACAAAATACAAACGACCTTATTGTAACAGCCACTTGAAAGGTTAGGAAAATGCCAGATCTCGCCCATCATTAATTGCACCGTCCATGTTGCACTCAAGTCCTCTAACCTCTCTTTGACCACATAGAAACCAGCCCTAGTCCTCAATTAAATGCCCAACTCTGTGGGCACGCACTGTTGTGACTCACATAAACACACGGAAATGCGTTTCCTACACTTGGTTCGTATTTTGATGCTATACAATTATTAGATTACATGCCAGGGGGATCTAGTCATCCACCACGATTACATGGAGCCTTCTATTTTAACTATAATCGGTTTAAAAGCCCAATCATAATAAAGACGCCCAGATAAATCAAAATTTCAGTCACTTTCTGAGGGATGGAATAAACCTTTTCATAAGCCAATTAGAAGAAAGATTCAACCATGTAAATTATTTAAACTGATTAATTTCTAGCTGCATTCCCTTATTTTGACATAGAGTTAGTGCAAAGAGGGGTGTACACATCTGTCCTTTCCTAATATAAAATTAAACTTTCAGGCTGAACTGGCTCGCTGTGAGAGGCTTTTTTTAATACTCTTTAGGAATTAAAAGCAGCACGATATCAGCAACTGCTGAACAGATGACAGAGATTCATCTATAGGGAGCTGATCAAACACACGGCAAAAAGATAAGACAGGAGTTGAGGAAGTGGAAATATTCATATCTGCTGGGCATGTCACAATGTTGCGATTGAGTGCTTTGGCACTTGTAAACACCAGACTGTATTAAATCACATTCTGTGTAAACAGCTGATCCAAAGTCTTCTGTATGAATCAGAGTGACAGAAAACCGTCAGTGTACCCACAACCAAAAGTTGCTGCTGAAACGAGCAGCACACTATGCAAGAAACAAGTAAAAGAGTTGAAATTCGCCTCTGATCTATTATTGCACTGTCTTTATATCAATACAAACCACTGTTAAAGCCACAAAAACAATGAAGAGGAGGAATATCATTACATATGTTAGCCAAACCTATCCATCTGGGTCACATGAATACAGTATTAATTGCAATGCTATCTTTCTAACCCACACAGCTCTAACAAGCCAATACACCTACTCTACGTTGCCACTGCACAAATGTGACTTACCCCATTTACTGTAGCAGTATTGCACACAAGACCACAGGGACTGGCGCCTTCTCGTTTGCAACAACCACTCAAATAGCAACAAAACAGTGCAAAGAAGAACGAACAAAGTATTAAGGCGATCGAGTCAACTGAGGAGCACCTCAGAAACCTAAAAGTATTTTTTTTTCTTTTTAGTGAGGCACTGATAGCTGCTGTTGGTTGCGTCACTAATGTATTTAACACCTTTTTTGTACGTTTTCATGGACTGCCTTCTTAGAGCCCAAGCAATGAATGCTCCATCGTGAGTCAGGATTTAATGGGTGTGATTCACAACCACCGCACCTTCTGAGATCACCTGACTTGCTAACATCACTGGTCAGCTTTGTCTGGTTTCACATCAAACCACCTTCCTTTCATTCCCTTTAGTGATCCTCATTTGTGCAAATCCACAAAATTCTAATAAAGTAAGCTTTGGCTTCTCTGTACTTTATTATGACGATAATTTCTCCTTTGGTTGGACACTAATTTATAATGTTTTGTACGCTTATATTTGTATCAGAGGCCAAGAGGAGTTGATCACCACATCAGTGGGTCTAACAGCACCCTCCTGTGGTGAGAGTGTATAATTACACCTTCATTCTCATAAAAAGGCTTCCTTTTCTTCTACCTTTAACACATTTAATGGATTTAAAAAACCTGCAAAGCACTGTTAGAATTTTACGTTTTTGTAATGTAAAAAAATGAGAACAAGATAGATCAGTTCAGAATGTGATCTATAATCTACGCATTTACACTGAAAAAGAAAATGAAATATTTTAAGGGGGTAAAATCTGAAAAGCTGGAATGAGCTGGTTTGGGCGTCCACACCCTTTTATAGCTGGGGATGTACTTCTGTTCAAAACTGACATGAAAACACATTAAAATCTGGGTTAAATTGTAGTCATTACACACCTGCCACCAGTTAAAGTGACTCCAAAAGCCAATAAAGAGCAGCTGTTCTAATAGGACTCCTCGCATTTACTTAGTTGATTTTTACTTTAAAATCTATGGTCTGCAAAAAGCTTAGAAACTATCAACGGGAAGTCACTGTTAAAGATATCAGTCAGGAGAACGGTACAAAGAACTGGTTGTGTACTACATCTCCCATATTTTGAACTTTTCTGGGCTGGGACGCAAAACAGAAACTTTTCCTATAAAGAAAAACATTCAAGCCCAGTGAAGTTTTGCAACAATATACACCAGTTCTCAAGAAGCATGTGGGAAAATGTGATCTAATGAGACCCAAGTTAAACGCTTTGCAAATAATTCAAATAATTCTGTTTAGATACACAACATCACTGCACCACAAGTCAACACTGATGCTGTGGATATCACAGAGAAGCAAAGCATCACGCTTTGTGGCTGTTTTTCTCCTGTTGAAACTGGGACGTTAGTGAAGCTGGAGAGAAATACTTTCAACACTACAACCACAACTGTACAACTGAAAATCTGCCCGGTCACCTGACGGGGGGCAGTGCACAGGAAACACATCCACATTGTGACAGATTAGGAGCGTTTATGCAAGAAGAGTGAGTCAAGATGTGCCGCGTTGATAGACTCGGGGCTGTAATCAAATGAAATGGTGCTTCGCCTAAGGTATTAGTTTAAAGATCTCTACATTGTTAAGTTTTTAGTTTTCCCTAAAAAAAGATTTCAGTTTTATGTTGGATTGTATTGAAGCAAATGTTTAATTTAACAGTGGTTGGTGTGTAGACTTTCTATATCCACTTTAACTGTGCACCTGTGTAGATTTATGGACTCTGTGAATTTTCTGTCTAGCATGAGGACAGAAGTGAACGTATATATAATCAGGTACACATCATGTTAACTTATTTTCTAGATATTCCTTTGCAAATATGTCTTACAACTATAAATTCTACACAAACTATATTCCTAGGATGTATGCCTAGGTACATAACATAATGATTTTTTGCACCTTTGGTTTGGGGCATAAAGGTATTCACGTCTTTTAAAACAAACTGGATGTTTTTCTTTTTATGCATTCTCTTTGAGTCCCCAGGCTGAAAAACAGAGATTAGTCTGGCAAACAAATGAAAACAAATAAAAAAATGCATACAGGGACTGGCAAAAAGGCAATTGTAACTCTGAGAGTGTGTTTCACTGCCAATGAGACAATGAGTTGTGATTCGAATAGTTCATGAAACAAAGTTTCTGTTGGTAAAAGATTTTATGGCACTGTGGGTAACACAGGGATGAGTCAGCTAAAACTGTATTTTTTGGGTAAGTTATATATGATTTATATACGTGACAATTTACAGAACAGCACAAAATGTGAGTGAATTAAAACGCCTGCTTATAACAGAAAGAATAATTAGGCAAAAGATTTTATGGCGAGTCCACGGCAGAAAACTTTTACAACGAAATCACAACTCTGTGAGCATTTAGTGGCCTATTTACACATCCAGGGTACTCAGGACATCGCACAGTTTAAGTGCTATGATGTGCAAAAAGTCTAGCTTTGGTACTCAGTTGTGGTAATTAAGGTTAAAAAAGTACGCTTGCCTTTGATGCCATTGAAAACTACAGCTTGTCTCCATTTCATGGGCACTTCCATGCTCAATTAACAGTGGTTGGTGCTTGTTTTTCTGGTTGTTTAAGGACGCCCTTTGTGGTTAAACCTTAGATCTGGATTAATACAACAGGCGAGGGACATCGTCTGTCTGTCTTCCTGTGAAAGTTGCTGCACATCACCGACCTGAGATCCCAGTTTGACATCTCGTGGTACTCTTGTATGCCTTTAATCTGAGTGCTTGAGAGTGCATCCATCCTGCTGGGCTCCAAGAGTTTTGTGACCATGTTTCATTGTGATGCAGTGAAGCCAGGAAAATACTTAACACAATTTCCGACGCCACAGGACAGATTCTGACTCCATCCTGCAACAGCAGTTGCCTCAGTTATATATCATAGCTAATGTGGATTGCATGCTCCCAGAGGGCCTATAATACTAAATCACAAGATTTAATTTATTGCTCACAATGGCACTGTTTGACAAAAGGACTTCCAGCCCCCACCTCGCGCCCATCAATCCACGACGGTTTCCATTATAATGTAGAAATGACAGTCAAACATGCAGTGTTCACCAAGATGCTCAAGGCACATTTAGCCACCTCCCTAATGTTGCATGTCCCAGTCTCAACTCACAGGCCTCAATGACATTCTACACTCAAAAAAATGAAACGTTGACTTTAATTAAAATTATTTTGTCAACAGGTTCCACGAAATTGAATTATGTTAGTTTAAAGCAAAAATCTTTAGTTCATCTAATTTAAAAAAACTACTTAAGATTAACAAGACATATTTAAGACTAACTAAATCAAGTTATGTTGTATGAACATAGATGATATATTTTCAGGTTAGATAGTTTAGATTAGTTACTTCAACACATTTCTTATTTGTGGCAGTAAAATGTTAAATTTAAGTTAGATTAATTCAAATATTATATTTTCAGCCACCTTGTGCTTTATTAATTAGTTTTACATAAATCTATTTTGTCAACAGGTTCCACACAAATGAATTAAGTACATCCAACTTATTTTTTAAAATTTATTTTATTGCCAACACATTCAGTGAGCATTTGTGTAAACCCAGTCCAAAATAAAACACAACAGCTCATTAGGGTTAGTAATTAACAGTATGTAGACAGATGCAACATCAAGACTTTAAATTAAATGTCTGTATCTACCAGAAATAGAAGAGAAAAAAAACGCATTGAAGATCACATAACACATTAATAAGATGACACTTGAGTTATGCACATGTGATGCTAGTAAGGTCTGTGAGTGTTTTTTTCTTTTAGTGTCTAAAATGGATAGCAAAGTTGCTATTTGCAATGATTGCTTAGGGTCAGTCCAGTAACACAATGCCAATGAAGTGCTTTCCTTTAACAATGCAAAGTGAAGTGTCCACCTCAACAGCCACAATTAAAAAAAAAAAAAATGTAACAACAACAACAACAACAACAACAACAACAACAACAACAACAACAACAACAACAACAACAATAATAATAATAATAATAAATAGTCCACTGATATTAGCAATCAAAGAAAATTACATCACCATCCCAAATAAAACTTTAACAAAACATGCCAACATTATGGTCTAACAATAAAACAGCTTGTCAGCGTTCAGTTTTTTTGCAACAGCACAGCAGTAACCATTTAACACTCGCCACTGTCAACATTTATTTTACTAGTGTTTGGGCAAAAAACTTCAGATGTAAACATTTTAACATGGAAACAATTGTTCGTCTTTAAAAGTCCACAAAATATACATTCATCCTGCATTCCCAACTTGGATGATCTGATATCCTCGTGTTGGTGTTGTTCCCAGACCATCATGAAAATGTTGTTCCAGGTTCAACATTGCAAGTGACCAATCACATTGTTGTGACGTTATTCTATTCCAAGCCATTCGTGCATTTATGAAATTCCAATGTTGCAAGGACAATATCAATTCTGCTTACTGTTTATTAAAGGGTTACGGTTAGGGTTAGGGTCAGTTGATCGGCGGACAGAGGCGGTTTCACGCAGCTTAAGTACAGTTTTTTGTTTTACGCCGGTTTTTCCCGAAGTCGCAAAAGTATGACGTCACAACATTCTGATTGGTCACTTGCAATGTTGATCCTGGAACAACATTTAGTATGATGATCTGGGAACAACACCAACACGAGGATATCAGATCAACCTCCTAACTTACCCTTATTTTTAGTATGTATTGCAATTACCTTTACAATGCACACAATGTAACACAAACTGAATATGAATATATTTCCACCTCATAACAATATGCCTTGAACGCTAATATACACACCACCCTTCAACATTTCTGGTGCAGTATCATCTCTCAATTAAATCCTTTAAATCTCAATGCTTTTGATTGTCTCTTAGCTTTCAGTCTTGAGGTTAACTGAGATTCAGTGCATATATCCCACCCATTAAGAGTGCACATGCAGAGGCCAGGTCTTCCAGGTCATGCAGGACACACTAGATGGTTATACCCACATCGGCTGGAGGAGTGCTGGCATCAGCTCTTTCGATGGTAAAGATAGCAAGGGTAATTTGTTCCAGCTCCCTCTGAACAGCTGTAGCTTAGACACAAAAACATAGAAAAATGGCATCCAGTTTTAAAAAAAGAAAGAAAAAGGGCCAAAGCTACCCTTTAATGACGTAAACACAATATTAGGAACATGCACCCCAGTGCGCCACTATTTTAGACTACAAATTCAACGATAAATATAAATAGTTTGGGTATACAAGAAGATTTCCCAAAACATTTAAACAGGTTCCATGCAAATTACAACAACAACAACATTACAACATGCAACAACATTAGTTATTCAAAATTTGGTTTAATACAGATAAAAAACTAAACTAAAATTACCAACCAATTATTCTTTGAAGAGGATGCTTGGGTCTTCATTCAGGTAAAAAGGTAGTGCCCTGAGGACACACTCCCTCCCCTTTTCAATGGTTTCCTTCTGTAGAGAGTGGCAGAGATACAGGAAGAGAAAACAGATATACTTTAGGATGACAGAAACTCACATTATACGCAAAATGAATGACATAGCCACTGCACAGATAGACATGTACACAAGACCAACTAATCATCACATGGACATGAATAGTTAACCTGTTGGGCAGGGTTTCCACCACATTATATATGTCCATAATGGAGGTAAAGACAAACTAATACATCATCTTTTTTGCATTCAAAACATAACATAAAAACATTCACTTCTGGTTTAACCTAAATCAAGGGATCAGATTTTACATATGTTTAGGTAATTTAAATTTTCCAACGTTTTGAGTACCAAACTTTGTCTTGCTTAATATAAATGTAAGTGCACTGTGCAGCTACCATACACTAGCTGTTTAAATTTGAAAATGATCTTATTAGCCATAATATTTTGCTACCAACAGAATAACGCACCTGTGTGGCTGGGGCCAAAGTTTGTCTAATTTTCTTCCCTGCAACGCCTCCTTTTTTCTTGAAGACTTTTATGAGCTGGTCAGTGTATTGGTCAAGTTGTGTAAAAAGCCTTGGAACATGTGCAGCAGTAGTAATCCTCACATATTCTGCTTCCACCTGAAAATATGTCAACAAACACAACATACTGTACTGTAAATATACATACTATATGTACACATATACAAACTAAAACTAATGTAGTAAGACCTCATTAAAGCTATAATTTTAACACAAACATTTACACAAAATGCTAATGGAGCCATTACAGCTTTTATTGTTATTTATCAAGTTCCAAAAAATATTGATCACAGCTGATCTGAAAAGAATTTCATGCCTCAGGCCCTTGAACTGCAACCTTTACCATGGTTCAGATGTGGAGAAGAAATAACAGGGGCATGGGATGGGTCACAAAAGAAAACTTAACTTATAAAACAGTTTTGTTTTTAAAAGTATAACAGTTCACATACCACATACAAGCTCAGCAATACCACATACACCACATCAGTATAGGAGGGAGCAGGTAAAGGCAGGATCTGAGATTTATAAAGAAAAAAAAATTAATTCCTTAATTTCAAGAAGCAAATTATTGTTTGAATTACAACTAAATAAAATACTACTCAGAAGAAAAGCAAGAGATTGACACTGCCATGTGCTAACTTTCTATAGAAGCAATTATCACCAGGTCTGTCGACCTCCATTGTCTGTCCACTCATATGTCTTGAATAATTTTATTAAAAAAATTAAGTGTGTACTTTCACAAACTGTAATTTATAACTACATTGATATGTATAACTCCGCTAGGAAACATGCTGTATTTACAGACCATTTTTACATAATACAGATTACTGATAGAGCAGAACAATGGTGTCACAGTGGCTTTCGCCCTTGACTTTTTGGATTTTAAATGTCACTTTATGCTATCCTTGCTATCCTATTCGATATTTCCGACTCTCGGATTACAGAAAAGGAATCCCAAGAAAGCAAATGGAAAAATAACCCCTTGAAAGAATAACCCCATGAACCCCTGTAGCTAATCCCTTAATAAAACAAAAAACAATAAAAATGTTTCTTACACAGTCCACAAAATAAGCATGTCCAGGACCCAGTAAAACTAATGTAAAACAAGCACACGCAAACGATATAACATGTATTGTAAGACAAACGCAAAATATAACCATGCTGGACATATAGATACTACACAACATAGTCAAAGAAAAAAGTGGTCTTACCTCTCAAAGAAACAGCAGCTTGGCGCCAAAACAGCCTTTTTCAGTTAAATTTGAAGTCTTGTGCATGAGCAGGCACAAGCCGTGAAACCTTCTTGTTCTGCGCGGTTTCATTACAACTGTTTTTGCATTACTGCCACCTTGTGGATATACAAGGTATATCGATCCTCATTGACTTAACTTAAATGTTATGCGATCAAGTAACACATTAGTATTATGTACGTTGAATAATAGACACAATTACGTAGACTTGATTAGAAAAACATATGTTAACTTAACAAAAACATATATTTTAAGTAAAATGAAAATAAATAATTAATATACACTGAACAATCCACCTCATTCATTTTTTTTGAGTGTATATAACGTCGACTTTACAAGGCCCTGGCTAGCTCTCTCATTTATCAAAAGTTTTACAAAGTCGACCAAAGCCGACATCCCCCACCCCCCGATGCTAGGTTCGGTTTGAGGCGAGATCGGTGACTTTAGTGAAAGCCCTCTGGCTGTGACGATGGGAGAGGAGCACTAAGGAGTCAATGATGGTGTGTGTGTGTGTGTGTGGGGGGGGGGGTAAATGGCCAGTGGAAGTGTGGGGAGGATGACAAGGACAGATGGAGAGAGGGTGTGGGTGACTGCAAAAAAAAAGGAAAAAAATGAGCGAAATGAGGAATAATGTCAGGGGGTGAGATAAGAAGAGGAGGGGTTGGGTGTAATGCTGGGGGTGTGAGAGAACAGGGTTAACTGAAGATTGGAGGGAAGGTGCTATAAACAGAGAAACAGGGCTAATGACAGAGCCTGCATCTGGCTCACTTGGATCAGGGGGACCCATCAATAAATGTGTGACAGCAATAAATATAGTATGACAGGTAATCATGACAATTACCCGTGTCCCCTAAGGACGGTGCTGGTGAAAGGGGGCTAGGACACAGGGACTGCAGAGAGTCTTAAAAAATCCCCCTGACTGATGGGCCGCTGATTGAAGTGAAGCGCGTGAGGAGAAGATGCTACAAAAATACCCCGGAGAGAACAAACTTACCGCAGAGAAGGTGAGAGTATGAAGATGATCTTTAACCTGCACTGTATGAAGTGAATACTAAAGGATCGAAGGCAGCAGTGACTCGATCTATCAATGACATAGTGTGGGGACATACTGGTTGTGTGCGGTGAGAGCCATCAAGCCTACCTGGGTTATAGAAGTGATATAAAGCGCAATGTTTCTAAGCTGCCTCATGGGCAAAAAGGACAATATCTTGTCAAGAGTACCGCTGGCAAAACTTTAAATTGCTGCTGACAGTGTAAAAACAGTACATCCGTGTAATATACAATTACAGTATAAGTCAACAAGTTTCAACAAAGGTGAAAAATAAAAAGAGACTGCGCTTTCCTGCCTCAGTAGCATGTTATACACACACAAAATACAATAAAATGGGGGGGGGGGGGAAGCAACAATCTCGTGATCAGACCATTGTACTGTAATTAAACTGAAAAAAAATGATGTTGTTGCTACTACAAAGACAAGTATAACCCAGGAAGATGAAACAATGGAAGTGACTTTGAAAGCAGAGGAGGATGCGCAGTTAATTGAAGAGCCAGCAGAAGAAGATCAAAGCATAGAGGTTCCTTTATAGAGGCCGAACTAGAGAAACCCTGACAAATGTTGTAGGTCATTTAGAAAAGTGCGTGTGTGCTTTAAAAGCCATCTTTTTAATCAAAAAATGATTTCTGAGATTATTTATAATAATTCATCCAAACAACAACATAACATAGACCACGTAAAATATTGCTGTGGCTGCTGTGATGACATCCAAAGTTGTGGGACACCCGATTCCAACCCAGGCCTTTGCGACAACCTTACGATCTATGGTTGCCTCAATCCAGTGAGTTATTCCAGCATCCTGAAGCGTCGCTTTGAAGCCTCGAGATGAGTATTCACCTAACTGTATCTTGGATTTTTTTTAAAGCACTTGTTTATTGTCTAATGACTAATGATTGACAAGTCGTTAGCCAATGAGCAGCTTTTTGAAACATATAATCACCAAGTGACTCAGTTTTTTTATTCAATATGAGCCAGAATGAGTGACTGAGTCCATTAACTCACTAGAAAAGTGTTTACAGAGGTCAAGACAGAAAGCCGTTCTCCCATAGACTTTTCTAGGACCGGAAGTCTTTTTGCACCAACAGCTATCGCCATCTGGTGGCCTACAGGTAAAATGCATGTTTAAGCCACTTCCACTATGGTTTTATTTCTCTGGATTCTGAAATGAGACAAAAATTCTTTAAGATACAAAAGGAAGTTGTTTTTTCGACAGCATTTTCAGACAACCCACCAAGGCCGATGCCTCAGACACCCAACGAGCCAAACGTCTTTTCTTCTTTGATCACCAGTTCTGAGCTTTGCTCATATCCAAACGTAGCCAGTTTTAACTATCATAGTTTCGCATTAGGTAACAGAAGGTGTTGTAGACTTATAGGAGTGATGCTAAAAATTGGCCTTTGTGCAGATACGTCTACACCTACGGATCATTAATGAATTTATGATCCCATTAATCATTGTCATTCAGATCCCTGATCGATTTCATGTTGTATGATGCAAACACGTGTTTTTTGATAAATTACTAAACTGGAGTTGTTTTGTATATTCTAGTGAAGTATGGCAGTTGGCCATGTGGGTCAACAACTGTTTTTTTCCTGCAGGACATTTGAACAGCCTCTCATAGTAAATTTATTAAGATGTTTGCAATCAACAGGTGTTGATGTTGACTTACCATGTCTGGCTGTTTTTCCTGGAAAAACTAGAAAAGTAGAAGGAAGATGCATGACAATAGAACTAATACCAGTATCATACCAGGAGGTTCAGAGGTAAAGGTTTGCCATCATGGGCATTTGGGCAGGATCCATAAAAAAATGCTGCCATCAAGGTATCACCGCGGGTTAAATTGTACTTTAAATGAGATGTGTTCATGTTGGGAGGTCATGTCCACACACTGTTTACTCAGCGCAGCAAACAAATCCCAGATTAGTCATTAAGCTTCCAACTTAGGACAAATTAAGATACTGAACAAAGTTGAGAAAGGAAGGGTGAGTTATAACATAGAATCTGTCCCAGGAGGAGATGAAAATCAGGAGTGTGATCCTTAAATAATGTATGAGAGGTGAGTTCATATAACTGACAAAGAAACACAAGAACCAAACAGTGATGAGGGGAAAAAGAGGGAGGAACAGATCATTATAATAGCCATGATGGTAACTTGAAGTCAGTGGTTTAGATGCCACAGCCTTCACTACTAACTCAATGAAACGGCACACAGGTCAGGATTTATTTCAACCAAGACACACTGCAGTCTTGTTCTTCTGGAAGAGTTGAATGAGATGGATGGACAGACCCTGTAAGATTTAAAATTTTAAAAAACTTTATTTCCATCTCGAGCCACTCTGAGCCATAGACCATGTACTGAAACAACAATATTTAATCATGTTTAATAAGCTTGTGATTAAGTGTAACAGAAAAAAAAAGATGTTGCATCACTGGTAATGAGAGCAATGCCCTCTGTGCGCTGACAGCAGCATGTAGTATATGAGAACAAATGGAACCCGTGCAGCAGATAAATTTGGTGATCTCTGCACATTTAGCTGCTGGTGTATCAGCTAGAAAAAGGCTCGGGTGCAGGCCGAGCTTTGTACTGACTAAATGGTAATAAATGAAATCGAGTGGAAATCCTGAATGCACAATGAGCAGACCAGGAGTGTATAAAAAAAGATAGGAAACCTCAAAGGGGCCAGTGCTGACCACTGCGAAACTATAAGAATGTGTTCCTACATCTGAACAGTAAAGCTGATGATCAGATTAGGATGAAGACATAATTAAAGGAATAATTTGGATTTATCTGCACTCGTATAGCTGCTGTGAATGCTTTGGTCTCTAAATGAAAATAAATCTGATTTTTTTTTCCTTCGGGGAATTATATGAACTATACTACATGGACAAAAGTACTGGGTCACCTACACATTACACCTACAGGAGCTGCTCCATAAGGGAAACCCATTCTTTGAAACCCCAGCACACGGCTTTTGTGTGCTGATGTTAATGCTGGAGGGGCTTTGCAGCTTTGCAGTTATCGAGTCAGCAGAGTGTAGCATGTGACCTCACTCTGAAGTTTTACATGGTTGTCTCTTTGTGGCTGAGTTTCTATAGTTCCTAAACTCTTCCACTTTGCAATGACACCACTTACAGCTGATCATAGATTATCTAAGAGGGAAGACATCTCACCAGTTGATTTGTTGTAATTAAAGGATCCTATTACATTACCGGAGCTCTTTGAAAAGACCCATTTCTTACCAATGTTTGTAAAGGCAGACTGCATGGCTAGTTGGACACCTCTGGAAGTGGGACTGAAATTCAAAGATGAAGACTGGATGGCCCAATACTCTATATAGAGTGCATGAGATACTTGGTGAAAGCATGAAAACACTCTTTAGGTTTTGGTTTTTTGAGCATGTGGTAGCTGTGCGCATGGGGAACACAACACAAGCAAAGATCACGATGGAAATGTTTCAATTCTTGAAGCAAAAATCCAGCTTCAGACAAAGGAAGCTCTTAAAGGTTACTAGTTAAGGGTTCTGGGAGAGACCAAGCAGCAAGTTTGGTGGGGCGACACTGTTCTGGGTTTTTAGGTGTCATTTGGGATTTGTAGAGTTTCATGCCTTTAATGTAAATAGAGGGTTTATGAATATTTTTGAGGTTATATTTTTTATTTTAAATTATAATATACAAATGTTAACATAGTTTAATTGCCATTTGTTAAGTGTGGAAACACCCCTGGCAGGGGAAAGCAAAGTGTGGCAGGTTATCTAAGGGCTGGGTACTATGGATATATGGCCCCGGTATGGGAACAGAAACGTAATACAGGCCAGGTATTTCAAAATTTCCAAGTCCTCTTCTCTTTTAACATGACGGATCACATGAAAGAAACGATCACATGGGCAGGATTAGGTTTAAAAGTAACATTGCTCACTGTCACCATCTGGTGGTCAGCAGCTGTACTCAAACAGGCAATCGTCTGTTAACTGCTTACAAAGTGATACTGAAGATATCCTGTTGGCATGCTTGAGATGTCAGTGAAAGCCAAGCAAAGGGTGTGGCATAATATTTTATTCACATATTTAATGGAATACAAAGCCCCCCCAAAAAATCTGACCCCACCCCGAAACCCCAAAAATTGTGCACATCCGATCTTGTGGGAACTATTCCGTGTCACAGAAAAAAAAAAATAACCAGGAAACAAAGGAACTTTTTTTTTTAAACTGTTGGAGTGTAAGACTGCAGTTTTAATCTGATGGCCATATAAAAGTATGCCCTCTCATTGCGAATGAACCATACACAAAAAGTAACCACACCTGTCTAGAGTCAGTTGATAAAAAGGCTGCAGCAACAAACAAAACCAAAACATGAGTTTCTTACAGAAAAAAAAAAAAAAAATTCCTTCGTCAAGCTTTTCCGTTACAACTACAAGGATGTAATAACTCCAGCACAATAATAATTTAGCTTTAAGGGACTGTAAATTCAGTCACTTTTCTATTCTTTTATGCAACCTCCTGCTAAGCTGCTTGTAAGGAATGAACATGTCCCCAATTTGACTTGGAACAGAAACAAAATATTGACAATTTTACAATTTAAAAAGAAAAGAAGGAAGAAAACTGCCAGCAGGGCTACCAATGGAAAACAACCTCAGATGTACTTGTGGCCAACCTAGGTCCAATAACATAAGCTTCATCAAAACAGCTTTCAAAGTGCTTTTTACACAACTAGCCATGTCTTCCAAGTGACTCTGCATCAATGGAACAATCCCATCATTTGGGACAAAAAACATCTGTCATTTCGGTCTGGCCAAAGATCTCAGTGAATCTGGTGACATGTAAAACAAACCAGCTTTAAGACAAAATGGGTTGGCAAACCCACTGATTGGTGAAGAAAAAAGAAAAAGAAAAATAACAGTAACATCACTGCCACTGAAGCCACACATCGCAGTGCATGACAAAGTTCATTTCAGAAGTTTGGGAAGGGGACCCGATCGCTCTCCCCCCCACCCACAGAAGTGTCACACCAATCACAAGAGGGTTTGTCTTAGTTCATTTTGACTCTCTTCCTGACCACTACACATCAAAACACACCAGAAAACAAGTTAACCCAATACAACACACACAATCCAAGATTCGTGGTCCAAAAGGTGCTGTCCAAAAAAGGTCCCGTTGTCCACTTTTTTTTAGCTGTTCCGACATGCGAACAGTCGGTTTGAGCAATTTATGTAGTGGACAATGGAGAAAAGAAAAAAATATATATATATATATTAAAAAGAAAAGACATGTTCAGGATGACGGAGCTTCACTGCCAGTTACTGACTTCTAACAGTCGCTCTTGCAGGAGGAATAAACTGTAGCAGCTCGCTGTCCGTGTCTATTCCTCCCTCTCTAATTGTCTCAATCGGACCATCCAAGCCTGTTCCTCTCGGGTCAGGTCCTCACACCATGTAGGAGTTCTGGTTCTTCAGCTTGTCCAGCTCTTTGCTCTGTTGCCTCAGGAACAAGATTCTGCAGTTGCGAAAAAAAGAAAATGTAAATCAAAATGCATGTGTGTTAACAGCTGAGTCTATGCAAATGTAGCCATTTGCCTCACCTCTGCTCCCTCAGTGTGGCCTGGATTTCACACACTCTGACCAGAGACCGAAGATTTTTCATCTCTGTGCAGATTTCAGACATGTACAAGCTGCCCATGTTGTGGATGTCTTCACGCAACCGAGCCGCCTGGTGGAAAGGGAGAAGTGCATTTTGTCAACAAAAAACAAAAACATGAAAAACGCCAGCTTTCGTGTAACAAAGAGTTATCATAGATGCGATGGAGAACAGCATCTTTGAACACACACACTGTGTGTGTGTGTGTGTGTGTGTGTGTGTGTGTGTGTGTGTGTGTGTGTGTGTAAGAGAGAGAGAGAGAGAGTTCAGCATAAAATAAAACTCCAACACGGGGAGCAGAAAAGATGACAGAGTAGCACAACCAGAAGTGACAGTGAAAACATTTCACAGCACAAGCTCTTTACTCCATCATCATTTTTTCTGCAGTCTCAGTTTGTCCATACAAACATCAACACAATGAGCAGTAATAAAACTGAGGATATATCCATATATTGTACAGGCCCACTCACGACAAAGTCTGCTGAAAGTCACTCAAGAGCCAATTTCACTATCGAAAAATGGAATTCCAAGCTCTACATTTTTCCTTATAAAATGTGAACCTGTCTTCTGGAGGACTATACCTGTTTCTCTGTGTTCTCTGAAGGCCACCCTTGGATATGTCTGATGAGGTTTTCATCGAAATGAGCTGACAGGCTGGGAGTGAAGGAGCCAGGGGTGTCTGAGTGGCTCGCACTGCTGGACGGAGCGTGAGGCAACAAGGCACCAGATGCGTTTGATCCTGTGCACAACATGTCCTGGCTGCTGGAGGAAGACACGCAGGTGGAAACCGTGTTAATAAAATCCTGCTGCAGTTGTTCTGATGTTCTAGCTGATTACTGTTACACAGATCAGTCTATAATCTCACCGTCTAGCCTATGAATGGGGAAATATGGATGAATTATAAGCCTCACCAACATTTCCGGTTGTTCGGGGAACTGCATCATTGGGAGCTGAGTGTCCCCAAAATGACTACTCTCAAATAACACACAGACCTTGCTGCAAACCCTTTCTCAAAAGTAAACCGCTCCCATAAACACTATCTGGAAGACATGTTGCTGTATTTTGTAAAGCATGTTTTTGCAATTCAGGCCAGTTGTCCTTGTAGCTCTTGAATCCCCCCCCCCGCTACTACTCATCGGCTTTGCCTCCACCAATCTATGCTGTGATGAAGTGATTTTAAATAATTCCTTCCTGAAAGTTACCTTCTCTGCTGCAGAGTCCTGGGGTCTTCTGGCCGCTTTTCTGCTGTCTGGGACAAGGAAGCTGAGCCTGGCTTCCCAGAAGACATGCTGCCCTGAAGAGGGAAAAACAGATGACGATGAGGAGAAACATGAATAAAAACAAGACACGGATACGAAAACCCACACAGAGAAGATGGTCCAGAGGAGTGCAGTCATAAACACAGCGTCTCTGCTCTGTTACTTTAGCTTCAAAGGCTCACCCTGGTTTGCGAGGATGAGACGCTGCCAGGATGCACACCCAAATGAGACTTCTGGTTGCTCTGTGGTGTGCCGTTCCGTGGTGAGACGTACGGCCGCGGCGATGATGTGTCGGACGTCAGGGAGACCGGCGACTGACTCGAGTGCTGGGCTGAAAACAGGAAAACATAAGATCGCCGTGGAAGAATAGGGGATTTGTCAGGTTGCACGTATCATTGTACAGAGTGTGAAGGAGGAAAATGAGCACTGATATTAGACCAGGTTTTTTTAGGACTAACAGCAAACAGTTAAAAAGGTAAAAAGGCTTGAAGAGGGAATACAACAGCATATAAAACATCCTTTATCCCAGAACATGGGACCATGTCTTGTGCTTCTTTTCCCCCCACATAGCTGTAGTCAATCTAAAAAAAACCCTAAAGTTATACACACAGTAAAACAAGGACACAGAGAGCAGAAACCTTCCAAAGAAGATGAAAATCAGTATGTGACAGCAGATGGTGAAAAACAGCAAAGAGGCCGTACCTTGGTTGGAGTGCTGAGCAGCTGAGAGCAGAGCAGTGACGTTGAAAGCAGGTCCAGCAGTGAGGAGCTTATGAAGCACAGACTGCAAGGAAGCTTGGGTGACAGCAGCTGCCAATACTGGAGGGAGGAAAGAGGGACGTGTGTACACACACACACACACACAGGTGAGTGAGCAAGAACACACAACAGGTGAGTGTATAAACATTAGAAGTCAGAAAACTCAGTTGAAATAAGAATCGAGTTAGTGCAACAGGGGAAACACTTGTAAAAAACAAAAAAGACAATCAAACACAGATTCTAATTTTTTTTTTTCTATCACCAAAAGGGTCGATAACACTGTGGCCTCTTTGCTGTCTGACGCAAAATCTTAGAGGGTAAAAATCCAGCTCTTACCTGTCCGACAAGCTTCTTTATAACCACAGTGCACCAACTAAGTTCATATCAACAGACAGAAGGAAGCTAACATGAACGAAGCCTAAATGTAGCCGAACTGCTAGCTTGTTTTGCCACGCATCTTCAAATTCTGCTGGTTCTCATAAACTTAGCCCGCGCACTCATCCTGACTCTTTTTGGAAGTCATGCCTCAAGGCAGGAGCACGGCATGTTCCTTTTTATGCCGGAACACATGTGCTTCTTGGGGGTGGGGGTTACAAAAAGCAAAAACAAACAAGATGTTGTTGTTTTGAAAGATGACATATTTTGTTGTGTACGCAGGAATACCTGTGTGTAAAAACAAGCTTTCCAAACAGGACGCCCCCCCCTTTTTTTTTCTAAGCTAAACAACTATGAAGTTGCAAACAACCCATAATATAACTCTGAGAACCAATTGTGCGCCTCTGTGCTGAATAAATCAAATCAAATCAAATCAAATCAAATCAAATCACTTTTTATTGTCACATCACATGTGCAGGCACACTGGCACAGCACATGCGAGTGAAATTCTTGTGTGCGAGCCCCACAAGCAACAGAGATGTGCAAACACAACAACACAAACGAGCAAAATACAAGAATGGCCAACCTGAAACTAATAAATATATGTACAATATATAATAGTGTATGCATTTCTGGATGTGTATACTAAATATTTTCCTACGTGTGTGTGTGTGTGTGTGTGTGTATACACATTTTTACAAATTAAATAGTAAAAAAATAAAATAAAATAATAATAATAATAATAATAATAATAATAAAATATATAAAATATACAGAGTTGAATATGTGCAAAACAAGTGGCAATAAGACACTAGACCGGTAAGCAGTGTAAACCGCGCCCTCATCCTCACCCTCGTTCAGCTTGGCCACGTCCATGCTGCCGTTGTTCATCTGCAAAGTTGCTTGCAGCGCCGGGAGGAGCTGATGCAGGAGTGCCGGGTCCTGGAGCAGCGCCGGCGAGGGCAACTGGGCAGACGGAGGCGCCTGAACACTAGAGGACGAAGAAGAGGACGACATGCTGGAAGGGGTGGAGCCTATAGCGGCGGCAGCAGGGGTCAGGCTCTGAGAGGAAGAGGAGGAATGGCCGCAATTGGCTGCTGTGGACTGATCCACTGATGCGATTTCTGTGGAGACGAGCAGAGTGATGAACACAGAATGAATTCACGCTATATTCTGAAGCATAACTATATACACATGAACAAGATTTTATTGGTAAGTCGTACTTGTTGTGGCTTTGTCCTGCAAGGCCTCTTGTCTGTAGTCCATGTCCCTGGGAAAACTGTTTGCTGCCATCTTGACTGAGTCTTTCTGCCGTTGTTCCCTGAAGCAAAGCAAACAGGTTTTGTAAAGCAACAGCGATGATGTTAAGGACGTGGGCTGCGGTTTGAGCCTGTGCCTTAAGCTAATGATATTCTGATAGCATTGTGGTGCTAAAGCCGTCATGTGTGACTCTGCATGAGAACAACAACCTCAGTCACTGTCTCAGGTTAAAAAGCCAACAGACTTGAATAAAGTGAGCCTTGCCTCTCCAGCAGGTCCTTGGGCTTTTCCCACTGGGAGACCTCAGTTCTACAGTTGTAGTAGTACTTCTTCCCAGAGGAGCTAATGTGCTCTGTCCAGTCATCTGCTGGGTCCTAGTCACAAGGAAAATTGAGAGTCAAATAGTTAAAAAAAAAAACACTTCACCCCAAGTTCGTTTTGCTCAGTTTATACAAAAACTTTCCCAATAACATTGCCAAAGTAATGCAATTATTGTATGCATGATCATTTTTCATAAATTTTTTTTTATTATTATTGTTGTGACCCTTCACTTCAAAGTCAAAATATCTGATGTTTAGTCAATCTAACAAAGAAGTCACGCCAAGTTAGCTACATGGTCCTCCCGCCACGATGATCCGAAGAGCAGGTCAATTTAACCTTAGTTGGGAAAAGAAAATCCTGACAGTTCGTTTTTGGCCAGTTTCAACTTATTGTGTACTTTTTGATTGCATCTAATCCCCCCCACTTTATTCTCTTGGTAAAGCATACAACCTGCTGATCAAGCACTGGCAGACATACACTTCGCTGTTAGATCTAGGTACATCCCAACTACAAACCTTTCTGAAGCCCTACACACTGCCCTTTATACCTGTGCAACCTGCACAGGTATAAATATTGGCACTGGCACGTAGGCTTTTTGTCGATCCATTGCAGAAGCATGCATTCATTTTAAGTACCGACTGTTCATACAGGTTTAGGATGTTCCCTTGTTTTCATGAGCCATAATCTTCAAAGGCTATTTCACTGATACTAAAAAAACCTAGAACTGTAAAACTGAAAGCACAGTATCTGTTTCTGACTGTGTTTTTTTAATCCATCCATGCTATGTGATTTATGCAAATCTCCCCCAGATAAATTCTTCCGCTCTGTATAAAAGTACTTCCTTATTTTCCATACGCTCCCTCCTCAAACCAGTCCAGTCTGTCTGGTGAACAGGAAAAGGTTGCAAAGCATTCTGGTAGTTGCTGGTCTGTAGTTCTCTTTTCAGTGTTATTACACAACCCACTTCCCAGCAGTGACATTCCTCTTGAAGCCGTGAGCCATCACACCTTCTTTTGCTCCACTAAGCACTTTTCCAGTCTCAAAGTGCTCAAGTCAAAGTTTCTTCAAGCAACAGTGTCGGTTTTCCAGCACTCACATTTTTTTTCCTGAGGAGCACGCATTCAAGTTTCAAACAACTTGAGAGGATATGAAAGTGCTCTTTAAACTGATGTAACGCAAGGCAATCGATCACTTTGTGTAAATGGGTTACGAAGCTTCAAAAGCAAAGATCAACAAGTGGAAGGATTCATTTAAATTGTTTATTCCAGTGCTTGGAGGTAGCAGTCCTACTTCATTGTACATACTGGCAAGAGCTTACCTGAGTCAGCACATTTGGTAAACATAAATCCATTTTGCTTTGGGAGGTAAACATCTTTCATTTCCGAGCCTCGATAATGGACCGGGGCTTTTGAGTGTGGATGCGAGCTGGTATGTTTAATATTAATGATGATGCATATACTGACGACTCTGTTAGGATCTAACATTTCTCATCCACATCTGTACTAACTTTAAAACTGTGCTTTTGTAGGTGAGGCTTGAGCCCTTAAAACATATGATCTCATGCCTTCTCTGTGGAAAGAGTAATTAGATACCACATACTACTAGTAAAACCAACAGTATCTTAGTAACAATTCATTTAAAAAAAATTATATAATTAGATTTTTAGTACTGCAGTTCCCACAGTTATTGATATAACAGAATTAAGATAGACTCTAACGTAATTTGAATATTACACACTTAAAGTGAGCCATGTGTGCTCTGACAAGAGTCTGTAGGAAAGCTTACAAATGCACGGAGCAGTGGGTGCTTGCAGGAGCGGTTCAAATTAGTGTCAAACCAGACAATGTTGAATATTGTGTATTTGGTCCCACTGTGCAGTCCAACCAGTGAGAAATAACAATGTGTCTCTCATTCACACTGACAAATGGCAAATCGTTTAAACAAGGAAGTCCACATTCTAATCAGACCATCTACTACACAAGGAGCCTCTTACATAATTATGAAGTTACAGTCAAGCATTGTTGAGTTAGGTTTGATAAATGTCTGCATGAGAGAGGAAGATGGCTATCCATCACGCCCTGCATAAAATGTTCCATAGTGGCGTGGCTGCACTCTAAAGGAATCGCTGAAGGTTTTATAATCAGATAACACTGGGTAGATCCTTACCCTGTCTGCGGACTTGCTCTGAGCCGCATGCAAGTCGGTGCCATGGTGAGAACTGTTGTTGTGGGAGTTCTCCTGAGGAGAGCCACTGGTCCCTGCAACAAAGCCACTTGTCAAAGGAGAGAAAGCAAACGAGGCTCTGCTAAGAACTAAATCCTCAGGGAGAGTCACAACTGCACAACAGGGAAAAGAAATCAGCTTGCCTTTTGTTATTTTAGGCTTATACTTGCAGTTTACATTTACGTCTTAATCTGATGGCAGTATTATGGGAAGCTTTTTTTTCCACAACATGACAACTGGCAGGGGTGACCAGAGTCTTCATGACAATAACACATGACAGAAGAAGTTCACATATTATGTCAGGGACCAGCATAGAAACAAAGACAGGGTTGACCTTTATGCCTATCTGAGCCCATCTGTGGTTACCGTTTCCCCTTCATAACAACCGCCTGAGATTAATCTTGCAATGGCATGCATGTGCAATGCCACCAGACTCACCGTTTTTCCCTCTGACGCTGTGAGAGGGTTTCGCCTTGCCATGTCCCGTGCCTTCCCCGTGTCTGCTGACAGGACTTTCGTCTGAGCGTCGCTGCATCTTGTAAGGGGGCACAGGATCTGACGACCCATCGCGCACCTTGTCGTAGCGGTGAAGGCTTGTGGCCTGGCTCTTTGGCTGAGATTTATGGGTCTAAAAAGGACAGTGCACAGCAGAATTGTTGAGATATGCTCAATCTCACACAGTGGTGTTCTTACCTCTCAATCAGGAGACCCTTTAAGTTGAATTAGAGCATTTTTATTTTTATTGTCATTCTATTGACATTTCTAGTAAATTCTTGTTTTGATAGAGTAACTGAAACACAAGGGCTGAAGTAAGACAGTCCACATATGAATTACCATTGTGATCAAACTGAAATGTATCCAGACAGTTGCTGATCACCTGCACACTGTGCTGACCTACGTTTATGGATCGTCATGACAGGTGACAGCTAACAACCTGAACATGACATACCTGATACGATTGGGGATCCCTTCTGTCGTTGCACCTGTGGAGACACACAGAACAAAGGTTAGAGCAAGATCTCAATGACGTTTTTTTATTTTCTATTTGTCACTTTGAAAACTGACTTTCTGGAGCATATACAGTTAGCTAAGTAGCTAGCGTTAGCCAAGTTAGCCTGACTTGCCATCTTATCATGATGTGTTAGCTCATACTGTAGTTCACATTGAATCGGTAATGTTTAAAGTATATCTTACAAATACCTAGAATAGGCAGGATTTACGATGTGAATACTATTAGGTGTAACGGTAGTCGACCAGCTAAGGTACATATCCGGAATCAACGGCTAACTAATTGCAGGCTAACCATGCTAGCTAACGGCTACAAGTAAACCTTAAACGCACAAATTAAATCAACGGCGTAAGAAAAACATGTTTCAAACGCTACGGTCTGAGTCTGATTTACCCATCGCTGACTCTTGTTGGTTTCCTTGCATACATCACCATCAAGACCGTGGTGATGTGTGTATGTGTGTGAGGGGGAACCGTGGCCTCCTGACTGCCTGGCTGCTCTCACAGCTCTTTTCTTCAGCTTCCTGATGTCTGTCCTGCCAAACAGAGAGCTAAAAGTCACGCACCGAATACCAGCACTGCATAGCGGCTGGTCTTTACTGAAAAAGAAAAACAAAAAAGAAACACCCTCAGTGCACCATCTGCCATGCAGTTACGGTATACGCTAAACTCGGCCGATGTAGTTCAGCGGAAGGCAGCAGATGGAGGAGGAAACGGTGAAGGCAGTAATGTTTGGCTAGGAGGATGAAGTTCCTGTTTGTCTTTTCAAATTAAAATACAATTTTAGTTATGCGTTTAGAAGATTATTATTATTATTATTATTATTATTATTATTATTATTATTATTATTATTATTATTATTATTATTAACGAAAAGCAAGACATGTATTATGTGAAACAGAATATCGCAAAAGAACTTCCACTCTTCCGTTTTAAAATTATAAAATATATGCTTAAGTCAAAACCACAAGTAACTGGGTTATCATTTTTAAATAAGTAATTATACTTTTTATGCGATGCTGGCAAAATGGCACAGAATAACAAAAATAACCGCACGTGGTTCTCTAACAAAAAGTGTTTGATTTTCACACCTCACCGTGGCATTTCCGCGTTGATGGGCTATTATTTTGAAGGAAGTCTCATCATATCCCGTATGAGCTCAGCTGTGTCTGGATAACGTGACGCAGTCTGTCAGTGCTGCTGTTGGCTGCTCAAAGTTCACCTCACGTCTCGGTAGTTTTAAGTTGTCAAGTGGGACTCTGCTTCAGCCTGCACGCTTTGTCGCTTTTGTGGTGTTGTCATATAGCTCCCGCACGAACACTTTGCCCAGCGTGAACAGGCCACAGCAGGCTAATATGTCCATTTTCTTACCACCCCTGGGTTTTGGCCTAATTGATACGTGGTTTATGTAGAATAGGGTAGTTGACTATAAATGCAATGAGTCCAGGGCATTTATAGTCAACTACTCAGATGTCTGGAGTCTACTGAGACAAGCACTGTACAGGGTTCCTGATGGACAGTCTGAACTTTGTGACCAGCGATATCTAATGCAGCTGTAGCTATACAGTGTATTCCATTATAGTAACAGAGACCCCAACATCACCATTTTCAAAATCAGAACATCCATATGTTTCATCATGTAAGACGTTATCTAGTACTAATATTGTGCATGACTGAGTGTCTGCAGTCATATGTGGGTAGCTGAACTGAAATAGGTCAACATTAAACTCCATGCTGTGTAACCTCCATGATGTGATTGGCGTATCGATTGCCTGCTGGCTTTATTTGTGTCAAACCGAACACATATTGATGGAATAAGAGACGGTCTTTCTTACATTGCGGTCAGTGGAACAGTGCATAACCTTTCAATACAAGTGGATGTTCAAACACAGCCTGTACTCTTTACATATTTTAAATGATATGGCTTGCATGACCTGGCCCTTATGGGATGGACAGTCTCTGGTGAGTGCATCCTTCTGTTGTTTTGCTTAGCAGTAACTTTTTTTCTACGTAAACACTATTGGAATTTAAAAAAACAAAATAAGACAGAAACATCCTTTATAATCTTTGTAACATGGCCTTGGAATATTAAAAGAATTAAAACTAAATCCTAGATAATCAATGTTGAGATATTCTATTCAAGGTGTTTCATTTTTGAACTGATTTTAGTGACAGAGCATTAAAAAATTTCTCATGATTTTTACTATTTGTTGTTAATGCGTATGAACATTCAAAATATTCATTATTATATTATTTCACATGTTTAAATCAGTTTTACAGTATTGTGTAGCTTCAAACTCTTTGTACCTGATACTTGCATGCATGAGTAACAACAGAGTAACTCATACATAAATTAGTCTGTTGTGAGAGTGCAGGCCTTACTGTTTTTGGTTTTCACATACATTTCCAGCCCAAGAACAGATTTTTAGATATAAATCTAAAACTGAACCCGTGCAAAGGTCCTGCAGACATTATCCTCTACCCACGCTGGTGGATAGATCATGGGTAAAACTGTTGTACAAGCAAAGAAAGCAACATGCATTTTTATATATTTATTTTGAGATCTAAACTGAAATGTAATAACTGAGCTTTGTTTTGATCTTTTCCTGAAATTATTGCAAGAAATATTGATTATTTAAACACGCCAAACTGAAATATATATATAAATAATATATATAAATAATGGACATGGCTTTGTTGATACTTGATAAGAACTGTTACAATAAAAATCAGCAATAGGGGGCACTAATATCTCAGTATGTTGTTCGGGGCCATCTAAAGACAAATACACTCTTTCCTTTTTCCTTTTCACATGTGGTACATTCCCTCTTTACACAAGAAAAAAGAGAGAGTTTAAGTCTGCTGAGATGGTTTCTTTGTCCTTTTTTTTCTTCTATTCTTAGGAGGGATGCTAAACCAAACTGAGCATAGAGGTATGTAGAATATAGAATATGAACCAGAGTATGGTTTCATTATATCCTTTTCCTTATATCCTGTGTGATGAGCACAGTGACACTGAATCTTCCATATAGAAGGCTTTTAATCACACCTTTCGTTTAACCTCTGACCTCTCTCATCTGGCTTCTGACCTCACCTTCTGACCCTCAAAAACACAACCTAGAAGATAAGAGCAGGTGCAGGTTTGTTCGTTTGTACGTGTGCTTATGCATGTCCTGCCACTTACCCGGTAGGCATGTGCATGCTGCTATCATCAATGATGTCTGGAACTGAGCCACATACCGACAGAGAGGAGGACTACAGGTTTCTCCACAGCATGCTGATGGAGAAGAAGCTTCACTTGCTCTTCAAGGTGAACGCACGTTTGTGCTGTAATGAGCTGTGATCACTCAATCTGTCCATCCAAGTCACAGAATTCACTTCATTTAAAGTGAATTTGGTATTCAGATCCTATTGTTAGCAGTATTATGTGTTTATGTTTTATTATGTACAAGTAATGCCACTGGATTAGAGTGCTGTTAATATTATGTACACTGGAAAGTGCCACAATATGTACTTCAGGTACATATTATGCACAATTAAGATACTTATGATTATAACTTATACTTAAGTAAAAGGATTAAATGCTTATTTTCCAGTCTGCAGATGACAAGAATTATGCACACACACACACACACACACACAAATTCGATGCTGAGTTTAACTAATTTAATTACATGTAAACTTTCCATGAAATGTTGTTACATAAATAAAATCTGGTCGGGGGCTGTTCTGGAAGTGATTCAGGGCAACAGGAGTCTCATGGTGGCCTTAGCTCAGCAGTTGCTCTTAATCATTTTTTCCCTTAAAGGCGTCAGCATTTACAGGATTTAACTGTAAAAAGAACAGTGTCCTGTATTTTTTTACAGCAAGTGCAACAGTGTACTATATTTTCCACCAGTCTCAAAAACAATAAAACCATATCACAGATTCACTACAGAGGTGTGCTTTATTAAAGGTTTATATTTACAGTACTTTGGGATTTTTTAAATTTCTTTAAATCTATATTAGTAGCCAGTTGTTTTCACAGCAGTAGTATTAGTAGTTATTGATAAGTAACTAGTAATAGTTAAAGTTCCCCTTTACTGCAGAGAAAAGCTCTTGCATGATCCTCTCCTTACTTGCCAGATTCACGAGCAACTGAAGCGTTTTGAGAAGCGAAGCCCCGTCCCCGTCCAGGAGCACGCGGCGAATCTGGCCTCAAGTGTAAGTGACCGTCTCCAAACATCTTTTGCAGATAGACACACTGCCGAGGATGACAGCTTGACAGAAGAGGGAACAGAGGTTATCTCACCAATGGTCTTCTCTCACTTTCCTGTCACAAAGAGGATTTCTTCTTATGTGTGCTGAATTATGAAATGTTGTCTCAAGCGCTGTCACCTTAGATATCATCGTTTGAAAAGGCTGTTTTAAAGGAGTTTTTTTTTCTTAACTCATGAGCCAAGAGTTAGATCATTGAAGACTGAGCACCAAGCGGGAGCCGCGGAAATCATTCCATCTAATGTTTCAGGAAAACAATTAATTTCAGATTTAGGCTGACGTGACAGACAGATGTGCGTCATCCTCACTCCTGTTACCATCCCGTCTTTCTTTCATTTTCATCCATCCCCATGACTAATTTGTATATTTCGATTAACCCCCACCTTTATTTCTGATTTCACCACCTTTGTCCTGGACAATGTCCAAATTGAATTTTTTTTAACCCTTTTCCCTTCCATATATTCTTCTCTCCACCCCTTTTCTTGTTCTCTTTTCCTTCCATTTCTTCTTTTTTTCATATCCATATACTGTAATATCTGCCATGTTTCCATTCTGTCTCTCTGCTACACTCCCCCACTTCAGCTCCCTCCCTTCAGTCCCCTTGCTTCAGATTCAGTACGACAGCCACTCTCTGCCTGGCTTAAATCATCAGGACCTACTGCAAGGGCCAAACCGAGGTTCTGTTTCCCCTCAGAGAGGCTTCTGTTTGCTCACAGTGGAAACTAATGACCTTCATGCATTGTGTCTCTGGAGTGTGCCTCGACATCTTGAAGCAGTAGAAGTCATTACAGTAATATGCCTGACAAGACGGGCGACTGCACACAGTCACTCGCCGCCTCTCCACTTGCTGCCGACGGTCAAGGCTGCTCTGTTTTAGCTGTCACCACAGCTGTCGTGTAGCCTTGAACATTCAGAAGTGTTCTCTTTTTTTTTCCGACAGTGACTCGAGACGCAAAGCTAAAACAGGAAACAGACAAATGGCTTACACCAGGATGAGAAAACTCCCCGTGAGGCAAACAGGGTTTTAGGAAAGTGTCTGAAATAACGACAGCACTGACGTTGTGTCCGGCAGATATAAATTTCATGAACCTTTTATGCGTTTTTGCTTGTTCCCCTACCTGAAAACGTCACAAAAGCCTTAACATAAAAAGAGTACCTCTAATTATAAACATCCGACCTCTCCCTTCTTCCCTGTTCCAGTTGGCAGAGGAGCTCATATACCAGGGTTGGAGAGAGGAAGTCAAAGAGCTGCTTGCCCTCATTTCCAAACCCCACTTTCAGGTAAAAATATTTCCTTCCACAGTGACATGTTACTGTAACTTCACATGTGTCAAGCTAAAGCTTCCCCTCTCCTGGGCCAGTTATATAGCATTTTTAGCAAAGGTAATATGGATGTGGAGGGTGAAGGTAACGGTGGTCCCCGTGGTAATCGGAGCACTAGGTGCGGTGACTCCCAAGCTAGGCGAGTGGCTCCAGCAGATCCCGGGAACAACATCGGAGATCTCTGTCCAGAAGAGCGCAGTCCTGGGAACAGCTAAGATACTGCGCAGGACCCTCAAGCTCCCAGGCCTCTGGTAGAGGACCCGAGCTTGAAGGATAAACCGCCCGCAGGGGCGTGCTGGGTGTTTTTTTTTTATATATATTACCTTTGCTAATAATATATATAATATATATACAGAGGTAAAGCGTGTCATCAACATGTTGATCCCATATTTTTTATTTTCAGCAGAACACAGAAAACACAGCAGAGATAATGCACCATTTTAAGAAAAATATTAGCTCAATTTGATTTTGATGGAAGCAATGTGTCTCAAAAAGGTTTCCCAGGGACAAATTTACCACTGTGAAACACCCCATCTTCTTTTAACTACAGTCTGTAAATACCTGGGAACTGAGGAGACAAGCTGCTGGGTTTTTGGGAGGGGAATGCTGTCCCATTCCTGTCTGATAGTGATAATATTCTAGCATTGTCTTGGATGAGAGTATATGTTGTTCTAAAACCTTTCAGCATTCATGGTGCAAGCTTCCAATTCCATACCAGAGATGCAGGCTTTTGAACTGAGAGCTGATAACAAGCCAGATGGTCCCTCTCCTCTGTAGTCCAGAAGAATTTTGAACCGTCTGACCACAGAAAGGTTTTCCTCTTTTCTTCGGTCCTTTTCAAAAGTACCCGATAGAGCTTTAACCTGCATTTATGGATGGCATAGTGAGCTGTGTTTACAGGCAATGATTTCTGAAGCATTCTGAGCCCATGCAATGCCTGTATATAAAATGTCATTGTATCTACTCTGGTCAACAGCATCCACGCTTCGTACTGATGTCCACAATTCCATTTATATTTCTCTCACAATCCAGGAGCACCTCCAGAATTATTTCATATGGGAGGCACTTAAAATATTGGGGTGGCACACTAAAAACAGAATTTCCAGTTTTGTTATGCTGTTGGCAAATATAGGTTACTTGAAAAATATGGCAAAAAAAGAGGGGGGAAAAGAATTATATGCCTAGTTAATTTCCAGCTATTAAAGTTGAGCGGTGGCCAGTGGCCCCCCTGACCCCTCTTGGTGCGCCCCTGTCACAATCAAAAAAACAAACAAAATCATTTCACTAGTACATATGACATCCATCTCGGACCTTCTTTTAACAAGGTGTACAAGAACTTAAAGTTAACCAGCACAATTTTACCGTGTACACCTTGTAAAACTAGCAGTAGAAAAATTAAAGAGCTTAAAAAATCTGCCGCGTTATCGTTCTCTCTTGTCCCTCCCACTCACCACTTCCTGTTCTTCTAAATCACAGAGGAGGAGACTACTCAGCAATGATTATTTTAATAGAAACGCTTTAGCCAAATTTATCAGTAGACTTTTAAATGACCTTGAAGGTAGTAGTAGTATAAGGTAACTCCCAACTCTTGGGGGCGATTGTGGCTCAAGAGTTGGGAGTTCGCCTTGTAATCAGAAGGTTGCCGGTTTGAGCCCCGGCTTGGACAGTCTCGGTCGTTGTGTCCTTGGGTAAGACACTTCACCCGTTGCCTACTGGTGGTGGTCAGAGGGCCCGGTGGCGCCAGTGTCCGGCAGCCTCGCCTCTGTCAGTGCGCCCCAGGGTGGCTGTGGCTACAATGTAGCTTGCCATCACCAGTGTGTGAATGGGTGGATGACAGGTTGTGTAAAGCGCTTTGGGGTCCTTAGGGACTAGTAAAGCGCTATATAAATACAGGCCATTTACCATTTATAAGTGTACACAAACATAAAATAAATAAAAGGAAAACAGACAGAAATCAATATATGATCCCACATGCTTCTGGTGTTGTCATTTTGATAGTTTAAACATTTCTTATGTTTTCTACGCTATATTGTAAAAAAAATCATTGCAATCTGTTTTATTTACATTTATTTACGTTTTACATGGCATTCTGACTTTTTCAGAATTGGTTAAAGGCCTGTAACACTATGCCAGTGCACATTCAGCAGTCAGCCAGTATATAAGCTGGTGAAGAGCTGCTCTGTCAGTGAGTGGGACAGCTTTGAATGGTTTGCCTGAGGATGAGATGAGATAAGATGAGTCTTTAAGCAACCAGTAAGTAGCAAGTGTTTGCCTGTAGCAGAAGTGTTTTCCCTTTGACTTGGTTAAACATCTCCTTTACTTTTCAGGATATTTTAGCTTGTGGTCCTTTTGTTTGGCTGAAATAGCACTGCAGCAGACTCTGTGAGTCGAGTCCTTAATGAAATATTATTTTCTCACAACTCACTCTATTTGGCTTTTTCCTTTCCTGGTTATACTAATGTTAGTCCCCTCATCTCCTAGCCAGGCACTTAGCGAACAGCATGAAAGGTGTGTATAGTGGTGGATGTGGTTCTAATATGCAGTGCTTTGAGTATAAAAGTGCTATATAAGTAAAGCTCCATTTTTAGGATGCATTGTAAAGAATTTCATGTGGTATGGACGTCTGTGATTTGCAGTGAGCCATCAGGAGCCCAGCCACTGGACCTGTTTTAATACTTCCTGGTTTGTCTTGCTCTAAAGCTCTAAAGCTGCAATTGTTGCAAATGTCGTAACAAGAAACAAGATTTCATATTTACCCAGCACACCCAATATGAAACATGGAAATCTTTAGCTGCTGATAACTTTACACTTTGCTGCAGAGAGATAGATCAGAAAATCAATACTGCCCTCATGCCTGTCTTTTAACAGCCAGTTAGCTTAGCTTAGCAAGAAGGCAAAGAGTGACCTAATTGGAGATGCAGTTAACTTGTTTTATTAGAAAAAACCGACACAAAAAATGGAACAAATATTCATTAGAATAGTTTCTTATTTTTCCCCGTTTACAGTTTTTATCTTATGCTAGTAATTCACAGCTTCTTGCTATTTTCAAGAGCGATAGAAAAGAGGCTTCAGTCTTATCTAAGTATTCAAGGAACTGACTCTTTTTGCTAAACACAAACATTACTTGAACTGTGAAAGGGTGCATGTTTCTTCCACAAGGATTTTCAGATATGATGATGAAATATGAGATATGAGACGAAATGAAAAAGCAGCCAAAAAAACTTGTTGCTTTGTTCACTTCTGTCTCAGCTCTCCAGCACCAAAGATTCAATGGCAACAATGAAAAGTAATTGTGTACTTCTCAGTAATTTTTTCCAAGATAGTTGACATTAAAATTGTAGCTGACAGCTCAATCTCCGTTCATGCTACAAGCACACATATACATTAAACGACTTACACTATATGTTTCCTACAATCCACTCTTATATGAGTCACTCTAAGTGGCAAATTAATCTGACCGTAAAGTTCATTTAAACTGATTACACCTCATCATTCTGCAGCTGAGAGGTGCTGACATCTATTAACCACACTAGCACTGAAGCTAATCTACTCCCGAGTTATGTTTATTAGTGTGCACTCATATAGTGGTCCACACTCCTCAAACGCACAGTTCCTTCTTTCGGATCTGCTGACAGTCATTTTTCAGATGCACATACACATACACGTAGCATACGTACACAGCGCATATGGTTTTCCAGTGAACTGCAGAAGTTGTGGCTTTTCCTAATGAGGAGCAGAAGCCAGCCGACAACTAACAGGTTTGTTTGAACAGCCCTAATGACCTGTTTGTTCTTGGCCACAGTGCACGGGCTCGCACATACTTATAAGAGACACTGGGTATAATATCCTGTAAATGAATGTTTGTTTTTTTAAAACCTGTCTGTGAAAGTGGCCAGAGACACGTTGCTCACTCATTGGCAGCTTTTGAGCAGAGTAACTGTTGATGGATATGCGGATAACAAGTAGACTAACTGACAGATGGATTGGCTGATTATTAAAATTAAGTTGATGAGCACATGTTCCCCCCCTCTTCTCATTCTTTCATATTACAGTAAATGACCTTCTTGTTTGGAACTGCATTTTGCACAGGCTCGCAGAGAGAGGGATTAACATTTATGCTGTGTGTTGCTTTTCAGCAAACAAAACCGGGGATTTCACACTGCCAAAGCAACCATATCAAAAAGAATTTAAATGAACTGCCTGGGTATTGATAGCAAGTCAAAGATCTATTCGCTGGGAAGTGATCCTTTATAAGATGCGCGATGTTTGAGCTGAGCCAGATGGCTGCAGGCAGAGCCAGTGTTAGTGATGAGGGGGAGCTGCTTTCAGGTGGCCCACAGGCTGGTGGTACATTCCAAACTAAATCAGGCTGACATTCCAGGAGGAAACTGCTGCCTCTGGATTAGGTAAGTGTATTCGGGGCGAAGCTTGGCTGTCAACCTTTCTAAGACTACGCTTTACCTAACAGATGATCTAAACGTGTAAGCTGGTGACATTAGGGACACTGGGGATAGCGGGGACAGCAGTTCTACTGCCTACCTAAATTCAAACTGGACAAGTTTCCCAATGACACCTCCAGCATTTGTGCACAGGCTGAATCTGACAGCAGCTTGACAGCCTGCATGCCTCATTATGTTCAGAGTATGTATGGCCTGGGACACTTACAGAGGAGTATTTCTTTTCGGTGCATGTCAGATTGATTGGACTCAGCCCAGTGTATTTCCAGGATCCCAGAATGCAAAGTGACATTAACTCAAAGCTGAACACCATCTTGACTGTTTTTTCTATTCCTTTTGCAGAGTCTCCTGCATGTCCATGACGCTGTAGCTCAGAGAGACTTTGAGCCTGTTCTGCCACCCATACCTGATGACGCACTGGAGGACGAGGAGGATTCGGTCAGAATTGTCAGTTTGGTCAAAACCAAAGAGCCTCTGGTCAGTACAGTCTGCTCAAAGGTCAGGTTTTAAAAAAGAAACCGACAGAGAGAGAGCCACGATGCAGCGGTTATGTGAATCTTCATTTAACTCTTAGCAGCGAAACAAATAATAATAATAAATAATAAACAAAATAATTTCCCCCAGGGATCAATAAAGTATTCTGATTCTGATTCTGATTCTGAAATAAACACATTTGATACAACTAATTTCCAGTGACAGAGGCCAGAGGCCGGTTACAAAAACGTCATGCCGAGAAAATGAATTCCTTCTGTCTGTGCTGCGTGCCAGCTTGTCTCTAATACGACCTGCCTGGTCTCAGACCTCACGCAAAACATAGAGAAATGCAAACATTTAGGTCAAAGCTACCATGTAACGAGGCGACTGTGCCTAAAAATGCGCAATTTGTCCAGCCACATTAACTGACACACACGGGCAATCCAGCGCAATGAGCACATCTAATAGGTTGAAATTTTCTCCAGGGACTGAATTCATGCTGTGTTGCTGAACAGCGTGACTGCTAAAGCAGCGTATGCCAAGGTGTAGCGGGACGAAAGCCTTTGACAGGATCACATTTGCCTCTAGGCTGAAACATAAGGCAGCTTTCCTCAGCTCAAAATTTACAGAGTCAATTCTTCCACATCTCTTTTGCCATATATCTGCAGAGACGAGCGGCACGGTTCCAGCATTGTTGTGCAGATGTGTATGGTGTGCAAAACTTGTGTGTATAAACAGCAAAAAAAAAACCAAAAAAACCCTCTTAATGGCATTTTAAAGCCGTTCTGCTCGTTTAGAATGATTGTTACTGATGAAGATCAACTAGTTTCGAGGTCTTTAATCAAAGCTTATTTTCTCGATGGTATCGGAATGATTCCCCGTATTCAACATTCAGCCATTGTCAGGTTTTTTTTTTTTTTTGATATTTCCTGGATCAAGTGAAACGGGGCAGGAAACCAGTAAAACTACAAAGCGTGCATACCTCTGCCAATGCCACAAATCCTCTAAATTTGTTATTATAATCAGTTTTTTCAGTTGCTTCTGGATCAAAATCTCCATAAAGTCAGTGATTGATAGCAGTGGGGTTCATATGGCAGGGTTTTCCCCCATTCAAGTACGCCCAGTAGTTTATTAGAAAATAGAAGAAATGTCCCCAAATGCAAAGTGAAAATTTATTTTGAAAAATCCTGGATCTACATCACAAAACCAGGCTTTTCTATTATTTCGTATTGTTGCTTTACTTTCCAACAGATGTCAGTGAATTCTAATGGCAGCTTTCTGAGATATCTCACTAAGCAAAAGACAAACAAACAGCGCAGAAATCCCAGCGATGGGTTTAATTTAAATATGTTTTCAGGATAAATATGAATGTAATTTACTTAATGACGGACATTTTTGCTTTTGTGTGTGTGTGTACTCCTGTGTTGGTGATTGAGCTTCCAAAAGGCTCTTCGGACCAATAATGGAGAACATACTTTTGTATTGATCCCAAAATTAGATTGGAAGGGGACTGACCTTTTTCTGACATAGCCTCTTTGATCAATCCAACATGTTTTCCAGACAACAGGGTTACACCCGAGCATGAGCTGATTGTAGTCAGCTACATAAGATGCTCTTTCCATTGCGATTTGCTCCACATCAATAACATCTGTTGAAAATAATGCTGATTTGAATAACCTTTTCCAGCGCTTTGTGTGTTACATGAAGGCAGCCGCCTAAATGGGCCTGTCTTGATACAAATAACCTTCCTTGGAATCAGGGGACTTTAAATAAGAAGCTTGTCTAGGCCCTAATAAATTCAACATGTTACTTTCACTCGCCATCGTTTGACCTCTTTGCCTCTCTGCATCTGCTCGTATGCTTGTCCATTCATTCACTAATCACTGTCCTTAAGGGAGCAACAGTTAAGAGGGATACATCCACCGGGGCTATTGTTGTGGCGAGGATCATGAGAGGAGGCGCAGCTGACAAAAGCGGTAAGCTGATAGACTCTTGATTGCAAATATGCTTCATTTCATCCTCGCTTACATTAGGTTGCAGAAACGCTGTGATTGTACATTTCCATGTTTTAAAGAAAAGCATGAGGTACAGGTTTCCATATTAATCTCCAATGCTTTGAAGGCCTCATCCATGAAGGCGATGAGCTGAAAGAGGTGAATGGAGTCCCACTAGAGCACAGGAAGCCAAAGGAAATCCTTCCCCTGCTGGTTAGTCTCACATGTTTTTTCTCATTAAGCCACCAAAACCAATAAACCTTTCCACGTTACTTAAACTTTCACTTCTGTAAAAAAATTATTGTTTACCTAATTACAATATTTCTGTAAGGTTGACCACATTTTTTGGTTTTGAACAGATTACAGTAGCGTGTTACTTGCCTAACACAAGGCTGGGTTTGTGAACTGGAACTCTTTGCTCTGTTAGCCAAATGTGTTAACACCTGCGCTATCAAATAAAGAGAACTCGGCTGACAGTTAGCTAAAACATCATGTGCCATCATCCTGCCATTCCGGCCAGTTCAACAGCCCACTAAAAAGCAGATAATCTTATGGGGTCCAACCAAACTCAAATATTCAGTCTAATGAAAATACAAGCGATGGTGATGTAAATATTTTGAAAATTTTATTCCAAAAACATAAACAACACAGGCTATTTGCAATAAATTGCTACCCAGTCATGTGCAAAGTGTTAAGGCCTACTTGTGACACCAACTTCAATACAAGAGCAATAAATCTAGGTTAGAGTAAAGAGCAATATCACAAGCTAACCACATTTTTTTAACTTTTCTTTGAGGTAAAATTTTGTAGGATCAAGGCTAGAAGTATATTGTAACATGTAATGAAAAACATCTGAGTAGCCAGAACTCTATAAATCTTACTTAAGGTAAAAACACGAGGAAAAACTGAGAAAACATCAAATGCTATCACATCAATCATGCTGCTAATATTTTGATTTCTCTCAGACTGTTTACAGTCTTCATCGGTGGCTCTATCTTCAAATTCATTTTTTCCTACTTTCAATTTAAAGTGAGATTTATTTGTCAGTAAAAAAACAAACCACAACAAAATGTTTATCTGTTGCTACTTTGAGCAATAGCTAGCTTAGCTTAACAGCTAGAAACAGGACGATGTAGCTAGCTAAAATAATACAAAAGTACTGTGGTGATTGTGCAAGCCTAAAAAATAAAGAAGTATGCCAATAATTAAGGTTTAAAAATGCATATTTATTTAATGTTTTAATCAATTTATTGTTTAAGATTTTCACAGATCCAGGCAATTTGTTCCCCTTGTTTCGACTGTTTTGTGTAAAAATATGAAAGAGGTACCTCAAACTGTTGCTTTCATGCCACTGTGTTTGTGCAGGCTCGCTCTAAGGATGAAGTCAGGTTCAAAATTATTCCTGCATACTCCAGGGAAGAAATGTCAACAACTAAGCAAAAGGTACAAAGAACATTAACCATAACACTCATGCTAGTGTGCGTTGTGCATGGACATTAGCATGCGATGCGGCTGCATGGAGAAAACTGTCCACCTGGTTTCAGTAAAAAATGTATGAAATCAGCGATATCTCGTGTGTTGGGTTATATTTTGTGTTTCTGCCACAATGCTGTCACTGCTGCTGCAGGGTTCTCAAGAAGTAAGCACAGATCAGACCATCAAGGATAAGATGCTAACGTCATTACAACTTACAGCTTTTTATCATTTAAACGTTTAAACTGTACTGACTCAATTTAACATCAACAATGAATCCCTATCTTATGTGGAAAAATTCAAGTTCAACAATCTTAGCTAGAACTAATTGTAGGCCATCTTCACCACACAGAGTGTATGTCCAAGCTGGAAACTGTTAGAGCAGCTAGAGAGCATTTGCAATGGATTAAGACAAATTATTTTCAGTGATTGTGGTCATTTCTCAAAACTGACACCGACATATGCGAAGAAACACCAGCGCAGTCCATTACCAGAATACAGAAGTTCGTGAAGCTGCTGTGGAAAAACAGAAATGTGAATAAATAAATGAAAAAAGGCATTGTGTGTTTTCCTTTCACCAGTTTGTCTGCTTGAAGGCTGTATAATGCCATAGTTTTCTTTCCTCAGCTGTTTGTGCGAGCTCTGTTTGACTATGATCCCAATCAAGATCCTAGCATTCCATGCAAGGACGCTGCACTCACCTTTAAAAGGGGTGACGTCCTCCAGATTGTTAGCATGGAGGATGACACCTGGTGGCAGGCCTGTCACCTCGAGGACAGCAACGGTGGAGCTGGGCTCATCCCCTCGAAGGAGCTGCATGAAAGGTCTTTTTCCTGCTTTTAAGTCACTTGACTTTAAAATTCTGAATGGACACACCTATCCTGCTTTCATTCTGCCTTTCTTTTTTTTGGCTTACTACAGAAGAGTCGCTCTACAGCGACCCAAAGCTCTGTTCCAGCCTCAAAGAGTCAAGCCACCAGGTGATGCACCCCTTTGGCCCATAAACTCACCACACGCGAAAAGTATAAAACGTTTTCTATTAAGCTATTGAAGGTCATGGTTAATGGTCAGGGTGACCCCGGCCACCCTCCTCTTGTACTAACTTCGATTGTTTTGTCCACATGCTTCATAGAGGAGGGGGAAGGTACTGTCAGTTACCATATGCTTTCGAAACCTTACCTTCAGAATAATTGTCATGATGTAATGAGTATGTTTTGGGTTTTGGTTTGGGGTTTTCTGTTTGTACCTAAGATGTAACGTCTAAAACCAAACTGGTCGACTTGAGCGTGCTTTACCTTTTAATTTCGAAGATTAAAGCTTTGTTAATGGTTGTTAATGGTTCTCCTTTTTTATCTGTGATTTCCTTTCTCCTCTCTCTTCCAGTTTTTCCAGTCACGGAGGATGCAGACTATAGAGCTATAACAGGGATCCATGTTGGTAAGATGTTTGACTTGTCCCACTCAAATCCCACTAATGGAAAAGGGGCCAGACTGCTACTCCAAAATATAACTCAGGGACATTTCAACCTGAACGATCACAAAAACACACATATTTAAACTCTGTAATAAAAACCAAAAAAGGAGACCCTAGTTGTATTTTGCCGTACAAACCAGTTCATTTGGTGATGTAGTTCTGTGGTTTGTAGATTTAGAGGAAAGGAATATAACAGCAAATGTGGTTTCAGCTGCACAGTTTATCCCATTTGTCTTGATCTCATGGATTGGAAATAATGTCTTGTGTGTATTTGCATGTGTGCATGTGAGCAGTGCAGGATGTTCATATGGGGAAGTGCACTTGTGGCTGATTGTAAAAAGGCTCCTTTCGTCTGTAAAAGGAAAGGTAATTACAGATATTGCACAATATCAATTCAAAGAGTCGTGTACAGTTAATAATGTGCATTTCATCTTATCTGAGGCCAGATTCCACCTGAGGACAGAGCTTCAGACTCTTTATTTTGCATGTACATCCTTAGTGCTGCATGCATCAAGATCCTGCATGCATCAATCAGAGAAGCAGCTGAGGTATTTTGGTAGGTAGGCAGGTGGGTCTGTCTGACTGCAGAGAGATTCTATTACAACAGTACTGTGTTGCAACTTTGAAATATGTAGTCATACAACTTACTAAAGAGCTTTGTAAAGGGTGTTAGTAGAGTACTGTGTATCCATTTAACTCAAGTCTGACTGCGTGTGTGTATGTCATGGCAAAATAATGATCCATGGCACATTTTCTTGAACCGATTCTGTCACAAAGGCAGTGAGTAAAGCTTATTTTGAAACAACTATTATAAAGTGGCATCACGGTTAGCACTGATGACTCACAGCAAGAAGGTCCGGGGGTTCAAATCCAGTCTGTGTGGTGTTTACTGTGCATGTTCTCCCCAGTGTGTGCATGGGTTCTCTTCAGGTACTCTGGCTTCTTATAAGCAGAAGAAATATAAGCAGTCAAGAGGAATATATACAAAACAATAGTAAGGGGGTTGGCTGTAGCTCAGGTGGTAGAGCCAGTCACCTACTAACTGGAAGGTTCAATCCCAGTCTGCATGCCAAATATCCTTGGGCGGGATACTAACCCCATGCTGCTCCCCGATGCATCCAGCGAAGTATGAATGTGTGTGAATCAATTTTATTGGAATTCCACATGAAAGACCAATACAAAGTGGTGTACACGTGAGAAGTGGAACGAAAATCATACATGATCCCAAACATTTTTTACAAATAAATAACTGAAAAGTGGGGTGTGCGTAATTATTCAGCCCCCTGAGTCAATACTTTGCAGAACCACCTTTTGCTGCAATTACAGCTGCCAGTCTTTTAGGGTTTGTCTCTACCAGCTTTGCACATCTAGAGACTGAAATTCTTGCCCATTCTTCTTTGCAAAACAGCTCCACAACTGCCCTATGACGGCCTCAGAGGTTGTCTAAGAGAATATTAGGAGCAACAACACCATGAAGTCCAAAGAACACACCAGACAGGTCAGGGATAAAGTTATTAAGAAATTTAAAGCATGCTTAGGCTACAAAAAGATTTCCCAAGCCTAGAACATCCCACGGAGCACTGTTCAAGCGATCATTCAGAAATGGAAGGAGTATGGCACAACTGTAAACCTACCAAGACAAGGCCGTCCACCTAAACTCACAGGCCGAACAAGGAGAGCACTGATCAGAAATGCAGCCAAGAGGCCCATGGTGACTCTAAACGAGCTGCAGAGATCTACAGCTCAGGTGGGGGAAATCTGTCCATAGGACAACTATTTATTTATTTATTTATTTATTTATTGTTTCACACGTGGTACAGCAGTAATTCATTTCCCATACACAACCTTCCTTTCAATTAAAGTAACACTGTTTCCATGCATGAAAAGGAGCAGGAAGAAGAATAAATTCTTATTGACACCTGCCCCCTATCTGTGATAATACAAGTAGGCAACCAAAATTACACTCTGACAATATTCTGCACATAACAAAAAACAAACCAAACAGAACAATATACTCAACAATGAGCAATACCACTAAATATCAAACTAAAAGGATCATTTTTCTACAATTAAATTCTATTATTTTCAACTTCTTCATATTGGTTTATCATTTTATTCTTACTATTAGTCGTGCACTGCACAAAGTTGGCCTTTATGGAAGAGTGGCAAGAAGAAAGCCATTGTTAACAGAATACCATAAGATGTCCCGTTTGCAGTTTGCCACAAGCCATGTGGGGGACACAGCAAACATGTGGAAGAAGCTGCTCTGGTCAGATGAGACCAAAATGGAAATTTTTGTCCTCAATGCAAAACGCTATGTGTGGCGGAAAACTATCACTGCACATCACTCTGAACACACCATCCCCACTGTCAAATATGGTGGTGGCAGCATCATGCTCTGGGGGTGCTTCTCTTCAGCAGGGACAGGGAAGCTGGTCGGAGTTGATGGGAAGATGGATGGAGCCAAATACAGGGAAATCTTGGAAAAAAAACCTCTTGGAGTCTGCAAAAGACTTGAGACTGGGGCGGAGGTTCACCTTCCAGCAGGACAACGACCCTAAACATAAAGCCAGGGCAACAATGGGATGGTTTAAAACAAAACATATCCATGTGTCAGAATGGCCCAGTCAAAGTCCAGGGCCCTGTTTCAGAAAGCCGGTTTAGTGCAAACTCTGAGTAAGTATACCCTGAGTTAACGAAAACTCTGGGTTTTCGGTTTCACAAAGCGAGTTTAGATTAATTCTGAGTGAGTTACTATGACGACACACTCCGTGAAGCTAACCTGCCCCCTAGCAGGTTTACTTCAACTAACCCTGACCTTCTCCGCCTCTTTGTCAGAAACCTGACTGTAGGAAGTGTCAGACATGGCGTGTTCCTTCCTTGAAGAGCCAGTAGATGTTGAAGCCCAAATTCTCCGCAGAGCTCTCCGCCGGGAGAGAGTGATTAGAGCGCGTTTGGACATCTTATCATTTCCTGATGATTTCCTGTGTGAACATTACCGTTTTTCAGCACAATCTATAATTGATTTGAATAACATCCTCAGGCCTAATATTGCTCATGTGACACATCGCGGACATCCTCTCAGTTCTGTACATATTATTTGTATTGCACTTCGGTTTTTTGCAAACGGGAGCTTTCTGTATAATATTGGTGACGCTGAGCACGTTTCCAAGGCTACCGTCTGTCGGGCAGTCAGGAATGTTACAGTTGCACTGAAACGTCTCCTGTACTGGTTTGTGGTGTTCCCCGGTCATAGACCCACAAGATTTATCAAAGAGGGATTCCACAAAATTGCAGGTATCAGGATGAACAAAACTTAATTTATGATGTGGTGATATTTGAACTACTACTTAAATTGCACATTTATTTTCAGGGTTCCCAGGCGTGATTGGCTGTACAGATGGCACTCACATTCCAATCATTGCTCCTTCAGTAAATGAAGGAGACTATGTTAACAGGAAGTCTTTCCACAGCATTAATGTACAGGTACATAGTTCCCTGTAGCATTTCAAACTAACAAATTATTTCATTATAGTAATGGATGCTAATTTGTGTTCTCTGCACTGTGAAGATCATATGTGATGCTGCCAACATTATCACAAATGTGGAAGCCAACTACTCAGCCTCTGTGAGTGGTGGTGGTGGAGGACCCCCACCTGTTTTTCGGGCCTCCACTTTTTTTCTAGTGGCCATAACGGGTCACATTTGAGCATACAGAGTAAGCAAATATGTACTTGTAATGTGCTCAGATAATTTCAATAAGTGCTTACAGAGGGGAAATTAATGTAGCCTCTAACTGCAATTGATTTACATCGGACAAACAGACCAAGCACTATGGCTCATAATACAATTACACCTTACCTGTTTGGACTATATTTTTATATTTCATTTTTACTTGCTGCCAGGAACGTTTGGGGCCTGTTGGGTTGCACCTGCGCTCACATCATGTCACAAAATAAAATGTATGAAATAAAAAATAAAATAAAATAAAATAAAATAATGTGTTAAATGGGTGGGAAATCCCTAGATCAATGTTTAAATTAACACTCACGCATTGACTCTGTCGGCTATGTTTTGCCATGCATGCTCCCTTTCTTTTGCAGCTGAGGCTGTGTTACTTTTTTCCCGCAAAATTTGCATGTTATCTGCATATGCTGCCATCAGAATTTCGGCCTCAAGCGCTGTAAGATACATTGACCGCGCCTTCTTTCCCTCCGTCTCCATGGTGACTCGCTTAATCTGTGCTCCACTAATCAGGGCTTTATGTATCCTCGTGCGCGCGCTTAACTTGGGGTTAAAGCAACTCCGCGTTGATTGAACTAATTGTTATCAGCCTTTCTGAAACCGAATATTCCGAGTTGGACACTTCGGGGTTACTCAACCCCGTGTATCATTTTTAACTCTGAGTTTTCTAAACCGGCTTCCTGAAATAGGGCCCAGATCTAAATCCAATCGAGAATCTGTGGCAAGATCTGAAAACTGCTGTTCACAAGCGCTGTCCATCTAATCTGACTGAGCTGGAGCTGTTTTGTAAAGAAGAATGGGCAAGGATTTCAGTCTCTAGTAAAAAATGTTTGGAATCGTGTATGATTTTCGTTCCACTTCTCACGTGTACACCACTTTGTGTTGGTCTTTCACGTGGAATTCCAATAAAATTAATTCATGTTTGTGGCTGTAATGTGACAAAATGTGGAAAAGTTCAAAGGGGCCGAATACTTCTGCAAGCCACTGTAGAGTAGAAGAGTGCTCTATAAGAACCAGTCCATTTACCATTTAGAATAGAAAGGCAGGGGTTACTCAGACCATGGCTCAGATAAAGGCCCAATCTCTGCCTTTTTAAATAGTACGAACAGCAGCAGTAATCTCTGCCCTGAAGTAAAAGCTCTGAAATATATGGAGATGCTTTTCATTTGTCATATTTTCTCTTGTTAAATGACAAATATGTGGAAAAAGCTATTTTTAACCATAGTTTGTGTGTCTATTACTTGTCAGTCACAAGCGCCTTGAGTTAACTGTTTGATTTGGTGCTATAAAAGTCAAATTGAATTGAACTGAACTGAATTGAAAGTTGTTACCAGCTTTCATAATCTTTTATTATGAAATATGGTATGACCAAATGACCAAAATTTACAAAACAGACTTAATTTAATATTCAACATGACACATAATGAGTAACTGACACAGAAAGCTGTTTTCCAATACATCCAACCACAGCCATCGCCACCAGATGGCAACATCTGTGGTTGGAGATCTAAGGCACTTCAGCATTGACTTTGTTTTTCTGACCTGGAAGCTAAGTCCATGTTTTATTCTTGAGTCACAAACAAACAAATGGTTCCTCAGTGGAGAAGTCCCAAACCAGGAATCTACCAGTCCTGTCATTCAGTTTCCTTAATTGCTAACACTGAATCATTCAGTGCCACCTAATGATCTCACTGTATTGTTGGAGGGCTGTGATGCTACAGACACAACTCTTTTACACTGACCACATTGACATGAAGAGCTCAGGCCCAGCTCACAGCATGTTGTACGCTGGCCTGTTACTCGGCCTTATCACTCCTTTCCCGTCACATCACACTGATCAGTAAATCTGAAATATGTTTTAGTATCTCAACAAATGTGGGGCTGGGAGCATTTTCAGTCACCGATGATAATTTGCCTGCCAGAATGATTTAAGACTGACAAATACAAGATGGCTTTGTGCAGAGCGCATTTGATTTTAGGAAATAAGATTTGTTTTTTTGCTTTGTAAAATTATTTTTTATACAGTTTGTATAACCCGCATATTTGAGAGAGCTCATCATTTTAAATCCAGTGTAAACAAAAGCTTGAAATCATATTGGTATGTTTCTCAGAATGAAGCCTGGAGAGGAAATGGATAGACATGCTTACAAAGTGAAATTATGGTTGACGTCAGAGAGGGCTTGGCACCATCACTTAGTTAACATCATGAAAGAAAGCAAGTCTGCCAAGCCCGGCCCGACCACAGTCGCATGGCAGAGGCTGGACAGCAGTGACGCGTGACAGACTGAATTATTGTCTCTTAAATAAGACGTGTGCTGCTCAGGAGAGCAGTTGACACCAGATGGTTTCTTGAATTGTTTTCTCTTGTCCTTAATAATTCTCAATGCTTTTCCCTTTCCACTGTATAAAACAAGAGTTCTGGTCTTTGCCTTTTTTACCAAAACGAGAGCAAAATCCAGATGCAGGTCAATTAAGCCTAGATTAAATCAAGGCTTACGCAACTCTGCTGACTATTAATGTGTGAAAATGTGCTCAACATAAAAATTCTTCAGACTTGAGAAATAACTAGTAATGTTGTCGTCTTTAAGCAAAAAAAAAGAGGGAGCGACAGAAATGTTTTAGAAGATTTTGGATTCAATGGATTCAATGATGTGTATGAAAGGAAACACACAGATGATGAAACAGTATGATCAACAGACTTAGCCATAAAAACCTTTATGCTACTTCTTTAATTTTATAAAGCACAGCTTTAGTGTTATGATTCACTTCCACCAAAAAAGCCCTAAACACAGATCTTTCCCTCAAGAATACGTGGCTAACACTAATAACAGAGCCAAACTGAGAGTTAATGTTTTCAACGTGATGAGAAATATTGCTCCAAATGTTGCCGTGTTGGTTTGCTTGCACATATACATAACTGTACACACCAGAGGCTTTGTAGCCCTGCCTCAAATGAACTAACCCAAGTTTTTAGGACTGCCATATATCTACAGCTACCTTTCCAGTTATACACCTTACTGAAGAGTCCCTGTGTCTCTTTGCCAGCTGGGTTAAGAAGGAGTTTCCGACTCGGTAGAAAGAGCAGCTGGGCCAAAGAAGCTGCTCGGTTCAGGAGATGGAGCGCCGGGGTACACAGCTCAATTTGTCCACCTACCTACATAGAGGTGATCCCCTACCACAGGGAGCCAAAGGACAGACATCGAGTGGTCATCCTGGTTGGTATGTATGATCAAAAAAACAAAAAAGTGTATGGGGGGGTATTTTTAAGACGTTTTAGGGGAGCGATATGAGGCTCCATCCTTTGAAGGCCACAATTGATGGCTTCTTACGTCAAAGCAAGGCAACGAAGGCTGTCCAAATTCGAAGGCTCCTCCAGCCGAGGCCTACAAATGTGTCCTCCTTTCCCTGGGATTTGAAAGATGCATCAGGCGAATCCTTTTCAACCCACTCTATCCCAAGATTTATTGTGCATTGGTGGTTGTAAAACATTTTTTGGAAAAGAAAAATGGCAGATGGTCCAAGCAAAGCAGTCCAGGGATAAACTTTTAAAGTCAGCATTGGGTTTTATTGCATTTAAATATCCAACTGTTCCAAATATTAAATTAACAAAGAATCTTAGAAAGTTACATTTTGTCCAATTCAGGGGTGAGCAACTCCAGGCCTCAAGGTCCTGCAGGTTTTAGATGTGTCCTTGACCCAAAAAGGAGCTGATTCAAATGGCTAAATTACCTCCTCAACATGTCTTGAAATTCTCCAGAGGCCTGGTACTGAACTAATCATTTGATTCAGGTGTGTTGACCCAGGGTGATATCTAAAACCTGCAGGACACCGGCCCTTGAGGCCTGGAGTTGCCTACCCCTGGTCTAATTTATCAGCCACTCACTTCCGGCCTTCTCAACCTTCCTTTGTGTCCTTTGAGGGATGGAGCCCCTGAATTTGGACACACTTAGGTGGGTTAGGAGAGTCAAAACTCAAAAAAATATTTCATTCAGATTTTGTAGCGCTATCCAAGTCCAATACCTCATTAAAAACTAAAATCTCTGTCAAATGTAATTTTTATGACGAGCACTTGTATGATGAACTAGGCAGGAAAATTATGCTTTTCTTAGTGGAATAGAAAAGAAAGGATTAGGGAGCAGTGGCTATATGATTATGATTTATATGATTCACTGACATTCCTGTCTTGGACAAAACAGCCTCTGGGCTGATTGCTGATTTTTTTTTCTAAGATGATGTTTAGTAAATGATTAAAGTCAACAGGGAGTTTTTGCTACTTTAAAGAAAAAGGAAAAAGCATTGCATTTTTTAATGATGATGAAAAACAATGAGTTTTTAAAAAAATGCTGTCATAGTTTTGTTTTTTTTTTTGTAGTTTTCACTGGCACATTAATGTCCAGCTGATTCCCCTGGGTGTACAAGACTTATCTCTGTGTGTGCAATATCCACCCTGAACACACCCACGCTGTGTGGAGAGTAATTTTATCAAAAAATGCCATAAACTTGTAAAAAAAAATAAGAGAGAGAGTTAAATAATGTGCCAGTGAGATGATGGAGATAACAGCACAAATATTTCCGTGCAGTTTAAGGTGTATTAGTCAGTTATATTCTGTTTTATATCATCCTGTAGCTTCCCTTTTTTTAGCCCTTGCAAAAATTTCAGAAATGCCAGAGTCCCATTTACGTAAAGCACGGTATTATTGAAAATGTTGTTGATCAAAAGAAAAACCAATGCGTTAATGAAGATTTATGTTCCCACTCATGAGCGCAAAAACAGTCCTTTCCCTTCAGAAACACGTAAACACTGTCAGAAAACCCAAAGTCAGAATATACCGTGCCCTCTTAAGTTACCTAGCGGCCCACCTCAGATTTGCTTCTCTGCCAGCCCGGCAGGCCTGCTCTATGTATTTCTGAGCTCTATCTCTCCCCAGGGAATTTTAGATTGAGCCCCGCTGAAGGTCTTTTTAATGTCATATTACGATACAACTGTAGGTCGCCTGTGACTGAGGAGAACGGAGGGCAGACGAGAAGCGAAGAGACGGAAAAAGCGATAAAGAAAAGAGAAGCGAGAAACACAAAGAGCTGAAGAGGTGCAAAAACAATACCAGATAGAGAATAGATAAAAAAATAAATAAAAGAATGGAGAGAAAGAGATGGATGGTGGAGACGATCCCTCATAATGTCAGCCAAGTGCTCCATCATCAACTTGGAACAGTTAAGACGGCTTGGATTTAGATTTAGACCTCTTTAATTGAGTTGGAGCTAACCCCGACTCAGGATTACGTTTTACTGTCTGCTGTGAGGGTTCTTCATTGACCGGAGGTCATCATTAAGAATATATAGCTTATTGGCAATGAAAGTTATAGACGGGAAAACCAAAACCTTGGATCACTAAACCAGGACCAGCTGGATGATGTTTGACCAGGTTTGAAATATATCCTTTCAGTTTGCACTGCATATGCACTTTGAATGAAACAATAGACCCCTATGCCCCAGGGAAGTTGGTGAAAGTGACTGCCAGCCACTTAAAGCGCCCACAGATCGTGTAACTCTTGAAAAGGAAAGCGTCCACAAAGCCCGATGATGCTCCTCTCCGGTTCTGTGCGGCAGCTGTGAAACGCATTAGAAGTGTAAGAGCGGAGAGTCCATAAACCTGATATTTTGTAATGCATCAAGCTCATGCAACCCAGTGATGGAAAAGGCAGGTATGTCAGGAATCCCACTTTCAGACAGAGCTCCATTAGAGTCTGATGCAATCTGGGGCTGCCGAAACCTGCTCTAGAAGAAAATCCCAGATGCTACAGCACGAGTGTGTCTGTGTGTGCGCTTCATCCTGTGCATCCTACACTATAATGACATTGATACTGCGTGGCTTTGCAGATGTCACATTTAAGTGCAATCCTATGTATTTTCCAGAGGGTATAGGAGCGTTAAACGTTCGATGGGGGGGGGCGCAGACAGACGCTGAAAATCTGACTGAAATCAGAGCTCTGTCTGACTGTCGCTCCCTCTCTGATGGTAAAGACAGATGCGTCATTTGATGTTGGGCTTGTGTTGAGGAAAACATTAGTACACATTAGTGATACTTGGAATGAATACCCACATGGAGAACACTGTGTTTTGAAAATTGTCTCGAGGGCCCAGCGGCGTTGGCGTTAATGAACTGAAGAGGAGGCTGCTGATCTCCGACCCCGACCGCTATGGCGTCACCGTACCCCGTAAGACAGACGCTTTCGAGTTCCTCGACTGTCATCTCCTGCACGCTAAAATGCGTTTCATCTCCCGCCTGCCGTGCTCTTCTCTTACAGACACCACACGGGAGAAGAAAAGGCAGGAAAGCGAAGGTGTGGATTATCATTTTGTGTCAGTCCACATGTTTGAAGAGCTCATTCTGAGTCACAGGTACTCCATTAGCATGTGTTCCCATGGTATTAAAATAATCTCGCTTGCATTTTGTCCACTCACTCTGTCTACTCTGCCGTTTTAATTGTTTTCATGTCTGTTCCTGTCCCTGATGCTTTCTGCCTCCAGGCTTATTGAGTATGGGAGTTACAGAGGTCACTACTATGGAACGAGTCTAGACTCTGTGCACAGAGTGATGGCAGAGGGCAAGGTCTGCCTCCTGGATGTTCACCCCAGTGTAAGCATTGTGCCATCCAAAAAGTCATGTGTCCCTAATAAACAGTTCACGCTGATTCTTCATACTAAATAATCATTCATTGTGAGCCAGCACCTTTTTCAGAAATGGAAATTTACAGTTCGGTTTTTGTCCTGTGGCCTTTTCACGTTGAACTAATAAAAGTAAAGTTTCCAAGTCCCATGTGTCACCACAAGGGTTTAGTTTTTTATTTTAGTTATGCTGGGAAGCCAGTGAGGGATCACACTGTACTTGCTTTTTTGCATGATCTGTGGAGCAATAGCATGAGCCTCCTCACTTTTTAAACCCTGCAGTTTAAAGCAACAAATAAGGACTGAGTACTCTGCTTCTATCAGAAGAAGAACATTCCTGTGTGGACTTCTCCCCAAGTTAGCTTTAGGATATGAGGGCAGTCCAAATTTGTGGAGGGAAAAATGGGATAAAATCATAGACTGTATATAAGAGATGAGCATTATCCAACAGGACATCATCTGTAGATCTTTGAAGTCCCACTTTGAAGCCTGACATTCACAGCTTGTTTTCTGGGAGCCAGAACATTTTGAACATGTAATTATACCGAGGGTGGGGTGCAGGGAAGTTTTCAGTTAACACCACCAAGTTTAGTGGGCAAAGTGACAGCATGGGTACACTGCACAAGAACAGATATTTGCTAAACACGGATAACTTGGGCAAACTGCTAGTACAACTTTATTATTCTTTGGTCATATAGGCACTAAAACCAAACAAGGTCACCAAGCAGGCTTTTACTGCCCCTCTTTTAAAAATAATCATTCCCCACTTAAAAATGAACTTTGAGCCATCTAAGGGGTACAAATAAATAAATAATAATCCCACAAAAAGTTATCATAAAGGGGGAAATTAGCGATCAGGCCAAAACTGTTTTTGAACCAGAGTGCTAACATGTTTTTACTCTGAGGTTAACATTTGGAAATGTTTGGGAATTTGAGGCAGTGCAGTTTTTGTCATTTCTTTCTACAGTTCTTTCTGTCAACCTTAGAGACTGACACTTTATCCTGTCCCTAATCCTATTGGGTTACACATGTCAGTGAGCTAAAAATTATTATTATTTTTTGAGAAATTTAACCGATCCTTTCATTGTTTTGCTGATAACATCTTGATTTTTTTTCCCCTGTGAAATCTAATGACCCCAATTCATTAAGTTTAGTTCGACTGCCTTAAAGAATTGGTTAAACATTAATTTTCTTAATTTTAATGAACAGAAATGAAAACAGAGATTGTTATGTTTGGTTGTGGTGAGCAGCTGTAGGACTGTGTTTCCTCTGTGTTGGCTCTCTCACTACTCTCACTGCTCGGATTGACCTGACTTGCATCGACTGGTTTTCCATTACAATCCAGTACTATCTAATGTCCATGGTTGTCGTCAAAGCAACACTGCAGAGCATCCCGTGACGTAATTAGTATGCGATGCGGAAGGCTAAACCAAAGTGGACGTCGAGCCAACAATATACCTGGTATTCTGTTGCTTCTCGTCGGACTCGGGAGCCGGGGCGTTGTTTTTTGTAGCCATTTCCCTCGTTTCCTGGTTTCAAAAATGGCAGTTTTGATCTTTGTGAATGAGACACTCTTGTGACTCATCAAGTGATGCCAGTGACCAGTCAATCGGTAGCATGGCAGTCTGACGACGTCACATTTTAGTACCTGCTTGGATTGCTTTTAACTGCGGCCAAGCAGGTACTATTTTAGTACCTGGTACTATGACTTATTGGAAAGCCCTGAAAACCCTGGCGAACCGTGCCGAGTCAATCCGAGTAGGTACTAATGGAAAAGGGGCTTATGGGTCGTTCATTTATCAATCTGTTAAAAACTTGGGTGTTGACAGCTCTTTAAACTTGGATAAACAGATTATTTCTGTGATAAAACTGCTTCTTTTACCAGCGGAGATTATTGGCCAAAGTGCAGCCTTGCCTTTCTTATGACTCAGAGTCATACATGCTCTTATTATTGTATTGTATTGACTGTATTATTGTTATTCTTTGTATGTAGGAAAGAAATGGAACACAAAAACATGAACATATTACTCCAATTTTAGCTTCACTCCATTTGAGTTCTGTCAACTTTAGGTTTAATTGTAACATTTTATTGATCATTTTTAAGTTTCTAATTGGGCTGGCACCACTGTCTTTGTCTGATCTTATTCATGCTCATACTCCTGTCAGAGCACTGAGGTCTTCTACTCAGATTATCCTCAATAGTCCGAGATTTAGCCTTTAAAAATAGTGGACACAGAGCTCTCAAATTGTGTCCCTGAGTCTCTGGAATGCCTTATTATTTCATATTAGAACTGACCAAACAGTTGCTACATTCAAGTCATTCCTCAGGACTCATTTCTACTCTCTGGCCTTCATGTCGAGCTAAATCTAGACATCTTGTAATTATTTTGTTTGTTGTTATTGAAAGCCTGTGAAGCACTTTGGTCAACCGTGGTTGTTTTAAATGTCCTATACCAATAAACTTGACCTTGACCTTGATGGTTTGTAAAAGCCTTTGGACCTTTGGACAAACCTTTTAATTATACGCTGTGTCACACTGCTCATTTTAATCCGGTTTTATATCGGATAGCAACGTTTCTGCTTGGTTAAATGGGAAATAAGTGAACAGTTAAAGTAAGATTTCTACTCGGCTCCACATGAGATGGTGAGACACACGAGACAATGGTTCTTCTAGGAAAAAAACAACAGTTTCTAAGCTCTCACAAGTAATTACTTTGCCACAGTTGAAGTAACAGTAGTAGCTTTACATCATGGGAGTTGGATAAAGTTATGATTTTGTGTTTTTTTCTGCCAAACAGAATCCGAAGCTGTGGCCCAGTCTTCAGAAAACACATGTGTATTGTTTAGACAACATATTTTATTACAGATACTTGCCTTCTGTCTTCAACTAATCTAATCCTCTTTTGTTCCAACAGAAAATAAAGCGTGTGTACACGTCTGAATTTAAACCATACGTGGTGTTTGTCAAGCCACCGCGCATAGAGGAGCTACGCCTCACCAGACGGAGAGCTAAATTTGTCTGCGATGAAGAGGATATTAACCAAGTCAGGATCTTTTCAGTAAGAAAAAACACACACAGTCCAGCAATTGCATGGTGAACTAAGGTTCCTGTTCCATGTAACGACATGACAGTATGAGGACAAACATTGTGGCACACACCCCTAACTAACACACACCTTAGTTTACACTGGCCCTGTGGTTTGCATTTAGAAGACATGGGAAGTTACAAAACTGCTTTCTGATTGGCTCCTTCTCCAATAAGATAACATCTAAGGAAGCGTATTTGTGTCAGAGATAAAAGTTTCAGCTTATGTGTGATATTGATCATGATTTAAATGGGGGAAAAACTAAAAGAAAACACAAACAAAAACCTGTAACAATAAATAGGCGATAGCAAGGAATCACATTAAATAGGGAAACAAACTTAAATTATTCACCAAATTGATGTAGACTGAAGAGTCTGTGCATTTTATATTGTTCTGTTGAGTACCTGCTCACTTTAACCTCCTAAGACCCGAATTCTTCACAGCATGCATTTTTAATCTCTCTTTGCTATTTGGGCTGACTGGGATCTGATGAATGTAAAAACAAAGAATTACATGATTTATTTATTTTTTTACCTGATTTTTGTTTCTGAGAAAAATGAGATCCACATAAGAGGACATTCGCTTTAAATTTCAATAGGACAGTAGCAGTATAATGTCCTCGTAAGTGGATATCAGGCCGTTGTAGAGCAAAATTTAGTATTTTGTTCTAGACAACCCAAAATGTGATGTCCACAAATCTGGACGCAGGTCCTAGGAGTTTAAAACTGAAGCATCTGAAGTTGATGGGGCACAGCGGAATCAAAACATGCTAAGTAACTTTAAAAATGCCCATCTGAGTTCAGATTCATTGTTTGGCCACATGTGCCCAGGTTGCCTTTATCAAACCCACAAGGTGACGCAGCTGTGTTGCAGTAAGTTTTTGGTACTGTCCATTCAGAGTTGAGGCTCGTCTCAAAGGGCTGTGTTTTCAACTTGCGTGAAAAGGCTTCTTGTGCCTTAGCCGACAACTTGTCATATCCCGGCATAATTTTTGTATGTCTGCAAAAGACTGGACAAGTGGAGAACAAAAGAAGAAGTGACAAGCCTAAAAAAATATATACAACTGTTGATCTGTATCTGAAAGCCAGAAAAGGCCTTTGAGTTGATCCATATACTGTTTACTGAAACCTCATCAGACATCTCAGTGTGAAGTTTTTGGTTAAAATCGTCATCAATATTAGACAGAGGAGGTCAGGAGAGAGGTAAGTTGAGCTACAGCTGTAAAACACAGTGCAGGCTCTGTCATGGTTTGTGGGTTTAGCCACTAGTACTGAAGATTTTGTCAAAATTGACGGAATTATGAGCACAGAACCGTCAGATTTGTATGATGCAGTAACTTTTGGAAAGCATCTGTTTAGCAACAGCTTCATTTCTCAGCACCACAGTGATCCCAAACACACTGCCAATGCAGTAAAGTCACACCTGGATAGAAAAACATACAATGGCTTTCCCAGAGGCTGGACCTCAAATTTATTGAAGCAGTGTGGGAGCATCTTGATAGAGAAGGCAACAAAAGGTAGCCAACATCCATCCAAAGAAGAGCTTTGAATGTCCTTCAAGAAGCCTGGAGAACTATTTCTGAAGACTACTGAGAGAAATGACAAGAAAGCTGCCTAAGGGAGTTTAGGCTGTGTTGAAGAATAAAGGTGGTCATATCAAATATTGACTTTCAACTGCACAAACTGATTTTGCCAGTACTTCCATTTATGTTTACACATTTCAGTACATTACTGCACCTATCTCCCATTCTCCTGACAAAATATAAAGAAATGAGCAGTCATTTTGCACAACACTGTACACCACTCCATCTAGGGATAGAATCTTTGTTGCCTGATGGATACTGGTGACGCTATTTTCCTTTCACAGGAGGCGGATTTTGAGGACATGATTGACTTAGCTGAAAACATGGAGCGCCAGTACGGTCACCTGTTTGACAAGGTGATTGTTAATGGAGATATCGCCTCTGCGTTCAGAGAGCTGAGGTCAGACCTCGAGAAGATTCAGGAGGCACGGGTCCAGTGGGTGCCCACAGAGTGGAGCTTCTCCTCACCAACAAAAGCACGGAGAAGCTGTAGTCATCTGCCCAGCTGGATTTGAGATTTATATATGAAGTTAGTAAGAAAAACAAATTAATAAAAATATAACATAGCTGTATGTAATGTGTCATTTTAGAACAAACAACATGGAAGACTGAATTTCATATTTTAATCCTGGGCTAAACAAAAGCTGCGATTTCTAAAGTTTTCCATATTGTCTTTTGTGCGCATCCAGTTAGGCAGAATCCATTTCTCCACTTCTCTCCATCTCTCTCTCCCTCCATCTGTCTCTGCTCCTGCTTTTCTGTTGGCATTTGGGTGAAAACATTTCAGTTTGCAGAAGAAGAACAAGAAGAAGGGGGGAAAAAAGGAAACTCTCCAGAGCTTGTGGCTGAGTGTAATGCCTCCCTGCCAAGTCGCAAACATCAGCATGTAATTATTCTGACAGCTGCTGCACTTCAATTAACTGTAATGTACACCAGAGAAATATTATTAGTAGCAGTCAGGGAGGCTTTTTTTTGCCAGCTACATGCTATATGGAGCAGGGACACAAACACGATAATAATCATAAACTTTTGCTGAAGCAAGATGAAAAACCGTTTTATGATTGCGAACAGCAGAATGCTGCAAATACTGCAAAGACCCAAAGGTGCAGAAGGTCCAATAACTAATTGTTAAGTGCTCTATTCTGAAAATCACCTTTGTTATAGAACATTAACCACAACGAGGTGTCTTTTACCCAAAAACATATTGAGACAATTAAAAACAATTGGCAGAAACTCACCATTAGTGACACTCCATTAACAAATACTCATATTTGAGCATCACAGCTGGTCGTCGGGTACAAATTTTACTCCTCTCACTCACACATGGCGGGTAATCCAATGTTTTTATGACTACATTTCACTACAGCCGTGGTGTTTCCTTCCTCTTTTTTGGATGGTGTGCTCAATTGGGTGTGAAGGAGTGTTAATGGCTCTATCATGTCGTGTTTGCGAGGAAGAGAGAGCAGTGTGATGTGGGGAGACGGTAATGGCTTTCAAGGGACGTAGGCCTTCGTAGACGTACGGAGAGAAGTTATGACAACATATAAAATTGTACTTTAAAAACACAGTGAAGCTAGACGTAGTCGATCGGGCTGCAGCAGCAAAGGGAGCATCATCGAGTCTCAAATATTTATTTGTCTTTGGAAAGCTTATTGTAAGAGTCAAACATAACTGAGTGGACGCAGACAGCATAGATGCATCCACTGGTATGTCTGCATTTCTTTCTTTCTTATTTTCTATTTTAAATGCAGACTCTCAAGACAACACTCGACACTCTTGCCAGGTCTGAAGCCCAACCTGAGCCAAAGCCTGGCAGTGTAATTTCATCAAACCGCTGAGAATCTGCAGGCACCCTCTGAGATCATAATGATGCCATTAAAGACACCAGAGTGCTCCAATGAAAACCTGCCGTTTTATGTTCAGAGTAGCTCCCACTTCAAACATTACACAGAAGTATGATGTCAATTGGTCTCGGATAATTTGGCTCAGTCGTGTAGCTGTCTATCTGAAGAATGTAACAATAAATACAACCAATGTTAAACAACATCTAGTTTGTTAGCAGGAAACGTTCATTACTTTTAAACAACCGACACAGTAAAGCACATGGTAAAAGTATATGGGAGATACTTACACAAACCTAAAGCAGGAAGGGAAAGGTTTTTAGTTTATTGCAGAATACTGTAGGTTTAGAGAGTCTTTGGCTGACTCATTTGTGCTGACATTAACCCAAAACAACTTTGCAACACAAAAATCTCAAAAAGACAATTTTGCAACCAATCAAATTCGAATTTTCACCTTAACTTTTTTGCTCTGTTTTGGGTCCAACCACTCCAGAGGCAAATGGCTAGCTCCTTAGGCGCTAAATGCTACACTGCGTTCATGAGCTAGTCACCAAGTTTGTCAGTTCGCTCAAGCATCAACAGACATGCTAACGCTTTGTCTTCATGGCCTTGGGGGGTCCTTAGGGACTAGTAAAGCGCTATACAAATACAGGCCATTTACCATTTTACCATTCATCAGAGCATAACATCATTAGCGTTGAAGAAATAATAATTGAAGAAATAGACTAAGTTTTATGCTAGCACTACCTATTTATCTTGGCGCTACAGTTTTTTGATTTTGGTTAGCACCATGTCTGAATGTACCGGGGAAATGCATCCTCTTCAGAAACTTAATTTGTCAGTTTATTGTTAATTGCTAACTAATTAGAGTACTTTGAGCTGCTTCATTTCCACTAACTGCAGGCTGTAAACTAAAACAATTAGCTAAAAAATGCTGAAATGCTAAAATAGGACACAGCGCCAGCAGCATGCAACAGAATCTACAACATTTGACAGCACTATCAATAATTGTCTGTTTGAACCAAACGGATTAGAAATAATAATAATAAAAAGAATGCTTGGCGATCTGTTTCTCTGCTTCACACTTTACTGGGTGTTTGTCCCTTTGGATAGGCCTGGAGTTTGTGAACCTGCACGACACATACACAGACACAAGTGCCAAAGTATCCAAACAAAGCGAGATATATATCCTTCCACTTGGATTTTTTTACAGGTCTCCTGGCTGCCAAATGTAGGCGTGTTCCCAGCTAATATCAACAGTTGAGCCGGTGAACATATCACAGAGGGACAGGAGTAAATGGTGTGAGATAGCATGTAGCCTTTTCCAACTGCTGCCGAGGAATGTGAGCAAGGAATTTACAGCACCTAACGGGGACGCTTCTGGTACATGTGTTTTTCAGCTTTGAAAGCACTGAAACTCAACCTCCCCCGCTGATAGTCCTGAATTATGAATGTGGATGGGACTTTTTAGAGTGCTTTAATACACCGAACAAGTGCTACTTGGATTTTAGCCACAATTTCCAAAGTTTAAACTGCAGCCAGGATGACCAAAACCCCATTTTATCACAAATGTTTGCTTAAAGATTATTAAGTTATGATTGTGCATGGCAAAGTCATCAGTGTATATCCAAACACTCTTACATAAGAGTGTTTAGAGGAAAAACATACGTGAATTACAGCTTAAGCCGAGCCATCCAGTCTTCAAATACTGGGCTCAGAGCCCACATGTTGTCATTTAGTTACACTAATGATGATGTTAGAGTTCCTTCAGACTGAGTTTCCATAATTATTTACAGTCCCGGTTGCTCAAAAATGGGAACCCACACTAACAAATATGCGCATTATCTTTGGATTAACCCTACTCACAGTGCAAAGGGATGCAATGCAGTCCTGACACTCAAATAAATACGTAGACTTTAAAAACTTTAAACCCCAGACGCAATACAAACTCATAATTACACACACACAGTTTAATGTCATTTTCTTGTGTTTGTGTGGCCTCTGTGGATTGGCCAATTTGTACTGAAATCCATCTGAAAACAGCAGGATTTGCTGCCTATCACAGGGCACAGCTCCGTGGTTTTGCTGGTTATAAGTAACCGTGTAATTACACGCATAAATTTCCAGAATCTCTTGGTAAAACATGTACTATTATTTGCTGACACGGTTTTTGGTAAAACCGCAAGGTCCACATGAATCATGTGCCTCATGTAGAAAATATGAGGGCATGTTGAACTGCTTAGCACAGACTGCAGTCACACCAAGCAAAAATCTCACTTGTAAATCTAATGACCGCATTTGCTGATATTCTTTTCATGTGCAATCTCGCTCAAACCGTCGGGTGCTACCGCTGCTCTGCAAGCTTTGCCTCACAGACCCCTCCACAGAAGCGATTGGACGGTGGGGGGAGCCAATAGGCGGCGGAGCAGCAGGTTATTTGAACTCTCCTCGCACAACATCATCTGACTTTTCAAACATTATTCTCCTCTTCTGTCTGTCAACGTCTGTTCCCGAGAGCACCGAAAGAAAAGCAAGGGACACTTTTATGTTTAACCTATTCCTTTTTACACCAAGTCTACCAAGAATGGGAATCTACTGCCTTTCTTTACATCTGGGAGTTTACTGATGCACCTGTTGATTGAGGAAGACTCGGCGCGTTTAAGAATGAACAAAGTTGCTGTGATGAAGTCTGAGCTTCACTTGGACGACGGCAGGAGAGCAGAGGAGAGGAACAGACTGAACTGTGCAGACGTACCTCAGACAAGTTTAGCAGAAGGACAGAGCGCGGACCTGCTGCGATGCCAAGAGTCCGCAGAACACAACTCTGCCATGAAGTACAGAAGATATGGGTATTTTATCACTTTTTTGCTTTTTTTTATGGCAGAAAAACACATTAAACCTATAAAGAATCTAAAATAATGCTGCGATCTCAGATCTTGTACTTCTTTGGATATCTACGCTTTGATTAAATTAATTGCATGACATAATTTAGTCAAATTTGACAGTGAAGTAGATCGAAAGTATTGCTACAGTGCTACAATCAGGTTACAGGTAAGCATGCTGGACAATGTTTGTTGACCTCTTACTCCTTCAGGTCCCGTCTGACTGGCGTAAAAGTTCGTCACAAAAGACAGGTGTTGCAGGACATGGCCCGGCCCCTGAAACACTGGTTATACAAACACCGGGACAACCCCTACCCGACTAAGACCGAGAAGGTCCTACTCGCTTTGGGCTCGCACATGACACTAGTACAGGTGAGACGAGCTCACGCAAGAAAGAAGAATGAAGCAAAAGTGATTTGAAAGATGTATTAGTGCTGATTTATGCGAGTCAGTGCTGTCCTAAAAAAAACACAGCGGCATCTGTGCAGGTTTCCAACTGGTTTGCAAACGCCCGACGAAGGCTGAAGAACACAGTGAGGCAGCCAGACCTGAGCTGGGCCCTGAGGATCAAACTATACAATAAATATATCCAGGGAAACGCGGAGAGGCTGAGCATGTGCAGTGATGACACTGACTCAGAGGGTAAGGACCTTCAGGGAATTAGTAGTTTCTAAGTCATCAGACTAGATGTACCCAGTCTCTCTTTTTTAATCATAGTTTGTAACATTTCATATTCACTGATATGAATCGATTTAGTGTGAAATCAGTGACAGCTTTGTTTCCTTTGCTGCAGATGAAGAATGTCCCTTACAGACTCCCATCAGCCAGTCAAACTTCAGCAGGTCATCATCCCACAAGAGCGTGCTGGAGAAACAAGGCAACATGCTCACCATGGCTGACTGCGCCAACAGTGATGACAGCACGTCCCCTCCTTCCAAGTACAAGAGCAGTTTACTGAATCGCTATCTGAACGACACCCTGCGGCACATGATGGTGGCGAAGGCCGATGGCGTTGCGCCAGCCTGCAAGAGAAGAAGCCACTCCGAGTCGTTCAGTTCAAACGAATGTGATGGAGATGTCGTCTCGCCTGCATCGTCCTATGAAACAGAGACCAACTTTGTCTACCATATGGGTGAGACCTGTTTCTTTTCTAACACAAATGCAATATCTGTATGTGTTAATACACGAATTTAGAAAGATGTGATGCAATATTAGCTTCATGCATCAATCAGCAATCAAAAACAACACAGTAGTCTAGAAATGGTAGGATCTCCCCCCATCCATAGAAATTACTAAAGCATCTTCCTTGTTTATTGTGGATTTATGCTGAATGTGAGGCAAACTGACAGTTTAACTACCCTGTTTCCCCTCTGTTCATTTTTAACACACCACAGTGTACAGTAAAGTAAGAACAGAACGAACAGAAACTTCCACATGGCTCCTCGGAGCGCCCTGATATTAATAAATCTCTGGCACTCCACTGAAAGTCAGAAGCTCTGTGAGATTCAATTATAAAGTTAGAGGGAAAGTGGGAGGGAGTTTGACACCTGGGTGCCCTTTCAGACCTATAGGGAGCACAGCAAACTGACAAGCCTCGAATCCGCTAAGGCGCAAGAGCCAAAGCCTCTACAAACATTACTAATAAAGTCTCATGCAGACGCTGAAATCCCTCATTTTAAAATTGGATGGAGCTCGCCCTGGCTGCTGCTGCACACCGCAAATATCATTTCCATATTCTAGAATGTGCCATTTGTTCCGCTTCAGCTTCTTGCCATGGTGGAAATGTCCAGTCCAGTCTCAAGGACAATTACAGAATGTCTGAGACTTTATTCTTCCCAGGGTGAGAAGTGGAAACCTTGGCCAAATGCAGAAATGGAGCAGTCTGTCAGGACTACACCGGAGAGGTCTCATAGAGCGACTGTCGGTGCTGCCACTCATCTGTGAGACAGCGCAGAGCAAGACCACTAATATCCATTTGGCTTCCCCCTTCGGTGTTTGAAGTTGTGGCTTCGCTCTCTCGACTGCTATGTGCTTTGGCAGTCTGATTCTCCCAAGTGTTACTTTCTTACTCAAAGTCAATCTAAATTTACATTACATTATAAAAGTTGTGAAAAGATTTTTGAAACCAATTCTGCTCTTTAGCGCTTCTCTTTAGTTTGACTCTAAAATCAAAAAAGGTTCTGTTTTATTATGTTAAGAGTAGTTTCCTGGCAATCACCTTGTTCCAGTCTAAAGAAGTTATTTAATGGATAATTTTATTTTCTGTGAAAGCTAAATTAAATGTCATGGCTGACTTGAAAAACCTGGGGAGTAAATTACAGTCTAAGAAAGAAACATATGTAGATAAATAAACCACTGAACTTATATTCCACATGAAATATAATGCCTTGCCTTAACTGTTATCTATCTAGACAGTATAAAATAAGGTAGGATGCCAAAAGACATGCCGCTTCTTAATTGTTGTTTTAATCGATTAAAACAGCAAAAAATATATTTCGTTGTTTTTTTTAAGTCACAACATTAGCATTTTTGCCATTGCCACTTTGGTTTACTTTGGCAAAAGTTCAAATATTTAGGCTAGTTGTTATCAGCTAATGCTAGGAAGCTTAATTAGCTGCACTTATAAACTATTCAGTAAGTGTCACTCACCAAAACTGAAGCACAAACTTCTTGAATGGGATGTAAAATATAACAGGTCATATTATCTTTTAGATAAATCCATGTAAAGGAACCAACACCCATTTCAGTGACTTAAACCTAGCAAACAGCTCTCGTCACAATGGCCATACACCTAACTTTAGGTCTTACTGACACCTTGAACAGTGAGATATAAATGAAGATGGGATAGATCAGTGTTGCCAACTCCTTAGTAAGGAAAACTGCTATTAAGATAATTGGTCATGCTTATGTAATTGTAACCTACATTGTAGGAGGGAGAAATAACATTGTGGAAGAGACATAAAGTGAATAAAAAAAACACCCTAAATGCATTTAGAATATATTTAGATCTACAAATTAAATTTCTTTTAGCAATTATTGTTTATTTTAATGTCAGAATTCCAACCCTCCTCCTTTATCTGGGCTTGGGACCAGCAAAAGTGACCCGAAATAGGTACTCTGGCGCAGCGACTTTGTGTGTTTGTGTGTGTGTTTAAGTAGTTTTAAACCTTGTGATCCACAAAAAGTAACAGTAAAAGAAGAACTGACTGCGTTACAGTCAGGGCAGGAGCTCATGCACGATTCATTTGGAGTTTGGAAGCAAGGTGTGAACATCTCCTGCTCTGACAGCAGCTGGGGTTGACTGCTGCATAAGGACTATCCGCCGCCTGTGAGTACTATAGCACGGGCGAGGTACCAACGGCAGCACCTGCTGATTGTTGAGAGTAAGAGCGATATGTGCCTTCACGTCAAAAAGTCATCATAAGTCTCCAATAACATCAGCAAAAGTCGCCAGATTTGTCACTAGATTTTTCGCTAAATATAGCAAAAAGGTCGCTAAGTTGGCAACACTCGGATAGATAAATGAAGACAAAATTAGCTATAGCAACCAAAATTGTTAGCTAGCGTCATGTGGCCATCGAAGGAATTGCGTCTTTTTGCACTTCCACATTTCGTCCTGTTTCAGCCCTGGTTGTTGCTACTTGGTAACAGATCAAACAATACTTTGTAGTGTTACAAACCTATACTAACTTCAGGTTAAAAGCAATGGTGAATTTTCAACATTGAAAGGAATTCTTGTCAAATGACACATGCAACAGTACTGGTTGCTTACAGAAATGAATGTTCTTCTATCTGGCAGTCCATCATCAGTGAGTCAGGGCTTCTCTAAGCCATCCTACACTTTATAACGTTGTACTCCTCTTTATCTTAAAGTATAGTATGCCAAAACATGGCATTCCTACATGGTGGAAAGACACAACTAAAGGAATGTTACATTAGCTTTGTTAGCTAAAAGAGAACAAATGTAAATTCTTTTTTAAAAATTTTTGACCAGTAATTATGGTTCAAATGCATTTTTCAGTCAATAAATCAACATTTTTTGTTTATAATTCAGTTATCTGTCTCTGCATGTAACTAGTTAATAGGCAGCACTATTTACATAAAGAGTCCAAACAAGCTCAGTTATTTCGATCAACTTGAGCTTAGCTTAGCTGGTAGACATAGAATAATTCTTGAGGTCAACTCTATTTCCCAAAATGCTGAACCATTCCTGTAAGTGTGTAATATACTCACTTGAAATTATATTTCTTTTGGTGGTTCTTTGAGGTTTTCATGATGTCATCAAACACTACATGCAGCGCTGCTGAAATGTTTTTACAAACTTTTAATGTATCCCTGACGGTCATATTAAGGGTGTTTGCAGCGTTTGCAACTCCTCTGTGAAGGTGAAGTGGAAAGTTAAGCTGCCAGCTTCATGACAGGCGCTAACACCATTAACACATTTAACTCTGCCCGGGAGACGATTAAAACAGTCACTAAACTCAAAGTGATTTGCTAATAGGTGATGCCACTACACACTAACCTACGAGGACACCTAAAAGATATCGGTTTATTTCCCACAGGCAGTAAAAGTCTAGTAGCAGAGTCTATGTTTGCAATGTTAATATTGGCTGTATAGCAATTTCTGTACTATATAATTTGACACTCACAGCAAGTTCAGTATTTCCCTTAAAAAGCCTGGAGGGTCATAAACTAGACTAGAATGAGGTTTTATTGGATGCGGAGCAGTGAAATGCATAACTACCTGTTTTGTTTCTAGTGAAAGCATAGATGAAGGTTTTTGTTTCGTATATGCAGTATTGTGGATCTGAATTATACATCTGGGAAAAAATTCATAATCACTGACACTGGGACATGTGAGCGGTTTTCAACTTATATTGTGGGAGAGCGCCAAGGTTTTAATGATCTCATGTAGATATTAATTCATTGTTTGGTGATCTGTTAATCTTTTATTACTAAATAGTATTGAGGTTTTGCAAACTTGTGACCACTAACCGCATCATTTTAACATGTCCACCATTTTGGACATGTGGCAATGTAGGATCGGGTGAATAATAGTCACTAGCAGATTGTCGCGGTCTTCCGTAGTTTGTATAAAGCACACCGGCTTATCTGAAAATACTAACTAGCTACTCTCTGTGCAGTAGTGAAAAATGTAACACGGACCAGAAATGGAGCCTGTGCTGAGACGCAAGTTTTATTTAGAAGGCAAACGCTTTACTTTTATAGTTTTCAAGCTTTGCTATCACTTGGCAAGTAGTTAGCAAATGTTTGTGGAAAATTTGGTATCATACACATTAATGGCCAAAGCCACATCTTTGTAACTAAAATTACCTAGTGCCAGCCAGCAACTTCCAACAACCAATCTCCAACCAGGCTGTTTATACAGAGTTTTCCCTCATGACCGGTGGCTGTATGTAGCTGTGGCACAACCAATATGACCAAAAACTCTCAAACAATGTATACATGACAACATGCCAGAAACTTGCATAAGCTAGACAATGTTAACGCAAAAGTTATGTTACTTTTTCATATTTAAAGAAATTCAAATTTTTTAGTAGGTTAGTAATACGTTTAGCATGGTTAGCTTAGCTTAGCATAGCCCAAACAGTAGGGAAAACAGCCTCTTTCCAAATGTAAAAATGTTGCTTTTCTGAACTTATTAATTATACCATCTGTTCAGTCATATCATCTACACACACACACACACAAAAAAACAAAAACAAATTATAAAAACATCAAATAGAGTTTTACAGGTTAGGCACCATATTGTTTTTAACGACATTGCTATGTAGCTACTACATGTTTCTAAACTTTGGCATTTATTGAAACAAATATAGTATATCCATCAAAAAGTGGATTTTGTTACCTCGAGACAGTTTTTACTGAGCTAAATTAACTCGCTTGCTTGCTTTAGTTTTATGGGCTATTTGCTATACAGACATTTGAGCGCCATCATTCTTGTCGTTGTACTCGGGAACAAAATGAAATAGTTTGTTTCTTTTTAATATGAAACCATCCCTTATATGGCCATAATTATGGATCCAACATGAAATGACATTGCATCACTGCGGGACAATGTAATAGCAGGGAGACGTCTCAGCAGCTTCATGTTACCCCTTGTAAAATTTTGTTGTAACTGATCTTTGCTGCAAATCTAAGACTCACCAGAGCTGAAACAATGTTTTTTCGGGGTAGTAAATACAACTGAAGTGCTAAACTATTTTACTGGCGAGGTTATAGGCCGAAGAACATTCAGTAGCAAAAGAAAAGCATAAGACAGCAAAATGATTTACTATCAACAAGTAGTTGCTTTTGGCCCTGGCCTATGTTTTTTCACAGTCAGAGATGGGAATGTTTCGGGCTGTTAGCATTGAAAGACTGTGTTTCACAGCAGACCTCTAATTTCCCTGTCTAGTCCTCTCTGAAGAAAAATCTGTTTTTGACCAGCTTCAATCTGCTCCAGTGAAAATAGGCAATATTCCAAAGCTGAAATGGAAAATATGTTTTACATATAATGCACACTTATTTGCTGACCACAAACAGAAACCATGTAGCGATATATTACTGAAAAGTTCGTTTTTTTTCTTCTCTTGCTCCTAAAAATGCCCCGATTGTTTCTATTTAGGGCACTGACAGAGCAACTCATCCTTCTTTCTTTAACAGGTTTAGATGATGGTCGTATTAATTTATGTGACCCATATGGCTGTTAAAAAAAACATGAAAACAGGGTGTCCACAAGATACAGTGTACATTTAAGATTTTTTTCTCCCTCTTGAACGCTCAACACTGAATAGCAGTTGAATAGTTGAGGACAGACAGACCAATACACTTTTCAGCATGTTAAAATCCATCCAGAGACACAAACATATAAGAATGTACTGCCATTAAAACATACACAAGCACACACAAGCCCATGGGTATCCACAAAAAAACATGTATTTATCACTAATATATGATTCCAAAGCTTAATCCAAACACTCATTGTCCCATGACTAAACTGTCTGTAGTTTCACTGCTGTCGAGTCGAACTGATTCATGGCACGTTGTGAGTCTTTTTATTCTCTTTTACAGATACAAGCGACTACAATTCAACTAAATGTGACAGGTAAGTTTACTCATTCATTACTGAATACATACATTTTATAATCTCACTGAAATCAAACCACTAATCATCTGACTTTTATAAAGAGATGCTTTTTTGTTTTCTGTGGGGGTTTTTTGGCTCTGGATATCTGAAATTGGTGTTTAGATCATTTTTTAAAGGAAGGCATGGGTGATTATAAATTATCTACAAATGATATGTGTATACTCTATATGTATGTATGTATTCACAGGGACCAGCAGCCACTCAGAGGCCAGCAGAGACAAGATGACCAAGGCTGGAGGGAGATCCACGCTGCTGTGGCTCTGACAAGCTTGGCCCAGGTGCAGAGCTGCACTGCAGACCAGAGCAGTGCTCCAGTGTCCAGCGCTGCTACAGGGCAGAGCTACACCCGAGGGCCTCTCTCTGTAGCAAAGACCACTATCACAGACGAGATGAGCAACACAGGATCTGCCTCAGGTCTACAGCAGAGCTGTGCCACCGGGCCCGCTCTCACCAACCGCATCATCCAGAAATCCTCTCATATCTCTGAGGTCCAGACTGTCAAAGTCTCACTGGCAAACAGTGTGTAGGCATTAAACATGTTGTTTCATACAGGAAAACCAGACGTCCACGTGCCTTGCGATATATATATATATATATATATATATATATATATATATATATATATATATATATATATATATATATATATATATATATATATATATATATATATATATATATATATATATGTACAGCCTCTGAGATCTTTGTTTTGTAATGCTGATTAACTTTAATGTTTGTAACCATTTTTAACACTAACCTAATGCTGTTTATTAGTTGTTACTGTTTTTTGCTGTGTTCCTCATGCCCCCCTCTGTTGCAGTAAGTTATATTAACTTCCAAGAGACTGGATCATCATCCAATGCTAATGTTTGACAGCAGCTATTTCAATAAACCTAATGTGAAATCCTTTGAATAGTCGTGTGCTTAGAGTAATTTCTATGCACAGTTTTGTTTTGCTGAGCTGTATTTAGTCTTAGTTTTCACGTGTGCAGACGTACGTGGTGAAGTTTTACTGCATCGTTACACAAAGTGGATTTTAAAAGGGTTGTACTGATGGAAGAAGAGTGTTATAGTGGCCCAGGGAGACAGTTCCTGGAGGGAACATGGAGGGAAGGCTAGAAACAGACATGGGCCAAATCCTAGTTTCCTGTTACAAACTTGGAGCTGCCATGGTCAAAGGAGCTTGCAAAGAAAAGCGTCTGGACTTCTTTAAGTTGCTTGAAGACGTTTCACCTCTCATCCGAGAAGCTTCTTCAGTTCTAAGGTCAAATGGTGGAGAGTCCCAGATATAAACCTAGTGGGAGTAACCCCCCATAGAGGGACAAAAGGACCCCCTGATGATCCTCTAATCCCCTGAGCCAAGGTGTGAAACTGGGTGTGGGTCCCAATCAGCCAGAGTTTCGGGTGAGTTCATTGTGAAACCTGGCCCCACCTTATCATGCGAATAAGCAAGATAATAAGCAACTTAAAGAAGTCCAGATGCTTTTCTTTGCAAGCTCCTTTGACTACGATGACCTGGATGACTGAGAACCTTCACAGACATATTGGAGCTGCCATATTAATACTTTTTTAAAAACAATGGTTCCATTGTCTGATGTGAATGCGTGTTTTCACAGTGATGAAACCACAGCATTTGGAGCTCTTTGAACTCACTTAACTCATTGTTTTTGACCTTATGATGCATGTCTTCAGTGTTTTAGCCAAACCATAAGTAGATGTTCTTGAAGAGTACTGGCCACACACTAGACATGGATAGCAGCTATTTAGTGAACAAGGAAGAGCTTAGCATCCAAAGAGCTGATCATGTATGATTTCCTAAAGATGCTAGTTTGTGCTAAAAGAACAGACACTGAACAAGTTACCAGAAACACATCACCCAGTGTGTCTCTGTGTTTTCTTCTCTTTCCCCTCACTGCCAACATTTGTGATGGATAGGTGCCCCTGCCTGGGCCACATTCAGCTGGAGGTTTCTTCCTGTTAAAAGGGAGTTTTTCCTTCCCACTTTCGCCAAGTGCTTGCTTATAGGAGGTTTGCGTGATTGTTGGGCTTATATTACTGTTGGTTCTTTACCTTACAATATGAAGCCCTTTGAGATTATTTATATAGCACCACTTCCCATCAACAAATTTGTATATAACTCTATAGCTAACAAATCCCCATAACCATTTACAGAGAGATAGTAATGTTGTAGTAGCAATGTACACAGAGACCCCACCCAAGCAGCTCGAATGTAAGGTTTTTGTTAAGTTTCAAATGGAATTGCCACTGTGTCATGGAATAATAACGTAAGCTGCTCTCAATAGATGTGCTCTCTGTTTTAAAAATCAACCTTTTCATTTTCCTGGAACAGCAAAGATCACAATGAAACATTCACAAATGTTTTTAATTTATTTTATATTGAATGACATTTCAGGAATTCTATTTCCTCCACACACGATCAGCTGCAGAAAATAAATAATGGAAATACCAAGTACCCTTCAGGCTTCAGAAGAAGGTCTCGTCCTGTTGCATCTGGGGACATCCTGACATCAAGCTTGTAATCACATACTGGAACTTTTTTTTTTTAAACAACATGATTAACTGGATTTTTCCACACGTCCCAGTTTTGGTCTGTTTTTTTTTTTTTTTTTTTTTTTGTTGCAAGGAATGTTTTCAGTCTTACATGTGCAGGAGGCTAGTCATCAACAAAGTATTATGGAAAGAGCGCCTCACTTGAAGTTTCCACGGTAAACCTGCTTTTGATTAGGTGGGCTTCTACACAACACGGAAACTAAAAGGCAGATCCCACAGGGCCATTAAACAACAGACACGAGTGACGGCATCTTGAGGTTTGTCATTTATTTCAGTTTGAAACAATTCAAACGTTAATTGACCATAACTCTAGCAAATGCATCTCGATATTAAGGCAGATATCGATTTAACATATTACTTTATATGATTGAAACAGATGCACAGCAAAAGCAATGGGGGAGCGGGGGGAGAGAGAAAGGGTGTAGCAGGGCGAAGAGTTCAACATAATATTTTATCGAGAAAACAGAAACAAATAGCAAAAACACATCAAGTTCATAATATACTGAAGATGGGAAAGAACACAGCTATGTTAAGTATGAAATACCTTCAATAAACTTGGACAACACTAAATGAATCCTTCAAAATAAATGCGAAAACAAGATCACAAGGTCAAAGTTTAGTATTAAAAAACAATCTATGAGCTCAAGTGCATAAAAAGGTACATTTTATTGCAAGAGCTCGTGGTACTGTAAACTTTACACTTGTAGCTCTAGAAGTTACCGTCCAGATCACGCATGCAAAGACAGAGATGGGTTCGGTTACAGGAAATCCTGCAAGACAAAGTTGATCACTTTTCTTGCACATTTTCACGCCAAAAGGAATAAACACAGGAAATCAATTAGTTTGAAGGCATCTAAATAGTCTGAAGCAGAGAATCGACATAATAGACAAACAGACAACACACGAGTGAACAGAAAAGACAAACTGATGTCAGTAACTGGGTGGTGGTTGGGGTGTCATTGGAAAAGGTTAGATTTTTGAGAATTCACAGTGTTCTCATGTGCACTGAAATGAAAACCTGCATTAGCCTGGATGTTTCCCACCCTAATCCTCAATCCAATGCTATAGTATGCGTTTAATAAAGCTTCCTAATATATGTATGGCAGAAGATTTTGTACTTTGCAGCTACATAGAAGGTGAGATTTGTTTAGAGATGAAGGAGACTTCAATTAATTTATTAGATTAAAATCTGACAGGCTGTCTATTCTAACCACAAAATCGGTCCACGCTGAAAGAACTGTGTAACCTGAAGTCTTAATGTACAGCTGAGCCACCAAGATAAATTCAAACCATACATACTCGGATGACAGACTCATACTCCACGTGGTTAATTTAAAACACCCACCTCAAACACGAGGCTCTTTTTCTGCGTGATTCTTTTAAACAGGAAGTAGTGATATATAAGTGATGGAAAAGGAAGTGTGCAAACAGCAGTGTCTGTTCGACCGACTGACGTACTCCCGACAAATAAAAAGGTGCTCATCCACTTCCACCTCTCGCTCACTCTCCGTTTCCCGTCACTAGTCAGTCCTCTCACGTCTGTGCTTTTTCATTTCAGGGTATGGAACAGTATCCTCCGCACGCCCCAGGCCTGGCATGCTCCTGGTCTCCCAGCCGAACTTTCTGACCCTGGTTTTCGCTCTCCCAGAGCCCCGGAGTCTGGAGGATCTTTTCTACCAACTCCTCAAAGGCACATTGGACGCCATCTTTGGTCTTTGCACTGGCCTCTGTGTAAGGGAAGAATTTAAGAGATCAGTAAATAAAGTAAATGTGAGCATTTTCCAGCATGCTACCAAAACTAAACATATCAGTCAGCTGACAAACATGACTAATAAAGTATAAAATGACTTCATAAAAGCAGAAGTCATCCATCAGGATGAAGACATCCTTGCTGCAGATGAAAGCTTCAGATTCTTCTTGCCCTGCCCTTTTCAAAACCCCTTATTGGCCGTTCTAAAATGGAAACTCTGCACAAACCTTAACCTAATTTACCAGAGAGGGCCAGATTGGAGAGGAGAATCAGGAACACGTGCGGACATGGATTTGATAAATGAAAGCTGGCTAGATTTTAATCATAATGCAGCTCGTCTGAGTGGCCGCGTCTCTCAACAGCAGAGACTCAGAAATGCGCGAGCAGTATAAACAGCACAGCTCATCTCATCTGAACTACACGCATGACTAACTCAATGATGTCTTGGCTTGTTCCAGCTGTGCACTAACAGTCCTGACTTTTAAGCAGCACTACGGTAAATTCTAATAGCTTTAAGTTACATTTTATGCCTCTCTTACTTTAAACGAGCATGACCGGCCACGCCTGACGTTACTCAAACACAGAAACTCACCGATAAAAAGCATAGAGTGTTTCCGAGCAAACTTCAGCCCCTCGTTTCTGTCCACTTCGCGGTCGTCCTGAATATTAAAAAATAAATAAATAAACATTTGTCATTTGCCCGAATGGTGAGGGAGAATTGTGTACGCATCATAAAAGTACAACACAAGACAAGCAACACTCATTAAAATGCACTATTCTAAGGAGCTCGGAAAGAAAAGCGTCTGGACTTCTTTAAGTTTCCTTGAAGACGTTTCACCTCTCATCCGAGAAGCTTCTTCAGTTCTAAGGGGTAATTGGTGAAGAGTCCCAGATTTTAAGCCCTATGGGAGTGTCTCCAAGAGGTATAATGCCCTCCGCTATCTTATGTGAAGTGGTCACATGACTGCATCATATGACTAACATGCATCATCGTTTTCAAAAGTCTGCGTTTTTGCTGTCCACACTGATCCGCGAAAGCTCTGTTTTGAAATGTATGCGTTTTTGAGAGCGTTTTCAAAACGCTGCGTTTTCCATCAGCGAAAACGTTGTCTCAGTGTGGACGGGAGGCCGAAACGGAGAGAAAACGATGCGTTTTCAAACGACAACGCATTAGTGTGGACGTAGCCTTACTGAGGTCAGAAGGCCAGGATGTGAGGGGGCGTTAAGGTGTCTGGGAAGGGATCTCCAAACTGGATTATAGATGGCAGACAGTTGGTGCCGTAAGCCACCACCCTTTGTTCAAAGATGGTCGTTCACAGTGGACATAGATGGCTTCTTTCACACTTTCAAACAATATGTCTTCTCTGTCCAATATGTGAACATTGGCATCCTCGAAAGAGTGACATTTGTCTTTTAGATGGAGATTGACAGCTGAGTCTTGTCCCATCGAGGTGGCTCTTCTATGTTGTGCCATGCGTTCATGAAGTGGCTGTTTGGTTTCTCCAATGTAAAGGTTTGAGCATTCCTCGCTGTTCTGTGCAGCATATATTACGTTGTTAAGTATGTGTTTGGAAGTTTTGTGTTTGGGATGAACCAGTTTTTGTCTGAGTGTGTGGCTGGGTCTGAAGAACACTGGGATGTCGTGGGAAATCTCCACCATCTGCTCTTAGAACTGAAAAAGGTTTTCAGACGAGAGGTGAAACGTCTTCGAGGAAACTTTAAAAAGTCCAGACGCTTTTCTTTCCCAGCTCCTTAGACTATGATGACCTGGATGACTGAGAACCTTCACAGACAAAATGCACTATTAACCCTTTAAGACCTACCATAGAACCAAGCCCGCCAGAGCTTATATTATATTTTTACATGCTGTGGAGCCATTTTTGGGAGCATTTCAAGTTGCTATACATCAATACAACCATTATAGCCCAGATTTTAATCATATGTATTCATTAAGTGCATAGTAATTACATAAATTGCAAAAAAGTGCAATAAACTACAAAAAAATTGAAAATCGTTTTTGATTTTTTAACATATATTTGTAGTTAGAGAAATTTAAGAGGCTTATCCCTCAAAACTGTAAATACAAAAAAGTTGCACAAAATAGTTTCCCACCACAGAAAATTTATTTTGAGTGTCTTCATAGTTTTATTTTTGAAATACACCAATTTTTATACACTGCAGGAAAAACGAAAATAAATATTATACTGCAAATTTGCAAAAAAGCAGCATATGCATCAAAATAAACTATTTCTAGCAGTGCAATATGAGTCCTAAGCATCCCAGAAACGACACAGAAAGTCATAAAGTCAAAGATAACTTTTAAAAAGAGCAGTATAGGCCCTGAGGCCCTGATCGCAAAAAAGACTACATTTCCGCGAAAATGACGTCACTTCCGGTTTCGGGCAGGTAATGGCGGAAATGCAAAAGTTCGCGCTGACGTCTATTCCAACGTAGGAAGTGTTTTGAACAGCTGATCGGATCGGTAAAGCGTGTTTCTGGAATATTATGTTTTTGTTCCTGCAAGCGCTTTTTATGCAGTTTTTGCAAAGCTTTATGTGGAAGGAAACCGTGACCTAGGACAAGCTGATGGCATCAGATGTAAGTACAACTCCTCCGGTTTCATATGCAAAAAAAATTTTTGCGCTAGCTTACGTGATTGCAGTGCTACTGGGATTTAAAAATAGTTACGCATAACAGAGCGTTCCCGCTCCGATCGGCTCTAAAGGGTTAAACAATATAGGATGAACTGGATTCATAAAACCAGAGCGCAATGTAAAAGGATTTGTAAAAGTGACTCACTTTATCAATTTTGTTCCCAACCAGCATTTTCACTATGTCGTTGCGTGTTGTGTAGGTCTCCAGTTCGTTCAGCCAGTTTTCGAGCTTCGTAAACGTGTCACGCTTTGTGACATCATACACTGAAAAAAGAAAGACGTGACGAGTAAGAAGGAGCTGGAGAAAATCATTACATTACTATAACAGCACTGACAGAAATGCAACTGCCAGTGTCTGTTTTGATCTTGATTTATGTTGCAGTACAGGTAATTACCAAGTATGACTCCCTGTGCGCCGCGGTAATAGCTGGGTGTCAGAGTGCGAAACCGTTCCTGTCCAGCTGTGTCCTACGAAAATAAAAGCGGCAAAAGATTTCTGATACCAAACTTTTAAGGCCAGCGGCACAGCAGCCAATTCCCAGCATCCGACCTCACAGACCATGTGTTTCTGATAAGTTCCACTCGGACAGTCACAATGTGAGCTTGCTGTTGCCTCAGGAACAATTAATCTTTTTTTTTTTCTATCAAGTTTGACTGGAAAACAACACTATTAATATAAAGTGATGGACCACAATAAAACTGTCTAATACTCTTTAAATCCCTGATCTGCTGCCATTCCACCTTTGACCCCGTGTGTGTCTTCTAGTTGTGAAGGTTGACAACAAAGCCTTTAGGTCCCAGTGATTGCAGGACAGGGTCCATATGGATTCTGGTAGATGCTCAATCTGATTGGGATGTGAATAGTTTGGAGACCAAGTCTCAGAGCTGGTTCTGATCTTTTTTTCTGTGTCTTTTTTCCCTTTTGTGGCATGGCCTGATGTGTTGCTGCCATTGGGAGAAAGAGTTGGAGTCATACAGGGAATGGGACAATGGTACCCTAGGTGTTTTGTGTTACAGTAACGTCTATGTGAATGCCCGGGACAACGCTTTCCAAGAACACTGCATTATTTTTAACAACAGATGCAATATAAACCTTACTTTTCCCCTCATCACATAAAAACAGAGGCCATTAGGTTTTTCCAATTTTTATAAACCTCCCACACATGTTCTTATTGAGACCAGATAAAATAATAATATCAATAATAATAACTTTTTAGAAAGAAATTTCAAGCACTTCTCTGTATGGGGCTTAGGTTATGGATTCATTGTGCATAGCATGGTTTTACTGGATACTGGGAATACCACCTACGTCCTTCAATTTTGGCTGTACCATGTCACCATCTTGTGGAGAAACGTTTTACTTCATCGTGTTCCCCCCCCCCAAACATGAAATGTAGACAACAGGAATAAAAACTTCTGTCTTACCCATATGGCGAGCTTAGCTTTATTTCCATCAATTGCAAGTGTTTTTACTTTGAAGTCCACACCTGATCATTTATAAGAGACAAAAAAGAAAAAATCTTTAAGTTATAAGTTTAAAATCAATAGTAGTTTTCATATATGTGTGTGCGTGTGTGAGTGTGTAAAACCTATTGTGGCAGACTGCTCTGGATCGAAAGTATCCTCTGTGAACCTCAGGAGCAGACTGTAATAAAGATAAAATGGAAATGAGCAGTTCATCCAGTACAACAGGCTATTGTGAGCTAGCCGTAGCTTTGAACAGGTTTCCCTCGAGCAGGGCCACAGGATCGCAATAACTTTATGGTCTTGAAAATGCTAACAGCGCTTGACACCTTTCAGCAAAAAAAAATATTGGAAAGCTTTAAAACTGCAGGAGTAAAGGCCTTTAGACACAGGGCAAGGTGCAAAAAACAAAAAATTTAAACCTGCAACACAAAATTCCAAATTAAGTACCGGTACATGTTTTGAAGTAAGACGTACTCGTTGCCAAATGCAGCGGTCTGATTGATAAGATTTTTTTTATTTGCAGCAAAAAAAAATTAATCCTATCAAATCAAATGGACAGTGTGAGCATCTGCATTAAGAATATGTGTAGCTCACGAAACATTCAAACAAATTTTCTACGTCTGTGTGTAAAGGAAGGCCCTTAAGATTAGCAATACTACAGGGTTGTTAGCAGCAAATACTTCAAGCAAACGGTTAGAAAAAGACCAAAAACACTTAAGTGGTTTCAATGTTAACTGGCGAGATTTCATTATATTTTTCAGTCTCTGTGTTCAAGAATTTGCATCCAGAGTCGCCATTTTCAACAGGTCAACTTATCTGATCAAAGTGATACGAGGTGATTTACAAAGAGGGAGCAGGGAATCAGTCAGGATGGAAATAGCTCAAACATTTTTAAGGAAGTATGTAAGCTTTTTCAAAGACTAATTTGTTTCAATTAAGTTGTAAATAAGTGCTGTAAATTTCAGGCAGTAATCTGAGATCAAAGTACGATCTGTGCCAACATGAGACCTATATAATATAATATAATCTAAAGCAGGGGTAGGCAACCTTTCTGATGATGAGTGCCATCTCAGAAGTCAATGTGCCATATGATTGCATTAGTAATAAATTTAATAACACTCTATATTAACAATTACACACTATATAGAACCACTTTATAAGATTATATTTGTTTGCAGATGTTGGCAGCTATCGGCGAATAGTTATCAGCTATTTTGAAACAAAAAAAGACACTTTTTTATCCATAACAAGACACAGGTCTCCGAGTGTCCAATATTCAGACGGCTACCTGAGGACACTCTTAATGTGAGAGAAAATCTGCTCACACAGATATGCAGAGCCAAATACTGTCAATAAGGCCTCTGCAATGTTCTGAAGACAGTTAAACTTGTCAGGATGATGTCCAGCAGGTGATAATGCAAGCTGCATGAACACACACAGCTGTGGATTCCAGCTGCTTCGATGTTGCATTAACTGGCATTAACTCAGCCAGTTAATGCAAGACAAACCCAGCTGCTCATTAAAGCTTTCTGGTTTGATCAGAAAAGAAAACATTGGTCCATACACCTGAAAGTCCCAAAAAAGCATTGTGAATTCTGTCTCGAGTCTACGGATGTATCCGTGTAATTCCGCGGTGCTGATGCTGCGCTGAGCGGAAATCTCCTGAAGCTTTTGAAGTGTCGGAATGTGGAAAGCTAACAACGTCCCTCTCACCGGTAGGCTAAGTTATTTTTAGCCAATTACAAGTTGAATCTGGTAGTTGGGGTTGTTAGCTAAGATACCGTCATTAAGAAGCGGCACAACTAATGTGTCTATGCGAGCTAATTTGCAATGTGCAGCGCTGGCGCAGCCATTTATTTTTTATTGCACCTTCTCAGATTAATTCTCTGCGTGTCGTGCCCAGGGCTGGACAAAAAAAATCGGCTCGGGCATTTTGACTAGAGACCGGCCCACCAGGTATTACAGGAAAAGCCATAAAGCCTTTGAATGAAAACAGATGCTGTTGTGACAGTGATGTACAATCTTGTTGGTATATGTATGATTTCTATACATTTTACATCAGATAAAAACTTTGGTTTAAGATTCAGATAATTATTTATTAAAAGCTAGACATTTTAAATGCGAATAAGAAAGAAAAGTATTTCTTTGTGCCCCCCTTCCCTGCTAATGCCCTACCTGGCCCCCTGGCAAAACTTTGCTAGACCCGCCCCTGCACAGTTACCAGCTGTCAGCTACCTAAAAAAGGATCCTGGTGTTATTTGTCTCTCAGAAACAGTTCATAACTTCCCTTCAACTCATTCATGTCACCTAAAAGGTAAACCTGTTTCTCCATCACCTGTTCAGCTCTGATGATTCAGTAAGGACATCTCCTGGTTTCATCTTCATGTTTCCCTCATGTATCCAAACCGATATCATGACCAGCAGCTTTTACAGCTGTGGCTCCAGCAAACATCAGCTGATACTAGAAGGTAATATTAAATAAATTCTAACAACAGCTATCAAGCTTAAACGTGCTGCTGTTGTTTAGCGCCACATCTGCCGGTTTCCTCTTTCTGGCGTAAAGAAACAAGAGAGAAAAGCCGATCAGCTGATCATTGATCAGTTGCATGATTGAAGTAGCAACAGGAGAGGGAGGGGGAGAGAATGAGAGAAGAAGAGGCAGCTGTGCAGCAAAGACACAGAGTAACCCCAGCTTTGTGTCTTTTTCATTCTAGCTAAAGTCCAGGACAAACTGTGTTCCTTTTCAGCTCAATATGAAACACATAATATTTTCTCTGAATACGGGATGGTTGGCAACTCTACTAACCTTATGAATAAAATAAAGTTCACTATCAGTAACATCATAGCATCCACCCAGCTGTATAGAAACTCTGTCATGCTAGCTAGTGCACAGTACGAGTTATTGTAACTGACTGTAAAAAGTCAGCACAACGAAAATAAACTCCACCTAAACTTGGTTCATATCTGACCCAGATAGACTGCAGGTCATAACTTCTCACCTGAAGTTCAGTTCACCTGACACCTGACCGGTGGCCGCCTCGGGTCTCTCCTCCTCCTGCCTCCCCTTTCCTTCATCCACCTGCTGGCCTCCACCACTTGCTAATGTTACTGAATCTGTGGAAGCTCCGCCATAGCCACCAAACAACTGAGTTATTTTTACGCACCGGCCAGCATCTGGCCAGTCCACCACCTTTCATTGCTTATACCGTTACAAATAAAGAAATAAATAAAAATCATCGGCCCATAAAAACAAAAAATCACCATCGGCCCACTGAGCAAATGCCCGGTATGCCCGATGGCCAGTCCAGCTATGGTCGTGCCATCAGTTAACCCTTCACGTGCCTAGGGTTGCCGACCCCTGATCTAAAGGTAACATTACAAAAACAAAAATGAAAACATGGATTTTAACAGTAACTTAACTGACTTAAAATTGTTAGAAAATGATTTAAAGGACAAGTGGGCACATGCCAAAAGATTGTAAAGGCACCAGAATTTTAACTACTTTTCCCCCCAAACATGAGTACTTTGTACTTCATGATCTAATTGACAGACAAGCCTCTCGCTCTGCCAGGGGTGCAGTGGTAGGTTAAGGCCACCTGCAGTTTCTCGTTGTGTTTTGAAGAGAAGCTTCTGTGCAACTGTAATGGTATTTTAGTGCACACTGGCCTACGCATGTTTACCTGACAGACATAACACCTTTTGTGCCCAGAGTATCATCAGCCCTGCGTCATTCACAGCCTGTTCAAACAACCGTTTACTAATAGAACTTGTGCACTTTCCTCATCTCTCCTGTTAGTCTGCAGCTCTGTCTCGTTCACACTGTCAGCTGATTAACACCTGCTGCTCATTGAGCCCATGTTAACTAGCAATCATTGCATTTTAGCACTGGCAGCTTCATACTTAATAGGAGGTAACAGTCTGGCATTGCTTTGCGCATAATAAGGTTAAGGCACTTTATTTTCACTTTTGCATTAGTTATTTCCAGGAGACAATAAAAAGGGCTGTATATTTAAGGAAGTAACCCGAGAATAGCACCTTTAGAGGAGTATAAAATATGATAATCTGGCACATAGTGTGCCTGCTAGCTGTGACTTCTTATCATATCATACTGTGATAATGACCATGTAAATCTTTTACATGATATAAGAACATCAACACCATTTCTCTGCCATGTGTTTACGTCTCCTAGTGCACGCCAAGATATGTATGAGAGCAAGGGCTGCATGTCAGCCTCTGAACCTTAAAAAAATAAATAAAAAAAAAAAAACAGTGCTTAGCAAATATGCAAGAAAACGACTTTCCTTAAGGTGGAAACAATAAACTTGTTATAAATAAACTTGTACCACAGTACAATCAGGGCCATATTCTACAAATATGGTGTCATCCTGTTATCTAGACATCTAAACATAAGTGATAGTGATAAATGGTCACACAAAGCTGACTATCAACTCACTAAGTTCACATGAAAGGCATGGTACTGACCTATCGCAAAGGGGCGTTTCACGGATCATACGACTCTTCTTCCACAGAAAATTATCTCAAAGCGTCAGCTACTCCAGTAATGTTATAAAATGGTGATAAAAACCTCTAAAGATCATAAAAATATACTAGTAAAATGCAGCACTGTTGCAAAAAGGAGAAGATGAATGTCCCATAAAATTATTTAGTGTTATCATCATCATCATCATCATCATTTCTTTATATAGCACTTTAAAAACACACCTGGTAGACCAAAGTGCTGTACAATACAAATATAAATATAGTAATAAAATAAAAGAAACCAGACATAGCAACAAAATTAATAAAAATGTCAGTTACGCACAGAGTTAAAAGCCAGGGAATAAAAATAGGTTTTTAATAAGGACTTAAAACTGGCACTGATGTAGCCTGTCTAATATGGAGAGGAGGTTATTCCAAAGCATCGGCGCTGCAACAGCGAACGCTCGGTCTCCTCTAAGTTTCAGCCGTGACTTTGGGACCGAAAGCAACAACTGCTCAGCTGACCGAAGGGAACAAATGGGGAAGTGGGGCTTCAACAAGTCAGACAAATAAACAGGTGCCAGACCATTTAGAGATTTAAAAACCAATAAAAGGACTTTAAAACGGATCCTAAATTCAATTGGAAGCCAGTGTAGAGAGGCCAAAATCGGAGTGATGTGGTCAAATTTCCCTCTGCCAGTTAAAAATTGTGCCGCAGCATTTTGCACTAGTTGCAAGCGTGACAAAGTGCCCTGCCCAACCCCTATTAAAAGAGAATTGCAATAATCTAAACATGAAGTAATAAAGGCATGAATAACACTGAAAGGGCTTAACCTTCGTTAAACGTCTGAGGTGATAGGATGCTGATTTTACCACCCCGTTTACGTGGTCATCAAAGGTAAGTGCAGAATCAATTTTTACTCCGAGATTTGTGATCGAATTCTTTAGTTGGGAAGTCAAAGCTCCAAGATCAACATCTGGAGCGTGAGAAAAAACGATTTGGGCCAAATAAGATCGCTTCTGTCTTCCGATCATTAAAATTTAAAAGGTTTTTTGCAATCCATGCTTTAACATCGCTAAGGCAGTCAAGCAGAGGTCGACTTGGGAGACTATCAGAATGACTAAAAGGTAAATAAAGCTGGCAGTCATCTGCATATAGATGGAATGACACTTTATGTTTTCGGAAAATCGCACCAAGAGGCAAAAGGTACAGTGAAAACAATAATGGCCCAAGAATAGATCCCTGAGGCACACCCCAAAGCAGAGGAGCCACAGAGGATGAAGCGGATCCCAACTTAACACAAAAGGTCCTATTTGAAAGATAGGACTTAAACCACACAAGTGCCGAACCAAAAATTCCCACACAGTGCTGTAAGCGGGAGATCAGCAAATCGTGATCCACTGTGTCAAATGCAGCAGTCATGTCCAACAGGACCAGCACTGCATATTTACCACGGCCTGTCGCTATCAGACCGTGGTAAAAATGTGGTAAAAATCTATTTAAATATTAAGGTTTAAAGTCCCACACCATAACAAAGGAAACGTGGAAATTGCTTCCGCTTGTCGCAGACCAAAGAGAAATTAATTTTATTGACTGAACAGGTATTCTCAGTGTGTGTTCTGTGTTTCCAGCAGTGTGAAACAGACTAATCAGCAGATTAGAATTATGTAGAACAACATTTCTAAATCACCAAATTAAAACACGGACAGTTCCCTAACAATGCGACGCACAGTTTGCATTTTGCAATTTTGATTTTACTAAGATATGGCTTAACAATGGCTTACATCATTTTCTTAGGGTTTATTAAAGTATTCTGAGTCTGAACAACTTGCACATATAAGATAGATTCCCCCAGCAGAGACTGCCGTGAATAAAAAACTCTGTGAAAACATGGCGCTTCCAGATGATTTTGAACATTACCTGCTCCCAACAGTTTTAGTTTGTATTCTTTCAGCTGCAGACTAAGTGCTGTTTATGGTTTGAGAGTAAAGCTTAAATACAAAAACAGAATTCAAAATTAGTACAAATTTGATATGAGGTCAGCGAGTACCGAGTCAGTGTCTTGCTATTGTTTATAAAACAATAAAGCTGTTGTAAAATTGTTTGCTGCTAACAGGAGAAAAAACATTAAGGAATAAAGTCGCATTTAAAAATCGATATTATTTAATATTTATTTATTATTTACTCCTACTGTTCGGGCAGAGAGGTTGGTGGGTCCTTTGGGAATGGTGACGCTATTTTCTGGAGAATTGATTATTCAGCAACTGGTTAAAAAGCCTGACCCAAGACACCCAAGTCATCTCTGGTAGAAAACATTTTTTTCTTTTAATATGTGACCATATTGTGCAGCTCCTGAAGAGCTACAAAGGCAAACACTGCCCAGCCCTAGTTTTGTGCTTACATTTGCTACTGCTTATCAGTGACAGCGGTTTGTTGGAAAAAGATGGCCTTCCATTTACTTTACAACCATCAATAAAACGTTCAGAATTTCTTTGGAATCTATGTCGTCAGAGATTTCATTGTTGCCCACCCCTACTGCTAGCTGCAAGCTAATGACACAGTGGATGCATTTTCCAAGAAGTTTAATTGTTTTGTTTGAGTTTTTTTTTTTTTTTTTATCAAATCATGGATCTATACATGATGTGCTGTTGAACTTATTTGGATACATCTGAATACATTAAATACTCTGACATGTTTTTAGAAGCAAATTCATAATCATAAGATTATAATTCTGGGCAATTTAGAGTTTATACTGACCAGTAGGTGCTGGCTAAACTGGGGCTATGTGCAGTGCTGTGGTGCTGTTTACAGTAATGGGTGCTGGACTGGTGCAGGGCAGACTGTGCTAGGTTAGCTCCCGAGTAAAAACACAGATATCATCAGAGAGAAACACGTAATTGAACTGTTAGTTCCTGAGAGTGTTGAAAGTATGGCCTCCTGGTGAAAATCTTGTAAAACCTTACTTGTGTGCATAGTCAGGTGATTTAAAAAAAATCTGATTTAACTTAATATTATGTACTTGAATCGTTTTTTTTTTTAAATTGAAATTAATTGAAATAACACTCAAAAAATGGAGTGCTCATTTGCATTTCAATGCAGCTGCTGTATAATAGGGTTTGGTTCTCAAAGGAGATATCACTTTGGATTTGAGCTGATCAACACTTGCAAATTCCGCATTTATACTGGCTAGAGGCTGGAAGCAGACAAGGCTCCTGTAACGTGGGCCTTTATATTGTAGAATACAGTTGGTTAAATTCACAAAGGGAAAAAACTAAACAAAAAAATCCAAACCTGCAATAGGACAGGTCAGCTGATCCCAGGCTGTACACAAAGAAAGCCTTCTGAAGCTCAGAGTAGACATTATTATGTAAGATATTTGTAGTTTTCCCCTAACCTGCCAAATCTCACTGCAACCCCCGAGCATATGTCTTTTTTTAAACTTCAAATCTACTTCTAAAATGTTCAGAAATGTGTCTAATCTGTTACCAGGAACATCTGAAGTTTGTGAATACAGGCTGAAATGTTGGCATCAACAGACACCATGAAAACCAGTTAAGCTGGAACACTGGGCAGCGAGAAAGAAACTTACACAACAATGTCAACATTCACAACAGGCTAGCTGCTAAGCTCGCTAAAACACAGACAAACCTGGACTTTCCGACGCCACTTTCACCAATTATCAACAGCTTCAGAGTCGTCAACACATCGTCGTCCATATTTGTCTTGGAGTTAGTTTACCTTTGACTCTGAATTAACTAAAAACGATTTTACAGATATTTTTTTTACTGTGTTTTAGGATAGCAGGCGGCTATCAGTTCCGATGATAGCCTACTGCTCACGCAACTTCCGGCCAAAGTGCGACGCGCGACGTCACCGGTGTTCGCGAGATTTGAAAATGAAACACAAAAAAATATTATTATTATGTTGATACTAAATTATTTAGTTTTTAAGTATGAAGATTCTCTAACAATTATTTAAAGTGGCAAAGAACTTGTATAAAATATATTAGCTCTCCTGATAAAGGTTCTAATTTCCTTGTATTATGCTATGAAAATGTTGCAGCAGTTTATTGAAATATGCAAGCATACATGGAAATACAGAATATATATATATATATATATATATATATATATATATATATATATATATATATATATATATATATATGGAGGAATTGGGGATAATTGATGTTTGGAGAGAGTTACATCCTAAAAGCAGGGACTATACCCACTACTCCTGCCCCCATAGGACCTATACTCTAGAATAGACTATTTCTTTATGTTCAGTAATGATTGTACTAGAGTAAAGGGATGTCAAATTAAAACGATAGATCTTTCAGATCATAGCTCTATTTCACTGTCTTTGAGTTTAGAGAAGAAAGCAAGGAAGGTGCTGTGGAAACTGAATTCAACCATATTAAACGATCCCATACTAAAACAAAAGTTAAGAGAAGAAATAAAGGATTTTCTTGAATTAAATGATACCGGGGAAGTGTCGCAAATCATATTATGGGATTCCTTAAAGGCAGTAATGAGAGGAAAAATAATTTCAATGACCTCCCATCTGAAAAAGATAAAGCTTCAAAAATTTGTCAACCTTCAGGCAAAGTTAAAACAACTACAACGGGAAGATGGATACAAAAGTAATTCTGAGAAAAAAAAAGAAATAAAAAAAATACAGGTCGAAATTGATGAAATTTATACACAAGAAACTCAAAAGAAAATTATTTTTTTTAAAGCAGAAATATTATGAGATAGGAAGCAAATCCTCTAAAGTCTTAGCCTATAAACTGCGTAAACAGAGATTGGAAAACACAATTTTTAAAATAAAAAATCCTCAAACAAGGATAATGGAAAATCAATTAGAGAAAATTCAAGAGAGCTTAGAGTCGTTCTATAAAGAACTGTATACCCAACCACAAACAACGGATGAAATAAAAATTGATAATTTTTTTGAACAAATTAAAACTACCAATTTTAACGAATCTCCAAAACGAAAGTTTACTCCAACCAATAACAACCAAAGAACTTCACCTGGCAATATCTAAATTAAAAGTAGGTAAGACCCCGGGTTCGGATGGGTACACTGCAGAGTGGTATAAAAACCTTGAAGAGGACTTGCTTCCTACTCTATTGAATACATTCAACTGGATCATGCAAAAGGGTAAATTACCCCCCTCATGGAAGGAAGCAGTTATTTCCACCATTCCCAAAGAGGGTAAAGATAGGACAGAATGTAGCAGTTATCGACCCATTAGTGTATTAAATTTGGATTATAAACTATTTACAGCAAAGATTAGAAAAAATCTTACCTGACATAATAGACCTGGATCAGTGCAGTTTCATTCAACAAAGGCAAACAATGGACAACATAAGGCGTTCCCTACATGTTATTGAACAAATAAACAGAGATGGGGTCCAGGCAATGTTGGTGGGACTGGACGCTGAGAAAGCCTTTGATTCAGTCAGATGGCTTTTTCTTTATAAGGTACTGAAGACTTTTGGTTTTCACAATAAATTTATTTTAATAATACAATCCCTTTACGATAAACCAAGGGCTCGCGTGAAAGTCAATGGAGATTTATCTGAATCATTTACTCTAGAAAGAGGGACCAGGCAGGGTTGTCCAGTCTCACCACTTTTATTTGCACTTTATATTGAGCCCCTTGGTCAGTTTATAAGAAACAATACCAAAATTAAAAGTATTGTAGTTGCTGGGGAAGAACAAAAAGTTGCAATGTTTGCAGATGATGTCTTGGTCTTTTTGAAGGAACCCGAAGAATCATTTGAGGAGTTGATGTCCTCTCTATCTGTTTTTGGGGAATTGTCAGGTTATAAATTAAACCTAAACAAAACACAGGTAATGACACTAAACTATACAGCATCTAACACTTTACGAGATAATTATAATATAAATTGGGAAGCTGAAACACTTAAATACTTGGGAATAATTCTAACTAAGAATATTTCTAATCTATCACAAGTAAATTATGGTCCCTTGTCACAGGCCATAAAATTTGATTTAGATAGGTGGAATTTGGTGCCTTTCTTAAATTTAAACTCAAGGATATCAGGAGTGAAAATGAATGTACTCCCAAGACTCCTCTATTTATTTAGAACTTTGCCTGTTGAAGTAAGTCACACACAGTTTGGTGAATGGGACAAATGGATTTCGCACTTTATTTGGCATGGGAAAAAACCAAGAATTAAATTTAGATCTTTACAGTTAAGCAAGGCAAAAGGGGGGGGGGGGGGGGCAACGCTTCCATGCTTACAATACTACTATTATGCATCTCAGGTCATCCCCCTGCTGCAATGGTGTAACCCGAGTTTGAAAGCTAAGTGGAAATCCATAGAATTCAATACAACCCCTAAATTCCAACTACAAGCCTCAATTGCGGATAAAAAAATTGGCAGACCGTTTAAAAAATAAAGGACCATGGATTAGCCACACTTTAAAAATATGGAATAAAGTGACTGAAATATGTGGTAGTGAACGAATATTAAAAGTATTTAGATGGTGTGCTTATGACACAGATTTTAAACCAAATGAAAGTGATAATAGATTTCAGTCTTGGATAGAGAGTGGACTAACAACATTCCATTCCTTCACACATAAAGGGACACTACAGAGTTTCCAGTCATTACAAATAAGAAACGGCTTAAGACAAGTAGATTTCTTCAGGTTTCTTCAAATGAGGGATTACTTTAATAAACACTGCAATATCTCAAACCTGAATATGGTCGAGTCAGAAATTTTTAAGATAGTTAAATTAGCATATGATAGTTCCCTGAGAAAGGCAATCTCCAAACTATATGATGTGCTCCTTCAAGCAAGGAAGGATACTACTCAAAATGTTAAGATTAAATGGGAATTGGAATCGGGGATGGGTATAACAAACGAGAACTGGGAGAGGATTTGTAATTTTCATTGGTACTCAACAAGTTCTCTATCTTGGAGAGACCACTGTTGGAAGAACATTATTAGATTTTTTAAAACTCCTCATCAGACTAAATATAAAAATGGGACAGCAGAATGCTGGAGAAGATGTGGATCAGAAGAGGCACATCATTATCATATCTTTTGGGACTGCCCTAACTTAAAAAACTACTGGCTGGGAATCCATAAGACTTTGTGTGAGGTTTTTAAGATAAAATTTGACATCAATTTTGTAAATTTGTACCTGGGCTTGGTTGCTGACTCGGTCCGGGGAGGGGACACAAAACTCTTACAAGCGTTATTAGCGGCCAGCAAAAAATCAATAACCAGAAAGTGGTTAAATCCAACTCCGCCAACACTTGAGGATTGGTTTAATGTGGTTTTCGAAATATTTAAAATGGAAAAATTGACATTCCTTCTAAAAATTCGGAAAGACAAATTTTACAAAATATGGAATAAATGGATTAGTTTTGTGTCCCCCATCCGCCCTGAATTTAGGTAAGACCAGCCCTGAATTGGTGTATTTTGGTGTATCTCCCATGTATCGTACAATGTTAGGTTGACCCTCAACTTCATAATATGTACCTAATGTAGTTTTTGTAAATAAGTTAAACATGCTGCATTATGTAACACATTGTCAAGCCAATGAGTTAATTTTATTTTTTTTCCTTTCCTTTTTTTTTCTCGACTAAACAATGTCAATGCACTTTATTGTAATAAGTCCCTTTTTTTTCTTTCAATAAAAATATAATTAAAAAAAAAAAAGGAAATACAGAATATAAAGAAAAATCAGAGTCTGTACGTTTCCAATAACCTTGATCTTTATTATTCAACACAGCCTGAACTCTGTGAAGCAGCTCTCTTGTCATTTCTTTAAGTAGTCGAATAGTTCCCCAGGCTTCTTGGAGGACATTCAAAGCTCTTCTTTGGATATTGGCTGCCTTTTCTTCTGCTCTCTGTCAAACTTATTCCACACCGTTTCATTAGCAGTGTGGGATGCATCTCTCAAGTCCTATCTGGTGTCTTTGCATGAGTTTTCAAAATAATATTTAATGTCTGTCATAATTGTGCTATCTTCATTTTGTGGATGTTCCCATGGCTTTTGTGACAGGCAGCTTATAACAAAGTGCCTAGACAAACAATTTAAAATTGCTTACTTAAGTTAGTTTTATGCTTTTTTATGACCTTTAAAGGTTTAAAGGTTTATGATCCATAGACCAGTGTTATCTCGTTTAACAAACAATAAACAATTTGAAAGACCTTCAGAAATCCCGGTGAACTATTGCTCAAGAGCACTTTAAAACTCCTTTGAATTAAAATATAAAGAAATGAGGGGTTCTCAAGATTTTTTGCAGGGGTGGTGCAGAGAAGAAGCAATAATCTAGTTTTTCTAGAGTGAGTTTCACCTACGTTACTTCATTTAATTGGTGTTTGGTCAGAAATAATAAGAAAATGCAAATATATGTTTACACTATGCAAGTTATTCATGACTTACATAAATGAGCATCCCCTAAAACCAACTAAATGCTACCAGGATTTGAAAAGCTGATCAAGGCAAATGCATTTAGTGTCAAATACAAGTGAGTTAAACATAAAGATTGGAAACTAATTTCTGTTACAAGCTATTAATAAAAGCTTTTAATAATGCATCTTTGTTCCTGTTTGTTGGGATTTCTCCCGATCTTAACAGTTAAATGTTTGATTTTGTTAGTTCTAGTATTTACACACATGTTCTTGCTCTGCTATGGGCCAGCTTACCCTTCAGGCTGAACTGAAATTAGTGCATGGAACCACAACCACAGGAAATGACTGCCTTCAGGTGGGGTTACCTTTCAAGTGCCTAAATAAAGAGTCACATAATGGAGCACAACATGTCTTTGTTTTGTGCATCAGCTTCCTTCCATCAATCCTAAAAGGCCCTCCTTTGTGTAACCTTTACGTTACCCGAACCATGACATGGTATCGCCCGAGGGTTGTGGGGGAATAATAACGGGTTGCGTTTGCCGCAGTTAACGCTGTGATGCTTGAACTGTGAAATAGTCAGAAAATTCGTCTTTAAAAAGAAAAAAGAAAAAACTAGGGTGTTTCTTGAACCTGGCCAATGAAAAATGAAAATGAAAAAGGTGTTAAATATAAATTTACATATATGAATTTGGATTTGTATCATATTTGCTTTTGTGCAAATTATTTAGGCGTTTTGAGGGGAGAGAAATCACACTGTTTTAAGCTGTGCTGGTAAACTAAAAGTAGTCTGAAAAACTCATGCATCGAGTATGATGCATTTGCATTGCTGGGTTAATTATATGAGGTGTGTCATCTGACTGATAAGATTACAAGAGAAAGAGCGTCTTTTTCCCATCCGTTTATATCCTCATTGTCCATAACCTGTCATTGGCACTGATAACCACACTGAACTTTGTACTAACATACTGGAAACCGTCAAGTACTCAGTGAGGTCATTGTGATCTACATATTATTACCAACATATTTAGCTTATGTGTGGTTTTGAGCACTTAAAAAGAAATGCTGTAAGCATGTATTTAGAAATATTGGATTCAGAAAGTTACAAATGGATTGTAATAGTGTCATGAAATTGAAATAAAAAATGATGCCAAGATGGTTATAGTATAACCAAAAGGAGGAGGCAGCAGTTCCCCACTCTATATAAATGAGTGCTCAGGAGGTGTGGTGGTGTTGAGCGCTCAGGAGAGCTCATCTGTTTTTTTGGTCTGCTGTTAGTGCATCTTCTTTTTAATCACACTCTGGGAAATCTTTTTAGTTGAAATTTGCTCTTCTCCGTTTATTTTTATTTTTTTGAAGTGTTTTGCTTTTTTTACAGATTCCAAAGATGATTTTTTTTGTGATACAACAGGATTAAGCAACAAGAAACTCTAGCAAAGAGTGAGATAGAACCAATGAACCGTATGAAAGCGACTCTTCCTGAACAAGCTCACTGAGTGAGCCTTTCCTCAAACCACATCTGCTGAAAAGAAACTGCAACAAAGAACATGGGCTCCATGTTCTTTGTTGCAGTTTCTTTTGGAATGTGCGGCACAGTAAATGCTTCTGACAGCAGCCTGTGACAATAGTTTGAACATTTCTGAAAACAAAGGAGCAACCAATTTATATCCACAAAACATATTTTTGAGCTTCTATCATCCTGTCAAAGGAGCCAGGTTTTGCAGCTATGGCCAGATGTCGCATGGATTGCATAGAAAAGCCCCTTCAGAGCTTCTTTAAGAAGATGGGTAAATCTGTTGGATCCAATCCCTGGTGGTTCCTCATTGCCCCCCTTATTGTCTCTGCAGCTCTGGGAAGCGGGTTTTATTTTACTCAGGACAGAATCTCCAACAATATTGAAGAGGAGTTTACACCTTTTAATGGACCGGCCAAGACAGAGAGGAAGTACTTCAGTGAAATGTTTCCAGAAGATGATTCCATGTTTTCAAGTTTGCGGCAGACCACAGATGGAAACTATGCCACTCTCATAGCTACAAGCGAGACTAATATTCTGACTGTTAAAATGCTTGAAGAAATCCTCATGTTGGACTCTAAAATCAAGAACATGTTGGTAGAATTTGACAAGGAATCATTTAAATATGAGGGCATCTGTGCTAAGGTGATGAAAAACTGCATTTCAAACATCATTCTAGATATCATTCAATACAATGCCGAAAATATAAAAGCTGTCACACTGACATTCCCGTGGTATCACAATGGTAACACAAATTTGCCGTTGTATACAAGTCTGGGGGGTGTGACTCAAGGAAACACTTCAGTTGTTGAAAGCGCTAAAGCTATACAACTCTATTACTATTTAAAAGAGGGCAACAAAACAAAAAATGACCTTTGGTTGGAAAGCTTCATTAGTTTGGTGTCAAATAGCTCCTCACCTTCCCTCCAGGTAAGAACTCACATTTTGTGTTTAAGTTATTATCCTCCCACTTGGTGAGATTGTTCCTGCTCATTCTTTTTCCAATCTTCTAGGTATCATACTCCACCTCAATGTCAATGCAGTGGGAATTTGAGAAATCTCCAGATTCTGTCATCTCTTTATTTTCCATCACCTACTCTATTGCCATCACATTTTCCATCATAACTTGCTGGAGGTCAGAAAAACATAACAGCCAAGCCTGTCATTGAATGTATATTTGACAAATTACTTTAAAGATAAAATAAAATATGAGTTTGTTTTTTCAGGTTGGATAATGTGAGGACGAAGGTGTGGGTGGGGTTCTGCGGCGTTCTCTCTACAAGTCTAGCGGTCGTGAGTGGTTTTGGTTTGCTCTTGTTGGTGGGCCAGCCTTTTGTAATGACAGCTGCCTCCTGTCCCTTCATGATTCTAGGTGAGGCTCTGTTAAACATTCAGGTCAAAGTGTTCAGTTAAGGCAGCAGTTTGTAGAAAATGTTATGCCAGAAAAAGCTTTAGCAAGATTTTCACAGCAGCGATTGTCAACAAGACCTGCATTCTTAAAATAACACTTACAGTTGATTGATTTCAATGTTTTCTAAGAAACTACCATTACAGCTGATGGTAACCCTGTCATTAGTGCTCTCTATCTCCCCTAACCCTAGCCTTGTAGACACTCACACAAACACACACCAATACTCTAAGCCTGAAGTCTTATTTTGTATTTTAAAAATATTCCCCACTCTGACTTTTATCACTAAAGGTATTGGGATCGATGATATGTTCATCATGATCTCCTGCTGGCAACAGACTCGTGTTCTGGACAGCGTGCCAAAACGGCTGGGTGAGACCTACAAAGATGCTGCCATCTCCATTACCATTACCACCCTCACCGATGTGCTGGCTCTCTTCCTGGGCTGCATCACACCCTTTGGCTCAGTCCAGTCCTTCTGCCTCTATGCTGGAATTTGTCTTTGCTTCTGTTACTTCTACAGCCTGACTTTCCTGGGTGCATGCATGGCTTTAAATGGGCAGAGAGAAGCAGAGAACAAGCACTGGATCACCTGCATCGAAGTCCCAAGTGATGCACCAGGGAAATCAAAAGCCTTCTGGTTGTGCTGTACTGGGGGTTGGTACAACAAAGATACTGAAAAAGAGGAAACAGAGCCCATAAGTTCTTTTTTTGAGAAGTTCTACGGTCCATTTCTGACCCACAAAGTGACAAAAGTCTTTGTGTTTGTCCTTTATGCAGGTTATTTAGCTGCTAGTATCTATGGCTGTGTAATCTTAAAAGAAGGACTTGATACTAAGAACCTGGCTTTGGATGATTCTTACATTATCAATTACTACAACCATGAAGAGGAGCACTTCAATGAATATAGCTTCAGTGCAATGGTGGCAATAGAGCAGCAATTCCCCTACTGGGACAAAGACCAACGGAAGCAATTAAATTCTTGTATTTCAAGTTTTGAATCACTGAAATTTGTCAATAACACAATGGCTTGGTTCATTTTCTTTGAAAACTATGCAGAAGCCAATAATAAGCCCATAAGCTCCCAGGAGGATTTCCTAAACAACCTGAAACCTTTCTTAAATTTTGACCCATTCTTAGCACAAGACATCCAATGGACTTCAGACGATAAGATTCAGGCATCTCGCTTTTTCCTTCAGACAAAAAACAACGTACCGATGGCAGATATGATGGTGGAGCTCAGGAAAACTGCAGAGGAATGTTCAGTGGAGCTCCTGGTGTACCACCCTTCTTTCATCTACTTTGACCAGTACACTGTCATTTTAAATAACACCATCCAAACCATGCTCACCGCTGTGATCGTAATGCTTGCAATCTCTCTCGTACTCATACCCGATCCTCTCTGCTCACTTTGTGTAGTGTTTGCAATTGTTTCAGTCATCACCGGCGTGACGGGATTCATGTCCCTCTGGGGCGTCAATCTGGATTCCATCTCCATGATCAATCTGGTCATGTGCATCGGTTTCTCGGTAGATTTCTCGGCGCACATTTGCTACTCTTTTGTTTCGAGTCCCAAAAGTGACGCCAATGAGAAAGCTATTGAGGCTTTGGCGATTTTGGGTTACCCAGTACTGCAGGGAGCACTGTCCACTATCTTAGGTGTGGTGGTGTTGAGCGTGTCTGGGAGTTACATATTCCGGACATTTTTCAAAATCGTGTTTCTTGTCATTGTGTTTGGACTGTTCCACGGCTTGACATTTATTCCAGTGGTTCTCACGTTGTTTGGGGCCTGTAGCAAGTCACGTTGAGCTGATGCCCAGTGCATCCGTCTGCAGATTTGACAACATTTCAATTACACTCACGCTAAAACTGTGGATGCCATGCCTTTAACTTGAGATATATATATATATCTCTATCTATAGATAGAGATATATATATATCTCTATCTATAGATAGATATATATATATATCTCTATCTATAGATATATATATATATATATCTCTATCTATAGATAGATATAGAGATATATCTCTATATCTCTATATATATATAGATATATATCTCTATATCTCTATATATATATATATATAGAGATAGAGATATATATATATATATATAGAGATATATATATATATATATAGAGATATATATATATATATATATAGAGATATATATAGAGATATATATATATATAGAGAGAGAGATATATATATATATATATAGAGATATATATATATATATATATAGAGATATATATATATATATATATAGAGATATATATATATAGAGATATATATATATATATAGATATAGAGATATATATATATAGATATAGAGATATATATATATAGATATAGAGATATATATATATATATAGAGATATATATATATATATATATATATATAGAGATATATATATATATATATATAGAGATATATAGAGATATATATATAGAGATATAGAGATATATAGAGATATATAGAGATATACATATATATAGAGATATAGAGATATATAGAGATATATATATATATAGAGATTATATATATATATATATAGAGATATATATATAGAGATATATATAGAGATATATATATAGAGATATATATATCTCTATATATATCTCTATATATATATCTCTATCTATATATATATATATATATAGAGATATATATCTCTATATATATATATATATATATCTCTATATATATATATATCTCTATATATATATATATATATATCTCTATATCTCTCTCTATATATCTCTCTCTCTATATATATATATATATATCTCTATATATATATATATATCTCTATCTCTATATATATATATCTCTCTATATATATCTCTATATATATCTCTATATATCTCTATATATATCTCTATATATCTCTATATATATCTCTATCTCTATATATCTCTATATATATATATATATCTCTCTATATATCTCTATATATATATATATCTCTATCTATATATATCTATATATATATCTCTCTCTATCTATATATATCTATATATATATCTCTCTCTATCTATATATATCTATATATATATCTCTATCTATATATATATATATCTCTATCTATATATATATATATATATATATATATATCTCTATCTATATATATATATATATATATATCTCTATCTATTGTTCATCTCTAATATTTTAGGCTCTTTAGCTAACAATACAAAACACCTTGAGGCAACTGAGGTCATGACCTGGTGCAACATAAATAATAAACAGATTTGAATTGAACTGAATAAAGATTTAATAATTGCTGAGATTTTGGGGGGTGTTTAGTTGTGTCACTTATTACAAGGATGTATATGTAGTGTTGTTTTATGTGCATTTTAAAATAAATAAAGTCACCTGTACACACTTAAGTCTTTATTTGGGTTCCTTTTCCTTTACACTGAGGAGAGATGTACAGCAGAGAGCCATTCAGTGTACACAGCATAAAAGCTTCACTATACATCTATATACAATGTTCCCCTTACACCCCTTATATATACACAGATAAGTTACTCACTAAAAGGCGAACAAACAGAATATACTGTGGCAAACTGGAAAAAAAAATAAAAATCAAACATCAAGATGCACAACATGCTGAAATCAGCGTTCTAAATATGGATTACATACACATTTGGAGAAAGACATTCACTGCTTTGACGTAGATTTGTACAGACAATCTGTGCTGGTAAGTGTTTGATTTGGAGTCATCTTACAATTAAATGAAATTCATTTTCCCCTCACATCTTCTTTCACACCTGGAGAAAAGTACCACAAAACATTTAGCATTGTTTGTCCACTGTGCAGTGGAGATTTGTTTACTAAGCAGTCCAGTATGCAGGACCAGACACGGGCTAGAAGCCTTTCGACAGTTAAGCGATGAGAACGGGGACTGAAGCACAATACTGACAGCTGGCCTTTTAGCTTCTCAGAATAACTGCAGAGTCTTTATTTCACAATTTGCATGTACAAGAAAAACTACTATGTCACTGATGAGGCTTCCAAAAGCCAATCTCAAACTTTTTAATTAAATTATGGCATTATTTTTATTTCAGAACTAAAAGCCTTCCGATCCCAAAGCTGTATTGCTACGCCAAACACAGCCACTTTACGTCACGTGCTTTTCTGAAGCTGAGGGGCAGTTTTTCTTCCATTTGTACGCTTGAAAGGAAAGGGCACAAAGAGTGCACACGAACATTTTAAATATCCACGCTTAGCCAAGGTGCTGAGCCATTGTAGTTCAACTTTATCCTACTTCGGAAGAAAAAAAATTATATAGTAACCTTCAAAAGAAAGCAGCAGGGGAGTAAGATACACTGGAAACACACCTCACAAATATCAGATATGAACACAAACACATGAAGAGAACTGAAACATGAGTAGAGATTCACATATATTCTGGACGCTGTATCAACAATGACCTCTTTGGGTTGATAATATATGTGGCGTATCCAATTGACCAGAAGTGAATCTGTCTGGCTAAAGATTAATATGGTGATACAGCTGAGTTATGAAGAACCCTAAAAGAAATTCAGATGCTGTTATGTTAGCAGTATATATTTACATTCATGTTTTGTTTCCTCCCACCAAGCAATATAATGACCTGAGCAAAATTTTTAATATTAAACATTTAGTCATTCAACCTTTAATCCCATACAGTGAGCCAGTACTGCTGCTTACATGTGAACACGGGGCACTCATGTTTATGCTTTAAATAACAGCACTACTTATCTGGGGATAGTGATGGGATTCTGTGAAGGTGAGACAGCATGAAGGGATGGGATTTTCCCCACAGGAACACTTGTAAAGTGACATTATAAATGCAGGCCTCTGAGTCCATCCTTCCTTTTTCTATCAGTTGACCTCTTAAAATCTACCTCCTCCTCTGCCTGTGCCCAGAGATATTTGGGTCCTCTCAGGGTTCATCTGGTCTCCAGGGTTTTGCCCTCCAGGACCAGCTGAATCTCTTTGGCATCTAGTGTCTCGTACATGAGCAGAGCATCTGCCAGGTTCTTGTGCTCTTTAGCATGAGACTTCAGCAGGGCTTTGGCACGCTCATATGACTCCTGGAGAGAGCAAGAGAAAAGATGTCAGAGAACATAAACAAAATGTAATTTTCTTTTTAAAGAACAGGAGCTGAGTTAGTTTTTAACATTATATAACAGATCACACAGACCTTGAGTAACACTCTGATTTCTTGCTCCACAGCTGCTTGTGTCTCTGGGCTTTGTGCTGCCAGATCAGTGTAGGTCATTATACCCAGCTAAGAGACACACAGGCAAAGGGGATGCTTGAAAAAAAATGAATGTAAGGACATAAAGTCTTTCACTTTGTGCTGCTTTTAAGCAAATATACCTTTTCACACATTCCATATCTGGTTACCATCATCTTAGCAATCCTGGTGGCACTATCAAAGTCGCTTGATGCTCCTGAAGAACAAGAAATGACTCATTCAATCCTACATCATAAACCATTAATTCCACCTTATCCTGCAACTTCCTTCACCTAAGAATCAGTGTGTTTGTACAATCTACCCTCCCAGTTCACTCACTCTCTGGTCACTTCAAGGACATTTTCTTACCAGTTGTGATGTAATCATGGCCAAATATGATTTCCTCAGCTACACGGCCGCCCATGCTGACATCCATCTGGGCCAGAAGTTGAGAGCGAGTCTCGCTCCACCTGTCATTCTCTGGAAGCATGGAGACCTTCAAAGAAGCATTGAAGGTGAAGTTGAGGATGTAGAAGATAAAGTTTTAACCAGGCATTCAAGTTTAAAGTTATGTAGTGAGAGTATGAACCAGCTCCAGCTTTCCTTACATGTCCCAGACTGGGGCCTCTGGGCATGATGGTAGCCTTGTTGATTGGCATCGCATCTTTGGTATAGAAAGCTACAATTGCATGGCCTGATTCGTGGTACGCCGTGATGCGCTTGTTCTTATCATCTATCTCTGCACTCCTTCTCTCTGGGCCTTGAGGAAAAACAAAGAAAAGACCACTGTTCACAGTGCTTGTTCAAAGGGGATCATCTGACTTTCGCGGTGACTTTCGCGGTGTTGTACATCTTTACACCAAACTATCACTCACCCATGAGGATTTTGTCTTTAGCAAACTCCAGCTCCTTCATAGTGACCATGTCTTTGCCATCAACCGCTGCCTTTAGGGCTGCCTGGTTCACCAGATTTTCAAGGTCAGCACCAGAGAAGCCCACGGTGCCTCGGGCAATAATATTGGCCTCGATAGCTGCAGAAATAACAAACAACATCCATGTGGTTATGAAAGGGCATTATAATGAACCTATTCCTCATTAGCAGATTCTAATTTCTCACTTGGATCCACTTTGATCTTCTTTAGGTACCAGTTGAGAATTTCTGTGCGTCCTTTCACATCTGGTTTGGGCACAGTCACTTGCATGTCAAAACGCCCTGGGCGAATCAGGGCACTGCAAGGGTAAAAAGAGATGATAAAGTGCAAGCATATAACTTGAAACACAGCCCGGAGGGTTTAGCTCTTTTTTGTTTGTATTGCCAATTACAACTGATAGAATGAAGACTGTAAACTTTGACATTTCTAAAATGTGAGCAGTGATATTTTCGCTGGGAATAAGAGGCAAAACATACTTATCTAAAGCCTCCGGGAAGTTGGTTGCCCCGATGATGATCACCCCTTCATTTGGTTTAAACCTACAAATTAAGATTTCAAAAATTTAAATGACTCTCATTTAAACCTCAAAAAATATACAGTACCATCATTATGCCACCCAAACCAATCACAAAATCTATCATTCTGTTTGTAATAACACACAACATTTAGCTTTTTGAGAAATCATTTTAGCCGACTTGCTTCCTGAACATTCATAAATGTGAGTTTTGATTTTACAGATTACCCATCCATCTCAGCAAGAAGCTGGTTGATCGTCTGTCTGGAGTAAGGGTGCATAGGAGATTCTATCCTTTTCCCACCCACGCTGTCCAGTTCATCGATGAAAATCACACAGGGAGCGTTGGCTTTGGCCTCCCCTTAAGAAAAGCAGTCACCCAAAAACAAACATATCAAGCAATCAACTTTAAACTCTAAATTAACTAATACAAAAAAAAAAAGGATGCTAATAACTTTTTTTTTTTTTTTTTTTAATAAACGCACTGAAGAGATTCCTGATGCGACTCGCTCCCACTCCAACGAACATTTCGTCAAACTCTGAGCCGGAGGCATAATAAAACGGTACGTCTGCCTCTCCTGCCACTGCTCTGGCCAGCAGGGTCTTTCCAGTCCCTGGAGGGCCCACAAGTAAAACTCCTAAATTAAAGAGAGAGGAGAAAATGAGTTTTGAAAGAGTAATGCCAGAGGTCACTGTGAATGTGCCACTGTGAAAAATAACCCACCTTTAGGCAGCTTTCCTCCCAAAGCTGTGAACTTTTGTGGGTTTTTAAGGAACTCCACCACTTCCTGCAGCTCATTCTTAGCTTCTTCGACCCCTTTCACATGCTCAAATGTCACATTTTTCATCTGCACAGGGTCCACGGCTGAGTCCAGGCCTGATGTGGTTCGGAACCGCACTGTCCAAAATGATTAGATTAAAGTTCGAAATCATGCGGCATGTCATGGTTAATCAACTCACACAGACAAACACATTACATGTTAGCCACATCACACAGCAGCACCACTGCAAATGGTTTAGTTGGAACAAGCTTGCTTAGCTTGCAAGTGTTTAGCTCTACTGTTAATATTTTAACTGATTATTAAAATATTAGTACTTTGGAGGCAAATTATTTTGAAACTAAGATTCAGTGTTTGGAGGGAAAGGGGGCCTTTACCCGATATGAAAGGTGTCTTCGAGATGCCATACAGCCCAACGAGAAGCAGCACCAGCAGGATTAGACGAGTCCTCCTAAGTGAGTCTGACGGTCAAACAAGAACATCAGCACAGTTTAATTCTGTATAATGATACCGAGTCTAGGTGTGTTTGTACTGAAACTTGCCTTGAGTTCGCTGTGTCAGGGCTTGAGCTTTCAGGAAACCCTCAGCGAAGCCCCTCTTGAACGCATCCTGCTGTCCATCAGGTATGTTCTTGTTCTTCACCATGCTGTCTAGACTTTCAACTTCTATCCCCTTGTCACGTGTGAGAAACCCCTGCAGTCCAAAGCAAGTCTGGTCAGTACTGCAATCTAAAAGCCTGCATCACTGTTACTCTTGCAAGAACCACCAGAGCCACAGGTTTTACAACTACAGGGACAAGATCAGCAAACCTCTTTCTAATATATATATAAAAAAATATTTCTTTGGTCATCAAGTTAAATTACAAGTCTGCAGGTGTCACAGACTAAACAGATATAAGCTGTCACACATTCCTCAAGTTTTGTGACTGTAAAAGGCAGGCTGTTTTTCATACTCGCTGTGCATTTTATCATGCACATTGATGACAGAAAGTATTAAAAATGTTATACACGTCCATAACATAAGGATTTGGCAATACATGCCAACCTTGTGAATAAACATGTACCTTCATAAAAGATGGCGTGAACCCTTCAGAGTCGGCAGGCCGTTCGAAAGCTGACTGCAGTCGTCTTGTTTTGCTCCTTAAAGTTTTAAAACCTCTGGTCTGAACCAACGCTGAAATAAATCATGCAGACATAAACATAGTAAAGTCATCAGCAACTTTATCAAAAACAGAGTCCAGTAAAATAGCTCTTATCAGTTATGTCAATGGGATGAACAAAATACAGGAAATACTTATAGATCTGAGCTCAGCCATAAACATCACTTAGAATTAACGCCTTTATAACAATTTCAAATAAACGTTTAAAAAGTTCCAGCAGGAGAGCTTGTATAGACGTTTCACAAGTGTATCTAATAAATTGGTCAGTGAGTGTAAATGTATATGTTGTTACAGCTAGAAGTACAACGCAAATGTAAGATATGCTTGCAATGACCCTGTCAGTAATGTCAGCCTGTCTTGCTTTCACATAAACATACAAACCAACTCAGATCATTTATTTGTTGTAACTCAATATGAAGTTAGAGTCTTTCATAAAATTATTGAACTACTTTGTAATCCATGGTTACCTGGCCGGTACTGGAGATCTGTACAGACAGACTGAAGTGGTGAAGGGTGCAGCCTTGAAAACACCGGTGTCGGCACGCGACTCCATGAGAAGCCTGGGGAGAGAGAACAAAGTATAAGTGTCGTTTAAATCATGAGGTAACTGCAGGGCAAACTGGCAGCAGATGCCTTACTGTCTCATTAAGGCCTCAGTCACACAAGCTTAGAGACCAGCTGGCAGTCATTTGGCAACTACTGGTCATAAGAGAAAAGTGTGCATTCATCAAAATGTTGCAAGTGGTTGCTGGCAGTCACCAGGCTTAGAGACCAGTCAGTGAGAAACCTGTAACCACAGAGGCTCACTTCCTTTAAGCAAGGGGGAAAAAATGCATTCCATGTTTGGCTGGCAAGTGGTTGCTGGAGATTGATGGGCGGGAAATTGGTTGCAAAGACATATATGGTGCTGCACGAAAAAGGTTCTTTTGACTGCTTCGGTCACTAACAGGCTGCACAGTTGCTCAAAGTTTGCCTGGAAGATGAACTAAAAGTGATGGCACCAATCTGCTAGAAACCCAAGCATGAAGGTTTCTGATGCAACCGATTTCACCAGGGGAAAGTACATTTTTCCCTCGCAACCTGAAATTGCAATAGGGTTGCTAACTGGTTTGTCGGCCTGTGTGACAATCATTTAGTAGCTACACTAATCAATCTGATGTGAGATAGAGATATATTGAGATACATCTTCCTCACCATGCTTATTGTGGAAAAAGGAATGTGTGGAGAGATGCGAGGTCCTCCAGGCCGTCTGACCACCAAATGCAAGTGGTGCTTCCTGTGGGCTCAAGTGTGGCAACACACGAGTCACCAGCTCATCCAGCTGCTGCGTTCCCAGATCTGATAAACCCAGCTCCCGTAAATTCCACACAGACTGTAAACAAACAAAGTACATAGCTTTTTTTAATAACATTGAGCATGCAATGTTTTCGTTATTGCTCAGAACATTAAAGCAAGTGTCAGGATATGCACTTGTACAGCGAGTACCTCGGCACAGTGTAGTTCTGGGTCTGCAGCACGCTCCTTATGTTTTCTTGATTTGCAGGAGGCACTGCTGCTGCTCCCCACTGAGCTTTTCAGAGAGTGGAGGACGTTGATGAGGTGACTCAGGGGTACAGTCACCTGTGGTCATTGCAATCAGTTGGTGAATGACTAGCACGTTGTGAATATCAAAAGATACACTTACAAGCTGAAGGCTGCTCATATTGAGACTGGTGACGATGTAGACAGATTACGTTAACTAGCCGGTGTTGCAAAGTTGGATGGCATAAACAAACACAAACATAGCTACATATAGGCGATTGACAGATTAATTAATGACACATCGCTCAATGACGCAGTTTACTATTTGACACACAACTAAGGACACAGCGGAGACTGGGAAACTATCATTAACGCGCTAGCCAAAACTTCTCTCAACGACCCACGTTGCTTATTTTACTTTAACTACGGGAAAACAGCAGATAACTGGTGTGGCAACTTGTCCACCGATGTAAATGCACAGTTCAAAATAAACTACAACGAAAGACAGCAGGGGGAGTCATACAAACATGCTAAGGTTAAGCTAGCTTACTAGCACGTTCAAGTGAACCAAAAGAACAAGAGCGCTACTATTAGCTTGAGCTAACTTATCCTGCTTTCTTACCTGAGGCTGGACCGTCGTTGACAAGGAAAACATATTTAATTGTCACCTGTGCAAGACCCCAGTTAAGCTATATGCAAGTTATATGACTGTCCCTGAGAGTTAAAGGTCCGTGTTTGCGGCAAGAAGTGACAGCGGAAAATAACCCGGATATGACCTCCGCCATGTTGTGACAAATTTTGTATCCCGGTCGAAATTTGACTCCCTTTTGTGGTCACGCTAAAGTACCTATTTATTTATTTTTAAAGAAATGTCCACATTGTTTTGCCCAATCTTGAGATGGAAATGAATCAAGCATAACTTTCAACCACTAAAACTGATTTATCTGTTCCGGAATGAAAGCATATAACTGTAAAAAAAAACAAAAGACATAATAGTAATACGCATAAAAGTAAACGCACTTTACGGGGTTTTTTCAGCTTTTGTAAAAAAGTAATTTTGAAAATTCGTGGATAATAACAATAACATATTTCAGCTTTTTTTTTTTTTTAAATAGCTTGCACATTCTGGTGGATTAACCGCTACAGAAAAATACAAAAATATTTTAGTAACTACTCACCCTGATAAATAGAAATAAGAAAACACTCTTGGAAAAAACTCACAGCCTCTCAAATAAGCATCAACATCATTAAAAATTTGATTGTTCTAAGAATGTCTTTATTACATTTGCAATGTGCTTCATATGCTCATATTTTACAACTGTAAGCATTATCCTTACGTAAACCAAACAGTATTCTTCATTGTCTACTTAAAACTGGCAAGAAACAAGAATGTTTATATAGATATGTGGACTGTCTGCACTCTTCTCAGTTGTTTTTTTGTTTTTTGGTTACTATAACAGTAAAGCTATAAAATAAATAGTCTGACACAAAAATAATAATGTTTCTCACATCAAGTGTGTTTTTGACTTTAAAAGAAACTCTCCTAAAATATGTATCTATTCAAGACAACACATATAAAAGACCAATGTCCTTGTAATTACATTACAGTACATGTAATGGAACACTCTAGTTTGAGGGGAAAAACTAATTAAAATATAAAATGTACAATAAATAACTGGGAATGAGAATCTCTAAAACTCTTTATCGCTTGAAGTCTACAGCTATTGCATGACAATGAACCGTGAATTAACTTCACAAGTTATGCAAAGGTTCTGGAAATCTCCTCGTCATATATAAGATCACCACCTCATGACAGACTAACTGGAGCAAAGAAACTGGGCCAGCACTGGTGATGCATAAATCAAACCCTTTTCTTAAATACCTCAAAAGTCTGCTTCAAGTTAAAACGCTACACTACATCGCCAAGTTTCCAACCATCCGTTCATCTAAAACAGCCTTTTAAATTTCTACCGATGCCTCATTGCACTCTGCATCTGATTTTAGCTCAAGAAAGCCACAAAACCCCCAAAAAGTGCATCGTTTTCATCCACAGTTCATCTTCTTTGATCGATGTTGATAGTTGCCAGTAGTAGTAATAGACAATTCACGGTATGTTGCTGTGAGGAGAAAAGCAGAAACTGAATTTTAGTTGTGTTTCATTGTGGTCATAAAACAAGAAGAGTCATCCCTCACAACAAACCCAAATTATCTCCAAGAGACTTTTTCTCACCTTCTCTTTCGTTGTAAGTAAAGGTGGACAAGCCAGTGGGTGATAAGAGGCCAGAGTGCGGTGAACACGACTGTGAGTGGGGAGAAGTCACAAGGCCACCACGATGGTCTCAGGAACTTAAAAGAAAAATCAGAAATAAAAAAACAAGAGGGATAAAGGCACTCTGATTTCCCAGTGGAACTGAAAAAAGCCTCTAACTTCCACTTTGAAACAGTTCAGAGAGCACAAGGACTGCTAAAACACTGTTTTAATACAACATAGTGACATCAGCAGGTTTTTATGACAACACACTGATCTCTGACCTTTGACCTATGACCTTGAAATTGCGTATTTTATTATCTTTGCACAGAATTGGCTGAAATCTTTGATTTCTGTGGACTGTGAAAACTTGAGATATTATGATATATTCACATGTGTGAAACTTTCTGGCATCATTGTGAGGTCGTAGGGCACTGTATTGAAAAAAACAAAAAGTGCTGTACAGCTCTGTCCATTCACCTTCATATCATATATTACTCACTATGGTTTACTGAATTGTTTTATTCAACGTTAACTTTAACCACGGGCACTAACAACGAAGGCTAAGGTCAAATGTTTAGCAAACCGAGGTACTCATGTCCTCAAGGCCTCGTATATTGTTGTGAAGTTTGAAGATGATTTATTAAAACAATGCAGGTAATATAAAGTTTTTACTGATTTTCACATTTTGTGTGACTTTGAGCTTGACCTGATTTTCACCAAAATTAAATCAGCTCGAGCTGTTACTGCTATCGACTGTCACACAAAATTTGAACATGATATGCTGAAAACTATGGATGCTAGAGTGCTAACAAACAAACAGACAGGCAAACAAACCACTCTTCAGGGAGAGTATAATAACAGGTCATGCTTCATAGCTGAGAGCAAAAGAGCTTTTTAATGAGCACCTGTCTTGGTACAGTTACAGAGTCCCCCCGCCTTGGCAAAGATGATCTTGACTGAAAGAAAAGAAAACATGAAAATTAAAAAAAATGTTAAAGAAAACATCCTTAGAATCAGTGATTGTCTTGAAGGGAATGAAAATAAAATCAATTTAGAATTTGTCGATTTTAATTTAATTTTTTATGACTTAAAAAAGAGAAAAACTGTGACAAAAAGTTCCTTAATTGCACCTAAACAAGTGGCCACATGTCTGGTTGTTCACCTGTGACTTGGTCAGCTCCTCCAGAGCATGCAGCCTGTACAGCACATTGGCCATGTCACACTGCAGTCTCAGCAGAGCAGTGGCTATTTGCTCATTGATGCTTCCCCTGGTAACACTGCCAGGATGCAGTCTGCTCGGTGACACACAGCAGCAGGTGGCATTTACGCTCACACATGGCTCAGCGCTGCAGGTAGCCCTCGGTAACTGAGAACCTGGAAGGAGAACCAGAATACGTACAGACTTTATGGAATGGTAGGGAGGGTATCTCATTTATTTAAATGCTCAGGAGAATAAACGGGGGAATACATTGTGAGAGACTGCTAAATCGGGGATTCAGCATCATCTGCAGTAATCTCACCTCTCCCTGTTCTTGACAAGGAGCTGTTGTGTTTTCTTGGACTAATCCCTTCTTTAACATCTCCTGTGAGGACATGATCTTCTCCATCTATCAGGGTGGTGTTGCTCTCAAACCAGACATCCCTTTGCTTCATCGAGCCAGCTCCTGATCCCTGTGAGAGGCCTTTGGACGTGGACAGCCGCTTAGCAGGAAAATGAAGAGCATCATCACACTTTGTATGGACGAAATATGAATAGCTCATGCGATGGACTATTTTTATTTGGAAAGCATGTTTCGCACCACACCTCATCCGTGGCTAGGTGCTCCATGGAGTCACAGAACTCTTCATTATCTGAGTCAGTGGATCGGTGGTTCTTCTCAAGAATAGCATCGTTATGATCTAAGGCACAAAAAAAGAAAGAGAAGAGCATGTCCAGCATTGTAAATTGTGCCTAAAACCTACATTTTTAAATTACAGGCTAAAGAGAACTATACTGTACAATTTGACAGCAATTTACAGATGATGTCTTATCAGATATTTTGGTTTTCCATATCCAGCATGCAATCCAATACAGAATGTTAGCATTTCTATGTAATCTTACCAGTCAGATGTCCATTAACATGCATGTATGGGTTATACTGTACACTGGGCTCTAAGGTACATGCCAGCTCTTCCTCCTCCACATCGCTGTTGAGGGAGCTGTGCGTCCCGTTGGTGAAGGAGGACACACTGGGCTCCACACTGCTGCAGGAGCCTTTAGTGTCAGACAACCTCCACCTCTTGTCCTCCACCATTAACAGCCGTGGGTCAGGACTCCAGTCTGACATAACACAAAGACATGGACTATGGGAAAGAATTATGAAAATACTTTTTCTTTATCTGATAGAAATGCTGTGTATTATTTATACGTTTTTCCTTATTTTCTGTGATATGTAATAATAATGGATTGCATTTATATAGCGCTTTTCGGGACCCTCAAAGCGCTTTACAATTCCACTGGTGAATGGCCTGGCCGGTGGCCTGTATTTGTACAGCGCTTTACTAATCCCTAAGGACCCCAAAGTGTGAAGGCAAGCTACAGTTGTAGCCACAGCTGCCCTGGGGCAGACTGACAGAGGTGAGGCTGCCATATCGTGCCATCGGCCCCTCTGGCCATCACCAGTAGGCGGTAGGTGAAGTTACTTTCCCAAGGACACAACGACCGAGACTGTCCGAGCCGGGGCTCAAACCGGCAACCTTCCAATTACAAGACGAACTGCCAACTCTTGAGCCACGATCGGCCCACATATATACCTACTGTGACAATGGTGGGTAATCATATTAACACCAAAAATGTCTTAATATGATCAGTACAAACCTCCGCTCACTTCATGGTGTTTATGAGGGGCAGCCAATCAGAAAACGTTGACTTACAGTGAAGGGGATGGGAGATATAATGGTTTCAGACTGAGGGTTACACCGAGGCACGCAATAAATATTATGTAGATCTGTGAATCGTGCAAAGCTATTATAACCTAGTCGTCTTGAGTTTAAAACTAAAAATATGGAACTGGAAAAATCCCATCCACGTGTGTCTTGCATCCTTTAAATATTCAACATTTCATGATTTTTTTGTATTTTTCCTGGAAAGAAAAGGGGGAAAAAATTCCCAAAAAATCTCAGCTAATGGTCTTATCTAATACTTGGCAAAAAGGGTTTATGGGATCCCAAAGAGAAGACTTAATAGCTGCACTGATTTCCTGCTAAACTCATTAAAACAGGCAAACACATAAGGAAAGTTTGGAGAGAAGCAATTATTTGGCTGTATGTTGCCTCTACAACAACACAAACCAGCACCTCTGTCAGCCCATGACCCAAACTACACTGTACCTCTTTCCTCCTCCTTGTCTTCATGGTCCGCATTGTGTCCTTCATCCCCATTTTCCTCTTCCTCACTTCTCCTCCATTCACTACTTCCCTCATTTCTCTCCACGCCACTATTCTCCTCGCTACTGACACTCAAGTCTCGAGCACTGTTGTCGTTTTCGTTTTCGTGGAGGTTCTGAATATCATCCCACAGATCCCCATACCCTGAACAGTGAGGGAAATGCTGTTGATTAATTCAAAAATTGCATATAGATGCACAGCAAAAATCTGCACAACAGAAAAGCCACACAGGAAACTTGACATCACTTCACGGGGTCTGCACACTGTAACAACGCCACAATGCGAGCCAACAGACCAACACGCCTTACCACAGCACATACTAGACATGACAAAAAAGCACAAGAAAATCTGCTCTAATTTTTTATTTTTTTACAGCTCATACAGCTTAATGCAGAGACGATTTTCACTCAGCTGCAACAGCAATGAAAGCAACGTAACTAAACTAAAAAACTCTATCAAGTCTACAGCCATCGCAAACACCAAGGACTTGCCTTCCATTGTTGGCTTCTTAAAAGGTTTAACCAGCTCATCTAGGGATAAAAAAAACATGTAAGACATGCATTAAGAAAAAAAAAGATCACCATATCACCCCATCTGAGCAGCGCTGCTATCACCTGCAGGCTACTGTGTTTTCATTTCCTTTGACGTGCCTTCACATGTGGACTAAAAGCCACACGAAACCCCTCAAAACATTTACAGTCACTTAGCAACAGGGTCATTACAATGTTTAGCAGATAGATGAGTGTTTCAAAATCGATACTGGGAAAATGAGAGAGAGCACCATCACAAATTTTCGATATGACATTAACAGAAACTTGTTCGTTATTTGGCTTTCAGTACATATCACATTGAAGTTGGATGAAAATGTATTTAGATTTAATCTCTGTGAAAGCTCTTGTTTTAAAGAAAATCAAGTGTGTGTGTATGAGAAGCTGTAAACTAAATATATGCCTAATATATGCAAAACGTTGGTTTCTACAGGCCTCCAAATCTGCTGTCAGAGGCCGACAGCCAAACATTTTAGGGACTGCAAGCATCCATCACTTTATATGAACTTTAATTGATAGTCCACAGTCACGGAGCCGCCAAACCAGACACTTACCTTAAAGATGTGAAGGATCCAGCTCAACTAGTTTTCTAGATAACGAAATTTGACTGAATTTATTTATTTTGCAAAATTTGATGAATTGAGATGGAATGCCGTCATGTCATGACACCATACTGATCAGAAACACGACAACTTGAGAATACTCCATAGGCATGTTTCCAGGCTTGCTTTACCCGCATGTTGTGCAAAGGGCCTGGTGAAGGGTCTCCTGTCCACCTCATTTTCTTCAGCCTCCTCTCCCTCTACCTCTGTGTAGAAATTTCCCAGCATCTGTACCAGGTCAGACACATCTTCTGAAATTGGCACAGTCTCCAGAATCTGAAAACACACATACAAATTTGATAAATCAACAGAAAGGCTCTTTTGATTCGGGAGCATTATGGTACAAATGCATGCAAGTTGAGGCAAACAACAGTGCCAATAAGATACTTTACATTTTGCAAGAGAAGAGTTGTTTAACACATCCCTCGACTAAATGCCCGCGCTTTTCTGAGCACGCCAAGTCATTTATTCAAAGCATGATGCCACGAGTGTTTATTATTCTGCGTGCTGCTTCTATTCAGCCCCAGTTTTGCCTGAAAGGACTTACCAGCTGGATGTTCTCAATATAACTCTTCATGGCTTCCTCCTTTGTCATATTTCCTAAAGAGCTCCATGCATCCCTGAGAACACAAAGTCATAGTTCAAAATCAACTGAGGCTGTGAAGTTGAAGTATTTTCTGTGTTTGTGCAACAGTATACGGGGGAGAACTAAGTGCATTTGGCTCCATAGTAAAATAGCCATGCAGTGGCCATACGTGCCACAGGGGAGGGATCCCGATAGTAAAAACTAGTTGGGGTATTATGGGTCCATATTAGAAATGCATATACCATTTAGCTTTTCCATGGGTGTCCCAGAAGCCGGTTGGTCTGGAAATGTTGCACGGCCCCATAGTGGCCTGCTTATGGTAACTGTAGAACATCAGCATCATGTCATCAGATGGCTGAAAAGTACCTAAAAAAATAAGGAAACAACAGAAAGGCAAGCTCAGGCTTTGTGTGCAGTAAACCAGTAACACACAATGTGGCAAAGATGCATGAAGTGTCTGATTCGGTTAATCAGCTCTCATCCCTGTAGCAGCTTTGGGGTCAGCCAAGTGTGAGTGACAGCTCTTAAGTGCAACACATGTAGGTCAATCACACAGAGGGAACAAACAAGCCCAGTGAGGACAGATTTTACACTCCACAGCTGATCATTGAGCACTCGAGTTCAACCATTTTCTACTTATTTTCCCACACGGGCTCTATGGCAGATTTTAATAAGTCATCACCTTCTTCGGGCAAACTCCGGACCACTTTAACTGCCGCAGCAAATTTCGCCTCCAGGCTGTGCTTGTCCTCCTCCTGCGCCATGCCGAGTCCACTGAAGGATGACATGAAGGAGTCCTCACATCTTGAGCAAGAAATTGAAGCAATTAATGAAAAAAAAAAAAAAATCAGAAAGAGCTGAAGGGAGGGGGTGACACAGTTTGTTCACCACTGCACCTTGCTGGCACCTGTCCTGTATTTGTAAAAGGCCAGCTGCTTTCTCTCTAATCTGGGATTTTGAGATGAAATTGTTCTATAAAATTACCCTCGTCGTTTTTTTTCGTTCAGCGATAACAGACTATATTCTCCGAGTGAAATGCATTTTTCTGTGGTTCATTTGCTCACTCACCATCAAGTTCACATTGGCCGGTAAGATAATTATTTCATTAGCCCGGTGTCTGTCTGCAATATGCAGCAAAAAAGCCAATCTGCTCCGGTCAAGGATGAGCCAAACACGCAACGTTTGAGCCTTAAACACGTCTGGGTGATGTAGTTTTATTCAGTAAAAAAAAACTGCAGATAGTAGTGCACATCTCAACGCTTAAGCATTCAAATCCCACAAACCTCTCTGAGCGGAGCTTTAAACCGAAGTGGTGAGTGGGAAATGTAGGAATCTGCGTCTAGGTCTCTTTTTTGTCCAGGCAGCAAAAGAAAATAGTTCTCTTTCTCTTTTCTTAAAATTAAACTAAACCTATAAAGGATATTGTCAATGCTGATGATTCAATAAGACACGTTCTGTTATTTTGTAAACACATCAGATTAGAGTTTTATAGCGCCTATTCCCAGACTGTCTTGTAGAATTTAAGCTATATATTTTTATTTTTATGTGCTCCAGATAAAAATATTTCTATATTTTTCATAGGCCTGTTTTTAAATTAGTGTTTGATGGATGTTAATGTTGCAAAATGGGTTGATAATGGTGATGTATAAACAAAATATATTAATTTCAAGCTAACGCTGTTTCTCTTTGACTGTTTGTGTGTGTGAGGAAAGAAGAATTTAAAGATGTGACACGTGTCTACATGAGACCTTATAACCTTATTAATAATATATAATAATATGTTAATATATTGTAGTTAAATACAAGCTAAAATCAACTATTCGCAATCATCGTGTTATTAGCTATACCATGTAAAATACCGCTAAATAAAACGATGTATTATTTTATCAGCGTTTATAAGCGATATTACTAATGCCATCGCAGTAAAATGCCATTGGGCAACGGCTCCTCTCCCTCGGCCTCTCAGCCAATCAGCTCTCACCGCTTATAACGTAACTCTGATTAGTCACGGGCTGTTGTGAATCGCAGGCCAGCGGCCCGACAATGCCAGGCGGGGGAGCCCCTTTCTCAGCAACACAGCACAGCATCACCGCCTCGCCTCGCTGAGAAAAAGGACAGGCAGGAGAGAAATGCAAAGGGATGTAAGATGGCAGAGCTACAAATGCTATTAGAGGAGGAAATCCCTGCCGGTAAAAGAGCACTCGTGGAAAGCTACCAGAACCTGTCCCGGGTAGCGGAATACTGTGAAAACAATTATGTTCAGGTAAGAAACGCCTAAAAACCGCCTTTGCATATGGTGAATTTACTGGTTTATCACCGTCGTGTCTGCGGTGTTGTAGTGGGAGTGAGTGAAACCACAGGGGCAGGAAATGCTGGTCGGAACGAAAGCGACTATCAAATCGCTAGCTACACCGAGTGGTCTTTTCTCCCGGTACGCTGGTTTAAGGGGCCGCTCGGTGCCATGTCGGGCATGGCTGTGTTTCGTTATCCCTCTGGTTTCTGTTTTTTAAAGGGTTTCCTCGGTGAGCTGAGAGCTGCTGGGGGCTTTTAGAGGGTGTGTCGTTGTTATGACTAAGTAGGTTGTCACTGACTGCATTCTGTGGTAGGTACCTGTGAAGGAGGCTAATCTCAAAACCGATTTTTTTTTCCTTCTTTTTTCCTCCCTACGTGACTAAAACCGCACGCTCACCGCACGTGAAAACGGCATAACAGTATTATAAAACGAAAAAAAGGCTCGAGCCTTCCCTTTGGTCGTTTAAAATACAAAAGCTAACAATTGTATGTATATTTTTGAAAATGTAATACTGTCACAGAGCGATTATTATAACACATTTATTCACTAGAAACTCACTAAAACTGTGGCATATTCACGAATTAGCCCTTCCCTTTAGCCATTAAGCACTGGATTTAAAGGCATTTCTCATCTGTGAGCTTTCTTGCCAGTTTATACATCACAAAGTAAACCAAGTGCTAAAGACTTTACATGCAATTCGTCCAAGTCTATAAATGTGTAATGATCCTGATATAACGGTCTACTGCAAAACGTGGCCCCAGAGAATGTGTGTGTGGATCTTATAATGCCTGTGATTGCATGCATGGTGCAGGTTAATGAAAGGTGTGCCTGCTTGTTTTTTTGTGCTTATATTCACTAAATATTAAGTCAAAAAATCAGTAAAGCATTGAGGCATCTGGCTAAATGAGGTATTAACAATAAACCTCAGTTGTTAGTCTCCCACAGAGTGCATTGAGTAAATGTGAGGAATACTGGGAGCTGACATCAAAGTGGCTTCAATGGTCTGGTGTGAACAGAAGACCACTTTGAATCAGAAACTGCGCTCCAGCTTGGCAATTTCTTCGTCACCGTGCTGCCTTGAAAGCCCACAGTAAAAGCACATCAGATCACTTTACCCCGGTTGTCATCAAAAATGCAATGTAGGTTAGACTGCTTGAATGCACGTTTCCTACTGATGGGCTTACACGGTGTTGTGAGGCAACACTTTCAGAGCTAGATCATGCAGGAAGCTATTATTCTGCAGATCAGTTGGACGGTTTGAGAGGAAATGGCATGCACCTGGTGGCAAACTTAGCTGCTTTAAGAAGCAGGAGCTTAGAGGCTTTAGTTTACAGACCAGGTGTCATATGTTGTGAAACAGGAATTTGGAGCACTCAATAAATAATAATAGCAAAAAGACTGTCACATCAGATTGATTCTTTTGATACTGATAAACTAAAGGAAATGAAAAACCGATTGTCATGGTGTCGTTTCAAATTTATTTAGGTTGTGGAATATAAAGGTACTTCACATATGAGCTCATCAAAAATGCAAATCCCTGTTCATCCATCCATCTAAAAACAAAACAAAAAAGGAATCCCTTTTTATTTATTTTTGATTAATGAAACATATGTATTTGTAGTGGACAGTGAGGAACAAAGTGTTTTGTGGCACACCTGTTTTTAATGCAGTGTCTGTTCTTAGCACTACTGAATGTTGCTCCTGTCAAAATCCCAGCACCACATGAAGCCAACAATAAACCATGTAATCATATTTTGTGAGTCATCTGCAGAAAACACAGGGATGTTTTTTTGGAGCCAGCTGGTGTCACCCAGATAAGATTTACTATCTCCATGAATCATTTATGTGTAGGTGAATGAGACAAAGGCACTAAGGAATTACTCTGTGCATTAAGAGATTTGAAGTGTCATATAAGTTCCACATTTTTATCAGGCCTTAATTTCAGAAAAATATCATAAGCTTATATATATTTGAAAATGTTTGAAAATGATTGTGTGCTAGTTTGATTCCCTTTCACTGCTGAGTTTGAAAGCCCAGGGCTGCTGCTTGGTTTATTTCCTACATCATGGCTGGAATATGAAAATGCTCGCATGTGTGTGGCTTTTCCCGAATAATGATTTCTTTAGGGACGTTAAAAACATTAGCTCAGATCCTGCGTGCATGTAAACACACTTGACAAACACAACAGGGAATGAAGGGGATTGAGAGTATTATGTAGGCCAACGTAGCTTATCCTTATATTGTGCTGGGTAAAAATCAAACATGGAAAATGCTAATGTCTTCTGCCTTTTGCTCCCAAGTTGTCAAACCACGTTATCAGCTTGGATACAGTAGCTCTGCATAATCCCACGTGGACAGTTTTTAAAACTGCGTTCATAAACTCACACAGTCACCTGAAATGATGACGCTATGTAAAAAAACAAACTGCATGCCATGATATGTAAATCTACCCAGGCAGGCTGCAGGAAAAAGACACAAGTTTTATTCTTAGATCAGAAGCTGTTTGAAAAAGTGTCACATACCAAACTGAAGACAAGAAAGCAGGACTCAGTTTTTTTTAGTAACTTTCTAAGGTCTTTGTGTATTAAAATAGCATCTCTCGCAGTGAAATTGTTCTGCTTTTTACAAACCCACTGGTGTGTAAATTGTTCTGAACATTTATGTTCTTAGTTTTGCTTCAGTATATCGTTTGTGTATGCGTAACCACACATATTACTCATTTCACCCTTCTGTAATATAAGAATGTTAGCCCTGCCAACCCCCCCCAAACTACAACTCACTCGACACCCCTCTGACTCATAGTGTTTTTTGTTCATAACTCCTGAGGATATTCTTGTCTCAGTATTGTATTTCACTGAATTTGCTTTATTTTACCGCATTGTTTAGATAGGAGTCTTCCACATACCAAAAAAGGAATTCCAATTAGAGCCTCTACAAAAAGCCTTTTGTAAACTTAATACGAAATCCCAAAGAGAGTGGACAATGTGTATAAGGGAGATGTGTGTGTTTCCGTGCAGTACTAGTTTTAAACCTCTTTGTGCTCGTGTTAAGCTCATGCAAGAATCACTACGTATCCAAGCACTGTCCTAGCATTGCTTCACATGTTGTGTGTTAATAGCTCTGTGAGGTCTTTCAGTAGTCATCCAGTGAGTTATGTAAGTCAGCCTTTCCCAACCTAAGGTATGAAAACCAGTTTCTGTGCTAAACTCGCAGTGGGTCACAGAGCAGGTGGTTTGGTGGTCATGTTCAAAAGTGCTGTCATGGTGTAGGTGTTTAACCTCTTGCTACCAAGCACACGTAAACACGTGGTGGTTTGGAAACAGCTTGCATGTGATAACTGATGTATATAGTAGCTGTACAGCATACAACACAGCAGTGAATCGGCCTGAATGCTTATGAACTCTTCATTTAAAAAACTATAAGGTGAGACTTCAACATTTGAAAAACATTTGCTTATCATGATAAGTTTAGCCAATCAGCAGTCCGGAAACAGGTGCAGGCACCCTGATCTAAAACACAGCTTTTGGTGAAACCGTTGCATGGTGGCAGGACATTAGGTCATCACAGTAGCATCAGTGAATGTGTGATCCTGTAGGCACAGTTTGTAAATAGGGGTTGGACAGAATATCAATGTCAGCAAATCAAAATATTGATTATCATGATCTAATAATTAATGATAATTGATTAAAACATTCGTTGGCATTCTTGTAGTCTGCTAGGACAGGTGGAGCTTAATCATGAAGATCATGACCTGAGGCAATCTTAAGTGTCACATTTCTGTTTTTGTACACATTACAGAAGCAGAACGATATATTGTTTATAAGTCAGGTGTAGATTGTGTAGTAGTTGTAAGTTGTAGTCTTTCTGTGGTAGTTCGCTGTTGGAGTGCTTCAATGTGTGGCCGCATTCTCCCGTTTTGTTTCCAAACTATAAATATGTCCGTTCAGTCACATTGCTATTTAAAGGCATCCAGAAGCAGATGGTTTGCACAGCCGGGTGGAGATTTGGGAAATGTCCTGGCATTCCTGTTTTCTGGGCTCGAATCCCACTGTGCACCTGTCCCATGTTGCCCGTCGGAGTTGTTCGGACATTGTCCCAATTTCAGGCTGTGTAGTAGTCCACAAAGCCTTTGCTTCACAGAATCACAAACTTTTCTCCTTCACTTCCCTTCAGATCGTAACATGGCTTTGCAGTTTAAAACCAGCAAAGAGAGGATGTCAAATACTATTCCCTGTAGACAACTGCCCTCTCACTCTGCAGCTCACACAACTGATAGGAGAGGAACAATTACAGTACAGCATTTTGTCTTGCTTTTATGGACTTTACACCTTACTTTCTTCTGCCAAATTCTCCATTTCTTCCACCCACACACATTTCCACTGACTTGTTTTTTACATCAGTTTGTTCTTCTCCCTCTCCCTGCCAGGCTCAAGACAAGAAGAAGGCCCTGGAGGAGACCAAAGCCTACACCACTCAGTCTCTGGCCAGCGTGGCCTACCAGATCAATGCCTTAGCAAACAATGTGCTGCAGCTGCTGGATATTCAAGCCTCGCAACTACGACGCATGGAATCGTCCATCAACCACATCTCCCAGGTACGCACCACAACAGATTCGGTATTTGTGCATGGGATTTGAATCATCAGCCAAGAAGGTCAACTCTGATTTTAGCAGTCTAATCGCTGCTTTATCCATCAAATGAACAAAGATAGGTTTTTCCTCTCTAGATAAAAGTTATTCAAGTACAGTAAAATGCCACAGTCTGCTATTATTCAGTGTCATAATACCAAACTGCACAATGGCACATTCATGTATTATAAAGACTGACAGATATGGCGGGGGCATGGATCATGCTGGAGCTGCCAATCCTCCACAGTCCCTCATCAGTCCCGCTTGCTTCATCAGCAGTCCTCTCTCTCTCCGTCTCTGTTCCTCTGTGTGCGCTTCATGCGGCCACCCTGCCTGTCAGCCATTGAATGTCCCGTCCCCTCCCTGTGCGCTTCATTAAGCCTGTCAGAATGAAGTGAAACCCTGACGCCAGCACTCTAGCTTGCATTTTCAGCTCCCACTTTACTCTGCAAACTGCGGAGCGGTAGCAGTCAGGTGCAATCTCACAGCGGACAACCAAACACTATTCTCAATCCTTTAAAGGTGCTCAGTAGAGCTTTACTTCCCCTACTTGATGTTTCTGCTTCACACCCAATGGCACCCTTGATGTGCAGCAGCACAGAAGAGAAACTGTTGAGTCAGTACGTTCACCTGATCGTAACTGAGAAGCGACTTCTATCAGCTTTAGTCTGGCCACAATGTTTCACTGCAGCCTTTTTTGTCATTTCATAGCTAGAAAAACACTCGTTTCACCACTAGATTGATTCTAGAAGTCACATATTTTTCTTTCTGTACTGCTGAAGCTGTAAAAGCAAAGTGAGGCCATGCTTTTTATTCTGTTACATGGCATTCTGCGAACATATCTGCCCTTTTTCACAACACCATCAAAGCAAGCTTGTGCTATACATTTCAGAGAATTAGGTTTTTAATTTAAATTCTGCAATTTGATTTACAGGCAATCAAGACAGCTTCAAAAAGATTCTTAGACAGGAAACCACAACAGCATCTTATGAACAAGCTAACCGGTTATGTCTTTTTTAGTTCATGCAAGCTGCCTCGCGTGCGTGAAAATCTAATAGCAGTCCATAATACTGCATGCCTTCTCCATGGCTGCATTTATTTGACACCATGCATGAATTGAGTCCGTGGATCCAGAAGAACATCTGGATCTAGGTCAGTTTGGAATACTTTCACCAAAAGTGTTTCCCAATTTTTATTCTTTCGGTTTGATATATATTCATGAAGATATGGCACAATGTTTTTTTGCAACGATAAAGAATCCTTCCAAAAATGTCTTGATTCAGATTAGTGTATGAATCGGCTCCAAAGGTTAATTTCCTCCAGGGTGGGGCATGCCACACCTCTGATAATTTTTTCATGCAAAATGGAAATGCAAAATTTAACCACAAGTAAAGAAGCAAACAAAACCAGTCTCATAAACTCAATGATGGGGTGAAAAAAAATGCATGCCCCTGAAAACACAGATGGCTTTAAATCTGCTTGAATCGTTTAAAAGTTCAGGAAAAGATCATTAACTTTACATATACCCCATAATGGCTTTTCTCTCTACACAAAATGAATATTTAACTTTGCTTTGCTGTGGCACTTTATCAATTTATCATTCTAGAAAGAAAGGTGGGCAAACGCTGCTGCCAAACCCATGTCTGATTTAAAAGGCCTCAGCAGAAAAGTCTTTGGCAGAAATATACAGTACAGGCTAATCCCTAAAATGCAAAGCAGCAGCATGTCTAATCAAAGGAGAAATCTGAATTAGAACCTGAATTAAATGGTTATGGATAAAAATGGACATGCTTCCTTTTGATTTTGTTGGAGATCTGAAACTCTACACTTTGGTTTCTTTTCCACTTTCACTCTGTCTTTTCTTTCTGATTTATCTCTCAGTTCATTCCCCGAAATTGTCATCCATCAGCTCAATGACCCACTTGTGCCTTTTTCAGCTCCATTTCAGTTGGTCCAATCCTCTTAAGCGCAGGATCAACTTCGCATTACTCTATATTGCAGTGTAAATTCAAAAGATTGTGGCGACACATTTATGGACACCTCTTTACCGTAAAATATAGCATCAACCGTATTAGTTGTTTGGATTTAGTTAATATCAAACTATACATGAAATCATTGACATATAAATTCATCGTTTACATGTCTTAAAACCATACTTGGTGCAGACATTTCAGCTCGCTCAGTTGCTCTGCAGAGAATGATCATCTGCTTAAGAACAGATTTAATAGAATGACACCACTGTATAGCTCTGGCAGTGAGAGTTACCATCTGTACCATCTGTTGTCAAAAACACACTCCACAGGGTTGAGCAGACAGGCAGATGTTTATTAAAGAGATTACAAAAGAAAATGAGATCGCAAAAGATCATGAAGGGCAGACATTGCTGTCGTCACTCATTAGATAACAGTTATGTCTCGATGCATTTAGCAATGTAAACACAGAGGAAATGCATACAGAGGAAAGTAGCTCTAAAGTGAAGTTTCCTTTTCTATTTCATCATTTTCTTCTCTTCTCAATCTCTTTTTAATTACTGTAAACGCCCCAGAATCAGCTTCTAGTGCCTCTGTCTTGTGTGCCTCTCTCTCATTTCTGTGCCTCTCTGTCCTTCTGTTTTTTTCACTCTCTCTAATCTACACTGCACCTCAGCTCGCCTGTTACTGGCAGGAAATGGGCAGGTCTTTTTTGTAACTTCCCAGCTGAAGCTGGGCGTGTCACTTCAGTTTCCTCTCCTAAAGAAAGAGCCTACAATATCACACACACACACACACACACACACACACACACACACACACACACACACACACACACACTCAGATAAATAGATGATAGAGCTCAGAGACTTCATCTCAGACACAGTGAGAGGGTAGCACAACTTGACAGTTCTTCTCAGATTTTGAGTCTCTTGGTTGGAAAAATGTTTAAAGATAATTAAATGAAGCTCTAAAACACATGTTATTCTTATAGTATATTTCTTTGTGTCCATTTGCAATGTATACATACATATATATATATATATATATATATAATATATAAATTCCCCTCTCACCCCGGTCTATCCTTCAAGCTCGGGTCCTCTACCAGAGGCCTGGGAGCTTGAGGGTCCTGCGCTGTATCGTAGCCGTTCCTAGGACTGTGCTCTTTTGGACAGAGATCTGTTGTTGTTCCCGGGATCTGCTGGAGCTACTTGCCTAGCTTGGGAGCCACCGCCCCTAGTGCTCTCTCTCTCTCTCTATATATATATATAAATAACAATTGTTGTAACATTGTTGTTACTGAATTGCTGTAAACAGATGCTGACTTTTTTTTTGTACAACTACATGTCCACTTTGCAGCTTTTGAATGCTGGTTGAAACTATATTAAGCAATAGAAGCTGGTGATGGTGTAACAGTTTTAAACATAGATTACTCTGTGCACAGTAGCCAAAAAATTGGTTGTGAACAGTGCACACAACAGAGCTAGAAGCTGTCAAATAACAGTAGTTCTCGCGTATTTCATTTACACATATTCTCTTTGAAAATCAGCTTCAAATTAAGTGTAATTGTCTTGAATTAAATTGTTGTCAACAACAGTTTTCACTGCAGTGCACTATGATGGCTCAGAAGTTAAAACGAGCCTTCGCTTTGGGCGAAGGTTGGTGGTTTGATCACCAGCTCATCCACTTGTTGATGTGTGTGGGCACATCAACATAATTTCATCATAGTATAAATAAATATGAAAGAATAAAAGCACATGGTTTTAGCGTTCAGTTACATGCCGTATCACCTCCCTACATTAAAAGCAAATTTACAGGCCCACCTTAGAAAACAGGAAGTGACCATATTATATTTTCCTCAAACAGACCGTGGACATCCATAAGGAGAAGGTGGCCCGCCGAGAAATCGGCATCCTGACCACAAACAAAAACACCTCTCGTACCCACAAGATCATCGCTCCGGGCAACATGGAGCGGCCGGTGCGCTACATTCGAAAGCCTATCGACTACACGCTGCTGGATGATGTAGGACACGGCGTCAAGGTAAGGAAAATATTCTTCATTGTGTTAAAATAAAAGCCTTCTAACAAGGAGTAAGAGTAAAGTCGTCTCTGCACTATTCCACCATAATTACTACCAAACTGTTGCATCTGTCCATTACTTTGATAAATTGCCGTGTTTTCTCCCAGTAATCAATTTTGCCAGAGAGGAATACACATACTTAGTCAAGTTTACACCTGGTACTTGCATGTGAGCATCCTCACTGTCTGCATTCATAATTCATTCACACACTCCCACCCAGGCTGCGAGCTGATCAATACGCTGGCCTTTTAGTTGATTAAGCACGGAAACACTTCAGCCCATCCAAGAATAGCTGCACAGGCAAGAGTTTTTCATGCCCGGTAACAATTACCCAAGCTGCTAGTTATTAATCGACTGTGTGTGTGTTTTTGAGGGAACTATCATAGCCAAGTGTTACTCACACCATCACACTCTCTTCAAATTGTAAAAAAAAAGTAAAAATCTTTCAGTCTTTCTTCCGCCTCATTCTTCAGTTTTTTTTTATTCTCTCTCCCCATGATCCATCCTCTCCTCCCCCCCCATCTTCCTCTATTTCACAAGACTGTGTGTCTGTGCTTGTGTCAGCGTGCACACACAGTTATACGCACTGATTGCTTGTGTCATAAATTTCCATAGTGCGTGTGTGTCAGTTGGCCTCTGTATCCCTTTCCCCTGGTCTGTCTCTGTTGAGATAGTGGCTGTCCGCTGATTTTCAAACATCCGCTGATTCAAATTCAAAAGCTAGTGTTTCCTCCTTTGAGAGCTGGCTCACACTGAGACGGATTTGGCATGGCCCACTATGCAAATTGAGCATCATTCAGGAATGATAGAAATGACAGATCTCTGCAGAAATCAGCACATTGTAGATGCAAGAAAATCTGCAATCTTTTCTTTTTTTGTCCATCTGGAAATCTGCAAAAGGAAACAGCAGTTCGTGCTTCTAAGACACGAGTCTACATTTGGATGAGCATTGTGAATGTAATGAAGTTGACTTATTTTAAATAGGTTTAGATAATCAGTTTGGGCTTGTGAAATGCATTTTTGGATTCAAAGCTCTCTGGCTGCTGGCTCCTTTTTAATTCTCTTCCTGGCTACTTGTGTATGTATGTAAAGGCGCTTATGAATGTGCATTTGTGCAAACGAGAATGTATACAGTTTGTTTCTCATGCACACATATATAAATCTGTGAACTGCTCAAAAAGCTCGACCCAAGAGACAGCATCCCAGACATTTTTCAATATGTGTGGCCCGACTAAATATCTGCACACCTGAATGTGCCATAGGTGTGTCAGAGAAAGACTTGCACAGTATCCCCTGCACATCATTTTGCTGTACATGTATTAAACTACAATCAGGTGTTTGTGAAATATAACAGCAAGCAAGTCAGTGTGCGAGAGTTAGATTTAATTTTTTGGTGGGATTTTATTTGGTGACTGCTGAAGTTTCAAAGTTAATTGACTTTTTCTTAACGGGTTAAGCAGGGAAACATTATCCAGGTTAGTTTTCTTCTTATATTTGACTTATGCTTAGTCACTGTGTCACTATTATTGTACTATAAGAATGAATGTGATTGGATATCAAGAAAGGATATCAAGATTTTAATGGTACCACTGCTCCTAGCAGTATGCTGTTGCTCATGGCACCTTGTCGCTATATTTAGATTTAGACTTCAAAATAAAGTGACAGTAGCTCATTAGAAAAGAAGGAAAATGGCCTTGACTTTGTTTGTATCTCCAACTCCAATCACTGATAAAAGACACTGCTCACTATTTTTTTCTATGAAGTCAGAAAAATCATTATTGCAGATTTCTTTGAGATATTGTGATATAGTTTCGACCCCTATTCACTACTGTTACAGCCACCACATAGAAATACACTATATTCAGAGGTATATTAATGCAGGTGTGGGGGTATGTTTGTAATTTTGCTTTCCTGCATTTATGAGTCTGGGCTGTGTTCCTGCCGTGCTGGGAAATATTAGCAGCTTATTAGCGCTCTATCCTCACAGCCCATTTCCTCTTGGCTGAGGTGGATTCCCTCAAGCTTTAGAGGAGCACTCATCCACCCCCATCCCTTTTCTCCCCCACGTCCAGGGGAATTTATCCACGGATAGATGGGAAATCATTCTCGAACTTGGAAAGACCCATTCATGCATGTGTGGACGACTGTGTTCAACCCCTCACCGTAATGGCTTTTTTTTTTTGGCATTTTCTGGCAGTTACCATGGTGATAGGTTTAGCCACATTACAGCCACTCAGAGACTCTGTTATTTATGACCTCACACCACTTTACTACCCAATTTTTTATTTTCCTGGTACGACACTTAAAGCATGTAGCTCAGCCGCTCCTCGACTAGACACTAAAGTGACTCTTATCCTGATTACAGTCTGTAACACAGATCCAGATACAGACATAGAGGGGACAAAACAAAACATAAACAGTGTTTCCATGTCCTTTTTTTTTTCAAATGTTTGTGTACAAAGTGGACCAAAAGCGAGCTCTTCCTCTGTGTTGGTTAAAACCTAAATTGGGTTATTTGGTGTGACTTCTACTGCAGGCAGGTGTTCAAGTGAACATAGGAGTAACTGACATTAAAGGCTAGCAATAATAATATATAATAATCAGATAAACATTAAATGTATTAATGTTTTAAGTTGCCTTTTTCCTCAGTTTTATATTATTATAAATTGAACCTCCTTTATGCTGCTAGAATTTGGCTTATAATGAAGTATAGTTTGAACAGTATTAAAATTGCAATTATAGATTCAGTGTGATGAGCAGTCTGTGACCTGGAAAATTAGTAGCACACACACGGTAGTGGTTCACAGTCTTTCCCACATAAAAGTATTTGTGGATTGTGAAATGGTCTAAATACACTCAACTGTATTCATGTGAAAAGCCTTACTTCACACTTGCTCTGAACACACCAATACACTCCCTTCCTTTTTTCTTCTTGATTCTCTGTCAGCATCATGTAGTGTGGGTACAAAGTTACTGTTACCAGTCTTTAACCAATGAGCTTGTTTTTTGTCTTCTCTTTCTGCCTGCTTGCACTCAGTGGCTTAAGGCCAAGGTAAGAGATGCTTGTATTTCTCCTCTTATTGTCCATAAATTGATGTTCAGAGCCACATTATCAAGGTGCCCATGAAGCCATGAAACATGTCTTTCTACCTTTGAGACGCATAGAAGGATGTGCACCTTTAATCAGTTACACATTTTTTTACAGTAAGAAACTAATCGGATTTGGTGCAAAGGCAGTCCAATAAAGCAGGATCAGTGTATATATAATAAGATATTTCATGTGTATGTTGTATAATTAGATTTACAATCTCTTCATCCATCTATTACTATTAATCATACACTCTTTATGTAAGACAATAGACACCTTCATACTGGTGCTTTGTGTTTTCTCCATTCATACAGTACAGGTGAACCTCATCCGAGTTTGCTTGTTCATCATCGTTGAAATGACTCCTGAGAGTCAGGTTCATTGGTAGGAAAATCGCTACGTTACAGAAAAACAGGCTTTTAACTTGCTCTTTTTTGTCTAGCAACATGGGAACAATGCGGCGGGACGAGGGGGGACCCTTTCAAGGACCAACCCACCTTCACAGAAGCCTCCAAGCCCTCCCATGGCTGGTCGTGGTACCCTTGGGTAAGAACCTACAGTTTAACTTGCGTGGTGTAAGAGGTTGTGGTCCCATCTGGTCTCTGTTAAACTGGGGCTTCCTGCCAAACCAATGAAACACACAGTAGGTTATGAATGCAGAGATATATTTTAGCAAACAGTTCAAATGTTTAAAGTTTCCCTATTCTTTATTTTATTCTATTACTTTCATGAAACTGAAAACAAACTCTACTTTCCTCTTTCCTGTGTTCACCTGACTCCAGACGTAACACTCCCTACAAAACACTGGAGCCTGTGAAGCCCCCAGTGGTGCCAAATGACTACATGACGAGCCCGGCCCGACTCGGGAGCCAGCACAGCCCCGCGCGCACAGCGTCTCTCAATCAGAGACCCAGGACACACAGGTAGCACAGATCCATTTAAACTTTGTTTTCGATTGCTGTTTACCACGTTACAGCTGAACTACAGGTAAATGGGGCACAAATGTTAAGTATATGCATTTAAACCACTTGAGAGGAGTGAAATAAGCCGATGTAAGCAATAATGTAAAGAAATGACCAGAGCATTTAAAATGTGTTAGATAAAGTGAGACATGCTGCAGTTTGTTTTCTGTAGGAATGGGGAGCTTGTAACTTTTTTCAGTGAGACTGACGAGGCCCTCTAACCTGGTGCAGATATGAAGACAATGTGAAAGGGCTGATTAGTGTTTTCTTATTTAAAAATGCTGCTTTTTACATCAGATAACCTTCCTGACACTAGGGAAACACCAGTGTTTTTTCAAATTGAAATGTCTGGTTACAAAAAAATGTAAAAAATTATTAGTAAAATAGGAATCAGCAGATAAGACTTTTAAAAAATGAGATATTTACATTTCTTTATTAATTCCTTCAGTCTGTGTTTTTGACCTTTAGAGCTCTTCCTTTTTTTCTACATAAACTTCTCTTCTACGTGCGCCGCAACTTCTTCGCAGAAATCGATATTGGTTGCCATAGTGATGGGCACATTGTTGCAGACAGAGTGACATATGAGAGACTAATGATAGGATGTCAAACTTTGTTATGTAATTAAGTTTGTCTCACACATTTCTACTGATTGCCACGAACTCTCCCCTTGCTCTCCGTGCAGTGGCAGCAGTGGTGGCAGTGGTGGGAGGGAGAACAGTGGAGGCAGTGGAGTCGGTGTCCCTCTAGCAGTTCCCACACCCTCTCCTCCCAGTATGGGGCAAGGTGAGCTCCCAGCGCTGCTGTGTCTCCTCGTCTCCTGCATGTGACTCTAAACTGAGCAAAGTTTTGCTTTAAATCTGGAATAGAAGTTGGGATAGATTTTTTTTTTGTTTTTTTAGAAAACTGACAGGATGTAGATTTACTCTTGTGTATTCTGTCACATTATAATAATGGAAAAAGTGCCGCAGGCATATAGCCTTACTGAAAATGTATATTTCATAACCATGTTTTTGACCTTTTGCTCAAACCAGTATTAAATATATAGTAAAGAAACTGCTATGCAAGAAAATTCTGACCAAGGCATGAAGGAAATCTGGGACACTGGGCACAGAGAGAGCAAGTGTAGTGGTGTGTTCAATAAAGTAAATTGAATATAAATGCTGCTCACACCGGCTCTCCCCTCTTGTAGTGGCCCCATCGTCGGCCTCTGTGCCCCAGGGCCCCGGCTTGGGTCCCATCCCCATGTCCCAGTTTGGCACCATCTCCCGCCAGATCTCCCGTCACAACTCTTCCACCACCTCCTCAGCCTCCATGGTGTCGGCCACTGGCACGTATCGCCGCGCACCCTCCGTCTCCTCCCAGCAGCCCCATCTTAACGGAGGCCCAACATACACTCAGAACCCAGGTAATGTCAAAGGACTCCTGAAGCACTTGGTGTTTAGAGATAATCTGCACAAATAGGTTCGGGAGCAAGAAGTTCACATCCTGTCCTAATATAATGAAATACGCATTTAGAATTTGGCCACTCATACTTCTGCGTTTGGTCCTCTTCGTCTAACAGCTATGCGGGCTAGCCTTTTCAGGGGCTAATGAAAATGAATGATGAACTGTAATAACAGAAGTCGGGGTTGTTGAATCCTCCCCACCTCTGCCCTGCTACGCGGAGTGTTACATTAGCTTTTCTAATTGAGTTATGACATTATTATTTTAGTCAGCTGGAGGAAGGTTCTTGTTCAGGGAGACCGGTGAGCAGGCAGATGGCATTTCAGGGTAGAAAATGCTCGCAGCTGCAAGACGAGGGAAAACCCAGGACATAATGCATATTTTCTGTCAAATGAGGAGAATTTATTTTGGCAGGCTTCTCTCTGAGCCATTCTCCTCTAATGGCTCCTCTCAAAGGACAAACTGTCTTTCTTGGCACAGAATACAGAAGGAGGAGGCTGTCTGTCTTGTCGAGAAGCGAGAGAGAGACAATGACACTGAGCCTGGTTAGCCACAGGCTTTAACTGAGACATTGCATAATCTTGATGATGTCTGCTGTGTAGTTGTTATAATTTTGTGAAGCTAAAAGGTACGTTTGGACACGTGGTGGATGTTACAGAGGTTTAACAGCACAAAAAGCTGTTTCATTACACGATGGAGCTCATTGATCTCACAGGGTGTAGCTGTGGATAGATGTGAAAGCGCGATGGAATATTAGGACATTACTTCAGCGAGGTTACAGACGCCCTCTCGATACATGTGATTTATGAGTCAGACCTGGCATGCCTGTGTGTGACATCATGTCTTTGAGTGAGGACAGCTGTGTTTTTCTGTTTGTCTGTAGGGTTAATCTTACGATGAGACAGTGCAGCAAAAAGATTTTTAAGGGGAATGTATGCAGGTTATGTTGGTACAGGTTTTTTAAGTGAAGGGTGTAGGTGAGCCAAAATGCTGAACTGCATCCAAAAATACTGCTCTAGTGAGATTCCTGCAAATTCTTTGAGAAGCCGTATCTGTCTTCCTGAAGCGTTATCTTGCAGCTGTAGCTGTCATGTTTCTGGGTCTGCGTCGTGCTTTGCACTTCTTTCACCGCGTTGAAAACGCTGCAGCTTTTGCGTTTGATTTTTAAAACAGATGCTGATGAGGTAGATTCTCAGGCTGAGATTAGATGAAGGCCTGTTCGGCCCAGCTTGAAAAACGCAGCACAAAAGAACACTGATTGGAAGTTTTCAATCGAGTTGCTCAGCAATGCTTTCTGTGCTATTTTTGCTTGCTCACAAGCTTTTTGTTGTCTCCCCTCCCCTCTTTCTTTTGCAACATGCTCAATTTGGATTTTCTCTTCTCTGTGATGCCCTTTTGCTCTTTTTTCTGTGTCTTCTGTCTTTCTCCCTGTCCAAACACCTCCGTTGCTCTCTGTCTCTCGGCTGCTCCTTCTGCCTGATTGTTGTGGCTCCAGTGTCTGTGGCTCCTCCACCTCCTCCTCCTGTGGTCCAGCTGACCCCACAGATCCCCCTGACCGGCTTCGTGGCCAGAATGCAGGAGAGCAGTAAGTAGTAGAAAGCAGACAGAAACATACACTTATGTGGTATACCTGCATGTACCGTTAAAGTTAGAAATGTAGACTGTACAAACACAGCCATGTGCAAAAGTCACAGGTATGAACCTCAGCATGCACAAAATTTACGCAACGTCACCAGTGCACTAGACAGGGCTCTGAGCACATTTCAGGACCCACACACTGCTACACTCACACTACCTTATCGCGCTGGATGCATGGCTGAGGGTGGAGCACCCTCAGATGTCTGTCTGTTGCCATGGTGATAGATCACTGAAACCTCTCAGTCCACTGAGGAGAGAAAATGTGACCCGCTGCTGCATCCTGATTCACCAGCCGCTTGTCTGCAAAGACGCAGAGATCAAACTATCTGTGTCTCCCTAGTTCAATGAACCGAAGAACAGTTCTGCACGAGTCATGGAACGACATGAACAATGGAGTTAGTGTGTGTAGTTTGCACTTTTTAAACTGGCCTTAAACTAATAATTATTGCTAAATCAGCTGGTGGCTTTTCTCTTGTTTTTCTGGTGCACAGGAAGCGGCACGTTTTATATTTCCACCACCAGCAACAGGGATTAATGTGCATGTGGAAGAAGAGCTGATTGGTTAGTCTGAACACTAATCACTTTGACTAAACTAGAGATGGACCGATCCGATATTACGTATCGGTATCAGTCCGATACTGACCTAAATTACTGGATCGGATATCGGAGAAAAATAAAAAATGTAATCCGATCCATTAAATATCACGAAAGCACCTCACAAAACTTGCAACACGCCGTAACTCACCTCAGAACGTTAGCACGTCGGAGCAGTATGCATCACGTGATAGAGCGGCTGTGGCATGCGGGACCTGTCGGTGGTCTGGATAGCATGTGGAGCTTCGCTAGCAACCCGGCATTTCATCTCCGACAAAGTTATCCCCGAGAGAAGTAAAGCAAGTGTGTAAGTCCAACTCTGAATGTTTGTAAAGCATTCCTGCGTTAAGCTTAACGAGCGACTGCCTCTCGCTCTCCGGCTGCTACTTCAATCATGAAACTGCTTAATGATCAGCTGATCGGCTTTTCTGTCGGGAGTAGTCTTTCTTGTTTGCTTTTGGCCCACTTTGCACCAGAAAGAGGAAACCAGCGGCTGAACAACAGCAGCACGTTTAAGCTTGATCAGCTGTTGTTAGAATGTATTTAATATTACTTTCTACTCGAGGATCTTTTTCTACGTAGCTGACGGCTGGTAACTGTGCAGGGGCGGATCTAGCAAAGTTTAGCCAGGGGGGCCGATAGGGCATGAACAGGGAAAAGGGGCACAAAGACATACTTTTCTTTCTTATTCTCATTTAAAATGTCGAGCTTTTAATAAATAATTATCTGACACACAAAGTTTTAATTTGATGTAAAATGAATAGAAGTCCATTACTGTATATAGTAACTATTAAGTCTAATATATATACCCTAGTAAGCTATAGTACTTTTTCCTTTGGGAAGGTACCATCTGTGCAGTCTGCAATTTTGTTGAAGAAAGATGTTGAATCTATTTAATATTTCTTGAAAAATAATTGATTTCTGTGCATTTTTTTTCACACTGCATCAAATTAAGGTTGATTACGTCGATTAAGCATCATGAGGTGGAGGGTGGGGGGTGGTTCCCTATTTTTTATTTATTTATTTTGTTGTTGCTGGGAGTTGGAACCCTATTAGTTAGGTTGCTTAATATTTACACTAAGTACTCTTTAAAATACCAGAATAGGGAGGATGGTGTAGGTTTAAGTTTATTAGATTGATCAGTATTGCTGAACTATGAAACATTTTTTTTGTATACAGGTATAACAGAATAGCTTTAGTGTAGTTGTTGTTTTAAACTTGAGTATGAACTTGCAGACTTGCAAAATGCAGCAAGATATTTAAAAAACAGTTTTGTTGGTTAAAAAACACTATATCGGATTCATATCGGTATCGGCAGATATCCAAATTTATGATATCGGTATCGGTATCGGACATAAAAAAGTGGTATCGTGCCATCTCTAGACTAAACAAAGAAAAGGTCTGCTGCTAAAAAGAGGTCACCTCACAGAAAATACTGATGTTTAACGAGCGAGTTCTTGTGAGAAAATGCCACAAAGAGAAGCACTTTAATACTAGGAAAAAAACAAAGAAACGGGGACCAGTACAAGTGCCTTTTAATGTTTTTTTAATGGGAATGGTCTTGCTCTGTCTTTGCCTGAAGTATATTGCGTTACTAAAAGCCTAATGTATGTGGTGTTTATACAAGGGGAAATAAAACCAAAGTCAGCTATTGTTTTATAGCGAAGCGTTTTCAGCTGTTAACAGCTCCAAAGTGAGCTGTTGGACCTGTTGTAAAAAAGGTTATGCAGGCAGATTGGAGAGTTGCATTAATTTCAGTCCCCTGTGCCAGTTCTTTAATTCAAGAGCAAGCTTATGAATTAGATCAGATGTGCAGTTTCTCTTTAATCACTGGGCTCGAGACTACAAAGTTGCAGGGAGACCTGCTCCAAGAGGACTCTCTTAGCACGAGAACTTATTTGGTTAAAAGACTGAAAAAAGTCAGGGCTTTCAAAATCACACCAATCCACCCATTTTATCACGTCGTATTCTTGTGAAGTATGCGCTTGAGAAGTGCCGCTGTTCACTTCTCACTGGACGAATTTAAAAATGCAAATCATACAGTGTTACAGTACGTGTGTGGTTGCATAACACAGCTACTAAATGAATCCTGTCATTTAAAGAAAGAAGAAAACACATTCAGGTGTGATTAAGCGCCACCGTTACTTAAACAACTACAGGATAAACTGAAGAACATGGCTGGTAGTTGTAGTACTAGAAGTAATAAATAGAAAGACTGCAACGGCTACTGAGGACAACTGTGTCCAGGAAAGTTCAGCATCCTCTGAGAGATTTCACGTTTACAGAAGTGATACAGAGTGACTGTTTTATAATGTTAACTGAATATTTCGGGAACTGTAAACAGCCACTTGTAGTGCAGAAGATGTATTGATGTTTCACTGATAGGAAGTTTATAATAATAATAAATGATTAGTAAGTAAATGAGTGCCACGGGGACTTGGATCAGTGCTAGTATTAACTGATGCTGCAGGATCAGTGTCCAATTAAAAACTAAAGGGACCCACAGCTGCCCTCTAGTGAGCAGTTAAATCACTGAACATTTAATGTGTGTACACAGTTAGAAGACTTGGAATGATTTAGATCATAGTTGCTTGATAATTATATATGTTAAAATAAATATAAGAAACGGTGCATGGTGCACACTAGTCTCTCTGACCTGACCAGGCCATAACAGTAACATGTTGAAAAAATATATAGGATTTTGAAAGGTGAACACTATCACAGTGCAAGAGAACATTTTGAAATATCCCCAGACTGAGAGATCTGAACACACTCCTTCCTCATTATTTCTTTAATGCCTTATCACCTCTGCTTCCTGCCGTGCTTTAGTAACAGACAGCCCAGCCCCACCTCCTCCACCTCCCCCAGAGGACATTGGTGTCTTTGAAGAGCCAGCTCCCCCTCCTCCGCCTCCACCTGTAGACTACGAGGAAGAGGAGGCCGCAGTGGTTCACTACAACGATCCCTATGCTGATGGAGACCCCCAGTGGGCTCCCAAGAATTACTTAGAGAAAGGTTAGTACCCCGAGTTAATCATTGTATTTAGACTTTCACCAGTGCAATGAGCCATTTTACTGTTTTTTTCATTTTCCACAGTTGTGGCCATTTACGACTACTCCAAGGACAAGGAGGACGAGCTGTCCTTCATGGAAGGGGCCATCATCTACATAATCAAGAAGAACGACGATGGCTGGTTCGAAGGCGTCTGCAACGGCGTCACTGGACTCTTCCCTGGAAACTATGTTGAGTCGATCATGCACTATGCTGACTAAAGAAAACAAACAAAAAACCCCACACGTGATGGCGCTGCAGAGGTAATCCGTGAAGATGTACAGACGTATGCGGCGCAGCGATAGCAGTTCATACAGTTTGGAATGAAGTGCCATGGTGAATTAATAAGTAGTTTTCTTCTTTTGTGGGGAGAGGAAAGGGTTTGATCTGCCCTATTAAAAAAATAAATACATAAATAAGATGCCGCACAAAGTAGGAGGGTGTTGAAGCTTTGCAAGGCCTGTGTCTGGAAGTAAAGGCCTTTTTTTCCCACCACTGTCATCAAACAGCAACATTTTGCCTCACGACAAAATGACGTACATCAATAACAACTTCAGTGGATACAGAGTAAATCTAGATGTAGTGTTGCTTTTTCCGAGTATGCAGTAGATCCAGAAAGTGACGCACTGCTACAGTTTTACCGAGACAGTGTAACCGCTTTACGGTAAAGTGCTGCACACTTTTTCCTTCTCGTTTATTTGTACTGTAGACCATCAGACCAGCTCTTTCCTTCCTTTTGAAAAACAACGATCTTACATTATCAGAGACCTGAAAAGGACAAACGAACGTCATCAAGTGCATTAGGACACAGCTGAATGTGCCGTTGACGTCCAAATCACACAAGGTGTTTAAAAAATATATTAAGGAGGATAATGGCCAGAAGGAGCTGTGTATTCAGTATGCTCTCTGCTGTTGGTGGGGGTTGAAGTGAGTGTATAGACTGATCGCAAAAAAAAGAAAAGAGTTTCTTCTTTCTGATGGAGTCTCTTTCTGTTCTCTAACTTGTATATAAACTGTAATGTGAGAAGCTGCCAGTACAGTACATTTGTCAGTGTGTTTCACCAGTGTTTCCATCAGCGTCAGTGGGTGGGGGGAAGGGCGTGGTGCCAAGAGTGGATGTTTTGAGAATTTTTTACTTTACTTTTTACTTTATTTTTACTTGAAAATTAATTTTATTCATCACCCACAGTGCCATTTTAACGTGATTCAGGCAAAGTGGTTGTGTACAGGCATTTATTTTTCTACGTTAGGTCACAACTATATCGTCTTGATCGCCATCACTGTATTTGTCGATGCTGTCCAGCTACTGTAGCAGAGCGCTCACGTGCTTGCTGCTTCGTGACGCGAAGCAGAGGAAGGACTAAGTCGTGTGGCTTTCTTGTTTTTTTTTTCATGTTGTTTCCATTGTGCACTGATTAGTTAGCGGTAACTGTGATGACTTTTATTTCCATCATGGCTTTTATCACAAACACAAGCGTTGCCATCTCCAAAGTATCAACTAACCTTTAGGCTTTGTTTGTTCTTTCAGTGGTTGCTGGTGCGGTGCTTTACATTGGTGCTTAATAACCATAATCACCAACCCAAACAACCTCAAGTCCAAGACTCCTCCCACACAGAAATGTAACAAAGGACTTTTAGTGTCGTTATCGATCGTTTTGATTGTAATCCTCGGCCACTTTTGTGTTTGTAGTGAATGTAGGTGACTCGGCGATGGTGATGTGCTTCAGCTGGAGTCGCTTTATGTCTTTTTGTCCGTTCTGTGCTACACACGAATGACACCCGCTACCTGCAGTGAAGGAAGGAATCTCAATCTTTAGGTCTTAAAAGTTCCGATTTGTCCTACGAAATGAGATGCCTGTTCTGGTGGAGTGATTGTTGGTGCAAACTCGCTCTCAAATATCATTCAATATAATGCCTGTCTCAGAATATATGTTTGTAACAAGTCATATGGACATAATCACGTGTACTTTAGAATAATAGGGGCATTCAACTTTTATTTTGAAAGGGAACATTTTCAAGGTTTTTAGGCAGAATATGACTCAATCATATCGACAGTATTCATAAAGCATGGAAGTATCTAAACGTCATTACAGTGAATGATTCGCCACTACATCCCTTTCTTGATTGTATTTATTCCATCATGAGGTCATTTTGTTTTGTGAGGACTTTTTCTACCTGATGTATTTCTAGCTCTGCATTCAGCTTCTTTTTATGTGTGAGACTGCTGAGGAAGGATTCGATAGCAGTTTTATGTAAATGATTTATTTATACTTACTTTTTTCATAGAGTAATCATGAGACAACCACCGATGTGCAAAACTTTGTAATGTTTACCACTTAACGTCTCTAGCATTTCAGGGCATCACAGGTCAAGGCGCCTTTCTTTGATGTGCGTTTTCTTATGATCATTTGTGGAAATGAAAAGAAAAACAAAAAAACATCCGAAACTTTAATGTTCATTGGAGCAGAATGCGATATTTGTCTTCTCCTCTCAGTTTGTACATAGGATGTGTTCATTGAAATTTATGTACAGCCTTTTTTGTAATAAACAGCTCGATGAAACAAATGACAGCACTGTGAGTTTTGTGCCAATGAGCTGTCTCAAAAGATGGAAACAATCTGCAGCATACTGTAAACATGCTGTCTACTGTATGTTTGTGCCCCCAAATAAAAACCACAAATAAATATAGATTTGTGAATAAATAACTTTCAAAACATGCGCTTATATCTTACCACTGCTATGTGTTTATGTGTAACTGCAGCCTTATTTTAGGAGAAACTGGCTAAATCGAGGCTATCTGAGATTAATTCACGATGTACACAAAGTCTCAAAAGGATGTACGTTCTGGAGGGGGAGGAGGGATGAAGTCGGGTGGTGGCTCATATTCGTAGTCTTCAGTATGGTTTGCGGTTTTGGGTGCTGATAGACCCGCCTCAGGGGTGTGACCACTGGATTTTTCTGTAAAGACACATAAGAATGAAATTAAGAAGTCTTGAGTTTCAGATTCAAATATTCAGGACTTTATTCCGAAAATAACATAATACAAAGATGATACAAAGAAACTGTTCAAAAAATGAATAAAAAAGGTAACACACACATCGAGTCTTGATGAATGAAATATTCAGGGTGAAAATCTTTGCTGATTTAGATTGTTCAATTCATCGAGCACAAACTAAAAAAAACACAAACACATAAAAAAACAAAGTTCAAAACTGAAATCACAGTCTGATCCAACTGGTGCCCCTGTGTAGCTGCATCCAGTCCCAACAGCCTCTGGGCTTCTGGTCAGAAATCGGATCGTGTCCTGCTGGATCTCTTCACAGACATGGATCAGGATATCACTGAGCTCCTGGACAAGTCGCTGTTTGGCAGTGTTGGATTCACCAAAGTTGGATTCAACTCTGGTGAAGGTGAGGGCCAGTCAATGGGCAATCAGCGCCTTCGACGTCCAGGCACTGCTTACACACTTGGGCTGCATGAGGCTGGCTACTGCCCGGAAACAGGAGAAACCCAGTCCTCACAGCATGAACATAATGTCTAATGATAGGCTGGACAAATTCATCCCAGTTCACAACAGTCAGGGTGGTATTCGTCATTCAACATGACACTGCCAAACTGGCACACTGAATAATGTTGAAGGCAGCATAAAATCTGACTATTTGATGCCTGTGACATGAGCCTGCTTTCATTTGTAAAGACGACAGAGTGCCAGTGGTGGACCTGCCAGTTCTGGTGTTTTCTGGCAGTCAAGCTGCACAGTCCTGGGCTGTGAGTACAGGTCCTACTAAATGATGTGGGGTCCTCATGACACCATCACAAAGTGGGATTCTAACAGCTTGGTCAGAAACACAAACGGTAGGCTGTTGGACGTCATTTTATGTTCCTCTATGCACAGAGGAGCAGATACTGGTCGTGCTGGCCTTCTTTGGCCCTGTCCAACTCTTTTTATGTAATAGGCTGTCTCCTAGTATCTCGCCAACACTCTTGAGACCGTACTGACAGACATAACAAACCTAGTGATGCCAAACATGGATGTGCCATCCTGGAGGAGCTGTTCCACCAGTGCAACATGAATGGGCTGCAAACACCAACTCGCTGCATCAGTAGTGACAAGAATATTTCCAAAAAAGGAAACTTAGAGATAAATCAGTCGGGAGGGATACGAAGAGATTAATGATCTGTGGCCACACAAGAGTAAAGTAAAGCAAAAGTAACTATGGGAATGGGTTCATAACTGTACAATGAGAAATAGTTTAAGCTAAACAATTTTAATTTAAAATTTCATCACTCAACGTAAAATAAGCAAATATTTGGGGCTTTGGGCAGCACGGTGGCACTGTGGTTAGCACTGTTGCCTCACAGCAAGAAGGTTCTGAGTTCAATAGGGTGGGGCAAAGTCTCACCGTGGTTTCATTCTTAACCTGATGTGATAGTAATGACCCAAGCCATTTTACACACCATGGCTCATGTGATGATGTACATGATTATTAGAAGGTTAGCGACTACCACCAAAGAGGACGACCCCCACTAGGGTTTAAACGCCTATCCATGTTTTGTTTTTAAAATTGCAGAAGGATGTGAGGATGAATGTCTTCACAAGCTTAACGATTTCCAGTTGCCTTATTTTAGCACACAAAGAACCGTTTTCACTCATAGTGCACAGATTGTTATAATACTTCTGGAAATTTGCATGTCAATATATCTGCATGCAATTCTAAGGGCAAGTAACATTAAGGAGGATCAGCATGTTCATTATTCTAACATAGTTATATCTTAGTACAGACACTGAAACTTACCTTTATATGCAGCAGACTGAAGGGTTTTCGTAGGAGAAGCTCTCTTCATCGCTGCCTGGTAGTTTTTATACAGGGCAGTTCCATACTGAACACACACAGAGGACACAGTGACATATATATACATATATCTTCTATATGTATAAAAGAGGGCTGTGTTTGCACTGTCCATTCATTCACGCCGTGGCAGACATTTCTGGAGTCACATAATTACATGACACACCAAAAAGTAGTTTCTAAAAGGTGTAGACTCCATCCATCAACCTGAACGAGTGGACCGTTTGAACACGGTTTTTAATTTCACTGTGTATGGCAAAGCGAGCTGTGCTACAGTTGGGCTGAATCTGACCTTGGCTATTCTGATGGAGTTGACCCAAAGCACCAGTGTTTTTTCATCATCACAGCAAAGTAACTTGATGTAGGGAGAGTCTTTCTGGATGCATGGGTGCTGGGAAAAGAGTGACAACAAAGAAAGCTTTTATGCCAAAGAGGACGGCCAGTCATTTAGTATCACAGTCCACTTCATTGATGGGGAGAAAAGAGAAAGAAATGGTCAACAGGTATGCTTTCTGGTATCAGAAGGCTCTAAAACGCTGCATCCTACGTTACCCATAAGTCTAATTCTTTTAGCAACCTGGGAAAAGCCAACATCTTTCCAAACCTGCACATTTAAGCTCACAGTTACAAATCCTGTGACATCACGCTGACATCATTTACTCAAGATGTCTTTCAGCGACACACAGAAAATGTCCCACTGTTTTCCAAAGGTAGGGAAGTGGGTCTCATTTATATTAAATTAAATGCTAGATTTTGGTGCTTCTGTAAAAATATATATTTGTAATCCACAAAAGCATCCAGCAGAGGGCAGGCCATGCCAAACTGTAACTACAGAGTGGGCCGTGAATAAGCACTGAAGGGTTAAATCATTGCTCTGCCACTGTCATTGTGGAAATCTTACGCGTGACTAACGCTACATCTACAGAGTGCACGTGATTGTCTGGTCAAATTCTTACAGCTAAGAAGAATCTGTTTAACACACTGAGAAACGACCCCAAAAACAGGAAACTAGGTTGCACCCACTGGTCAGTATGGGCAAAACCAAATGAGGTTTTGTTTTTCTAGTACCACTTCCTCACTTAACTGCATCATCTGAAAAAAGCCATCTTGATCTGTTGTGCTGGAGTGCAGCTGTATGCTGAGTGCATCCGGTATCATTTAACTGCGGTCACTTCGGTTGGTGTGATATTTGAAACACATGTTAATGGAGAACAATATGAGTCAGTATGAGTCTTAAGCTACAGCTGAGTAGCCCTCAGATATAAACTTACATGGCCTTCAAATAGTACTACCTCAGGTCTGCACTTTGCACCACTCCATGTTTAGGCCTGCCCCTGAACTGAATTAAAATAAGTGATAAAAACCAAACCACAATCTTCTTGTTGCACTCTGCACTTCTGGTCACTGGTCTGTTTTATTCTTGTATGTTCAGGAAGCCTTCAGAGTGCTTAAAACAGATCAGACTACTTGAACTAATGAGAATGGATGCATCTCAGACTTAAAAATGGTAACTCAGGTAATTTTTCTTATAAGTATGCAAGTGTCCTTACACTGTGACTTTACAAAGAAGGGTCCCGAGTAAACAGCTGATCTTGTTTACAGCGGTTTTGTTGTTGTGTGATTGCAACATCAGCCTATGATCAGAAAGAAGCGTGAAGAAATAGGAAAGTTGCATAAAGGGCTTCTTGATGCCATCGCCACTTTAAGATTCAAGCTGCTGAGCTGACCTTTAGCATGAAGCAGAAGTTGGTGGGAGCTCTGTACTTCTGTTTGTAGTTCTTGGTCATATAGATGTTGATTTTTTCAAAATGGACAAAGCAGGCGAGATCAGTGGACGACTGGAATATAGAAAACAACAGGATATTATGACTCTATGGCAGACAGATACATAGAACAAAAGCTCAGACATTGGCTTCCTTATAAAATAACAAAATGTTTGTGATTTTGTCTCATTGTTTAGCAGCGCTTGTGGTAGGTATTAAAATCAAGGCAGATGGCCTCTGATGCAAATCCACGAGTTCACACTCACGCTCAGTACCATGGAAATTATACTGTTAATCTCTGTTAATCTCCCTTTAATTTCAATGTTCAACACATCATGTTCACACATGTCAAAAGATGTTGATCTTCAGCTGAAACTTCAAAGTCTCACTTCTTGGAACTGTAGATGACCAACGGATGACGGCGCCGTACTTTACTTCTTCTTTTTGCTCTTATTCTCATGTAGACACATAAGACACAAACGTCTGCTCCATCCATGTCTCCTTAAATGATTCCTTATATGTCTGTGATTTGCACATCTGCCTCGCACAGTGTTGCGAATTCTTTCACTCGGACGATTTTTGGTGTCAAGCCTGGACGGGCGGTGTTTGTCTTCTCCGTTTTAGTGACAAAGACGACATGTTTCCCTTTAGCGTCGGCGAGGCAGCAATTCAAATTGTCCATCTTCATTTCTCCAGCTCTTCCTCGTGTCTTTCCAGCTCTGTGATGCTTGACCGCTCAGATGGATGCCATTATGCACTTCACACGCAGGCAAAATATTCTTGGATTGTTGTTTATTGGCTGCTCTCATACTTGCTTTAACAATTCGATTTAGTTCAAGTTTAGTTATATAGCACAAAATCTCAACTACAGTTGCCTCAAGGTGCTTTCTATTGCAAGGTAAAGACCCCACAGTAATACAGGGAAAAATGAGCAAGCACTTGGTGACAGTGGGAAGGAAAAACTCAGTTTTGACCAACATGTTCAGCTTTACACATTTACGATCAGCAGTCCTTCTGTAAAGCTGAATAAATGGGAAGTGAACTGCCTGGCACTAAATCAGGTGAAAAACATTTTACTAAAGCTGTAAATTAGCAAGATTCTGATGATGTTTGTTAGTCAACTCAATTGCTGTATGTGTGTAGAAGTGATCTAAATAAGACTTTGCTACATTGTACATGACATGCAGTAGCAGTGAACTGAAATATGCACCTGAACTGTTGCTAAAAAAAAGAAAAGAAAGCAGGGCTGCGTCATCACTAAGATGGTTTTGTTTTTAGTAAATTCACATGAGACAAAATCAGACGATAGGCGTGCACTACAGCGACTCTTATTTCCAGTTAGAAAGACACTCCTTTATCTGCCTGCTTTACCGCTGCTTTTCTGTTCTTTACCTCACAACCGCTTTCCCACGCGGTCGATCTCAATACTGACATCATTACTCTAGTCCAATCACCTTCTTGCCCGCCTTCTTTGAGCCAATAAGCCCCCAAGGATCTCTCCTCATTGAACTGGCTTTTACATTTTAGTAATAAACAGTAAAACGTCTATGACTAAGGGTCTTGTGCTTACAACATGATGTGCCTAAAAAGCTGCATTCTGTCTGAAGGCCACCAGATGGCGACAGACGTGTTTGCAAAAAGTCTGCGGAAACAGCTTCCTGACTTGACCTCTGTAAACACTCCTGCTGAGTTCATGGTTCATCATTTTGGGTCATGCTGAATAAAAAATTAAGTCTATTTTGTAAATCTTGATCATATTATATTTCATAATGAAGGACTAACTGGAATGAAACAACTTGCAAACTGTTGTTGTTAGCAAGCAATGGTGGCGTGGTGGTTGCCTCACAGCAACAGTGCTGGGTTCAAATCCAACATCTGTGTGGATGTGTGTCTTTGAGCTGTGGGGTTAGGTTAACTGGTGCCTGTCTCTCTGTGCTGGCCCCCCTGTCACAGACTGGCCTATCCTGTCGCAGGATACCGATGGTAGCTGGGGATAGGCTACAGCTCTGGTGACAGTGAATTGGAAGATATATACACAACATACATACAACAAAAAGTTATATGTGCTGGAATTCAGTGCAGCTATCACAGTATCTACATGTAGCTTAAATGTTTACAGCAGTTCAGGTTTGAGACAGGCCTCATTGAGATCAGCTTCATCTAAAGCCGAGCAGCAGAAAACAGCTAGCCTGGTGTAAGCTGTAGAAATGACTTTGCTCACTCAGGTTGCTAAACCTGTTTTCTTTTAAGCAACAGTACAAATAGAAACTTTGATTTGTTATACCTTTGTTTTTCCTTTGGGCACAAAGTAGATGCCCGAAGCCCTGAGCACAAAGTAGCGCGGTTTCCAAACCTTCTTCCCATCTTCTTTGAGGTAAAGTGTGCCCTCTAGGTCGGGAACGATCAAAGTCGAACCCCCGAAATTCTCCTGCAGCGTCAGAGGAATGGCATGAAATGCAAAACTGAAACGTGGCGCCATCAATGAGATGCAAAAATGTGGCACTGCGACTGACCTTGACAAGGAGATCTTTAGCCTGCTGGTTAATCGCATTCAATGCTGCCTTATCCTTTTTCCACATGTAAAATATCTTCACGAGATGAGAAAAGCACAGTTTACTGACTGAGCATTATAACATATAATCACACTTCACCAAGAAGCAGGTGCTCTGTTACCATATTGCTCACCTGAGGGTCTGTGAACATCACATACTTTTGTGGTCTTGACAAAAAGTAGACTTTGTTTTCACTGTACCGAGTCCAAGCAGACAGTGGTTCCACCAAATGTTCATGATCCTCAAAGGTTCTTTCTGAAATAATGGACAAAAAAGCAAATTAAGGGAGGACACTCCACAAAAAAACTTTGGAAAGTGGGAAATGTGTGCTCAATTCAAGTGAATTCAGTTTTATTTCTATAGCACCAAATTAGAGACTCTAGAATAATACAGACAAAACCTCAACAATTACACAATACCCCTGTGAGTAAGCACTTGGCGACAGTGGGAAGGAAAAACTCCCTTTTAACAGGAACGAACCTCCAGCAGAACCAGGCTTAGCAGCCACCTGCTGCAACCAGTTGGGAGTGAGGGGAGGAAGACTCCTCTGTTATTTTGACTACCTGTTATCATGTTTACGTGTGTGTGTCTTTATCTCACCAATCAGCAATTCGGGGTTGGTCTCACACAGACTCCAGGCAGTGCTGCAGTCACAGTGCGTCTTCTCAAACAGTTTGTCCAAGACCTCTCGCACCGATTGCCTCTCGTCCACCATCAGCGTCTTGGAGCTGCCGTCACTCATGAGCACCTTCACAATCAACTGAGAGAGGCACAGTTACTTTAACTCAAGATTAAATGCAAGCTTCGATGAGACACACACACACGCACACACACACACAAAAGAAAATCTGCTGATCTTACCTTCCTCATTTTGGCTTCTTTCAGCTTCTCTAGAGCTAGTTTTATTTTCTCTGCTTTTGTTTGGGGTTCTCTCTGGAAACATAGAAGAACGTAATCTCTTTTGACGCCCCATGTCCAGGAAATTCTGACTTTATATTTTCTGTCAGTGCAAAACTTTGGTTTACCATTTGCATGTTCCTGCAGGATACATCTGTGCCTGGTGGAGGAGGAAGGGCAGTGGCTGGCTCATGTTTCTGAGTTGTTGCGGGTGGTGCAGTTTGATCGTTTGTACCGCCGATGTTTGGTTCAGAAGTAAGGGGTTCCTGCGCGGCTGACTTTGATTCCAGGTCAGCCATTAGAGCATCCAGATCATTGTCTTCCAGTTCATTAAGTGACTCTGTAAGGAGATGTGTGGGTTTAACTATGACCTCAAGAGGGTGAGTTGGAGAATCATGGACGTAAAGCTGATTAGTTCAAAACTTGAACTGGCAAGGTACATCTATTGAGAAAAAATGAACGAGCAGCATATTCCAGTGGGAATACCAGGGAATCCTGGGAAACTAGGAGCGTACAGTGTCCTGTATCCCCCTTCCACTAAAACACAGTTTGCTTTTGGTTGTTTCAAATTGCTGATATGCCTTTTTTGCACCTCGGCCATAAAAAGCTCATCAGGTACTACAGATGAATCGGTTAAAATTCTCCACAACGTCAAGTCTCAGTCACCTTGCCCCTTGGTCAAAATGGGACCCCGCCATCGGTCAAGTTTTCCGAAAAGCTTGGTTAATGTGATAACTCAAGAAGGAAGTCACCTTGGATTTTCAAATTAATGCCATAGCATCTACTCGGAGGCTGAGGGGGAACGCTTTTCTTCTGTGAAACAGTTTCATCTGCATGACTACTCACCATTCAGGTCGTTGAAGCCAATGGAAAAGGTTTTTTCTGTCTGGGCCGCAGAATCTGCTTCTGGTGAGTCACCTTCAGTCTTCAGACTCTGCAGGGACATCATCAGAGCCCCCCCGCCATCCCCACAGCCATGAATTACAGTTGCATGTCATGAAAAACACATGTATGATCACATAGGTCGTGTTCTTGGAGGGAAGCAACAGTTCATAGTTTGAGGTGGCGCTTTAAATCGAAACCCTGTGTCCTCAAAATACTCTGAACTGCTGTCTCTTGGTAACTTGTTTCCCTGTACTTCATCACGCTCTGTCTCCGAGCTAAATCGGTAACACGAAACACATTGCGCTCAGTGTTTGCAGGGGACAATAAATCACAAGTGTGTTTGTTAAGAAAGAACGATTCATCACAACATTACATATAATCAGTGATTTATAATTGGGCCTTCCGAACTAAGGAAATGGCTCTGATATTTCAGTGTCCCCACCATTAAAAAACTTGCTATCAAGAAACAGACTCAAACTGTATGATTTTAATTGTTAACATGCTCTGTCTCTGCAGGCTCACTCATAAACAACCTGGGCAGAAAACCTGGAAACAAAATGATGCCTCCGAGCGGGCTGTTCCACCCTGCTGACTGTGCCTAATAACACATTTGGTCATACTGGAGCTGCTCCGTAAATGACACCTCCAAGCCTCTTTAGACCAGACCTTTTTATACTTTCCTTTAAAAAAGATTTTCTACCTCCGAGGCAGTAAAGCATAGAGAACCAACCCAACCAAGGCAATAAGTGGAATCATTTAAATCCTTTTGTTTCTAAGAGTCTCTGGGGGTCGACGCTTAACTCTAAATGCTTCTCTCGCGAATTCTCCTAATAGTCTTTGAAATGGTGTTTATCACTGTGATGGCTTTCCAAAGAGGATGCAAGTCAGAGTGACAAATGGAGCCTTTCTGGTAAGCATGATGTAATACTGAACATAGATTGATTCCATTCTCAGGGCCGTGCTCGTTTGCAGCTTACATGCAGGGCTTGGAAATTGACACTAACGCCAAGTCTCAGACCCAGGCTTCAATCAGTTATGAGTGTATAATGTGTTTCTTGGCGAGTTGCAGTTTTATGATGAGCAGCTTATGTGTGCTTAAGGAAATCTGCAGCCATTGCCCACAGTCCAATCCACAGATGATGACCTCACATGTCAGCATTACAGTCGTCTTGCAAAAACAAAAAGGCTGTAATCAGACAATGCCCAGATTATGACTAAAACACTGAGTGGATTATTCACTTTCATTAACCTGTTCCTGCCTCAAAAGAATGGCATCTTGCACAGTGTCAACATGAAGCACTATTCACACATTTTCCAATCTTTTACAGGGATTACCATGTACCTTAAATGTTCATCAGTTACAGCATCACAATCAAATCAAATCGAAAACAAAAAAAAAGAAAAGAAAACTCACCTGAGAGAGATGATCCATCTCTCCGAGCAGGTGAGTGAACATGGCGTCTATGTCGTCCATCTGCAAACGGTAGAACGAGGAATTCAGATTTTTTAGGAGCAGTAGGGGGACAGAATAATGCAAGATGCAGAAAATAAAGTAGATAATGGTGAACCGCCCTGTAGGAGGCACTAGGAAGTGAAAACTTTGGGCGATTTCAGTTCGTTTTGCGATCAGTTTCGTGTTTGTTTTGTGTCAGTTCTGTTTGTGGAAAACCTGGGGGGGTGCTGTCCGGCATAACAGCTGACATTTTTGTGGCAGGGCCCACACAACCAGTAAGCGTATGCGCACACATGCACAGTTCTGGATGTGACAATCCCCATGGCAACAGGGGATAAACAAAATGCAAAGTGCAGCATCTATTTAGACAGAGCACTCAAGAGCAATGATCCGCTGTGTCATCTCGGTGACTTTACAAAGAGCCGAAGCAGCTGTTTCTGTGCTGCTCTGTCTGCAAAGTCGCTTCAATTCCTTGGACAGCAAACGTGGAGCTTGTGACCTTCCATTTTCTAAGTGTTCTCTTTAGTATGAGTGCACAGCATAGATACATTTCTTAAATAAGCTAAATAGTTTTCACCTCCTGTAGATGCCATCTGTGTAACTCCTTGTACAGTCTGTGATTGAAAAGCGATAGCTAAAACTCAAATGCTTTGTTTTCTTCGCACTAAATTGATCAGCCCTGCAAAAAGGCTTCATTGAGATCAAAGGTTTTCACCAGACCAAATTTTCTGTGGAATTCAGTGTCTGGGTTTTTCCATATGGGGGCGGCATCTTGCCAGCTTTAGGTCTTGTATGTGGATCGGCTTGAAAAGCAAACTGAAGAATGAGCCCTCTGCTTCTTGCCAACTCTGCAAGACTGTTGCAATATGTGGTTATCAATACCAGTAGATGCACTTATTTTGAAAGGAGCCCAGCAGCTTACCCTGACTCTAAAAGCTGCACGTACAGCAAATATAGAGGTGGGGATGGTGGTAAGATTTAATATAGTCGTTTTATTTGAAGCGACTTGCCTCTTTTGTATGTGCTATTTTATGAGCTCAGCAGGTCATAAGCATGATACCATTTCCTGATCCTCACACACATCATGTTTTTCTGCACTTTTACTATGACACATAAGCACGTAACACTGCAGTCATACAATGGCTCTGCAAGTTTGCATCTATTATTAGCTTTTCTTATCTTTTTTGCTCTAATTTCAAAATGTGTGAGGTGGAAACTGTTTCCATTCTTTTTTTGTACATCGTTAGATTTTGCTCTTGTTTGTGCAACTGACTGTCTTTAACATTAGAAATGCAATCTGATCTACCCATCTTAACATGCTAACGTATAGTTTTGCACCCTGTCCTGTTCTGTGGATTTTATCTTTTGGGTTTTTTTCTCTTTCATCTAAGAACCCTACACTGGTTATAAAAGATGAACACCTGGGCTATTCAGAAACAGCATCTTTAAGTTAAGGGCTCGTGGGCAAACTTTACTATTTAGATTATTAGTATTAATTTGTCATTTCTAGTAATTTGAGGATTTCAAGTTCTGTATTTTTTCTCATTTTAGCTGTGATTTGACTCAATGAGTCACTATTAATCCTGTTAGCTGTATAAAGTTTTTTACGTTTACATAAAAAAAAAAAGGTAATCTGCTTGCTCTGGCTGAAAAAATTTGCATGGACCAAAGAGGTGTTGTTACAAACTGTAAAAATGAAAACTGTTATCTAAAGGACGCTAAAGTGCCCCATAGATCTAAAGAGTGCTGTCATTTTAAGTGAAACATTTCTTCACGTTTGTAATTAAAAGCAAGACTTTGTCCCTACTTTTCCCAATACTGGCTCTAGGTTCTATGTTTTGTATATATATACTTTGAAGTATTAAGCTTGAAGAATGAAGTACCTTCAGGGCTATTTCAAATCTAAATCACTTTCATCCAGCCTAAAAGACCTATTTCAACAATGAGATGCAAATGTATTCCCTGTATTCGCAATTCAGTTCACTTCAGTTTTATTTATATAGCACCAGATTACAACAAGAGTCGCCTTAAGGCATTTTAGATTGTAAGTTAAAAACGCTACAAAAATACACAGAAAACGGCAACAATCAGACCTCCTATGAGCAAGCGCTTGGCAAAAGTGGGAAGGAAAAACTCCCTTTTAACAGGAAGAAACCTCCAGCAGAACCAGGCTCAGGGAGGGGCGGGGCCATCTGCCTCGACTGGTTGGGGGTGAGGGGAGGGAGACAGGACAAAAGACACACCAGTGGAAGACTGCCAGAGATTAATAATAAGTAATGATTACATGCAAAGTGTTATATAAAGACACAAGGTGAGTGAATTGCATCATGGGAAGCCCCCAGCAGCATAGGTCTGATGCAGGGTAACTAAGGGAGGACGTTTTAAGCCTAATTGCGATTATGGACATTGAATAATAAAGTCGAGGTCAGTAATATAAATAAACGATGACCACAGCAGACATCGGTTGGGCTGTTTAGCTTGGCCCTAATATATTGCAAACATTAAAGTTGCAGCTTAAAGTATAGAACATGCAGATTCTGTCCTGTGTGCACTGAGTCATACATGTTGTTTGAAACATGTATAAACTGTCTCTGCATAACTTGCGCATTCTCATGCGACAGATGCGCGTCCACTGTGCCATCTCTGTTGCTCAGTCTCATTCTGTGTTTACGCCGAGCAGTAAACAGACCATTAAAGTGAAACGGGGTAAAAGGGGAAGAGTGGAGCGAGATGTAGCTCACTAGGTATTGCTTCCACATGAAAGTGAAATTTTTGGATCGCTACAGAACTTTACCTCTGGACTTCTGCGTCACACATGTGAAACTCATTCCAATCCTCCGTCTCCTTTGTCTCGTGTAACCTTTTCGTTTGATTTTTCCCGATTAATTTCAACAAATGTGCATTTGCAGACTGCGCTCATGAAAGCAAGCATCGCAAACACCACATTTGTTTATGAATTCCATGCTCTCATCAGGCATGTCAGAGTGTTGCCTCTGCCTCCCGATGTGGTCTCACACATCAACAAAAACGAGGCAACGCCAAGAGACACGCAGGTGGCCGTGCCAAAGCCTGAGCACAAAAAGCGATTTATTGAGATGTACGTGCATGAAAGGAATCACATTGCATTTCCTGCTAACAGTAAACCAACATGTTTTCTCTCTTCTTGCGGTCGAGAGCTTCTTGCTGTTTTCTAATTAGTTGCACAACCGTCCACTGGCTGCTGTGAGAGGGCATGTGTTTGTCTTAAGCAAAGCTGATGTGGCCATTCAAGTATTTAACTCTTAAAAGAACCAACAGAAGGCAGAAATGTGTGTATGCACAGTAAGCCAAAAGCTTTACATACTTCAAATGATTCGATTCTTATCCATCGCTCACCATGAAAGTGTGATCACTCTTAACGTCAGGCTGCAGTGTGACAACCAGCCCCAAAATACAGCGAGAGCCAGAGCAACAAGAGCATCACTGAGCTGATCTGGACTTACAGCTACATGAAACAACCAAAACTCGCAAAAGCAAGACTGCAGCTCTTAAATGCTGATTTAATCATGCTCATTTTATTTAAGGCTATCCTGCAGCACAGCACTGAACTGTTAACACAGTAGTTCTGAATTTAGTAGTAGCATATTTTTTATTGTATTGATTTACTATGAAGTTCCAACCAACTTAAATACAAACTCTATCTTTCATTAACACATTTTTAGCATTCTTACCTTTTCTCTGTCTTTGACACATGGAAGCATCACAGAGTGAGTGTCATTGCTGCAACCCTGACAGGTCAGTCTATATGTGAGCGCTTGCACATGTGACTTTGTCTGCACTGCCTGATATGCTACAGATATTCGCTCAGCTTCCTCTGAAATCAGGAAGTAGATCTAAGTTTTTCTGGTAAAGCAGATAGGGCTTAAGTAGTGCTCTGAGCTCTACTTCTGGCCTGGCAGGGCCACACAGTTGTTTTCACTACTTTATTCTGGTAAGAGCTATCAGTAGTTCCTTAATGTGGGAATGTGCTACTGATATATACCCTTTTATTGTAGTACTTAGTCAATACAAATTTGCATTTACAATACTTATTATTTTAATGGGGGCTGGTGATGTCAGCAACCTTCCAGTTTCCTTTAAAACTCAGATGTCTGAGAACATTTTAGCTTGTTTTTTCTCACATTTGGTTTACTTATACTTGTTTACCATACCTGACATTGATCTGTGATGTTTCTTTTATATTTTACATTTGGTCTACATAATATTTACGAGGTTGATTGGTGGGAAATCATTTGAAAACGTCGTACAACAAAAGGTCTTTTAGAAAACACACACAAAGGATTAGAACATTTTGAAATATGAATGAAAACAGATCTTATATTTATTATATTCAGTGCAATAGACTACACAGAACCCTTGCAGATTACAATAAAACAAAATGCTGTTTTGAGTTTAGGAGAGTGGTGCGCATGTTTCAGCTTTTCCCTGATGCAAAGTGGTTTTGATAAGATGAAACTGTTTCTTGTCATTAAATGTTAAATGTACTGACTCCCTGCTGCTCAGCCATATGTTAATGTTTACTTAAGGGAACAACAGCACGATGTTCTACCAAAGATTGTTTATGGACAGTGGTGGAGTGGAGTGGAGTAGAGTGGAGTGGAGTGGAGTGGTGCAAACAGCTTTAAGCCCTCAAACAAAATCGTATTTGACAACTTTGAAATGTGAGCGAGCAAAGCGCAGAGGAACGCGAAAGAGCTGCAGGAATAGATGCATAGAATAAACATGATTCATCAGGATGACACCTCTTCTTTATCTGTCTGTCATTTTAAGATGTGGTGTACTTTTTTTTCTCCTTTGGTGCTTTGTTTTTGCACGATCACAAATAAAATGCACACGACTTAGTGCAGAGGTGCGATTGTAGACAATGCAGTGTAGTGTGTTTAATATTTAGAGCACTGCTGTGCAGATGTGCAGATAGAATGTGTAAAATCTAATAATGTAAAAACTGTAACAAATATTTTTGTACTGAGGCTTTTCAGATAATAGAAGACCCCCCCATCTGGCTTTTAATCACTGTGAACCTTTGTTCAGCGTTACTGAGACTTGTCGCCATATTCAGAGTCCTATGTGGTCTCACACTTGCTAATTTATGTGTTGCACCTCCGACATTAGCTGGCAACTGTGCATATGTGTGTGCACATTGCACTTTAAGCCCTCTGTACAGCCTTTTGAGAATGTCTGCATTGCCAGCTCAGGACATCTATCGTGGCTGTTTGTAAGCTCTTCTTCTGGTTGATTTACAAGAAAGTAATGTGCAGCTACACACAGGCTTCCTTGGTGTATGATGAGAGGGCGAATGCCATTTTGCTGTGAAAATAAGAAGAGAGGGGAGCATTTAAGTGCTTCTAATGTGGGTTAAAGCTTTAATCAAAGCCATGTGGGGTCAGAGAAGGGAAATGAGAGTGGCAATAAAATGTAATAGAGTTTACATTTTACAGGAGAAGCCGTTTTGACTCCAGCTTTGTAATATACCAGAGTTGTGTTTAGAAGTCAGCACTCTACCCAGAACCAAAGAGGAGATCAAAGCTTTGATGTCATTTAAAGTTTTTCATTCTGACGGGGCTTGTTAAAAAGCCACAGGGTTAATCCTGTCATCCAAATCAATCGTAAAGGGCGAAGAAAGAAAGAGTTACATGTGAAAGATTCTGTAAACAGTCCGTGAAATTCCTTTTAGAGGCTCCACGTCACTGCTGTATGTGTGTAAAAGTGCTTATGACTGACCATCCCAAGTGTGAGAATAAAAATAACCTAAGGATAGTCCAAATATGCGGTGCTTGAGTAGGAATGGAGTGACTCGGCAGAGTGGTATGTCCGGGAAAGCTACGGGTTAATTTAAGACTAGGAGCAAAACCTGGTGCCAATTAGAAGCATTGAGCGCCACATGTGGACTAGACCGAACTATCCACAGAAGGGGCAAAGGGGTCTGAATTCGTGCGCAATGGAGGCTAGATGCACGAGTGCGCAGTTGCTTACGGTTCTTACTGGCAATTGCTGATCCTGCAGTTACTGATATGATGGATATTTTCTTAAAGAGATGATCAAACAGTATCTACAAGTCTGAAGGACGCTCTGATGCTCTGAGAGGCCCTCATTAAAACGTGGATGTTTTACATTTTTACCTTTAAGGATTGCAACATGGCAGGAATCTCTCTCATATCTTCACTTTTTGTCACAACTCTGTTCTTCACGGGGAGTGTATCGGACACATGCCGAGGACCGCGCTGCTTTCCTGGTCACGACTGGAGCAGACCGTGCGTAGGAGCGCAGTGCCAAGGGCGCACGGACACATCCGCGTCCCGACGGCAGTTTGACCACTCTGCACAATCCAGGCAAGGACAAACCTATCCGACTTACCAACACGACGCTCATTTCCGTCAGCACAAAGCACAGAGCGCGCCCTTAGCACCGTACACCGTCATCCAGCCTCAGCACGGAGGTTTTACGCAGGCGGCAGGTACGGATGGCACCAGGAGGACGAACCCGAGGACCATCACGGCGGAGGTGTTCCACCCTGGCTGCGCCGGGGGCACCTGTCCGACGACTGTCTCTCATCGCCCCACGAGTGATGACAGCGCAACGCGGGAGTGCAAAGGCATTGGATGTAAACTGCCCTCCCGGATGCGCCAGAGGAACGGTAAGCTTTGCGTTGGAGACGGCTGCAGCACGCAAGGAGACGACGGGAGAGGAAGCGCGTCACCTGTTCATGTGACGGACAGAGCGGCACAATTTCTGGACGAGCTCCCAGACCTTGGGTCGCAACGTGGAGCATGGATTCAGCTGACATGTGACATGAAACCAGGTGGGTATCCGTTTGCAAGCGATTGGTCAGAAAATTCAAAGAGAAATAAACTAAAAATGATAATCACTTCAGTTGCTATGTAACAGGTTTCTTTGTTTACTACAGGGAACAATGACGTTCCCTCAGAGGATGCTCTAGTCCTGCAGTTGCAGCTGTCTAAGAGTCAGGAAAGGTTCGTCGAGGCCCTCAAAGGCCAACAAAACGAGGTCAAGGAGCTACAGAGGCTGCTCAGTGAGCAGCAAGGAACATTGGTCAACCAGCAGAGAGAAATACTTGACCAGCAGAGGAGGATGTATGAGCAGATGGAGCAAGTAAGGCTGCTGTGACTGATAATGAGGGAGATATCAGTAGTCCCATAGTCTTGGGGCAGTATTTAAGTTTGGGTTTTTTTAAAGTGCATAGAAAGCACCTAATCCACTGAAATTATATTCTTTTTCTCAACTCCCTGAAACAGATCAGTTTCATTATGAATCAGATATGGACAATATTTCCTAGCAAAGTGAAGAAATAAGACAATTTCAAAGTGTTATACAAGTAGTGCTCTCTTCCTCCAGGTAAAGGCTCAGTACAACATACTGATGGACAGCATCAAACAAACATCTTTCCAGAACCTCCAGGGGGAGCTGGACAGTCGCATGGAAACCTTAAGTGGGCAGGTTAGAGCTCACCAAGCACAGCAGGCTCTCTCTTTGCACAAAGTGGACATGGAGGCCACTGTGATGGAGGTGAGCCTTAAGCTAAATTATAAACGTGTTTACAGTAGTGATGAGATGTAAGAGATCTAACTGTCATATAAAGCATAAATTGCACTATAGGAGAATCTTAAATAAGCAAATCTGAGTGTACTTCTATTCATACTTGACAATTTTGGGCTTGTTAAGCTGCTGTAGCCTGCATAGACTTGTGGCTGCCTTTGCAAGCCACTTTGCAACCCATATCAATCTCACCTTCCTGTTTTTAATGCTTAAAATATCCCTTGTTATCACTGAATATAAAAAAATAAAATAAAATATTAAAAAAAATTTTTGTCAATTTTTAACTTTAGCATCAACATATTTCTTTAACTGGAGTGCATTATGTGAACATTATGTCAAGCATTCTAATATCAAAATATTATATTTGACTACCATGGTTCTAAGTATCATTGTGTTTAATGCCATTAGGTGGGTCGGCCCCTTTTGACCTGTGGCAGTTGTGGGCCTGATGAGTACTGTGGCTACAGCAGTGGCCGTCCTCGCTGTGAGAAGTGCACCGTCTGTCCTGCTGGATTCTTCCTGGTCGCCCAGTGTTCAGTACACGCAGACAGGATCTGCCAGGTTAGCATGTGTTAGCATGTCTTTTAACCACATACAGGAAAGCGGTGACAAATCAGCTTGACAAAAATGTAACATAAGATCAGATCAGTTAGGCCACCAAGTGAAGCTTAGTCTGGAATCCCTGTGCAACAGCTGCTGAAAGTTTATCTAAATCAGACAAAATCAACTGATGGCTATGCTGATGTGTTTTTGTGCATCCACATTGGCAAATTTCATACAGAGTGGGCTAGTTAAGCTGCTTTAGCTTGGCTAAAGTTGCTGCTGCCACTAAAAGCCACTTTGCAAACCATATCAACCCCAGGTCCTTTTTATACTTAAAATGTCCTATCTTATCATACCATATCTGTTGTCACTTGTATCTGAATATAAATGATGGCAGCTGGAAATGGCAGTCTTCTTTTGACTGAAGTTTAGTTTATTCATTTAGAACTTTATGCACTTGCGGAAAAAAGTGTTTTATTGTAGGGTTTATGAGCCTTACAATAAAAGGTTTATCACAAGGTTTGTCAAAGCAAAGGAAAACATTTTTAACCAGTGGACCATATTAGAAGCAGTAGGCCTTTTGGTTCAGTACTTTTTCAGTGCTTGCCTGGAGTTGTTGCAGTATCTGCATGCTACTTTGCAACCCATCTCTTGATCCTACCTTCCAAACTGAAAGTTTCCATTTGTTTGTTACAGGACAGAGATGAATGTCTTGAAATAGCTCATCTGTGCGGAGGTCAACAGAAGTGTCTCAACACTCCAGGTGCTTTGAATTGCTTTAAAAATTTGAATATTTTTGTTATGTCAGTGCTTCTTGATTTGCTAGACATATCCATGTCTGAGAAGAATTGTTTGTTCTTTTCTTAATTTGTGCTTACCAGGTGGATTCAGATGCCAGGACATGAGAGAGGGAGAAGCACACTCAGGAATGTGTGGCCGCGGCTACTTCTTCAACTCAGAGATGGATGAGTGTCAAGCCTGCAATGAGTGTGATGGAGACACGGTGGTCTCTCCTTGCACTTTTACCACAGACACTGTCTGCTCTGGCCATACTGCTGGCCACAGTGCCCTCTCTCAGTCCTGGTCTGGAGATGTGACTCTGCAGGGGGAAAAAGGACACATGCTGGCTCAAGCCTTCCTCGGTGTGCAGCTTCACATACAGGGAAGAGGCGATGATGTGGTGTCCACTGAGAGTGGGCAGCTGGTTCTGAGACAGCATGGTCTCATATGGCTGGATGAGAATCTCTCAGTGACCCATGGTTGCCGCAGCTTCATCCAAGTGTGTCTGCGCATGAACAACACAGCCGGCTCTGAAGGTCGTGACCTCAGTGGGGTTCGTGTGGAGCAGCAGGAGGGTAGATCGCTCCAAGGTGTTAGCATCAGTGGGGTAGCACAGGTCGCCCCAGGTCACATCATATCCCTCTTCCTCCGGAGTGCCACCCACCACTGTAACCAAAGCACTGAAGGTCTGCAGCTGTTCGACCCCTCCGTTGCCCCACTCAGCCTCCTCTGGCTCTCTCATGACACCGGTGCGGTTGCCATGACAGCACAGGCAATGGTCTCTGCACATTACCACACAAACTATCGCCCAGTCTTCCGTACCACCTCCACCTCTGACCCTTATGTAGTAGGACTTACTCACGATGGTCGTGGGATCCGGTTTGCAGAGAGTGGGACTGTGCGCTTTGTATTCCAACAGGCATTGTACTCGATGGGCCAGGCATGCGTGAGTGAGGGCTTCCAAATTTTGGCATACCTCAACCATAATGGAACCAGCATGGAGCTGCTCCGTGCCTTTAAAACAGGTGTCCATTACCGAGACACATCAATAGCACTGTCTGGAGCAGCCCAAGTTGGCCCGGGAGACACACTGGGTTTTGAGATTCTCTCTCCTGCGCAGTGCAACGTTCGCTTCTTTGGTGACGAAACGGGTATCAGTATTCTCAGTTTGGTTTGGGTTCCCGCTGCCATTTCTTCATCTCTTTCTGCCTCTGTGGCTAACACCGGCCTTCTCTCTGGAGCAGTTCGTAACAAGCCATTGTTCTTCCACCAGACCAGTCCTCAAGTGACCCAAATGGAGTTGCTGGCGAAGGGATCCGCAGATCAGAGACGAGATTTTGTATTCAGAGAGAGCGGTACAGTCAGTGTTGCTCTGGATCTCAAACTCATTCACTCCTGCAGTTTGGTCAAGGTGACTCTGCTCAGACGAAGTGATTTAGAGGGTTCAGGAGAGGGATCGAGGCCTATCCCTGTTGCCCAGCAGGTATCTGGCCAGATGTCTGAGGGCAGCCAGTGGGCCAGTGTGAGTCTGCGAGCGTCCTTCCAGGTTCACAACGGCACTGCGGTTTTCTTTTTACTAGACTGTGTGCGTGGACGAGTAAACCAGATCAGCCATCAAACAGGAAGTGGGGTATCTGCACTCTGGGTGGCATCATAATGAAAGCCAGATATTATGACGTTTCTTCTTATGGTCAAAAATCAAAAGAACGATTTGACTTTTTGGAGACTTATTCACTTTCCAGAGAGTTACAAAGAAAGATTGACACCACTTTCATCTGTTTTAACAGAGAAGCATTAACCAGTAGCTTGTTAGCTTAGCCTGACATTGTGAACTAGTGGAAATAGCTTCTAAGATTGTCCACAAGTAATCTGTGAGCACCTTTAAACCTAATACATTTGTTTAATGTAAAAAAAATAACCAATTAAAAAAATCAATACTTTGTGATTCTTATGCAGTGTTGTGTAGCTAGACTCCCAGTCTTTGTGCTAAGCTAAGCTAACTGACTTTTACTTAACTCGCAGATGTCAGAGCAGTGCCAGTCTTTTTGTTCATTATTATTTTAGGTCAGAGTTAACCGTGCTTTCCAAACCTGAATTTATCCCTTGATTTTTGTTTGAGTTTAAAAGAAAATGTCTTTTAAAAAATACTAAATGTAGACTGTAGTGTATTTAAATGTAACATTATTCATTAGCTATATTTATATAATATAACTATTAATATGTGTCAATATTTTCTACATATGATAGCACAAAACAACTGTATTCACGTGATCATTTCTCATTCTCCAGTTCTTCTTTTTTTAGTTCCAGTTTTTCACATTTCACATTTGTCTGTTTTTTATTTATATAATTCAGTTTACTCTGTTGACGCCAAAGGAGTTTTAGATCCTGCCAGTGACTACAGCATTTTCTGCTGGCACTGATTCTCATTCAGGAGTTTTTCTCAAGAGCATGTGTTTCATGTTAGCCGCCATTTTCTAAATGTCTGAATATCTACTGCATGCTTTGTTTAATGACCACTTTGTGCATATTATGGACTTAAAGTCACTAAGCCTTGTTGAAACTAAATATTTTAAATAATGTAGTGGCTTTTAATCTTAACTGAACTGTAATGAAGTGTATATTTGATGTTTTCTTGTTAATCCAATAAAATCACCTTTGTTGTACTGGATTTTTCTTTATTGCAAACTTTGTTTGGCATGAAGTAAAGTCATTTAAAGTAAGATAAAGTTTGAAAGAAGAACGTTTTGTTCCTTTAAATTTAAAATTTTTTATTCTTAATAACAAAGGTTTTTTTTTTTTAGCACACTTTGGGATTTACTTTTACAACATCACATGCTAATAGCAATAGCTAATGGTAGCTAATTTTAGCCAGCAAAAAGTTACACAACACAAACACTGGGATATCGGATTGTTACCTAATTGTTACCTAATCAGCCACTCACATGGCACTAACTCATACATTTAGGCCCCTAGACATCCAAGAGATCACAGGAGTGGACCATCAGCTCACAGCATGGATACTGGACTACCTCACCGACCGACCACAGTATGTGAGAACTCAGGGCTGTGTCGGACAGGGTCGTCTGCAGTATGGGGGCCCCACAGGGAACGGTTCTGGCTCCGTTCCTCTTCACCATCTACACTGCAGACTTCTCCCACAACTCCACCCAGTGCTTCCTGCAGAAGTTCTCTGATGACTCTGCAATAATAGGCCTTATCACTGATGGGGACAACAGGGAGCACTGACTGGTGGAGCTGGAGCTGGTGGTAGACGTCCGCAGGCACAAACATCCTCCACTCCAACCACTAAACATCCAATGCATTTACATTGATAGCGGATAGCTACAGGTATCTGTAGCTGATTGTGTCTTATTTTAAGTGTGATGAGATATTTTGACTAGAAATTAGACAAATATACTTGGTAAAAATTTGAGATTTGCAGTGTATGACTCTGTGGTGGCCTCTGCTATCTTTTATGGTGTGGTCTGCTGGGGTGACAGCATCTCTGCTGGGGACAGGAAGAGACTGAACAGGCTGATCTGGAGGGCCAGCTCTGTTCTAGGATCTCCTCTGGACCCGGTGGAGGTGGTGAGTGACAGGAGAAAGATGGCTAAGCTGTCATCCCTGTTGGACCACATCTCCCACTTCATGCAGGAGACTCTGACAGCACTGAGCAGCTCCTTCAGTGGCAGCCTGCGGCACCCACGATGTGGGACGGAGAGATTTTGCAGGTCTTTCCTTCCAACTGCTGTCAGACTCCATGACATGGTCACTGCAGATGACCACACATGTGCAGACAGACACACACACATCCCATACACAATTGTAACTGTCTCCCTGATGTGCAATACTACCAAGTGCAATTTTTCCTACTATAACAAAGTATTTTATTCTATTTTGTATAGTGCTTTATTCTATTGTATATAGTATTTTATTCTTGTTGTATAGTATGTTATTCTATTTGATCTTATCCTGTTCTATTGTGTTTATCTTAACGTTTACTGCGCTTAAACTTTCTGCTGTGACAAAAAATTTCCCACATATGGGACTAATAAGGGCTTATCTTATCTTATCTTATCTTATCTTATCTTATCTTATCTTATCTTATCTTATCTTACTTTATCCTCAGGGTGTCCTGCATTAGAGTAAGAATGGTTGGTGGTAAGGGGTAACCCCTAACCCTAACCACAAACTCACGTTTTTTTTGTTTTTCTGTGTGCTTCTCGCCTGAGGAAGGCCAGATCTTGGCCGAAACGTCGCGGCATAAGCACACGCTTCATTGATTTTTTTATTTGAGGAGTTTCATTTTATTTTTTTGTTTTTTCTTGATTTAAATTTTTTCCATTAATAAATAACTAAATACTTGTTTCATTTTATACATACACACAAAAAAATACACTTATAAATAACATATCTGATAACAAATTCATTTTATTTACCTATAATAACAAAGCCCACAGGGACACAAATTCTACACAAATAAATAGTAACACAAGACAACTATTAACGAATAACCGGGACTCATCGGGAGGAGATGAGTGCCTCACAGTGGACTACGGTCCGCAGGGGGAAGAGCACTTCCCAGAACCTTTTCCGGGGTCGGACGGGGCGACCCGTTGGGGGGATGGACAGTGCCATTCCTGTTTCCGGCTGGAGACAGGCTCAGTCCTCACTTCCTAATAATAATAATAATAATAATGGATTGGATTTATATAGCGCTTTTCAAGGCACCCAAAGCGCTTTACAATGCCACTATTCATTCACTCTCACATTCACACACTGGTGGAGGCAAGCTACAGTTGTAGCCACAGCTGCCCTGGGGCAGACTGACAGAAGCAAGGCTGCCATATTGCGCCATCGGCCCCTCTGGCCAACACCAGTAGGTGGTAGGGTAAAGTGTCTTGCCCAAGGACACAACGACCAGGACAGAGAGCCCAGGGATCTAACCGGCGACCTTCCGGTTAGTTTCAATCCCCCCCCAACAAAACATGTCCAGGGTTTACAGAAATAGTTTCAATACAGAGAAAATATCAAGGAAGTTGTAAATCACTGGTGGATATATATATTGAACCTTGAAGGAGGTGAGCTAAAGCAGCAAAGGGCCACGCTGGATGACAGTCCTATCAGGTCAAAACAGAAAACTGAGGCAACAGTTTTCCACAGGTCACCAACATTGGACAATGGAAAACTGGAAAACCATTGCCTGGTCTGATGAGTTTCAATTTCTGCTGAATTATTCAGATGGCAGGGTCAGAATTTTGCATACACAACATGATAGCAGAGATCCATCCTGCCTTGTATCTATGATGTCTGTGAGTCAGGCTGGTGGTGGTGGAATAGTGTGGGGGATACCACAGTGACCACAGTGTAACTATAGTCAGGTGTTTACAGCATGATAACACATCATGGCACAAAACTCCAAAAAATCTCAAAGTTGTTGTCAGTGACAATGATTTAAAATCACCTCGACATTTCCCAGAACTCAATGCAAGTGAGCACCTTTGGAATACGGTGGAATCATCAGTGTGCAGTTGACAGTGTGCAGCAACTGTGTGACGCTATCACGCGAATATGGACAAAACTTTTCAGGAATCTTTCCAGCAACTTGTGGAAATTATGTCACAAAGAAATTCGAGGCACTTCTGCAGGGAAAAAACAGTCCAACCTTTGAACAAAGTGTAACTAATAAACTGTCTTGTGAGTGCATATATGGCTCTTTATATTCTTGCATGCACTAGTCTTATCAAGAGCTTTACATGCTTCAGTCTGAGATGTGGAGACTGAATGCAAAACATGTTTGCTCTGAGTGGAAGTTGCCAGGTGTTTTCTATTACACATCTAAGAACAGAGGATCTTTATCATGAATTTAAACAGCTGAAATTATATTAGCCAGGTAGTTAACCTCCTAATGGATTTCCTATTCACTTCCACCAATGACCCTCAGTCCCAGAGTGCTGCACTTCTTTGGCACAACATCAAAAAAGTGCATAACGATCCTGGGCATATGCTCTATAAAATCCGATAGACCGCTTGATGTTATTATTTCGCTCTTTGAAGTCATGACCCTCAGGTTATGTGTGCTATAGATTATTCATTAAATCAAGACTCACAGGGGATCGGTGTTTTCTTCACCAGAAACGAATAAACCTGAAAAATGAAAAGTTTGTGCACAGCTTCTCTCAAAATCCTAGCTGGGAGGCCAAAGAGAAGACGCAGGCAGACATAGGCTAACATAACAGAAGGAGAGTATGTCTTGGGATAAATTGAAACCACCCGCAGGCCAATGGGTGACTGACTGGATGAGTTACGGTGGGCTGAAGAAGATAAAGGTCAGGGCACTGCAGTAGACACTGGAGCTGCGTCTAGCTTGGCTAAGAACATTAGCACTGTGGATAATAGATTACAGATGGATGATCGAGCAAGCAGGAGTGTGGCAGCTAGGTATGGATGTGTCATTGGGCAGTACATGATTTTGCACGGAGACTTTATTATATAACCATAATTTGTTTTGATATTATCAATTTTCTGGGCTTTCAGAATATGAAAGGACAGGAAATAAATGCCATAACACTAACTGACTACACATTTATTTAGGGACTGCACAAATATGAGCAGAGACAGAAGAGAGTGAGAAATTAAAGAGAAAATAAAAACTATAAAGGTTTAATTTTATGGCTAAACTATCAGAAACTTTTAATGTTTCAGTCTACATCCACCCACCATCACACTTCCCCTACCACAACAACCAGCACCAGTAATTTCCCAACAGTCCCTCATTGAAAAATGTTGCAATAGGATCGCTTTCCCTAAAAAAAATACAGTATTTCAAAATGTTTTGCACATCAAGCTTGTGTCTATACATGCATGCATGGAAAACAAACCTTTGTGCTTTTCTGTGGCGAGTACACAAACCTCAGGCAGACAGATAAATGGCCTGCCAGACGCCGAGCGTAGCACGAGGTGGAAGGAAAGTGGTCGACATATGGTGCGCAGACTGCAGACGAAGAGGTAGCAAAAATGTGCACAAAGCAGGTGCACTCTAAACTTTACCCTGATACTGAAACAAACTTCACATCAAGACAGGAAAAAGGAGAGCGATACAGAAAGAAAGAAAGTAAAGTTAGGGGAAGACAAGTGAATAATCGTCCCCTCGTTGTGTCCCTGCATCTGGAAGCACTTCTCACTTGTTTTGAAGTTTTTATCCCCACAATCCACTCGCAGTTTCTGTGCTCGGAAGAAGGTCCCGCTGTTTAAAAGGTGTATGCTTTTGTGTGATTTTTTACACACCACACACACATAAACTCTTAAATGATCTCCAAATCAGGATAGTGGATCATTAAAGAACTATTTATTAGATTTGTTATACAAAGCACATTATAATCGGGGGCTAAACATTACCATTAATTTCACTATGATTTCCTCTGATGCCAGTTTCCTGAAAGGAGGCGAATACAAGTGATGCAACACTGCTCTCTGCAGGAAATGAAGAAAATGTCAAATATTTTTGGTGTTACAGTTAAAATTTATTATCACTTCATATTCTGTGTACGCATACCACGTTTAAACTTACATTGCAATAAAATAATGATTACTTACTCCATGTAATGAACTGTTTGCTAGTTAATTTGCTATATGACAACACAACAACAGTATATTCTGTCACTATTTAATCAGTCAGGTTAAATTATATATCTCAATACAGACACTGTGACTATCAAGGGGACTGCACTTCAGGGCTTACAAAACAACATCTCGTTCAATATTTTGACGATCAACTGTCCTTCTGTGTGGTGAGTTTAGTTTACTGAATGAAAACAGAAAGAAGTCCAATGTGTATAAATGTGAGACCAAGGCAACTTGTGAGCTGTGACTGAAAAGAAAAACTGTGAGAGGTTAAAAATCCCATTTAACATTTAGGGATGTGACTACAAAAAACTAGTACTGTATACTTTGAAACATTCAGGCCTTTGGCAATACTGTAACACATGATTAACAGTGCATTCAGATACAAGAGTTCAGATGTGAAGAATCGGCACTTAAGTGGAGGGTGTTGCAGCAGAAAGTAAATTGCATTGCTTTAATATTAAGAAAGGCATCTTTTAGTCAAATAAATAAAGTGACATATCACAGGAAGCCGTATGCTATACATAGCAGCAACAGCAGCAGCTCCTTAAAGTTTGCAGCTTTCAAATATGCTTGAAATTAAGATGCTGCTTGATGATATTATGATATGGATAAAGACATGAGCTTCACTATGTTCCAGTGCACTTGTTGTATGTAAGTTCTATAATGCTGCTATAATTCAGTCAAATAAATATTCAATGCATCTTAACTATATTGGGCTATAATGGTAAGGAAATTCTACGGTTTTAATGATCTTTGCAACAAAGTGTGTATTTAGAGACTATAATATTGTAATGATTGAGTTGTTTTTGGTCCATGCTGTAAAGAGAACTGACAGAGTGAGAAAGAGAGGAAACGGGATGGATTTAGTGAGTGGATGAGAGACACTGGTAAAGAAGGGAAAGTGTGAGTGTGTTATGTTTCACTGTGGTTAACTAAGGAAGGAGCGGGAGGAAAGTGTTTTAGTGCAGGATCTCAATGAGGAGGCGCTTGAAGTCTCCACCGCACTCAGAATCCAGTGCATCTTTCAGGGTTACGTCGTACTTCTCCAGGTACATGTCCTTCACCGTGTCCAGATCAATCTGTGGGTTGGCGAAATAAAGAGGATGTCACACACTTTTAGACTCTCAGACCTTATCGAGGGTATACTTACACTTGCACACTAGGCCATACACTCACACACAGAGAGACACACACTTGCCTCAGAGCGGCCTACGATGATACGAATCAGTGTGTCCTCATCGGTGCCCAGTCCCTTCATGGCAGCGTTAAGACGCCGAGCAAAATACAGCTGTGGGTTCTTAGCGCACCTTACTAAAAATAACACACAAACACAGAGTTACTGAAAATCAAAGATATTTCACTGACTTCTGAATGCTTGTGGTCTTACGTACCGAGAGTAATGTAGCAGTCCTTAAGTGTCCCCGTGGCCTCCGAGTCAATGGTGTCCAAAATGTCTGTTCCTGAAAGCTGCAAGACAGCTGGTTAACATGAGACCTGATAACAGCAGTAAGGAGTGAGTGAAATGACAAACGAATGAATAAATGAGTTAGAACAGCAAAAAAAAGAAAACGTGCAACGATTGAATGTAGTACATACCGCCTCATAGGCTTTGAACATGGCCTGAAGCTGCAGGTAGTTCCTGTGTGTCAGGATGTAGGTGAAGGTGGACTCGTCTGTGCCAAACCTGCCTTCTCCTGCCTGATGAGAACAAAGAGAAGAAAAAATACAACATTTCAAAGAATATGGATCATCCCTCAGTGTTTTTAAGCAACATAAATTGATCTATTTTCTTCTGCTTATCCAATTCTAGATGTAGGGTATCCCGGCTGTCACAGGGCGAGAGGCGTGGTGCACCCTGGACAGGTCGCCAGTCTGTTGCAGGGCTAACACATAGAGACAGACAACCATTCACATTCACACTTATGGGTAATTTAGAATCACCAGTTAACCTAACCCCACTAACTGCATGTCTTTGGTTCATGTGAGGAAGCGCTGGATTCAAACACAGGGCTGTCTTGCTGTGAGGAAACAGTGCTAGCCACCATGCTAGCATCAACATAAATCCTTGACACTTTCAGTCGTCAGTTACGTAAAAGAAATGATGAGAACATGTGTTAATTTGCTCAGATGGGGGACAAGAGTAAGTTGACAGTGTGTATATTAGAATGACTATAAAAGCTATTTATGTTATTAGTAGGGTTGCCAACGGTCCCTTAAAATACGGAATTGTCCCGTATTTAGAAACAAAAGTACACGTCCCGTACTGAGCTAATAAGGGACACACTTTGTCCCGTAATACAGTGAGAATCAAAAGTAGTCTATAAATGTTAATGGAATTAACGCTTTGTTTGAAAACATAATTCCCAGCCCCTCTCCTGCTTTGTGACCAATGAGCTGACAGCACACTTATGACAATTCGAGTATGACAATTCAGATTACCGCTCATCTCATTGGTCGAGGAAAGGTCGCTTGCGGAGAAAATACCGGAAGACAACAGATGACCACAACAACAAGCATGGCCAACAGGGAAACAAACGCCGACACTGCGGTGCAAGTCTCGGACGACAGTACACCTAAAGCTGGGCAGACACTGTGCGATTTTTTCAGTCGCGTTATTCAGCTCCTGCTCAAACTGCACGATTGACTCGCAGGGGTTAGAAGTTTGTAGGTCACGATGCAGGTCTCACACTATACGGCCCGATGCTCTGATGCGACCTGAGTGCTCACACTGTGCCTCCATAAAATGAAGGTTATAACAGAAAATCTGTCGCTCGCTCTCTCTGTCTTTCACTCACACAGACACACCACCACCATCAACTTTGCTAAATTGCTAATGAAAAACATTGATCAGGCAGCTGTGATTGAGCAGCAGTGTAAATCCAACTATTTTCACGGTTGTTGTGGTCATGATAATTTTGTGATGCCACATGGAAAAGGCTCGGATGAGCTTTCCAAAGTTCTACAAGTTGTGCCTCCATCGCTTGTGTCCAGATCACACGCTGCACAGCCGCGCTGCTCCGTCTTTTTCACCAACGTTTACGTTTGCGCGTGAGCAGTGTGAGCGCCTGTGGTGACACCCTCACGAGCGATTGATGATCGGGAGCTGGTCGTGAGGTGTTAATCACTTCTCGTTACCCCACATATACTACATGACGCACGATGAAGGCCAAAATCGGTCCGATCACTCAAAAATCGGCTCAAAATGGGCCAAAAACCGCACAGTGTGAGCCCAGCATTAGAGCAGCAATGTTTGTTCCCCCTCAGAGAAAGGGAAGAATGGGAAAAGGAAAACACCTGGCTGGAAAACGTTAATATGGGCATGTGCAGTGAATATCAGCGCTATGTGGCCAGAAGTGTGATAATATAATTTATTTTGTGTAATAAACAACTGCAAGGATAGATGATTACAACAAATTGATGACTAATACATAAAAGTAATACATAGATGAATAATGATGATGAGTTATGATGCGTAATCATGGGAACAAGCGGGTTTACAAACAGGAGCAGCTGATTAGCTTTAGAAAAGCTGAAATAATACCTCAACTGAAGCCAATTGTACTAAATGCACTAAATGTGCACTGTTACAAGAATATTTTTCTTTCTATTGTTTTCTATTATTTTAAGTTAAGCAGGACAGAGTGCTTTTAAAGAAAGATTTACTTATATTCTCAAAAGTTAAGCATGACAGGCTTCTGTTTAAGAAGGAGACCTGTTTTATTGTGTTAATGTTGTCATTTTGAGCTAAAAATAAATGGCTAAATGATCATTTGTTTCACATGTGTTTATATCACAAAGAATAAAATATGCATCTACTTAAATCAACTTCAAGTCAAATGGTTAAAAAAATAATTTCACACACAAAAAAAGAGCTAGAAAATTCACCACACTGGGAAGGGTGAAGACAACTGGGTCGCCCGGCCCTGGCCACGAGGTGTCCCTTATTTATTTTTCAGGGAGTTGGCAACCCTAGTTATTAGACTCTGTAGAGCCACGTTAGTAGCTCTGTGTAACCCAGTATCACGGCAACGCTTGCGTGTAATAAACGCGCCGGTCCACCGTGCGTATGTATGAGGAGAAGGAGAAATTTTATTTCAAGCCAACAAGAAAACAATCGAGGAAAAGTGTTTAAAGAGACATTATTAACACATTTACATGTAAATATATATTAGCCATATAGCTTCATCATTTCTGGTATAGAAGGAGGCTGGAATGTCTTCATACTTTCCTGTTATTATGACTTTTTGGCTTTAAATATATTACCTGCTCGTACTGCAACTTAAGCGTGTAGCTTAACTTATGCTTGTCCATTTCGCGCTTTGGAGAGGCAAAGCAAGACATGCACTGTATTCCTATTGGGCAGATAATTCTAAATATCAATACTATCTAAACCAACGCTGGTATTGGTATTGGATCAATACTAGCGCGATAGGATTGACATTTGTTTCCATAGCCTATAAAACATTTAACCACATTTCCAAGCCTCAAATCATAAAGGGAGGGTGAAAAAGGTCAAGTCTTGATAATGTGACTAACCACTGGTTTTATACTGTCCGTGGCTAAATCCTGCAGCCTAATGCATTAGCATTGTATATTTACTAAGGACATTAAGTTTCCTATTTAATAAGTTATTTAGTCACATTTTTGAGGCATTCCTCTAGAATCTTTACTAAAAAAAGATGCTTCCGTCTGGGGTGGTGGACTGCTCAACGACAGCTGTAGTCAGCGTCTATTCTTTAAAACACTGCATAAACTTTAACTGAATAATATGTGGGATTCTGTGATGTACATGTGATTCCAGGATTACATGCTTATGCATCTAAATCAGGCATCCGCTTACCGACATCAAACTACATCGGTGTGATTAAAAGGGCAACCTGTGTTATGGGCTTTGAAATGAAAAAAATTCAACACGCACCTCAAACAGAGATGCAGCATCTTGTTCAGCTAAATCCTCGTCCACCTCGTAGCCCTCGTCTCTGCTTGCCTGTAGACAAAGAGATTGGAGGATAGGACAAGAAATTAGGAGGGGTTTAAAATGAAAGATGAGGGACAAGAACTTAATGAGATAACAATGATGTGCTCCAGATTAAGTGGATAAATTGAAAGCCACCGAGCTCTTTGGATTGGCATTGCTGTAGAACTTGAGTCACTTCATGTTTGTCATTTTTTCTGGGGGAAAAGGAAAAGAGAGGGGAAGCAGGAGAGGGTGGGGGCCCTGAAAAAGCTGGAGAGGGAAGCATGCCTAACAATCTAGTGAATGTCTCAGTGGGTGAGTCACAGCATAGAGAACAATTCTTCGAGCTATAACCAAGGACAAAAGCTTCCATTTGTCTGCGAAGCTCAGAGATTCAAGAAACAGTGCAAAAGACAATGCATTTCCTGGTTGGAACCTTTTTTGTACCTGCAGCAGTGAAATTAGGAGGTTCCTCACATCTCCACTGGTATCATCCTCGATATCTGCCTCCAGGTCACGCTCGTTCACTGTAAGGGAAGTGTGCAATGTGAACTTCTATGTCAACAACAGATTTTGTAATGTGATCTAAATGTGGATAAAGTCAGACAGCAGAAAACGTGGAAAACACAAGTCACTACACCCAGATGAAATTATAACATTGGTATTCTGTGCGTTAGTTAACCAGCCACACTTTCCAGTATGAAAGGAAAGGAACACCCTGAGATGACTCAGAGGAAACGTTACCCTGGGCATATGCCTCCCTGTAGCTCAAGATGTCCTGTTGGGTGAAAAAAGACAGCATTAAGATGATGTTTCTGTTTTTCTCACATCTTACAGCATCTGTTTTATCTTCCCCGTGTCACATCTTCTTATGTATTCTGAAGACAAAACGCAGCACTGTTGCCTTTACTTTGTCACCATTGTGATTTAACTGTCAGCTCTAATAAAAACACACTGCGCCAGAACACCGTTTATCCACAGCACCGTCGATCCACAGACCTGATTCGTCGCCGTGCACAAGATCTCGACGAGCACGGCTTCATCCGTGCCCGCCCCCTTCATGGCCTTCCTCAGCTCCTTGGCGAAGTAAAGGTGAGGAGGGTCACACATAGCCATGACGGCTTTCTCAAAACTACCTGTTAGTTCCTTCTTCAGGACCTCCTCTAACTCCTGAGGAAATACATAGGTCACATGATTTGCAGTTATTCTGTGTGTGTGTGTGCGTGTGTGTGTGTGTGTGTAACATCCAGAAAGAGACAGGTACGTACATCATCATATTTTTCAAAGTAGGCCTGTTTGATCTCCACACGCTGAGCTGCAGAGCGATTGGCCAGAATCTGGATAATGGCCTCTTCATCTGTGCCTGGAGAAAATACAGCAGAACAGACCTGAAGGATTGATTCAAATGACTTTATTATCACAGCAACGTTAGACTATTACTGGGCTGATAACGTCACACTGACGGAAGTCACCAGGACAGACCTTTTTGTTTCTGTTAAAGGACTTTCAGATGAATATCCTTCTCTTAAACATTGGGATAAAGAGCAGTGATAAAAGTGCAGATATACACACACAGCAAAGACGCTGTTCTAAGCACTTGCATCAACTCCTGGGGTGGCTGTAGCTCAGGAGGTCAAGCAGGTCATCTACTGATTAGTGGTTCGATCCCTGGCTCCTCCAGTCGGCATGCCAAGTATCCTTGGACAAGATACTAACCCCAAGTTGCTCTCTGATGCATCCATTGGAGTATGAATGTTAGTTAGGAAGCCATAAAAAGCTTAGAAGAAAGTGAATGTGGCATGTTGTATAGAGTGCTTTGTGTACTTTGGGAGAGTAGAAAAGTGCTAAATAAGATTCAGACCATTTAACTCCCAACCAGGAAGTCTGGTTTGCTGCGAGACAACAGTGCTAAGCATCGCGTCACTGTGCTGGCTGCTAACACTATAGAGGACGTAACATGTTGATTAGTACTGAACTCTCCAAGTAGATATTTTATTATCCCTAAATCCGCTTCTGCCACACTTATTAAAATCTGTATTTTCTAGAGAGGGTTTGCTTATTTCAGTTTTAATTAGTTTATCTAGTGTTTTACACATTTGCCTCACACGTAAAGGTTTCCCTGTTTAATCCCAGCAAGAGGCATCTGCTGTTAATATCCAACATGCAGAGCGACCTGCTGGGATGAGCACTTGTGAATAACGGAGCCGCTGAAAACAGCTTTCAGTTTCTTTATTTTCTGTCATATAAATCCAAGTGTTAATGTCATAACAAGTATGGCCAATGTTTCCAATAATGACATGAGAAAATGTCTGCTTTACAAGAGCAAGCCAATCATTAGAGTTGGATAAGGAGGGTGGTCATAAAGGATGAGGCTGCACCAATGCCCAATACGAATAGTAATCAATAAAAATTGAATTGTGAATCATCTGAAGCTACTCTACTAGAGTCCTAGAAAAAAGAATAAAAAAAAATAGGGATCTGGAAATGACCAAAAGAGGTCGAGTTAAAAAAAGACAACAGTTTGAAGATGTACTCAATCAATGTACCTGAGATATGGATTCTGATATAATTTACCTCAAATACCACATAATCCCTGTAAATGCTGTTTCATGACAGAACCAAACATACACATCAACAGGGGAGGTTATTAGCTGTGCAAATACTCTGATGCATTGTGTAACGTCACTTTGTTCACAACAACAGTTGTAAGCTGTGGGGAACACTGCAGGCTTGGTGAGAAGAACAACAACTCCAGTGAGCAGGTAGCAGATAATGCCAGTGAGGATTTAGTAACACAACCGACTGAAGCTTATGTCCACGCTGTGTGAGAGGCAGGCTTTGAAACCTACACCCACCTATCTTGTGAAAGTACCACTGCATAAAGATCTTTGCAGACTATGACATTTGCCTCTCTGTACCAACACCAGTTCTCAGTGGAGTACGCCTCGTACTGTAGTTACATCAAACTTAGCAAGTGTTGAAATTAACTCTCTGCAACACATAAAATGTAATATTGATTTTTCTGAGTGTTTCTCTGTTATTAGTCTGAAAACTTTTAGGCATAAAAAGACAAATCCCCACTTTTTACAAATGCTTTACTATCAGTTAAATTAGAGGCTCTATTACGACCTTACTAAACTGCAATTATCATAATCATGATCAAACACACAAAGAGAGTCTTCACATGACTACAGCATAACCTAATATACTTCCTGAGAGAGGAGTTAAAACAATAAACTTGTATGTACTTACCTAAACCTTTACAGGCTTTTCGAATAGCTTTTATATCTGCTGTAACATCAAAGTCCTCACATGGGACTATAGTGGGCTGGAGAACACACAATCGCAGAAAATATTGAATATTCTTAGTAATAAATTCAAACAGTTCATTCAAAGCAGCCACAACAGGTAAAGCAAATCAATCAATCAATAAGACTGACTCATAATGTTACATTAGAAAAGTGCCGGCATTTAACTACAACTGTAACCTTGTCCACGCAGATGAAAGGGTGAGGTCGTTGAAAGGAGTTAATATGGTGTTACATTCAGGCTCCTGCGGAGAAAAGGGTGCTGCCTGTGTGTGATCGCTGAGTCATGGGGCAGCAGCAGCAGCAGCCTCCTCTTCTCGCCCACCCTTGGTCTAATACAATGCGGCCTTATTGATCTGATCTTACAGAAATGCCTTTTCCCTGGGCCTGGCATGGCACACTCCCTTGCTCAAGTTAACTGCGCCAGCTCTGTCTGTCTTTACACACCGCAGGCCACACAAACACAACAAAACTGAAGAAAATAATAAAAGTGACGCTCTCGCGGAGGCTGTCTGCGGTACTCAGTGAGGCTGTAGCTCAGCGTCTCTGCTGTCAGAGTTTGGATCTTCAATATTCATCCTAACACCAAACTTTTAGGCACTTTTATAATACATTTAAATAACTGCGTTTCAACTCAGCTGAGCTTTTGTCATTAGTTATAGATGACCTCTTACCTGCACGTTGCCCATGTCCTCCACACGCACGTCTTCTGGCTATGATCGAGCTGAAGCTGGATGTGGAGCGTCCTGATGTTGTGCTGCTGTGGAGCTGATGTATCGCGTGTCAAAGAGGACTTGCTGTTCCTGCAGGGACTCAACCCTGTCCGGTGCTGCAGCGATGACGTCACCGCGGCTCATTGCATTAGCAGGATGAAACAGGGTGCTGCTGCTGGAGGTAACCTCCCGGTTAACCTTCAACTTACCGCAACGGTTCTTTTCCTTTAATTCTTATCATGTATTTAATCTGTAACCTGTAACTCTTTCAGAGTCTAAAATTGCACTACAACACCACTGCATTTAACAGTAGGCTACATCAAGATATTTTAAAAACTTACTAGCTTATAAAGTGTGATACAATATTAAATACTGTCCCGGTACCAAAGAGCATTAACATGCTCACACCTCAATGGAAATACAGCTCTTATGATACCAAGTTTGTTCTTCTACTCAGATAAATTTGTTAAATCTTAGATTTTTATGTTTTGTACTTTGATGCCACCTTGTGCGAGTTAATCCATAGAATATAACCCCAGTCCATTTAATAAGCGGACACTGGATTAAATTAAATTCTGTTTTATTTACATAGCACCAAATCACAACAATCGACTGGTGGAGCTTTATTTTGTGAGACCCTACAGTTTTAACATTCCTTAAACTGTTTTTTTTTTAAGAAGAAGAAACTTCCTGCAGAACCAGGCTCAGGGAGGGGCAGCCATCTGCTGCGACCGGCTGAGAGTGATGGAAAGAAGAGAGGACATCGAAACTCTGTAGAAGAGAGTCAGAGATTAATAATAACTAATTATTAAATGTAGAGTGGTGTGTAAACTCATAGTGAGTAAAAAGAGGTGAGAGAAGGAGAAACATTTATGGGAAGCCACCAGCAGTCAAGGAATATTGCTGCATAACTAAGGGAGGATTCAGGGTCCCCTGATCCGGTTCTGACTATAAGCTTTGTCAAAAAGCAAAGTTTTAAGCCTGATCTTAAAAGTAGAGTGAGTGTCTGTCTCCTGAATCCAAACTGGAAGCTGGTTCCACAGAAGAGGGGCCTGAAAGCTGAAGGCTCTCCCTCCCATTCTACTTTTAAATACTCTAGGAACAACAAGTAAACCTGCAGTTTAGAAAACTGCTCTATTGGGGTGGTCTAAGAGGTGTTTAAGATAAGATAGGACCTGATTATTACAGACCTTTTATTTCAGGAGAAAGATTTAAAATTAGATTCTGGATTTAACAGCGAGCCAATGAAAAAAGCTAATATGTGAGAAACATGCTCTCTCTTTCTAGTCCCTGTCAGGACTCTCACTCCAGCATTTTGGATCAACTGAAGGCTTTTCAGGGAACTTTCACAGGGAGCAGGGATTGTCACAGCATAACAGAAAGTCACATAAATCAGAGAGAACAAGGAGAGCTCAGCGGTCTGTGGCCACTGCCTGCTAAGCCATTCTCTCTTTGTGTGTTAAACTTTGTGTCTTTTTTGGCAGTTTTATACATGATTGCTACATGCATTCTTATTTCAACTGATGGGCAAAATAAATATTATATCTCTCCACAGGGTGGCAGTGTTGAGTGGGATTAGGATAGGATTTACAGGAGGCTAAATTTAGAACTAAAAAGTGGCAAACACAAGGTGTTTTGAAAAGAAAGGAATGCTGATTCTTTTTTAAATTTAAATTGAAAACACTACTTTTAATGAGTAAAGATGAGCAATTATGTGTGATTTTGTTTGGTTTTTGTTTACATTTTGAATAGTAAAAAATCTTCAAACATTCAAATCAGAGTAAAAAACAATAGTCAGGGAGAGCCTGGATTTCATAGAAACATTTAATTCAGAGCTGATAACAGAATATTTACTGTATGTACATGCAACACAATATGGAATGTACAATATAAATAATCCCAGGTGGATGCTACGACAGCTTGCAACTTTGGAGCAACACTAGACAGTATAACGAGCATTAAATACACGTAGGTAACGTTCCGTTTCAAGCTCCCTCAAAACATCTGACAGAAATGTGAAAGTCGGAGTTGTGGGTCATGTTTGTTTATCAAGCTTCTTTTTTTTAAAATATTTTTATTTTATAGAGCCAGACCTCACACAGGGAATTCTTCCCTACGATGCTAGATAAATACAGATTTGAAACAAACCCCACATGCTTTCATAAGAAATGCAAAGGTGAATTCTGGTGCATCACGTTCCCTAAATTTTCACAGTCATGCACACACAACCCTCATGAAGCTGAACTGACTATTTTGTGTGACCGTACTGCTTCTAGGTGCCAATGGTGGGTGGCTGATTACAGGACAGAAAGGCTGGCTGCTGTTGTTGTTGTTGTTATTGTCATTTCTGGACACGATGCTGTGATGGTAAATGACTCATATTCTGTCAGTGAGAAAGTGGCAAAGAAAAAAAACGTTCTGGTCATGCATCGTTGTAGCTTTAGAAATAGAAAATGTGCAAAGATTTAAGGGAAGGTGCATTCAAGCAGATGGTAAATGGGCAACTAAGTGATGGGGTGGTGAGGGGAATGCATTATTCACATCATCCACTCTAGTCTTGGTCCTGGTTCTTGGAGGATCTCGTCACAGTTTCAGTGGATGTGTAGATACTACAGCCTCTGATCCAAGAGTCTTTTTTTTATTGGTTTTTAAAAAAGGGGGCGGGGCATCCTGGGAAAGAATACAACAGTAAACAAATATCAGCAGACAGGAGAGCCTGATGGATATTTTAGTACTCCTCAACTGTAACTGCGACCATTTGAAACACAGTGCACGTCACTTCGAAAGCATCATGTAAGGAGACGAATACCATAGGCACGACATCGAAGGCTCCACTGTCTTAACACGCTGACCCATAAACATTTAGCTACTGGATGCTCGACAGTATGCCACATGCGACGGCTTTTTTTAGAAAAAAACATATACTGTATATGGAAAGCTTTTACTAAAACACATAGCTTGTCTCATTTGGCTGCGGTACAATCCTCTGTTATTCCCACGTTTCTCTAATCTAACAGATCATCTTGGCGACATGAATTATGCATTTGGCCTAAAGATAAGGCATCGCAGCTGTGTCTGGGGCTTTGGTCTTGCTTCTCAGATCTCATTTTCTGTTTATTTTTTCCTTAGGTCTTTTCTCCCTGCTGCTGATCTGATATAAGTAAGTCTCCACTGGCTCGGTGCGTAACGTAGAACATCGTCGGCATAACACGTGAGACCGACGGCGAGCCCAGGTTAAGAGTCGACGGTGCTTTGTGGTGAACGATTGTCTGCTCTGCTCGTAAATACGGGTATTCTTTTTTTTTTCAAAATGGACTCAGTGTGAAAAAACATACAGAATATGCAACTTTGACAAATGTGCAAGCAAAAGTGTAAAAAACAAACCAAAAAAATCATTTAAAGTGTTTTTAAGGTTGCATTACTGCATATAAGAACAAGATGGTTGCTGTGTAGCAATTAATTATGTCTGGATTGCATCAATAGGCAGCAGAGTAGATGTTCCTTTCCTCACAACATACTTCTCATTAAGGTGACCCACAGGAAACCCTTCTCATGAAATGCAATATCTGTCATCTGGATATGAAAAAAGTACGTTCATTCGTCCCCCGGCAGTCATCACGCCCTCTCCCCAGAGTCCTGAAAGTCCCAGGGGCAAACGTCAACCATTTTCGCCCCGGGTTTATAACTAGTGCTCAAAGAGCCGTCTTTCTTCTTCTCTGATGATTTTCTAGTCTGAGCCAAGCTGCCATGCGTGAGCTCGGTCTCCCGGGAGAAAACCTCCGCCCTCCTGACCTCCATCACCTCTGGGTCTCTTGTTGAGCTCCTCCGCCGCTCAGAAACCGGCCCGCCGCATTCTGAAGACTGGCTGACCCTTCTCCTCTCCGACGGAGGCTTGCTGGAGGAGCTCCGCCTTTCTCTACTCTTCTCCCTCCCTTTCTCCTTCTCAGCTTTGTGGTTGGATGAGCTGGAGCCTTTCCGTTTCTTCTTGTGTGAAGTGGGGCTGTTGCAGGTCTTCTCCTGCTTAGGTGAAGGTGGGCCGGTGTAGTCCCATGGGCAGATTTCGACCATCAGAGACGGGGGCTGTAAAAGGCTGCCTGTGGACTTGGAGTGGTCTGAGTGAAGCCCTTTGGGTTTCCCATCAGTAGGCGTGACACTCTTCTTACGCCTGATTCTGTCTGGAGAAATGGAATCCGAATCTCCTTTCAGCATGGGTTGCTCATCGAATTCCCAGGGACACACATCCGGCTTGAGAGGAAGAGGTGACCTGGGTGCCCGAGATTTCCGTGTTTCCCTTCCTTCCTCCTTTTCTCCTCCTTTATCTTTGGCGCGGCGTCTGTTGGAAGGAGACTGGCCCGTCTTCTGCCTCTGCTGGGACCGACCACCTTTGGTGACTCCAGAGCTGCTGCTGCTGCCTCTCCGGCCCGAGGTGGTTTCTCCAGGAGCGATGGAAACGTGCTTCTGGGTTTTTGCTTCTGAGGGAGTCTGTGGTTCTTCCATTTCCCAGGAACAAACCTCGGACACATCGTAAAGGTTCCTCCCCGTCTCAGAGCAAATTGATGGCTGGCTCCCACTCACCTGTTGGAGAAAGGAGTAAAAATCAAAATGAATGCCAAATCAGTTAATACTACAAGGGGCTCGAGCAAACACTTTCTTAATGTAAGAATTTTGGGGTTAACTGGTTGATTGTCCCTACCAATGATCAGAGAAATCGCTTTATGTCTGTCTGGCTGTTCTGTACCATCATCATCTCATCTACTTTAAACCTGGTGGGTGTATTGCCTGGCCCTCCAGTGAGTGCAGGGCTGAGTTCAAGACTGTTTTGTTGTAGTGGTCCTCATATTTTGGTCAAAAGCTGCTCTCTGTTACCAGTGTTTCCTCTTGAGCGACTTCTGCCTGCTCCACTCTGTGTGGGTGGAGGTGCACACATACACATACATGCATGTTTGTTTGGATATCTGTCAGGACATTCATTCAGATTAATGCATTTTCAAACCTCCCACTGCAAACCTAATTTGAACTTCAACCATAAAAAACAAGTTTTAAACGAAGATAGGTGGACATTTATATTTGGTTCCTATATCACATGACTGCAGTACCTTATTTTTGTTGTTTGGGCATAAGTAAAAATGTAGACTTTTTTTTTTTCCAGTCCTGCTTTGAAGCCTCAAGGTGGGTGTTTTCAGTGTTGCCCACTGGTGTTTTACATTGGATCAGACAGGTTAGAGGTGTGTCTGCACCCACATATGCTTGTTACTTGTCAAAGGCTGAATTAATACATTTGAAAGAGAACATCAAGCAGTAACTGTACCTTGACACTGAATTTAAAAATGTAAGTCACAGTGAAAGAGAGATGAAGGCCATTTTCCCTTAGACTTCCTGTCTGCTTGTTAACTCAGAAATCATTAGCTATTTCCAGGTCCAAAGAGCCTTCTGTTCCCAAATTTAAACAAATACTGAGACACAACTGAGAGTTAAAAACTGTCCAAATTCTTTTGTTTGTGTATGTCTAGGCATCCATGAAAAAGAGGATTTAGAAGATTTAGCAGCATTAGAAGTTAGCAGAAAGCTAGCTAGCTAGTTTCCATTAAAAAGCTGATATATTAGCTATTTCTAAAAAACTAAAATGTTCAAATTTGCTAAAACTTTGGAAGCAAACTATGACAGAAAAATAAATATCTGCAACATTTGAGCGTTGCCATAAAGATATGCTACCTGTTGGCCTGCTACAGAGCTATTGTTAGGCTAAAACAGGGGTAGGGAACGTTAGAGCCGGTGTCCTGCAGGTTTTAGATCTCACCCTGGGTCGCCACACCTGAATCAAATGATTAGTTCATTACCAGGCCTCTGGAGAACTTCAAGACATGTTGAGGAGCTAATTTAGCCATTTAAATCAGCTGTTGGTAAGGTTGATATGTCATCACTTAACAAGCTTTTACAACAAGATGTCTTCTTGCAAACAGATGAGTTTTTGCCTCTTGGCCATTAGAAAGAATGCAGTTTATGGCATTTTTGCACTGGCTTCACTTTTCAGACCCAGCAGCTATATCCACCCTTTATATCCACTCTATGGCAGCAACCTGCAACGTGCCTGTTCTACACAGCCAGGTTCTGAGCAGGTACAATCATTGATTGTCAATCAATGACTGTTACCTCATAGCCATCCTCAGGGATACAATCTTTCAGAATGGAAACTGCACTGCTCTATTAAATGCAACAAAATGATAATAATAACGATAAATGCTCAAATGTCCAAGGTGCTTCATTTGCTTGTCCAGCCAAAAGCAATATAGGAAAAATGTAATGCAAGTTCTAATCACTTTATGGGGAGCATGGAAGCTGTTTCATAATGCTCATGTGCTCCCCACATGTCGTATTTGTAATATTATACACCACTCCAGCTTCCCTCTTGGGGGGCAGGGTGGGCGGGGGGGCTTCCTGTGTTCAGCGTGGACCACCAGACATCCTAATTTGTTAAATGCTTTGTGGTAAGTGCTGGCTTCCTGTAACTTGGTGCTGATATAATCAATATTTTATAGGATCGAGTTCCTAACACTTACATAACAGACTCTGCAGATATACGTACCACCTGAGTCTGTAGTGTTTCTCAACCCGGTAGAAGTTCTTTAGGAGAAGTCTTTTGGTTTTGTGATGTGGGGTGGCAGCCCTGTGGTGCCTGTACAACAGGGACAGACACTTCCCTTCACGCACTTCTTACTGGCGTCCCTGACGTTTGAATTTGACGCAATTTAAAAGATGTAAAAAGAAAAATACACTTGTGACACACACTATAAGAATGTCCTGAATGTGTTGACAGCTCTCTGCCCTGAATGTGGAAGTGTGCAAAACAACCAGCAGTCTCTGACCTACTTCTTTCCCTACCTTGCCATTCATCTATGTGTGCCATCTGTGCCGTCTGATTGACCCAAGAGGCGGTTTTTTAAGGGGGGGACTGTACAAAAGGAAACCCCATGACCAGCAAACATTTTTATAAACTCTGACCCTGCACTTGGCCCAGCACTACTGGACTTGATCTTGCAAGGAAAATTGTTTTTAGGTATCGTTTGAGATCATTTTAAGCCCTGGACTATTTTACAGGAATCCTCAAAACATGACTTCAAATGACTGCTAGTGTAGTCTGTGTCTGCTGCGTGCCATTCACTCCTCTCTGTCCTCCTGTCTTTGCTTATCTCTACTGCTACTGCACAATAAAAAAGTACATCTGGCCAGATGCTTAAAGAATCCAGCAGTGTCAGTCTTTTAGCAGTCAATTTACCAAAGTCCTGGTCTCCAGGCACAGTCCGATTCCAGTAATCCACTCTTTGCATCTCGTGCCCCGAGTAGCCTGCTTGATAAATGTCCCACCTCATTAACAATCATGAGGAAAACCACTGAGATATACTGTAGCTTTAGTCTTAGCAAAGGGTCCCCCAGGCAGACATGGTATTTTCATTCATGTATGCAACTGATAATAATGTTATTCTTATTGTTATTATTAAAAAACATAAAACCTTTATATTCAAGGACGCATAGAAATATTAGGTACTTTTCTTGATAAATGACTTAAACAATTAATCAGTTAATAAAATTAAACCTGAATAAGTTTCTGTCAGTGAGCTAATCGACATTTAAGCACAAGAGCTACACATTAAAGCTGAATCAGTTTCTATTAAGAATGTAATTATGTAAAAAAGAACCTGTTGCTTCATTATGCCCATCTTCAAAGGTGTCTTGGAGTACTCCACCGATTGGCTGACTGGCATCTTGGGGTAATGCTCAGGTGTCTCATCCACCTCTGATAGCGTCCTCCCTTCCAGTCCCTTCACGCACTTCTTACTGGCATCCTCGACGCTCTGAGTCTTGTTAGTGAGTCCCGGCACCTTCTCCTTGGCACTCGCAATCACGCTCAGGGATTTCTGCATAATGGAAGTGCGCAGGTGCACAGGCTTCTTCTCGTGTGTCAGGTTGTGAGCGCTGGCTGATTTCCAGAAGAGCGGCACGGATTCGGTGGACACGGCTGGTTCCAGCCTCGGTGGAGTCGAAGCTGGTTCCAGCTGCTTCTTGGCATGTTTACGGCCAATGAGAGAGCCCAAAAGAGATCCTTCCCCTACAGTCCCAACAGGAGTCGTTTTGTCTCCCGCAGCTGAGCCACTCTGGCTTGCGCCTTCTTCATCCTGGTCGCAGACGTGGTCATAGCTGAGTGACTTTTTCAAGCCCATGACTTTGTTCTTCAGGGAGTCGTCTCGAGGTTTTCCTGATGGGGGACATATCAATAGACCATTGTTTTGTAATGTAACTTCTCATCTTTTGACCTGTAAACTCTGGTCACAGCAGAAGATGAGGTTTGATATTTTTTAATTAAGCCTTCAAAGAGATTAAAGATTATAAAAATAGACCATTTATATTTAAATAAAATATAAGCAAATCTGATCTTTTGCCAGTTTAAGAATTCATATTTAATTTACATTGAGGACGTGAACATGACTTTTTAATCCAGTGTTATCAAACCTTTCTGAAACAATCTTTTATATCAACTATAAAGTGCCATTTAACCCCCATTTATAGAGCTTCTTAAGCAGGACCCAACCGGCTTTGTAATATTATATATAATACACGTTACATTAAGTTTAGGAAAGCATAGTTGGAAAAAAAGCATGCAGGCTCTCACAATATTTTCCTTTGAAATGACTAATTGGCTCTCTTCATTTCCATGCTACAGCCGGGGCTTACCGTGGTGGCTCGGCTCAAAGGGATTTCTCCTCAAGGTGCTGCGGTTGCTGCCGTGTTCGCTGCCATCATCACGACTGCACTGCCGGTGCAGGTGCATAGTCTCTGGGATCTCTGTTATCCGTTTCATCAGCGAGCGACCCAGACCCTTTTTGGAGTTGCGCTTCTTTTGAAGGTGAGGGTTGTTGGCAAGCATCTTCTTACATTTGTAGACTTCCAGCTGGGCGTACAACTTCTTCAACTCGTCCTAAAATTTAAAAAAAAAAAAGTCTTAAATCATAATTTATTACAACACTCACTTACTTCTGACTTTAGGTAATAGTTGTGTGGTTGCCAAAAATGAACTTGTGGGCCTGAGCAGGTGTACAATGACAGAAAACTCCTTCTTTTTAAACAAAAACATTGAAACGTTGCTGAAAGAGAAACCAGGGCCACCTGGTAATGGCTTCCAACCATATGTTGCCTGTTTCACTCTTCACTGGCAATATCTTAAGGGAATCGCTTAAGGGAAAGTGTACATATTTGGAAGAAACTGTGCTTATGAAAGATGGACAAAGTGTTCAGACCTAAACAAAATGAAGCCATTTCTGAAGTTCTTTAAACCCACATTATTTCAAATGGGGAGACAACTGTGGTCCGACTGTTTTGATGTTGAGAAATATTTTGTTAAGTTAATCAGTTGAACATCACTAAACATTTTATTGATACACTTACAGTCTCAGCAGCTCATTTTAAGTCTTCTTCAATACATCATAGTGCTCATTTTGTAAGTTATGGACCCATTTAATGTCACTCTGATCCAATTACAGTATGTTTAGGCAGCCCCTACCCTTTAACTGACAGCTCCAGTATGTGTATACAGTTTCCTCAAATGTGTGTTTAGTCGTACTCAAAGGGGTACAAGTAGGCTGTTTAGGTTTTCTGCTAAGTACCCTTTAGTATGTTTTTCTTCCAAGTTTCTCAGTTATTGTTGCAGAGAATGATGGTTGCAGTTGTTAACCAGTTTAATCAGGTTGGACTTATGTTAGCTCAACTTGACCTTTTTGTCCAAATGTGGTCTCACCCAGTTTCACAGGCCATGCACCAGGCTTAAGATTGGACATTTACAAACCAAAAGGTAATGTGAGCGTGGTCTAACACATGTGCTGTGATTTCTGACTAAACCGTGGAACACCAGACATGAAGAGTAAGACAGAAGGTGCCCCATTAAAAATATATGTTGCATTCTGACTTAATGGGGAGATATCTGACAATGATCAACAAGGCCGCTTTACCCGTATATCCTCTGGGTCCAAACTGTGCTCGCTCCAGGCCGAGGTGATGCTGTTGTTGAGGTAGGAGCCAGATCTTCCTATGTCTAGCTCCTCCTCGTAAGCTTCGGTGGCTATATCGTCTCTCGCCTGCGTCCCTTTGTACAGGAACTGAAACAGATCAAGAACAAGGTTATAAAACGAAATCAGTGAAACAAAAAGTTATCATGTGACATGCTGGCTATAGAGGTTGTCCACAATATAATGCTCCCTAAAGACATTTAGTGAGCATTATATTGCACTAATTTAGTAGATCTTTTACTCGAATTTTAACTTTAATTTTGTTACTGAAGTCAGTTATTTTATAATTGAAATTTCTATCTGTCGACAGCAAAACTATCAAAAGTTTAGATTAAAAACCCCAATAAAGAAAACAACTATAAAAAAAGATAAATAGCTCCAAAAGTACTGCAGTATATTTTATCTTGCTATTGATTATTATTTTAATCTAATGCAACTGTGCAAATTGTGCCTAACCAGTTCAAATGTATACGGTTCAGTGTATGCAGGCAGTAATCTCCTCCTCATATGTGATTCCTTCCTGCAGAAAGCACATTAGGGCTGCAATATTCCAATGATTCAGTAAATAAATGATAGATTGCACCTTGATTTTCATGCTCAAATTGTTTAACTTTGTTTGAATAACAAATTTAGGGATGGCGAAAGGCCAAATATTTAGCCCAGTTTGAAGAACAGATGCAGTTTGAGATTAACGTCCTCCCATTGTGCTTAATTATCCCGGTGTACTCGACTCACTTGCACTTCTGAGGTGCCTAATTAAGAAAGAACAGAGAGTGTTGATGGTGTATTTCATTTCTCACACTGCAGGAGAATTAAATGTTTTCCATCAGACTTGAGAGATCGCACATAAAGACACCCGTGAGAGCGCTGAGCCAAATTACAATAACCGCTAACGCAGTTTGATTGAGTTTAAGGTAATGGTAGCAAACGTGCCTGTGTACATCTGTGTGTTTGCCCATTGCTAATAACAAAGGAACTTAAGATGATTAATGAAGTGTTTTGTGTACAAGCTACAATGCAGCAGTGGCCACAGTGGAAATCACTCTGTAACGCTGGAATGCTTTCCCAGTAAATAAGTCGCACTTACACCCAAGCTAAGAAACGACACATTCAGCGCACGGCTAATGTTTCAGCTGTACACTGCACAAGTTCATTTGGGTGCCTCAAAATCTATTCTGCGCTCACTGAATATATTAGAGTCTTTACACTTACCCATTTAAGTGCACTAGCTCTCAGCATAATGAGAAAAATGTACAGACCACTGAAGAGATTTTTGTTTTCCCAATTGAAGCTACTCTTGTGTGTCCCACAATACATGCGGTATACAAAACAAAAGTTGGACTTTACTGGATGAATGGTCTGGCTTTGTCCAAAAAATGTTCTGAAATGAGGATCGTTAAAAGTCTATTCATCTGCTGTACAATTTCTTCATCTCTTTGGTTTGCAGAACAACAAACAAGGAAGATAAATCTCCAAAATGCCCTTTACACATTTACTGTTACAGCTGAGGAGCTCAGACCTAAAATCAGTCAAGCAGTCTGTAGTTTTTAGTATTACCAGTGCTAGCATCATGTCATGTATGTGAACACTGCGTTAATTGGAAAATTTCATGTGCATGACAGTGAGCATGGACGGGAGAAAGAAAAGACATTTCTAAAGAGATAAGGAAGGAATTTACTGCCAGGCGTTCATGACTGAGGTAAAGGTTACAGAACTATCTAAAAGCAGCCTGATATTGTTGTGACCCCAACTGCTAATATTATTAAGAAGTTTAAGTGTTGCTGGTGGAGGAAAAAAAGAGAGGAATAAAAAATGTCAAAGCATAAAGCAGCTGACCTCTGGGGTAGAGCCCCGCCAGAGCAGGCATGATAGAAGCTTGATAAAAAAATATGATGGGACGTAACACTGCTTCACATCACACAAAATCTAGTGTGGAAACGCCACAAAGAAACTAGGGGTCATCTGTTGCCATGTCGACAGGCTTATGGCTCGGCTCACAACCACCGTAACCTGCCACTAAGGATGTTGTTACGCTGTAATTAAATAGAATTTTTATGTGTCTTTTATTTGAAATTACAATGTAATAATTAGGGATGGGTATCGTTTTGGTTCTATCCGATACCAGTACCAAACTGGTACTTTTGAAACGGTGCCGGTGCATAAACGGTGCTCGAACCGGTGCTTAAAGAATGGAGACCACACACTTTGTCCAAAAACCTCTCATGTTCAGCTGTTTTTTTGTAAAAAGATAACAATGTTAGCCTTTTCTGCAGCTATAGGGGATTTATGGTATCGCTCTTGGCTGGAAGCAGTGCTTAATCAATGGAAAAAACACAAACTTTGTCCAAAAACCTCTCATTTTTAGCTGTTTTCCACTTTTTCTTTGGTCATTTTAGCCTTTTTGGCCAGGGTGAAGGGAGTATCAAGTACCCATCCCTACATCCCCATCCCTAGTAATAATGTTCACCTACACATATGTAAAGGTAGACTTGCTAGAATAAGAAGGGTCCACTTAATTAGAGGGGAACTACTCCCTTAGTCAAGCTCCATATTACAAAAGTGTTAGTCCATCTTCAGACTCACCCTGTGTTTCTATTTCAGGTACACCTTCATTAAGTTTCTTGACTGCATATTGCACATTTGCAAACGGACATCTGCCCGACTGCCTTAAATCACCTCTGTGGTAGGTTCTCCTGCAGTAGGGGTCTCCAAGACCATGTTTCACCATGACCAGGGTTTGTGGTTTATCAAGGGAAGCAATAGGAGCTGTGCTGTCAAATTAAGCTTGGAGATAAAACAACATCCGCCCCATTTTAAAACATCGAGGAGGCTCAGCTGTGTTATGGGGCTGTCTTGAATCTGTGCTGGGCCCAGTGAAATGACAAGATTATGAAAGCTCCTGAAGCCAAACATACTGTCCAGCGTCAGGCAGCTCTTTCTCTCTCACGCTGTCATAGAATCATTTGGATAATAGATTTAACTGAAAAGAGTCGTGGAAAATGTACCTCGAATTAATCCTGTGATCAGCACATAAGTTAAAAAAGTGCTAATTTTAACTTATGTGCTGACTCCTTCTTCTGTCAGCAAAAATCCCACTGCATATTTAATATGTGAAATACACTTTTTATATGTTTTTAATGAGGAGCTTGGTGCTAAAGCCCTAGATTATTATTAATATTTTTAAAATTTGTATTTATTTGCTGAATGTTTTGTTGATCATTAACACAAAGCCCATGAAACTCATAACTGGTGAGATCTGCAAGTAACAACAATGAAGTATTCACCTTAGGTATCAGCAGCAGGGCCAGAGTCACAGACACAGTCAGGTGAGTGTGAGCAAAGAACAACATGAGCATCCAGTCTGGGTGCAGTCCTGGCACCAGAGAGAACCTGCAGAATAGAAAAAACATCAACGGGAGAAATTCTGCAGACTCACCAGCAGCCAGAGTGCTCGGCGCATCTGTAAAATACGCTCAGACCCACGTAAAAAAGCAGCATTTAGTCACTCACTGGACAGCGAGAACAGAATTGAATGTACCACAACCCGAGGCATTCCCCGCACTGTAAACACAGGGATAAACGCACAACTGAGGGAAAATTATAAAAGCGTCTGTTTGCTGGAAAGAAGCTGGCTCTTTTTAAAAGGCGACTTGTGCAGATATGAAAGATCTCTGCAGCCAATACTGCTTTTGAAGGCTTTGGATGCTTCATGCTGGAGATCCACAGGCGACAGGCAATTATAGCCAGCGGGAAAAATTGTCAACTTTGTCTTGATTGTTAATTAGCATTAATGAGTTAACATAAACCAGTGTAACATAACGGTGACGCTTGTGTGCGTGCATGTTTTTTAATCATTCATTACTGTTTCCAAGTTTTCCCACGCTGCTTTGAGAAGTTTCTCTAAAAGTTCACAGCACAGAGGAGAAACATTGTTTTCTGTCGCCGTCAACAGAACACCAAATCATTTCATTTTACATGAAAGTGCCAAGTCCCATTTTTGTCACCAGTGACAGCACACAGAAACTATGTCAAAGCACACAGAAGCAATTCTGGTAGCTTGTGGTCCCTTTTAAAAGCTTCATGTCATCATTCCCGTTTATTAAGGCCGTTTTAAATCATAGTCAGTATCGTATTCACAAGAACCAGCATGGCTGATTGCTCCCATTATTGTTGGAGAACGTGAATAGTGCACAAAAGCCTAACAAGAGGATCTAAGTAGCAGCATTTTGGCACCAATTTTCCGCAAGCAATCAAAGCTAGACACCATGACAGATAAATCAATGAAATTATTTAAGCGGTATCAAGATGAGTCAAGTGCATTGTGAGTAAAAAAAAGTGTGAAAGGCATTAAATACTTGAACGTGTGTGTTTGACATTGTTTAGAAATCCACCAAGGTGGTTCACAATTCACTGGCTCATTATCTTTTGTCATAATAATCCCAATCATGATTCACATTAGAATTAGTCCAAAAGAATAGCACGTGTCTGTTTTCTGTGTCCCAACTCACACACACACACACACACACACACACACACACACACACACACACACACACACACACACACAATATATCGAACAACTCCAGCCTTATCTCTGGACTGCAGCAGCATATAGACTCAAAAAAAGGAAAAGAAAAAGGGGAAAAAACACTCACAAAAGCTCACAATGTTTTATTCTCCAGCAAATGAGAACAGCTTGATTCATAAGTTTCCCAGAGCTGATGAAGGTGTACCCAGTGGACTTTTCAGTTTCTCAACAGATTAAGAGGATGTGATCTTTTCCTCCTTGTACCACGGAGCACAATAGACTGCCGCCCAAATGAAAGAATATTCAATCAGAAACAGTTTTATCGGAGAATGTGTGACAAATGGAATGTTTTGCCCGAGGCTCCTGCGGGCTCTCTGTAAAAGCAGTTTTATTTCTGCTGCAGCAGGACTGACGAAAATGTTCTTCGCTTTGGAGCCTTGTGAGGTCAAAGCTCCAGCAGCACCTACAGTGTACACAACAGCTTTATTCCTTGACCAACACATTTTGGCCTTCACCGGGTGTCGATGTGATGACCCTGATGGAGGCCACAAGCCAAAACTGGTTGTTAAAGCAACAAAGTGTTAGCTAAATGCTCCAGAAGTAACACAGGAACATGTTCACCGGTGCTTTTTCTGCTGCTTTACAGTGCATCACTTATATTTGAGAAACCAATGAAAGAAGTCAATATTTGATATGAGCACCTTTATTCTATAACACAGCCTGAACTCTCTTAGTCAAGTGTTCCTGTCATTTCTTTCAGTAGACTTAGGTTTAGAGCTTTTTATTGTTCCTTGCACAGTGAAATTGGGTAGCTGGACCACAAAGGTGCAAAAGTAAAGAAGGGAAAACAATATACAACGAGGTGAAAAAAACAAACAGTATATATGTGTACATATATGTGAATGAACTATATACATGGTGTAGGCGTAAGAAACATTGAAAAAGAAACCTTGTGGGGCTGTATACAAGGGCAGTTATATAATAAATAAATAAATAAGGCTGGAGGGGCTATGGTCATTTAGGGTAGGGATGGTAATTCCACTGAGACCAAAATATTGCACAAGACCAAAAATATTGCACAGACATGGAAAGAGTGAGATATTGCACATAGTTGATCAATAGCAGCGTCAGAGTGGATGTGTTGGAGAAGTCTGTTCACACTTTTATTTTGCATTAAAAGTTCTGACAGCCCACGGGAAGAAGCTGTTCTTTAGTCTGTTGGTTTTGCACCTGATGGATCTGAACCTTTTTCCAGAGGGCAGGATGTTGAAGAGGTGGTGGTTAGGATGGAGGTGGTCCTTTATGATTGCCCTGGCTCTGGGGAGACTTCTTGAGCAGGCAATTAAGTCCAGGAAGGAGAGTGGACAGCCGATCACCTTCTCTGCAGTTCTTTGGATGTTCGCTGCCTTTTGTTCTGTTCTCTATCAAGATCGTCCCACACTGCTTCAGTAATGTTGAGCTCTGGGCTCTATTGAGGCCACTCCTGCTCCAGTCTGTCTTCCTCCATCCAGTTGTGCTTTTACTGCATTGCAGTGAAAAATGAAGCTCTTGCTATTTTTCTGTGTTCATAATTCTATCAATTTTGATTAAGTGGAGATATCATCTGAATGTCAGGAGCGGTACCACACCTCATTCATGCCCCTTCCGGTTTCAGTCCATAAATGCCTCCTTCGCCAATACCTGCTGTCCTCATTTTCATGCCCCCCATTTCCTCCTTTCCATTCCTCTTCCTTTCATTCACTTCTGGTTAGTACATGGGGATCTGCCCGGCCCGGGAGCCGCTGCCAGTCCCCTTCAAGGCCTTCCCCAAACCGCAGCACCAGTACATGGTCCCTCATCCATCATCGCTCATCGTAACTTAGGATATGGTCCCAGCTAGTGAAATTATTGACAAGAAGCCCAACACCACTGGCTGAAATGCAGTCAAAAACCATGACAGAGCCTCCATCGTGTTTCACAGATGGCTGTAGACACTCACTGCTCTACCTGTCTGTTGTGCCTGGCCCTGTCTGTATGTACTGACAACAATTTGAACCAAAAATTAAACATTCGAATTCATCACTCCCTGAGATCTGTTGCCACTGATTTTAAGCCCAGTTCTTGCCAAATTTGGCATATCTCCATCTTTACTCCCCGTTTCCCTTCTTTAGGAATGGCTTCTTGACAGCCACCCTTCCACTGAGACTATTTCTGATGAGGCTTCAGTGCCTCTCTCGGGTCCTGTGTCAGGTTTTGCTGTATCGTTTCTGAAGGCCATGACCTTAAGAAAGTTTTTTAGGCCTGCTGCTTCTTCTGACCTAGCTGCCTGGTAAATCTGTCATATGAAAGTGGTGAAAATGACACCAATGAATCTGGAACGCCAAAACAATAAATGCTGTAAAACATGCTAAAAGGCTCCATGGAGAGATGGAAAACTTCCACCAGGACAGCCTATTGTAGAATGCATTAAACCTTAGGCTGAGTAACTTCAAGGTATTTTTAAGAAATTATAAGACAACTGCTAAATGAAAGGGAAGATCTAAAATATTCAGAAAATTGAGCCACATCCCACCTCTGTAAGACACAGAAAGAGCGGCAGGCACAGTCAGTGGCGGGGCACAGAGTTTATTTTAGGCACTGGAACAGTACATGTAGGCTGTGTCTCTGCTTGGGGAAGACATTTTTTATTCACCTCCTTTCAACTGGCTTACCCTGCCGTAACACTGTTCATTTCCCTGATGAAGGGGGGCGGCTGAACTCTCATCTGACATGCTCTGCAGTTGTGAAAGGCGCTCTAACAGACAAATATCTCTGTGATTATGATTAAACAGGTTGTGCTGTACAAAGGGGTAAAGTCATTAAGCTCTGTGCCACTGTTTGTGCCATCTCCTTATTACTCTCAGCGAGATTTTCATCAAGTCAGGGTAAGATGCTCGATTGTTCCGCATTCTTAGCTCTGTTTCATGTGTCTCTTGTACCTTCTGTTCCCACATTTTCCTCTTTTCTTTTCTCTCTTTCATTCAGTATACAAGAGAGCATAATTGAGGCATTCACATCAGCATATCTCTTTCTCTCACCCCCCCCCCCCTTGATCATGCCCACCCATGCTGGTTCCATCAAATTTTCTCCACCCACCTGATAATGTGGAAGATGGCCGATATGAGGAGCTCATTGTAGATGGCTACGGCCATGTAACGTGGCTCGTGAAAAGCCGAGGGTACGGTGCGGACAGCGTAGCACAGGTACACGCCCCACAGCAGGAACAGGAACTCAGCTGAGCAACAAAAGACACAAAAATGTTTGAATTTTAGTTTCTATTTGCCACCTAAAACAGGAGAGGTCATATATTGTATGAAATTCATCCGCTGTAGCTGACAGTTGTCTTTTGACAGCACAATATACTAAACTTACCCTAAAACCTTTAAGCAATCGTCCAATATTTTGGGAAATGATCTAATTTGCTTTCTTTCTATGAGTGAGGTTAGAGGGTCGATACCTTCCTCACGAAGCTGGAACCAGGAGGCAATTAGCCAACCCAAGCATAAAGACAAAAAGTAGGAAAAGAAAACAACTAAAGTGCCTTCCAGCCCACCCTAAGCTCACCAATCAAACATGAATATTTCAGTTGTGAAATTTATACAAACCCCCCCCAAAAAACTGAAATTTGTGTTGTTTACGTGTGGGTGGGTTATTTTTTTTGATTTGCTCGGCTACACTGAAAAAGTAAGCCCTGATGTTAGACTGTGACAAAAAGGCAGAACACCCACTGAAACCAAAATCGATTGTTATTTTTGCGTCTGTGCATGGTTTAAGCGAAATAAGAAACAACACGTTAAACAAACACCGAGCTCTAAAGGTTGGTTGGACACCACCAGGCTAACCTTTCTACACTTACAGAATTGTACAAGATTTAACTTCCAAAACCTTAATCTTTTTGTCACAGACTCTAAAGTATTAGTGAAAAAAAAGAGAGAGAGAATTTAAAGCTCCCTTCAAACTCCTTTCCATTAATCTGACACCATCTGAATGTGTCAGCTTAATGTCTGAATGAGAACCCTGTGGAGGCTTTGGGCTGACATGCAGAGACTGTAATAAAAGATAAGAGGGCCGTATGAGGGAATGTGAAAAGGCCACGCAGAAGGGAAAGGCGCACAGGAATGCATGGGAGCTTTTTAAGAGTTTTGACCCAGACGTCTCTTTTTACTTCACCACCTCCAACGGCAGCATCTCCCACCATGGGCGACAGCAACACAGAGAGCAGCTTATGGTGGGGCTTGTTTTCTGAAATTCCTTTTTTTTTTTTTTTTTTTTTTTTTTAATAAAACTGGCTTTAAAAAGAAAAAATCCAGGAATGAGCTCAAAAGAGTAAGTCAGCCCTGAAAAGCTTGCATATATGAGTTTTCACTTTGTTTATTATGCTTTTTTTGGTCTCACCTCTTCCTCAAAAAGAGAATGAACCACATCATTAGGTACTCCTTGCTAGTACCAGTGTTGGATCCCATCTTGCCTTAATTTGTTCTGGTATAGATTCAGAAATGCATTGGAAACGTTACTGTTACTCAGAAATTTTAATGCATGATAGCATCACATGGTAGCTGCAGAATTCTCAGCTGCAATTCCATCACATCCCAAAGATGTTGGGATGCTCTGCTGGAGTGGATCTGTTGACTTAGCAACATGTTCCAGTCTACCACTGTCCTATTTCACTCTTACCTGAGATGAGGGATGCCTGGTGTGGTCTTCTGCTGCTGTACTGTGAGATGCTCTTCTGCATACCTTGGTTATAATAAGTGCTTATTTGAATTACTGTTATCTGATTTACCTTTGCCATCTAATCAGCATAAAGCAGCCATTCTCCTCTCACCCCCTTCATCAGAAAGGCATTTTCACCCAGAGAACTCTGTTTTTTATCATTCTCTGTAAAACCTGCAGATGGTTGAGTGGGAAAATCCCAGCAGATCGGCAGCCATACCACATTCAAAGTCATTTAAATCACCTTTCTTCCCCATTGAACTTTAGCAAGTCATCTTAGTCATATTCTCATGCCTAAATGCACTGTTGCTATGTGATTGGCTGATTGAGTATTCGTATTAGTGAAAAGCTGAACAGGTGTCCCTGATAAAGTTTGAACTATTCTTCTGGGTGTTGATTTAGTTACTATTTTACAGCATTTGTATTGCAAAAACAGAAATCATTTCTCTAGAAAGGTAAATTAGCAGAAGATGATTCTGAACCGTGGTTGGCTCTTGTGTTACTATGGCAATAATGACATTTAAGATGTACAAGTTTTAAATTTTGCACGACTTCCTCATGTTTGCGCTGATTTCCCCCCTCTGTAAAGGAGCTGCTTCTCCGACATCACGGTGACACATTCCTGCTATCACTGAATCTCATCTCATCTCTGATCTCGGGTCGACAGCAGTTTATTGGAAAGATGTATTTAAAACGCCAGCTGTCTCCACCGTCACAGTATCAACACTTTACAGAATATACAGTGCAGTACCTGTGCACGGCTACAGTAGCTCGTTATCATCGAAAGTGTCAGTGTAATTATATTTTAAAGAACATCAGTTACAAAATAATAGTAATTATTTTGAAATGTGAAGGACGAGATTTCTACAGGGTTGCTGCATTATGAAGGTATGGAATTATGACTGGGAGCAATCTAATATATCTCTGTCTGCAGTAGAACAAAACATTATGCATCTTTTATTGCCAGTAAAAAAAAAACAAAAAAACAAAAAACAAGCCAATTTTTCCAAATAAAAAATACTTTTAGTTTTTTATGAGAACTCTAACTGAAAGTCTGTCACAGGTCGTCCTGCTTGTTTGAAAGAGCACCGACACCCATGCCAAAGATCACACTGGGATATGACTCCCTAAAGTCTTTACAGTGATTACAGATCATTAATATTTATGAATAGGTCGCTCTATAAACTGCGTAGTGCTTAGCCTCTGAATCAGGATGCATGGAGATCTGCTTCCAAGACGGAAACGATAACAACTCCAACTATAATACAGATTAATTGAGGATTTACAATAAGCGCGTCTCGGTGACATAATCGATAATGTTTCGCATCAGCTCTGCTTTGCTTCACAATTTAGCGCAAAATATTATGTTATGTTCATTTTTGCGCTGACATGCGTTCTCATGTCGAAATTATGACAGGACAAGGGGAAAAAACACAGAAAAGCAATTAGGCTCATTTTCAAGAGCGTGAACCGCACTGTTGTTAAAATCCTCCAAAGCAGCTTTGCAGGATGCGTCCTGTCCTTCAGTGGAGCCTCAGCACACCGCAGCATGTTTATGCCTGCTGTCAGAGCAGACAGCGGGGCTCCCTCATTTCCCTTCTCATCAAGAACGCTCCCCCTAAATACACACTGACACACGCGTGGATGCAAATCATTCCCGCGGTCGGTGCCTGTTCAGAGCAGGGTGTTTGTTAGAGGCTGTCACCGCTAACATACAAACACAGCAGTTCCGCCGTCCTGTCTCTGGAGTATCCTTAACTGTCCTTCCTTTACAGGCTCCCTCCTGTTTCCTTCTCTCAAATTCTCCACTCCTGTGATGGTGCAAAACTCTCTGTGCATCGATGCCCACATCCCTACAAGTTTCATACTTCAGAGGCTCCTTTCTTCTTCTTTCCTGCCACTTCCACTCTCCCTGCCTGCCTGTCTATCAGTCTTCACACACAGGCCGAGCATCTCTCAGGGATCCATCCATTCCCTTCTTTCCAAACAAGATTAGTCTCCCCTGCTGTCAGGCCGGCTTCAGTGAGGTGCACATCACTGCCTCCCGCTTTAAGAATCTGTCTTTTAGAGATTTATTGTAACATACATTCAAGGGCATGTGGGCCTTCACTAACCACGGCTTCCTTCCAATTCATTTACTCAAATATTTTTTATTATAACAAAGGTATACAATCTGGTCATTAACAGACATTTTGACACTATGAGTAAGGCAGAAGATGGGGTCAGAAAAGTTGGGAGACATACCTTTTCTTTACACCACTCCTTTTTGGGTACACGGGCAAGAGGACTGTCTAAATTCAACTAATGAAGATGTGGAAATGCACTGTTGCATATTTAAAAAATAAACTCATCATTTAAATGTATATTTCTTCATGAATTTAGGTTGTGTACAATGTTACAGTGAATCATTAGGATGAACTTTATGTTGCATTGAATACCAAAAAACAGATTTCAGAAACATGCTTGAGTTGAAAATGTTTGAGATCTTTTGCTTTAAGTTACTCTTTAATGTCTAAAAGTCAAACTTAAATTTAGCAAAACATCAGTTCTCCCCTGGACTACTGTTGCCGGGCAAGTTTTATCATCAACATACATGCTGCTTTTTTTTCTTTCTAAAAATAAAGTTTCTAAACTGAACTTAATCTTAAGGCTTATCCAAGCAGCCTGAACTTAAACTGTAAGCTCTAAAGCCCCTTCCAGTTAAGTGGTAAGTAGCACTTTCTTTCTATCTGGAAAACGATGCTGTTTCTTATTTGGGTTTACTTAAAGTCAGACGTGTGTAATTACAGGAAAGCCGTACAAACTTACTCACCGACTGCCATCATGTAGTCCCATCGGTCCAGCAGACACATGCTGAACTGCAGCCCCTCGGGAGTGAGACCCGCAGCGATGAGAGCCTGACTCAGCTCCGGATTCTGGCACACGGAGGACGTCCAGGCCACAAGGAACCACAGCACCACCAACAGAATGACTAGCAGCAGCCGCAGGACCCGCCAGCTGGTCATGTAAGGTGTCCTCTGGGCCGTGCGGGACAGGAACACCTTTAACACCCTGTGTGGAGCAGGGAGAGAGCGTGAGGCACAAGCCTGAATATCAGAAACGACTGAGAGAAATCGTATGTAAGTGCTGCTCACGCCCCTGGCTGCTGATCACGTTAGCATGCTCATTTGAAATAAAATGAGCAGGGAGAAACTGCTAAATCAGTTCAATTCATTCATGCTTGGTAAATATGTTTGGTTTTGATTCATGCTGTAATTTCCTTTGAGTTTCAGGGGGAAGAGCGGACAGCACAGGAAGTGGGGAGGAAGGATCTGTTAAAGGAGGCCCCTGTCATTTTTGAGTTGTGCTTACATGTCCAACAGAAATCATGCATACATAGTTTATTGTGAATTACTTCCTGATGTTACTGCATCTGTAAAAGGAGCTAAAAATGCAGCATATTAGGCTCATCAGTTGCAGCAGTGTAGGGAACAATATACAACAGCATGTTCTTATATCACCATATATCACCATCTGGACATAGAAAAAAGTCTGTTTCAATTTTTTACCCTGCTCATCTTTGGACCAGACTGTGACAAATCTATCTCATCTCTAATATATTCTGTGGGCCTGGACTGGAAGATCTTGCCCCCGGGGCACACTTCCCACTCAGCGAGCTCGGAAAAAAATCAAATTGGTAATTTTGCCAAGGGAACACTCTGGCCGGCCTTTGACCTCCTTCTCCCATCTCGGTAACACAGCCCGGAGCCGAAGAGCAGGAAGCTAAAGCACATGCGTGCCAAGATGGCACACGTGTGTGCATACTAAGAGATGGCTGAATTATTGAAATTAAGACTAACTCATGAGCAAGTTAATAGAAGGAGAGGAGACAGGATGTAAGGGAGAGGAGGGGACCAGGAGAGGCTCGAAGAAAAGAAGGGACAGGAGAAGAAAACGTATGAGGTGAGTTAACAACACAGGCAGAGGCTTTTTAACTTTTATTTTTTGCTTTCAGTTTAGTGTTTTAAAGTAAAATCATATTATAATGATCCAAGAGTATTTGTATGTTCCCTATCTCCTCCTACATGAGAACCAATCATAATAAAACTTTGCATAAACATTGCATAGAGCACTGTGAGTTCCAGCATCTATAAGGCACGTGCAAATATTTTATACAAATCTCACAATTTTATATATTTGCTTCTTTGACAGTTCAACTGAGCACTGAATTGAATTTGAGATTAGAATTGTGTGTCATAATATAATGTATCATAGTGTGATTGTAGCAAAAGTGTGTGTATTTGTATGTTCCATATCGCCCATGTGTTGCGCAGGGGTTTGCTATTTAATCATAATCCTTCATAGAACAGTCACAAAGCAAACAGCAAATGTCATCTCAAATGGTGATTTTGGTTTTAGTTTACTGGAAGCAGGATTGAAATATTAAGCCAACACAGAAGTGCCAAAAACAGCATTTCCTTCAAATGGGCGGATGGCTCCAAAAATGAGTCATTTCCCACAGACGTCCATGTTAAACTTCCCAAATTCAATCATAAAAATAATACTTTTTCTGCCTGGTACAAAAAATGGATTTGGTCTCTCTAGATAATCCGCCCTTCAGAAAAACTGCTACATGTCCAGCCTACAGTATTTTTTCCTCTGTGATTTTAGTCCATCATCAGGTGGTTGCTAGACAACATAATGATGTCATTATATATGTGGTGTAATTCGTTTTTTGTGGATGTAAATTTGATGTAAAATTAAATTAAAATTTAAAGGACACAGTTAAGTGCCTTGTAAAGCAACTGTTGTTGTGATTTGGCACTGTATAAATAAAACTGAATTGAATTGAACAATGCTGTTATTAAATGTGCGATGTTTATAAAATGACGTGGAAAATGTCAGGGACATATGGACACAGTTCCCATTTCATGTCAATAAAAATAAGATGTTTCGTAAATCATTTCGTGATAACATGACAAACGTTTATGTTATAACCTCATGATGCTTGGAAATTCAGAGCCTTTATCAGGACGTCACGGTCCTGAATCTGTTGACTCAGTGGTTTTTATTCTTATTACTATTATTTTATGTTTCAGGTTGATTCTTAAGATTTTCTGGTTCTTAGGGTTTGGTTTCTGTTCTGTGTCTCTGTTTCGCCCTGGTACCTCGCCTATGTTTCCTCCCTGTTGCCATGTCTGATGTCTGTGTTAAGCTTACGTGTCTTGAGTTTAGTCTGTGTTGCTTCCTGTTCCTGTTGTGTTATCATCTGTTCCCCATCCTTTCGTTGTCAGTTTGTGTATTTAAGCCTTGTGGTGTTTTTGTGTGTTTCCCACCGTGCTCCTCGTCCCTAGTCTCTTGTCTCCAGGTTTCCTAGTGTTTTGTATTCGTTTCTATTTTCGGTTTATTGTTTATTGTTAAGTTTATTGTTTGTGGAGTTTTTTCTGCAGCCTCTTTGAGTTTATTCCTTTGAGTGTCCTGCATTTGTGTCCTGCGTCCTGCCTGCCACAGACTTATCATGACAAGGACATTTAATGACCACTTTCTGAGACGCTAACAATTAGCCACATCACAGGAACCTGTTTCCAACATAACATTCAGACGGGCATAACATTGTTAAGAGCACATTAACACTAACACTCTCCAACAGTTTACACTACAGTTAACTGAATTAACCTTAGCTTTGGTCTATGACAATTATTATGATATTTAGTCAACTAAAACTAAAAGAACTTAGATAGCTATATTATGGCCAAAGCTAAAAAAAAAAAAAACTAAAGCAAAATTTGCTGTCAAAATTAACACTGATTGTGGGACAATCACTAATTGTGGTTAAGCACTAGTGGGGTGGACAGCCTATCCATCCGGTGAGGCTTAAAAGACATATGGCGATCGTGGTTCAGGGGGTTGGGAAGCTCATCTGGTAACCAGAAGGTTGCCTGTTCGATCCCCAGCTTTGTCTGTCTTGGTCGTTGTGTCCTTGGGCAAGACACCCTAGCAACCAGAGCCGATGGCGCGATATGGCAGCCTCGCTTCTGTCAGTCTGCCCCAGGGCAGCTGTGGCTACAGCTGTAGCTTGCCTCCACCAGTGTGTGAACGTGAGAGTGAATGAATAGTGGAATTGTAATGTAAAGCGCTTTGAGGGTCTCGAAAAGCGCTATATAAATGCAATCCATTATTATTATGTACAACTGAATGTCATCGGCATAGAAATGCCAGAAAGGGTTGACTATACTTGTGTTATTTCGTGCTCTTTGGACTGATAAGTGGTGTCTGTGGTTGTGCTTTACATGTGCACCTTATTGAAAAAGCAGCTTCAAATTGTGGAGTCTAGAAACTAATGGGCTGCTATGTCCACCGTTTATGGCCTGTTATTTACGGTACCTGTAGAGTTTCAGGATGACGGTCCCGTACATGATGGCAAAGCCCAGCAAGCGAACCCACCTCAGGAGGATACATCGAAACACACTGGGATTGAAGTACAGGATCATCACCTACAAAAATGCAGAGCAGAGTTAACTTTCACACATCTCATAAACACATCTTAGGACTCTGATTGTTTTTGGTATTTACAGGAAGGAAGTCAGACACACAAATGTGGTAAGCACACGAGAAGCAGAGTTGGAGGTGGATTTGACCTCACGAATATCTAACGCCTCCACAGTTCCCTCATCTGTTAGCTTTATGCGGCTCATATGTCAACTTCCAGAGCACGTTTGATGTGAGGAATTTGAGAGGTTATTCCTTTATAGGTCTAGGAGCGCGTTTAGTGATGTTTATCTGCACATTGATTTGCATGTATAGACACACTTGTGTTTCTAAATGTGTGCGGTCCAACCTGTCACGATTTGTCTCTCTGAGCGGTTTCAACAAAGCAATAAAGAATTTGCCGATGGCTGATAAAATGTCAGCCTATCATTTTCTGCATGATGTGAAGTTAATTCACACCTATTACCGCTGCAGAAGAGATTGTAACAGCAGAAGCTGCAGAGACAAGGCTCATGCTGTAAGGATCCAAGCTTTCATTTGCACTTCTCTTTCTACGGTTGCATTTCATTTCATTAGTGTGCAACACAGCGGGAAGCCACATGTTACATTTTCGGTGACCCGAATCCCAGCTTCTGCTCTGAAGATTCAGTGCTGTGACTCTGGCAACGTTCCCACTGAAGCAAGGAAAATACTATCGAAGCGTGACACCTTTCCAACTTGGGGTAATCTCTCCATTCAGTGTGGTCGGAATGAATACACAAACTTTTTTTGTAAGGGAAGGAAGTTTGTGTGATCTTTTGTGAGATCGTGCTACGATTGCCAAACTGTTTTGTGACTTTGTGTTGAGGTAAACGCTGACCTTAACTCCACCTATCCGCTAAAACTATCTAGATACATGAACAGTAATTAATCAGTAACTACCACTTCCCACAGAGCATCTTTTTGATTACAGGTTTCTTTTCAGTCTAGCATACGGACTAAAAATGTTAAATGTGGTTTGAAAAGCAAACACAAGTGAGAGTGAAAGACCTGCATCACACTTAGTATCTGTTTCAACAAAATTTCAGTGTCTTTTTTTATGTTTTGCATCTGTTGCATATGTTAACATTGCACATGTGGTGTTATATGTTATAGCTTAAAACTGGCTAATATGTAGATTTATATACATATTGTGCTGTATATAGTAACCATTTATACATAGTATAGTATTTGGAAATATAGTAATATAATATAACATATTATATTGTAATATAGTATTTGGACAAGTGAATTACACCATTGAGGGATTAAATAAATTGTACGTCTGTGTCTTTATCATAGCCATGCCATGTTTCTATCTACCCAGCTGTGTCACACTGAGTAATCTATCCTCTGTTTATATCCAATCCTAGTTCATCCCCTTTATTCCTTTGTCAGATCTTCCTGTTGAACTCGCCCCCTCGTTCTGTTTTCTTTCCCTTTTCTGAATTTGGTATTTGCTGAACTTTTGCTTTAGCCAACAAACGCTCATCCTACTTTTATTTTCAACCTGCATGCGTGTTTTGCAGTTGGATTCTCTCCACTACACACCTTGACAATAACTGCTCGAGCAGAAAGAAGACTATACAATTACTCCTTTTTATAAGATGATGCTTTTTAAAAAACATATATGTGAGCCCTATGCTAGACCAGGTCTTTAGGTACTTTGTATGCTGTGGCTGGATTGAACTCAGTGTAATCAGAACAGGATAGGGAGCTGAAGTGACAGTTTTTCAGTCTGTGATATAGCGCAGCAGAGTAAACAGTGTACAGGTCGGGGAGCTTGTTTGGGGATAACAATGTTATAGCACAAAAATACTTTCTGAATTATATGCTTGGGTTTTTTATATGTAAGTTGTTTTACAATAACCAAAAACAGAAGGTTATAGCTTTCCAGCTTTTTGTAATCACCACATAATCTCAGACTTATTGTGGTACAACATAATAAGCAGCATAAATGCATCTCTGAGGCGTAAGGCGAGTGATTTATTCCAGCTCTTACAATGCTTTGGCATTCAAAAGACACCAGCCATTTGCTTTAATTAAGCTTAAGTAACAACAACACCTGTAACCTCTTTTCCTTTTTAGAAAAGAAACAGAACATCTGTGGCAAACCCAGCTGAGCAACAAGCCAACCCCGAGGCTGTAACCGTCTGGCTGTGAGATGCGTTAACAGAGAAGAGAAGCTAAAGTGTAGTGGGGAATATGAATCACAGTGTACATTATTTTACCCACGGAAATGAAGAACAAAGACTATGGTGCAAAGACAGAAAGATGAAAGGACAGAAATATTCAATCTCACAGCATCTTATGCAGGTATTCAGGAAGTTGAAAGCAGAGCCAAGTCTCAACGTGACTCATAACAAATGTCACAGGAACTAATCTGCAGCTTATTACCTCCTCATCACTGATAATGTTGCTATGATTGTTTCATAATCAAATACAGTCTTAAACGAGGCAAGATGAATTTCAGAAATGTGGTTCAGCGAGCGGTTAAACTCCCTATTTTCAGCCTTCGCTCTGTTCACACTCATTTCAGCTCCGGTATATAGACATTTCTCTCACCTCTTGATTAAAAATGTGACACTGAGTCAAAGCATGGAGCATGGCACTCACAGGCTTTTCCTTCCATCCGCAATCATCACAACCTCGCGGAGTCTGTTATTGGTATGCCCGTCATGAGACACTGGGGAGCAGAGTCCATCTCAGACCCAAGAAAAGGAATTATTGCTCTTCCTCTTTAATACTGCAGCTGATAAATTAATTGATATTGGAAGGCAGGCAGGTGTGTGTCAGAATTGGGTCAATTTAAGGAACAGCCTGAACATGACTCACTTATCGATAAGAGGCTTGAAGGAAATTTGTTATTTAATAGCTAAAAGTTGCGAACTACATGTGCTAAAGTAAATTTTAATTTTAATTGAAATTAATAACAAGTAACATAACAGCATAGGCACAATACATGTATAAATAATCCATATATTAAATAAATACACTTGAATAGTACTATTGCTGAAAATAAACATTAATTAATCCCCAGAGAGGAATCCAAAGCAGTACATGCGATGTTGATGTTAATGTATTATTAAATAGAAAAATTAGAAAATTTTCTAACAATGTATCAAGTGAATAATGATTGCTTTTTGTCAGCATTCTGTTAAAATAGGAATCTGACGTCTATCAGTTGCCAGATTTATATATTTGTTTAAATACAGACTTGGTGTCCATGGTTACATTTGCAGAAACGGTCCTGCATGGGTTTGCATTAACCTAATCCTAATGCAAACCCATCAGTTTCAACTGCAGCTCCACCGTGGAAGCATTTAGCTGGCGAACCACAAGTTCCCAGTGAGCTTAGCACTAACCAGCCACTGCTCATTAAAATGTTCCTGAAAAAGAAGACATTGGTCATTTTTTCTTTCTTTTTTTGACAGTTTGAAATATTGTATGGAGCAATTTATTTTGAAGACACAGCTACAGTGAGCTGTTATGAAGAACAGCAGCTTCCCCAGCTTCTCAGCAAGGTAACCAACTCCTTTTGCTCCTTTTACTGCACCCTACTGTTAGCAGACTAATGCCACATGGAGCATCAACTCAAATCACTCACAGCTGCTCAATGATGGAAAAAGGCCAGTTGCCTGACTTCCTATAGCAGTGTGTTTTTGCCATCCCAAGATTTCTGACACATAAAGTATGAAACTACAGTTACAGTTACCAGCGCTAACTAAAATTAACTGGGAATCTTCAGTTCCACTTTAAGTATACTGTATGCAGTCCTGTAAAAACTAAGTATACCCATAAGAATGGACGTAACAGCCAGAATCTGCTAATCAAAGGCACTCGCTTAACTGATCATCAGCAAGTGTGAACACCTAAAAGCAGAAATCTTGGCAGTTTTCTGGTCTGACACATTCAGATGTGTGTTAACAAAATGACACGATCTTCCCAGCAAATTCTCGGGAGACGAAAGTGCAGATGTCTGACGATGAAGTGCATGTCGCATTTAGAGAGAACCAAACAGCATATCACCACAAACACCTCATTCCAACAGTTAAGCACGGTGGTGGAGGGATTATGATCTGGATCATCTTGCAGTGATATCCTCTGTATACCAAAGTGTTATTCACTCAAATGCGAGGCCATCTTTGTGACAACAAAAGCTTGGCTAAAATTGATGTACGAAAGCAAATCTGCAACCGAATGGCTGAAAAAGACAAGAATCATCGTGTCAAAGTTCAAACCTCAGTCTAATTGAAATTCTGTGGTGGGATCTTGGAAGAGCTGGATAAACAAATGCCTGCAAACCTCAACGAACTGAAACAACGTTGTAAAGAAGAGGAGATGAGACGAAGATGATTACTTTAAGTTAATACTGCTAAAGGTGGTTCGATAGGTTACACAATAATGGGGTGCACTTAGTTTTTCATGAGTGTACCGTGAAAATGTTCCTTTTCGTGCTTCACAGTATTTTGATGGTGATATTAACAATTTGAAAGCATGACTTTTAAATGTAGCATAACATATAAAATCTGAGCACGTTCTCCAGCGCCGACGTTAGTAAAATGGTTTTGAGCGCTTGAGAATCAAAGTTTAAGAGTATAAGAATGCTGGAGCCAGTAACACAGCAGAAAAATACACAAAGAAAAACTAGTTTTTGGAACGGATTGAAACAGACAGAAGTAAAGACGGAGCAAACGTGAACAACATCTTAACTACTCAACAGGTTGTTATTTTTCCCTCCTGTTTCAGTGTCTCTCCTGCCTCAGTCTCAGTATAGTCTGTTTTCAGGATTTGCATCCTACTTGGCATCTTCACCTCATCACTTCTTCCAGCTTTCTGCTTCACATGACAGCAAAACAATAAATCTGAACGGCACATAAGAGCTAAAAGTAGCTCTTATGTGCTGCTCCTTCCACCTACATACTGTGCAAAACAAAAACATGCAAATGGCAAATCCATGCACATGACCACAGGAAAATATGAGGCTTTGAAGCTACCTAAACACACTCATGATCCATCCATCACTCTGCCTACACACACACACACACACACACAATACAGGCAGACAGACAGCGTCACAACCTTCTGCAGTACCACTCATGTGGATTACAAAATCACTGGGGACTGCGATAAAAAGCCATATTTTTATATTGCCTAGAAGAGAAGGTGGCCCTCCTGGTTTGCGTCCAACCTCCCAAGCGTCCTCCATCAATTAATCAGTAGAAGTATTTTTAAAACAAGTTGTGCTAGAACTTGATGGACTGTTTAAAAATGCATTGAGCACCAGAGCAGAGCAGCTGCAGCTGAAGAGGTCTGTGGTGGCAGCAAAAAAAAATTGGCAACAGCAACAAACATTAAGGCTGGGAGAGGGAGGCAGACACAGAGGTGAGAGAGAACATGCAGAGGAGGTAATCAAAGGAAAACATGAAGGGAGGAGGGGGGTGGGGGACAAGGAGGTAAGGTGGAGGAAAGGAGACCTTCATGTGTGTGAGGATGACAGAACGGCAGAGTGTTTTGCGGGTGGGGGATATTTTTGGAACTGGATTATCCTTGGGGTAAACTGGAGTGGATGGATGAATGCAAAAGCAAGAAAGGTGTGGTCACATAAGGATGCAATACCTGCAGCTCTTTGTCTGCTGCAACAAAAAACAGCTTCAGGTTTTTGTTTTTTTCATTCTGGGGGAAATGTCGTGCATACGGTTACACTCCAGTAACTTTAGAATAAGAACAAAATCTTTATCCCCGGACTTAGCCGAGCGATTGGAACTTCTTTCTTTCTGGCTGATTTTTTTCGGCCATCAGGCTTTGTGTTTGAGAAGAGCAGTGGCTCCACTGTTGGCAGTCTGTGCGAGGATTTGAAAGGAGTGAATTCCCTGGCTACATCAGATCTCTGTGTTATACGGCGCGCAGGTTTTTTCCATCTGCCTCCCTTCTAAAGATGGGCTCCTGACGCAGCACTCCAGGTGCAATGTGGGCTGAGTCCAAAAGTGTAAATACACACATATAGAACGCACGCTGTCACCCGAGCACACGTACTGGCTGGCACATACAGCCGACGCAGACAGGCAAAGGCACACGTGGAAGAGAACGCACTTATTCTATAAGTACGCACCAACTGTGATGTCCAGCTCTCTGTTGTTGTAATGATCCTAACTATAGTACTACAACATCTAGCTACAACTGAGGAAATGGGCTTTTTTTTAATGGGATATTTTCACATTACTCCAGTATTCCAGTCCTGGGTTGTTGACCCCCCGCCTTGTTTATGAACTTTCCAGTTTTGTTCTGTTTTTGATATTTTCTGGTGATTCTTAGTTTCCCTTGCTATTTGCCTCGTCACATCTTCCCTGTACCTTTTTGCACTCACCTTCTTTTGAATTATTTCCATGGACTATCAATAAAACCGAGCTTTGACTGCCTAAACCTGCGTGTGAGATCCACATCCACACACTACATGACAAATATTGGACACTGAAAAATGATTTTCTTTCTTGAAAAGGTTTTTTTTTTTCTCAGCCAAAGCAGACCTTGACCACTCCTTCCCTCTTTTTAAACCTGTAATGCTTAGGATTTGACCATCACACCTCTCTTTTGATATCTACTTTATGGCCAATAACTGCATTAGAAGAGCTTCATAGATGGTGAAATCACATCTCAAACCTATTTCCATCTGTTTGGATATATGTGCGGTTTGTGTTTGTTCTCTAGTTTTCTTTTATAACACCATGAATGTCAGGAGAGACTTTTACCAATGCCCATCACTATTTCTTCTCCATCTCAGTGACAAGAGGCTGTTTGTGGTGCTCTAAAGAGTGGCCTTTAAGCTCTGGTGCAAATTTGTGCCTGCAATGTGCAGACAAAAGCATGCATGCCTCATGGTAATTCATGCAAGCCCACTGGTCCATCAGTTATTTATCAAATAAAACCTTAAAACTAGTCATTATAATGAACACATGCTTTTGTTTGCAAGTTTGTTTTAAGCGCACTCTGTCTCTCTCCTGACAAAGCATACCCAGACGTACCCAGCTACTTGTTTCCCTGAGACTTCTGAGAACTTTTATATTTAAAAAATGAAGTAGCAGTAAACTGGTGGGTGGCATGCAAGATCAATATGGACACTTACTGGGAAGTAGAGAAGTAGCGCACCAAACAAGATGGCTTCCAGCAGAATGAGACCAGATGTACGAATGCTCTGTTAACAAGGAGAGAGAAAGACAAAATCTCATGAATCAATGACAGCGAGAGCTTGGTTATTTATGGATTGCTGAAGGATACTGAAAAAGAATAATTGGCCTGATGGTATCAGACGCTGAGGCTGCTGACGGGCATGCAAAAGTACCTATAATGTTGCTGCTGCTTGTATTGATATTTGTTCTGGATTTGCAGTGAGCCTTTCTTCACATTCATTTTCTCTCTTGTATCTGCTTTGTCCTTTGGGGCCACCATAGTTTACCTTTCAGATTCTGCTGCTGCAAGTCAGACATAACAGCCACGACTTGCATGCAACTGCACGAAAATGCAAATGATACATCGCACAAATATATAAAATATATGTCTCTTAGTGACGACAGAACTTTTCTGGGTTGTATTTAATTACCACATATAAGATTTTTTTATGTTCATCCAAAGGCCTCCAGGGACATCTCTTGTGAAGTGAAGAAATATGGGAAGTTCTGAGGCAACAACACGATTGTCTATAAATAGATCACCAGGAAAGATTTAAATGCCAGAGGAGTGATTGTAAATATTAATTATTATCCTAGACTGCAAGAATGTCACACTGAAATGAAGGAGGGCTGGGTACGGTTGATGGTAATGATGTCAGTGTAATAAGACAATAAAAATTACATAAAAATTAAAATAAAATAAGATAAAATCAACTGGTCTGTCTTTATTTGGCTTTATTCTTGATAGAATACGATGGAAATTTGTGTGAATTTGCAATGCTTTAAGAAGCAGCTGTATGTCGTAAATAAAGCAATATTTTTTTTTCCAGTTTCTACGTTGCATACTGAAATTATTTGAGGAAAAAAGCTCAAATGTCCTCTTTTAATCTGGGCATGTAATTCGTTGAACTGCATGCGGCCAGGGAGGCCAGGGAGGATCTTTTGCTACTCTGATGGCTTAGTACTGTGAAGGCATGATCAGCTGTAACACAGCGGTTCCTATTTTCAAAACATTCGTGAGTTTGTCATAATCACTCAGTTTGAATTTAATCCCTGAAACCTTCGTCTTTATTTAATTTAAAATAATTTTCCATGACATTTCACTGACATTTCCAGTTAATCTTCGCTATGGAGGTTGTTTCAAATTAGGCAAAAAATACCAAAATTGAAGAGTAGGGGAGACTGTCAGTGTGTAGTTTGGGATAAGCTCTAAAACTGTTAGGCCGTACAATTTCAGCATCCATCCACTTATTACCATATGCAGCATAGCGTCATTGTGGACCAAATATCCAGGTACACTCCGGACAGGTCGCCATTCCATGGCGGGGACAGTTTAATGACACAGTTTAGTATTATCTTCCTTGTGCGAGTGTGGTCCCTTTAGTCTTTAGGTGAAAAAAAAAGTATAATGTAATCTTGCAATCTTCAGGTATTCTTTGGGTATTCTTCGCCAAGGAGGTTATGCTTTTAGTAGTGTTTGCGTATGTGCGTGTCATTTTTAATGTTTGTACCACAGCTTGAAAGTTTTTGAATGAATTCTGATGAAACTTATACGGGTGTAGAGTCAGGTCATGAAAATGTGCCTTAGTTTCAAAAGCTGACAAAAATTTTATAGCTTCCACATTATGATTCTTATAAGTGTGGTGTGTATTGTTAACATAAAGAAAGTACCTTATAGAGTAAAATAGCCTGTCACATGTGACCTCTGACCTCTCCTTCAAGGTCAATAGACTGATCTATAGGTCAAAGTGATTTACAGAGCTATTTTTAAAAAAAAGTAAAAACTATGTGTATTACTGCCGTTGTTTTTATTGACAACACATAGGATTATAGGGAATATATATGTGGATTCTAATATGTTACTTTAACCTCTTCTTTAAGATCAAATAAGCTCAAACCTTCATAAAATGTATCTTATCTTTAAATCGTTGCTTGAAATTCTGCTGCCTTTCTTTGTATTTTCAGCATTTAGGAAATGATTCTGGTATATGGGGATTCTAAATATCACTTTTTTTAGTTTGCATCCAAATAGCATGTCTTATTTGACCTCTAACCTCACTTTTACACTTAAAATCTGCCAATTATGTCAAGTATATATTAAAATGGGTTTCAACAAAGCCTTTGCACTTGTTTTTGTTGTGCTACAAATGTCTTAAACTACATTTAAAAAGAACAAAGAAAGCAAAATGAATGTATACAAAACACAAAATGATTCCCTCAAATGTAAATCCTGCCCACAGAGCTGCCTTGGTGGAGGTTTCCTCTCTCAGAGTGCTTCTAGGTTTTTGACTATTTCAAATTCTCTCTAAACTTTGCACTGAAAAAAAATGAGGTTATGAGTGCAGGCTGGCGTAAGCTCTACTGACATCACCACACATGCCAAACTCCCTCCAAAGTCTAAACTAAGTAGTAGAATAAGCTGTTAAGCATGTCCCTATCCACATTAGAAAAGCATGCAACCGATAATTTGCATTCTCCTTACCTTGTTTCTCCTGAAGTGGTAGACCACCACCATACTGACCAAGTCCAGCATCATGCAGAGACCCTGGAAGGAGGCCACAGAGAGCCTCAGAGCACCGTCCTCCTGCACCAGGCAGGGCGTGTCATCCCGGCAGTAGGGACAGCCCTCGCGGCACGGCAGGCACTTGCTGGACACGTCGGAGGATTCGTCTCTGTGAGAGCCCTGCTCCTTACCTGAAGATGTGAATACACTTTAGATTTGTTTCATTATCACTTATCTTATGTTGTTCAAGTTCAAAGAAAGAAAGCCTTTGCAAATTCAAATCTAATCACATCTCGGGACACAGGTCTGATTAGCACTGCAATTAATTTGCATTTAGCTGTCACAGGCTGACTCCTTATTAAATGCTCAGTTAATCAATTTCAAGGCAAAGAAAGCATCAAGCCAATGAATCAAAAAGCCTTGGGGAGATAATTACAAGAATGCAGCCTGTAATTAAGCAAATGATGGATAATGAAGGCGAGGAAGATACAATATTGTGTCACTGCTCTCTTCCTCAGTCTTGCGTAATTGTAGTAATATCAGCATGTGACACACATGGATTTGGATGGGGTTTATCAATTCTATCCATGATTTTTTTTTTTTTTTTTTCCCGTTGAGAACGTTCATTTTTAGCATGAACTGGTTCCTTTGAAACCTAAATTTAATCAATTACGTGTAAAGACACGACAGATGATGCAAGAAATATAATTCTTAATTCCAGGATGTCAGCTGCAATGGGATTTGCAGTCAATCTGTAGCTGAAATCCTTCATTTTTTTTCAAACACACAGACATGCAGCTCCTCGAGCAAATGATGTTTGATAAGCATGTAATTCCTCTGTAGGTCCCAGAGCTCATACGGTATGCAAATGCGGCGCAGTTGCACAATGCTTCAGCAGAGCGTGATTGTAAGAGAATGTGCTGAAATTTCTTTGATAGTGGTTAAAAACAATTTTAAGCAAGAAGTGAATTTAAGTAGCCACTGAAGTGGTTTCATTCGGCTGAGAAAAGAATGCATGGTGGTAACTGTGATCTGAGACTCTGTATTTTTGCTGTGAATCACAGAGAAGCTGAATTTCAGCTAATATGTGTTTAGATACGCACAATAAGTGTTCACCATGACAGGATGTTATTTTCTGTGTTTGCATCCTTATGCAAATTCATAATGAATGTGAGCGTGATTCATGCTGCAACTGGCACAGACTGTCTCATCAATGTCTGCCCTTTAAACTCCTCATACATAGATACGCTCTATTATGTACATTTGTTAAACTGGCCATTAATGCAGATACCTAATCAGCCACTCACATGGCAAAAACTCAACAACAATTTATGCCTGCAGATATGGTCAAAATGAGCTACATCAAACTGAAGCAGAATGGGGAAGAAAGGTGATTTAAATGACTTTGAATGTGGTTGTAGGGCTGGACTGAGGATCCCAGAAGCTGCTGATTTACTGGGATTTTTCCACACAACAATCTCTAGAGTTTACAGAGCCACCAAGATATGCAGAAGAGCATCTCTGCACAACACTTGGAACCTTGAAGCAGATGGGCTAAAGCAGCAGAAGACCACACATGCTGTCAGCTGAGAACAGGAAACTGAGGTTCACCAAAACTGGACAATTAAAGACTGGAAAAACATTGCCTGGTCTGAGAAGTCCCCAATTCTGCTGCAGCATTCAGATGGAAGGATCAGAGTAAAGAATGGATCCATTCTGCCCTTTCTCAGTATTTCAGGCTGGCATTGGTGTAGTAATGATGCAGGGGATTTATTTCTTTGCATACTTTGTGTTATTTGAATACCAGCACCTACCTGACAATTGTTGATGACCATGTCCAGCCCTTTATGAACACAGTGTACCCCTGTTCTGATGGCTGCTTCCAGCAGAATAGCGCACCATGGCTCAAAGCGCAAACGACCTCAAACTGGTTTCTTGAACATGACAATGAGTTCATTGTACACAAATGGCCTCCACAGTCAGCAGATCTCAGTCCAATAGAGCGTGACTGTTAATAAAGGTCTGGGTGGAAATCAATAGTGTCAAAAAAACAAGCAAGAAATGTCTAAAAGTGTTGAAATAGAGTATTGTGTTTACAAAGAGACTAAGTCCAGATAGGAAAAATGTTTTAATATTTAAAAAAAGATGAGAAGATGTCTAAAAAACACTCCGGAGGCCCATGCTGCGTGTACTTTTGACAGTCCCTAACCTCAGCTTGTCAATTTCCATCTACTTTCAAATGCCAGATGTCAATAAATAAGCACCAACTGTGGCGCATGAGTCAAGCTGAGTCAAACCGGACCTTGTTTTAGCCCACAGCCCATTTGTTGAGTTGTTGTTGTCAAACTACTGAGCTTACTCCATTACTGAAGAAAAATGTCCTCGACCGACTTGCTGTAAAGACTGAATTTCTCCGAGTGTTATAAGGTGTGTGTGGCAGGTTTACATTCGACAACCAGAGCACGTTGGGGATTTTTGGCAGTGTTGGTTTAAACAAATAGCAAATAACTTCTGGCCCAGCTGTGGCTCACACCGCACACATTATTCTGGTCTACATACTGAACCAAATGGCACAACTGTGACATCTCAACCTGAGGATCACATGCACAGTCAATTTAGTCTAAAGTATTCACATTACTTTATTACTGCTTTATTTGAAAGATGAGAATATAAACAGCTCAAAGATGAAGTATGTAGTTAGATCCTTCAACAAAGCCCTAATAACCAAAATCAGATGAATGCTGAAATTAATACAATACAGCCACCAGCCTCTCTCCTCTGTATCCCAGGGGCTATACAGAGAAACAGCATATTACCTTGTGCTGGCACAAGTGCAGTCTTTGTTCCATTTCTGTAATACCCATTCTGCCTCAATTGTAATAATAGACAAAATACAAATTAGTTTTGAAAAATCCAATTAAAAAGAATACATAAGTACATCAAATGCAAAGGTTTTAAAGTGGGTACTTATTGCAAGCTATTACTCAGATTATGGTGAACTATTTTTTCTTCTTTCAGATGCTCAAGTTAGAGGTTAGCCAAGTAGATCATGTGTTTTCATCTCCTTCCATCCCGTGCATCCTTCTCTGCCACACCACATTTTGTGTGCATGTCCTCCTTCACCACATCCTATTTCCTCTCTCCCAGCAGCATCATTTTCCCGACACACCGGGCATCTTTCCGCCGCACAGCTCAGTCTCAGTCTTTTCCCTTGAACCCTCCAATCTAAGCTGTTCTTACACTCATTCCTGAGTAACAACGGAAATTAGCATCATCTACATCTGTGTTTGTGTGTGTGTTACGGCTGCCATGATTACACTATCAAAATCATCAACGACTAATTTAATAGTCAAACTTGTTGTTTGAAGCTGTGTAAGGTCCTGAAAGACGCAGGAATAAGTAGCAGAATTTAAGAGTGTAATAATGGACTGAAACAGAAGATGGCAGCAATGCATCTACAAGGATGCCAGCTGCCGTTAAATGCTGAAGAAGAAGAAGCAGTCTCTGCTATAGTAGCTGTGTCCAAATTCGGAGGCTGCATTTGTAGGCTGATTACATTACAGCGACACGACGAAGGCTGTCCAAATTTGAAGGCTCCTCCAAATGCGGCCGACAAATGTGTCCTCCTTTTCCCCAGATTTAAAGGATGGGTCGGGTGTATCCTTCGTGGCCCAATCTATCGCAGAATTCAGAGCGCGGCTCAGCCAATTCCAGTTTCCAACAATTGCGGCAGCTACTTAGTTTTAATATTACTCTTTCTGGGTCACAATATAAACTTTTAATTTTAAGGCGAGAATACAGCTGTGTAAACTTTAAATATCTGCTCGGTTTATCAAGACATCACATATTCGCAAAAATGCTCTGACGTTTTCAGAGACGTCTGTTACCCCGCTAGCTCGATAGCTGACCAAGAGGTCAAGGCTCACTGGAGCCGGCGAGAACAGCGAACTCCCGGCACATCGTTGTCAAACCTCCCGCATTCTTTCGCTACTCAGGTTAAACATGATATATAAGTCACTTGTATAACTTATATAGTTATAGTTTTTACACAGCTGAATAAACGTCAAACAGAAAACTGATTAAACACAAGTGTGATGGTAGAGAATTTACTCCAGTGTCCTGTTATATTTTAGGAGCAAAGAGCAGACGGCTAATTTTATTAAACTCCACCGAGACAACCTGCAATCAGCTAGCACATACCTTAAACACTTCAAGCTGTAAGCTAATGATTGTTATATGAAAGCAAATGCATGCTGGTGCAATAAGCTGTAGGTTTTACGTCCAATGGATGATGATCTGATTAGTCGACTAATTGCAAAAATAATCGGTGACTAGTCGACTATCAAAATAATGGTTTGTGGCAGCACTAGTGTGTGCGTGTTATCTAAAATTTTTGTATCATAAATTTGTGTTTGCATTGTCTTTTGTTTGATTTGAAGATCGAATCATTCTCACAGTGGCTTGAAGGCAGACAGAAGAAAGCTTGGTTCATTTTTCACACATCTGTCACAGGGGCCAGATGTTCACAGTGATACCACGGCTCTCAGTTTGAGCACAGGCGGTCCTTCCAAACCACTTAAACTACTGCAAGTAAAAAGTGCTTTTCAGTTTGTACATTCTTCACAACTGTTGGTTTTTTTCCCTAACGTTGTTTGATTTTTGTAATTTTATTTATTTATTTATTAATTTTGCAAAACTGTACTTGCACAGCTTCTTCAGTTCATTGAGGCTGCTGCAAAGCTCACTGCACGCTTTAGGCATTTGCATTTGTAGTGCATAAATTGTATACTCAAATTTCTTGCTTTGGGTCTCTTTGTGTGTAGCTGCACAAAGACTAAGACTGATGTTCCACGAGTGGAAATCAGGGTTGCAACTGCAATGCAATCTGAGTCACAGCGATTTTTAAAGAGGTGATCTGCATGGGGTTTGGAAGATGAGTCTCTTCACAGACTGAGCATTTTGACTACATCCTTCATCACACTGCATTATAATAAAGCTCCAGCTTAGCATATCAACCCCCCTGGGGTGCTACATTGTTGGAGTCGGGGATGAGAACCACCGCAGTTGAATGATTATATTGCTCATCAGGGCCAGGCTTTCTGTCCGAGGACACTGCAGCGCTTTCAGTCAAGAAAACCGACATTCAAACCCAAAGCACGATCGGGGGGGCTAAAGTTAACGATATAGTTGAAAAGTGCAAGTCTGAAAAGCAGAACATCAGCAGAGAAATGATCCAAGGCCAAGAGGGTGTGCAAATTTAGTTTTTCTTTTCTTGTTTCTCGCACCTGAATGAAAAATAAGGAATATTGGGAAAATAAGATCGATTGCCAGAGCTGTAGGACAGGCAATAACAGCTTACTGTTCTCTAAACTGCTCTCCTGAACGTCAATTGTCCATATGCAGCATAGCAAACGCCCCATAAAGCTTAAGATTTCCTCATATATCTCAGAAATGTGCATAGTGTTCTGTTAGGAGATATACTTTAGTGTGCAAGGAATGCAGAAGGTTGTGTCCTGTGTCCTGATTAGTTGGAAAACCAGACACTAGACTTAAAAGGAATGAAGTAAATGAAACAGTGTGTTTATGTGCTCTGAGGCTGGAAACTTACCTGGCTAACTAGTGCTTCTTGCTGTCTTTCGCTGTGTAATGCTTCCATTACGAGTTGAGCTTTATGATGACATTTTTGGTGCTCCTTATTTTTGTTCTTATTGCATGCACATTGTTACAGTCCTAATATGTATATATTAGGGGTGCAACGATACACAAAATTCACGGTTCGGTTCGGTTCGATCCTTTGGTGTCACGGTTCGATATTTTTTCGATACAAAAAAAATGTTCATGCCTTTTTAATTTGTCATTTATTAAAATTATAAATATATATTTTAACTCAAAAGTACAGTTTTTAAATTTAACCCTAACCCTTGTGCGTGTTTTTTATTTTGACAGCGAATGCGCACCTGCGGACCACTTATGTGCAGCCCTGGTTATTTAGCTCGTCATATTGCAGCCACAGAAATTATTTTGTCCATGAAACCATAAAGCTGCACTTTCTTTTTGCCTTATAGTCTGATTTGTCATAACTTCTCCGTTTTGTGGTAAGCTTTTCTTTGGCTGTCACTTCTTCACCCTGACCTGTCTTATTTGGCTCAGCAGAACTAAAATATATATCCTGCTGCTTTTACACACGCACTCACATAAGCTCAGCGATTCTCTGCGCGATCAACCTCTCACATGTTTAAGCTTGCTGCGGGAGATTTCACTTGTCATGTTTGCATATAAGCTAACGATTAATAAGACGATGTCAGAGGAATTGGTGCGCAAATTATCATCACTCACAGATCAGTGCTGTCGCTCTCTATACACAGTTCGCACGATTGCAAAGTGAAAGCAAAAAAACAAGCGCAAATTCAAACGCGATTTCAATATGTCACATATTGACAGTGGCTCACCGATGCCAATGACATAATTACCCAGCTACATTTCTGAAAGAATGCAAAAGCATTGACATATATTTTTCCTTCCTACAATAGCCCGACGGGCAGGGAAGAGATAGATTTTGGTAGCCCGACTGAAAAAATCGCTAGCTCCGGGACGTCGGGCTAGCGATATTGCAAGCCCTGTATCTGATTGAGGAATCATGCATCTTTGGAAAAGAGAGTTTATTACAGAGAAATGTCTCTTTCCAAAATAAAAGCTATACTATCCGCTTCTTCTGGGCTATATTCTCAGCAGCATAAGGAGAATCATGTGCTAACAGCTGTCTAAATGACTCGGCTAAAGTTAGTAGCATGCTTGTTGTTTTTGTCTTTGCACTAGGATGATGTCGGCGTAAATGTGCAGTCATATTCGTTGTGCTCCCACTAGTGCTTTCAGGTTAATCTCGTTGAAATGACCTTAACGCCACAACACGGCAAATCTCAGTTAACGAGCTACCGCCGATCGCCCCGTGCATGGGGCTAGACGGCCAACACGTTAACGAGCTAACTGCGCTAACACACTAGTTCCCACCCATGTAATTGAGCATTGCATGGCACATCCAACATACTGTTTTACTTTAGTCCATGACTCGCTTACCTTCAGGGTCATACGTCACATGAAAACCAAAATAATTCCAAACGCCAGATCTGAATGAGGGTGGGGGAGGTGCCCTGCGCTCTTCCTTCTGACTATGCTGTCTGTGTGGAGCGCTCAGTGGATCTGCGCTCGACAGTGCAGCCTAGGCGGAGTAGTCGAACGCAGATTCACTGAGCGCTCAACACAGACAGCATAGTCAGAAGGAAAGTTGATAAAATAAATTACAAATGTTGTATTGTTCGATACATATGCGTACCGAACCAAAAGCACTGTATCGAACGGTTCAATATCGATACGAATATCGTTGCACCCCTAGTATATATGTGTTAATCTTTGTGATTGCATTAGAATAAAATAAAATAATTCATCTATCAAATCTTCCCCTTCTCTTTCCCCCTTTTTCTGTGTTTTTATTCACTTGTTTTGTCTTTTACTTTGAGAAACTCGTCTCTCTTGTTTTTCAGTCTTCCTGCCTTTGTGTGTTTTACCTACAATATGTTGTTCCCTGAACTGTGTTACCTGGACCTTGTTTTCACCTTTTCGTATTTGCTCCATATGTTACTTTTCCTCTATGCCAGTTTTCCTTTGTAGATTGTTGCAGGGAATTCATTCTCTGCCTTTTGCTCATTCTCTCTGTAAAACCTAAAATTTGCTGGTTTTCTAGGCTGACCCTTGCTTGCCTGCTCCTAACATACTCTGACGTCTGATTGCTTGGACTGGGAATTTGTGCAGTGAAACTTGTAAAGACTGATTTTTGCTCATAAGTTGTGCTTTTGAGGTCTCATTTGCCTTCATCGGGTGTTACATAATCTTTTGTTAATCTCAGATTTTGGGGGTTATTGAATTATCGCAGCTCTCTCCTCCTTTATTGAACCCAGCACATTACAAATTCCACCCAAAGCAGAGCTGGACAGTGTTACATTAATAAAACTCCTTTCTCATTATATCTCAACTCTTATTTGCAAGCATCCTTTTAAATGCATCTTTAGTTTGTTAAATGTTGAATGTTTTCAACAAGAAGCAACAAGAGCACACTAAAAAAGAAGAAATATTGGCATCGCTATCAGGTAAAAGACAAATGTGTTTTTAGCAAACTTTTTATTTTAAGCATCTTTATTGAAATTTACAAGACAGTTTTTTATAATTTTACTGTCTCTGAATCTCTATTATTAGAAGTCTGGATGTGCTGAGTGACTGCATGAGCAACTGGTGAGACCCTTTTTTCCTGGTCCACAAGCACCGGTCATAATCTTTCAGCATCATATCAGGTAGGTAACTGTTAGCTATGTGCTTTCAGCTACATAAAACAGACGTCATGCTTTTCCTTATTTTCTGTCATTCTGTAACAATGATGGATGCACATATTAAACATGACCAAAATGCCAAATAATGTGATCACAGCCAGAAGCTCAGACTTCAGACTGTTCTAAGCGCTCTAATCTTGGCTCTGTATCATGTCAGTGAGATTGGATATCTTTAAAGTGATCATCTCAGGCACACAACACAGTAGCCCACCCCTCCTGCTGTTCAAACCTTTTGTTTTAAAAAGGGCAGCTGATTCAAAGAAAGCGTGATTGAAGCGAGCTGAAACAAATAGTTTCAGACACAGGATAAACTAAGGCTCAGTATATGATATATGATTATTTTGAGCTTAGAATCAATAGAAAACAAAATAAATATGTTCCCTGTAATATGCTTATACAGCTTTCTTATTTCATTTACGGCCATCTGAGGTCAAAGATGCTGTTTCAGAGGAGCTAAACTGTCAAACTGCCAGGGTTTGCTCTGAATTTGAGTTTCTGTCTCAAGCTTGGGTTTCTGTTTTGCTGTTAGAGTTTAAAGTTTGATTTGTGTTTTCGTTGGATTTCCCTTCTCTGTTTCTGCCTTGGTTCCTGTTTGTTCCCTAGTTTGACGTCTCATTAAGAGTTAGTATTTACATCTGTATTAGTTCTCTTATTTGCTGTTTTACTATGAAGGTTTTTTTTTCCCATGTCTAGGTTAGATGTTTCCTGTCTGTCTGATTGCCTTGATTACGTTCACCTGTGGTGATTATGCACACCTGTGGCTTTCCCATTTTATGTCTATTGCCTAATCAGACCTCTGTGTATACTCACTTGTCACTTTATTAGGTCAAACCTGCTAGCACCTGATTGGATCCCTTTTGACTTCAAAACTGTCCTAATTCTTTGTGGCACAGATTCAACAAGGAGCTGAAAACATCACTCAAAGATCTGGGTCCATATTGACATGATAGCGTCACACAGTTGCTGCAGATTTACGTCAGATTGACACCACACCCCAGAGGTGCTCTACTAGATTAAGATCTGTCATTTGAGTGCAGTGAACTCACTGCCCTGTTCAAAAAGTCAGTTTAAGAGCTTTGCGATTTGTGCAGATGGGGACACTGTGTTCATAAAGGGATCTATGTGGTCAGCAACAATGCTCAGGTGGTGTTTAAATAATGCTCAGTTGCTATTAAGGGGCCAAAAGCGTGCTGATAAACATCCCTGCACACAATTACACCACCAGCAGCAGCTTGAACCATGGATAGATACAGGGCAAAATGGATCACTGGTTTCACGTCGTTTACTCAAAATTCCAACCAAGTTGCATCAGTAACTGAGAATCATGAAGCCAGACAATAATTTTCCAGTCTCCCATTTTGGCGATCCTGTTTGAATTCGTATTTGTGGCATCTGGTGTGGTCTTCTTCTGCATGTGCTTCAAGGTTTGAATGTGCTGTGCATTTAGAGATGCTCTTCTGCATGCACTGTTGTAAGAGGTGGTTATTTATGATACTTTTCCTAGAGACAACTATGCAGGAAAATCCCAGTAGATCAGCAGTTTGTGAAATGCTACTTTAACCAGCTCGTCTTGATTGTGTCTACATGCCTAAATGCATTGAGTTGCTCTGGTCAGTTGATTAAATATTTGTGAAGGAGCAGTTGAACAGTTGTACTTAATAAAGTTTTGTTCTTTGTGAAAACATCTGTTAGGTTTCCTCCTATTTTTGCACCTTGGTTTCTGGTTTTGGTTGCATGTTCATGTTTCATATGGCACTTTTCATCGGCCACAAAGGCTTGCCTCAGTGTGCAGAGTCTTGCATTAGGTCCTCTCTACTCCACACTGTGACACTGCCACCGTACGCCCTTTAAGAACAAAAAACCTGACAGGCATAGCAACAGTAACCGTCTGGCAAATGGTCAAATAAAATGTAACTAAACATTTATTCTAATTTATTCCACCTTGTGTTCTACATCTACGCAGCCGTCACACAAACCAACAGGTCTGTGATTCGAATGCCACCTGTGGCTCCCACTGGAGCTCAGAATAGAAACGTAGTAGACATTTCAACATAAGAGCAGTCAAACTCCCTTGACTGGAGCTTGAGGTTTCATAACCTCACAAACCCCAGGATACCCCTTCAAAGCTGTAACAAGAATTTCAAACAAAATGTGTGACTGTCAGCTCAAAAAAGGTGGTTGTTTTCCTCTTTTTTCCATAATTCCCAGAAGCTTGCTTTTGCAAGACTCAAAGTTTTGATCTGACAGCTCACTGCAATATGCATTTTTTTATTATTATTACAGAGAGCTTTGTAACCTACTTTTAAAGCCATTGAGCGCCACTCGGCTCGGATGGTAAAATCCTCTCCTGCACTGGCACTTGTACTTGTCCAACACAAATCCATGGCCAACAATGGGAGTGCACTGGAGGAAAAAGAACAGACAGAGACAGGTGGAGATTAGTTTAGAACAAAAAAGAAAAATCACTTTCCTCTGGTTGTAATCAACAGGATTATCACAGGAAGGAGTTGCATGACTAAGAGCGAGGAGCTGGTGGAGGAAATTACGTGAACATAAAACAATAGGATGGAGGAGGATGAAGATGATCGCTCAGCCGACTCAGCTCTGTTTGCTTCTTGAATCCAAAAGCAAGTGGGCGTAAAATCATAAATTCTCTCTGGTATTTTCGATGTCAGAACCATAACAAAACACACACACACTGCAATAATAAAAACAGATGCAAGTATGAATCTATTTTTCCCCTGAAGCTGAAATGATTAGTTAGAGAATAGATTATCTGATCAGCAAACATCAGCAACGCTTTTAGGCAATAAAAGATCCAAATTCACTAGTTCCAGCTAAAGTTATACAATAAGATTGTTTATTAACTTCTAGAAAAATTATCTGCAAAGTTATCAAGTCAGTGGTGCAGCAAGGAGGTCCTGGGTTCAGATGTGCCAGCTGGGGCCTTTCTGTGTGGAGCTGACACGTTCTTCCTGTGCCTGCATCCGGCCTTTAAGTCTGATGTCCCTAAGTCACACAATCACTGCGGCATCACTGAGAGTTAAAAACTGTCTAAATTCTTTCATCTGTAATAAAATTATCAGTGTGGCTGCTTTACCAGGTGTAACAATTAGGTTTAACATCCAGGCATCCATGAAAACTGAATTTATGAAATTTAACAGCGTTAGAAGTTAGCAGGGAGTTAGCTCGCTAGCTTCATCTAGGTTAGATTAGATTAGATTAGATAGAACTTTATTAATCCCTCGGGTGGGTTCCTCTGGGAAATTCGATTTCCAAAAAAGCACAGCACCAACAGAAGTTACAGAGTTACAGAATATTATATATATATATATATATATATATACACACACACACACACACACACACATATATATAAATACAGAGACAATATAAATAAAATATACGAAGGGGATAAATAGAATAAATAGGAATAAAAATAAAAATACAAGTGAATTGCACATTTCAAGTATTGAGTCTATTGCACCGTTGACTATTTACAAAAGTATTGCACAGTGAGGTGAAGAGGCACTACAGCTCAGTTGTTCCCCCCTCCTTTGTCCTCCTGTTTCCCCTCCCTCTCCCCTCCAGAGAGGAGTTAAACAGTCTGATGGCGTGTGGGACAAAGGAGTTTTTAAGTCTGTTAGTTCTTGTCTTTATCTATATATAATATTGTATGTTGTATACGGTTGCCAACGGTCCCTTAAAAAACGGAATTGTCCCGTATTTAGAAACAAAAGTACACGTCCCGTACTGAGCTAATAAGGGACGCACTTTGTCCCGTAATACAGTGAGAATCAAAAGTAGTCTATAAATGTTAATGGAATTAACGCTTTGTTTGAAAACATAATTCCCAGCCCCTCTCCTGCTTTGTGACCAATGAGCTGACAGCACACTTATGACAATTCGAGTATGACAATTCAGATTACCGCTTATCTCATTGGTCGAGGAAAAGTCACTTGCGGAGAAAATACCGGAAGACAACAGATGACCACAAAAAGAAGCATGGCCAACAGGGAAACAAACGCCGACACTGCGGTGCAAGTCTCGGATGACAGTCACCTAAAGCTGGGCAAACACTGTGCGATTTTTTCAGTCACGTTATTCAGCTCCTGCTCAAACTGCACGATTGACTCGCAGGGGTTAGAAGTTGATAGGTCACGATGCAGGGTCTCACACTATACGGCCCGATGCTCTGATGCGACCTGAGTGCTCACACTGTGCCTCCATAAAATGAAGGTTATAACCAGTGTTGGGTAAGTTACTTTAAAATAGTAACTTAGTTAGATTACTAGTTACTTCTCTCAAAAGTAACTCAGTTACTTCAAGTTACTCGTTACTTTCAAAGTAACTAGTTACTAGGGAAAGTAACTTTGGTTTTACTCAGAATTCTCTTGTTAATGTGTTTCTTCCATAACTTTGCCAGTCTTCTAGCTTGCTTACTTGCCACAAGTGCACTGTGCCACCTACCAATAGAAAGGAAAATATAATGTATAATGTATAATGCATATTTCCACGAGAGAAATCCCACGCCTGGACCGTCATTGACTGCTGCCATGATTCTAGCCTACGTCACAGAGTCATGTGCGCCTTTTACATCCAACACAAAAACTGCAGTCGTGGTGCTTTCGATTGTACTCAGAACTCAGAAATTCTTCCTTCTGAATAGGAAGATGTAGGTAACACCAGACTGCAGATGAGCTGCATACAGGGCTGGACTGGGACAGAAAATTGGCCCGGGCATTTTGACTAGAGACTGGCCCACCATTATAGGAAAAATCTTAAAGCCTTTGAATGAAAATAAACGCTGTTGTGACAGTGATGTACACTGTTCTGATGGTATATATGCATCAATCTATCAATCGTTTGTCGTAAGATTCAGATAATTATTTTTTAAAAGCGAGACACTTTAAATGAGAATAAGAAAGAAAAGTATTTCTTTGTGCCCCCCATTCCCTTTTAATGCCCTACCTGCCCCCCTGGCAACACTTTGCTAGACCCGCCCCTGCACAGTTACCAGCTGTCAGCTACCTAAAAAAGGATCCTGGGGTTATTTGTCTCTCAGAAACAGTTCATAACTTCCCTTCAACTCATTCATGTCACCTAAAAGGTAAACCTGTTTCTCCATCACCTGCTCAGCTCTGATGATTCAGTAAGGACATCTCCTGGTTTCATCTTCATGTTTCCCTCTCACCAGATAACCAAACCATATCATGACCAGCAGCTTTTTTGCAGCTGTGGCTCCAGCAAACATCAGCTGATACTAGAAATTAATATTAAATAAATTCTAACAACAGCTGATCAAGCTTAAACGTGCTGCTGTTGTTTAGCGCGACATCCGCTGGTTTCCTCTTTCTGGCGCAAAGTGAGCGATAAACAAACAAGAGAGCCGATCAGCTGATCATTGATCAGTTTTCATGACTGAAGTAGAAACGGGAGAGGGAGGGGGGAGAATGAGAGAAGAAGAGGCAGCTGTGCGGCGTAAAGACACAGAGTAACTCCAGCTTTGTGCCTTTTTCATTGTAGCTGAATTACGGGACAAACTGTTCCTTTTCACCTCAATAAGAAACGCGTAATATTTTCTCTGAATACCAGACGGGACGGTTGGCAACTCTAATAACTTATGAACAAAATAAAGTTCAACATCATTAGCTTCATAGCACCCACCCAGCTGTATAGAAACTCCGTCATGCTAGCTAGCACGCAGTACGGAAAAAGTCAGAATAACGAAAATAAACTCCACCTAAACTTGGTTCATATCTGACCCAGAGAGACTGCAGGTCATAACTTCTTACCTGAAGTTCAGTTCACACTTCGACCGGCGGCCGCCTCGGGTCTCTTTTCCTTCTGCGTCCCCTTTTCTTCATCCACCTGCGGGCCTCCACCACTTGCTAATGTTACTGAATCTGTGGAAGCTCCGCGATAGCCACCACACGAAGTAACGAGTAACGACCCTATCTAAATCCCAGTAACGAGTAACGCGTTCCTGATTTTAGCATAATAACTAGTTACCGTGCTCGTTACCACAATAATAACGTAGTTACTGTAACGCGTTACTTAATAACGCGTTAGTCCCAACACTGGTTATAACAGAAAATCTGTCGCTTGCTCGCTCTCTCTCTCCGTCTTACACTCACACAGACACACCACCACCATCAACTTTGCTAAATTGCTAATGAAAAACATGATCAGGCAGCTGTGATTGAGCAGCAGTGTAAATTCAACTATTTTCACGGTTGTTGTGGTCGTGATAATTTTGTGATGCCACATCGAAAAGACTCGGATGAGCTTTCCAAAGTTCTACAAGTTGTGCCTCCATCGCTTGTGTCCAGATCACACGCTGCACAGCCGTGCTGCTCCGTCTTTTTCACAGACGTTTACGTGTTTGCGCGTGAGCAGTGTGAGCAGCTGCGGTGACACCCTCACGAGCGATTGATGATCGGGAGCTGGTCGTGAGGTGTTAATCGCTTCTCGTTACCCCACGTATACTACACGATGCACGATGAAGGCCAAAATCGGGCCGATCGCCAAATCGGTCGCACGACTCAAAAATCGGCTCAAAATGGGCCAAAAATCGCACAGTGTAAGCCCAGCATTAGAGCAGCAATGTTTGATCACTCAGAGAAAGAAAAAAAAAGGCTGCAAAAGTACAGGGAGGAATGGGAAAAGGAAAACACCTGGCTGGAAAAGTGCACGATAACACCTATAAAGCATACTGCACTGTGTGCCGGCGCACTTTTTCCATATGCTTCTAGTGGTGGGCACATGAAGAACATGAGGGGCGTGAAAGCTCGGGGAACCCTTAACCAATTTTTTGTCCACCAGGCCACGGCAGAAGCAGATATGGTATGTAAACACTGGTTTGTTTTTTTTTAAACCCTCTGGTTAAGGTTAATATGGGCATGTGCGGTGAATATCAGCGCTATGTGGCCAGAACTGTGATAATATAATTTATTTTGTGTAATAAACAACTGCAAGGATAGATGATTACAACAAATAGATGACTAATACATAAAAGTAATACATAGATGAATAATGATGATGAGTTAAGATGCGTAATCATGGGAACAAGCGGGTTTACAAACAGGAGCAGCTGATTAGCTTTAGAAAAGCTGAAATAATACCTCAACTGAAGCCAATTGTACTAAATGCACTACATGTGCACTGTTACAAGAATGTTTTTCGTTCTATTGCTTTCTATTAATTTATATAATTTTAAGTTAAGCGGGACAGAGTTCTTTTAAAGAAAGATTTACTTATATTCTCAAAAGCTAAGCATGACAGGCTTCTGTTTAAGAGAGAGTCCTTTTTATTGTATTAATGTTGTCATTTTGAGCTAAAAATAAATGGCTAAATGATCATTTGTTTCCCATATGGTCATATCACAAAGAATATGCATCTGCTTAAATCAAATTCAAGTCAAATGATTAAAAAATAATTTCACACACAAAAAAAGAGCTACCACACTGGGAAGGGTGAAGACAACTGGGTTGCCCGGCCCTGGCCACGAGGTGTCCCTTATTTATTTTTCAGGGAGTAGGCAACCCTAATGTTGTATGTTCTGTATGTATGTTCTGACTGTGGGATTTACAAAACAAATTAAGACATACAGCTCTGTTATCACTTCTGACATAAATGAAGACAGGAAAATAAACAGCAGTGACGTTTGTAGGGTAACTGAAGTTTGGCTAGCTGGTATATCACGATGTGCTACGTGATCACTAGCGACACAGCTATGTTAGCATAACATAAACACAGTGAAATTGGAGGATGAACGCTAACTTTTTTTCCACTCGATAAAAGTTAATGTGAGGGTTCCCGATGGTTAGGGACAAATGCAATCGCATGGCAGGATGCTGTAAACGGACCGATCTTCAGTCAGGAGAACAACTGAGATAATCCATCCACAATACAAGGTTAGTCATTAATAAAGTGCTGCATGGGCTGAGCTGTACTTATATCTTAAGGTTTTAAAAACTGAGCTTTAAAATGAATAGAGGTAATAAAACCTGAGAGAGGCCGACAGTGATCACTGACTGTTTGTAGGGGCTTGTTGGATTAAATAGAAGAAGATACAACGCATCAAAACATGTTAAGCACACAACAGCCTTATTAAATGCTGAGTACTTTGGGCCCGAAAGCAGGATTCATCACGTCATCACTTAAAGACGGGATTGGTTCTCTCCTGGTACTCGAGCTTCCTCCCACAATCCAAAGACATGCACATTAAATTAACTAGTGATTCTAAATTGGCCATAGGTGGTTGTCCTGTCCATCACAGGCTTGGATTGGTGTATCCACCTTTTACGCTAAAACAGGTGGGATAGGCTCCACTTGCCCTGCCAACCTGAACTGGACCAGCGGAAGAACTGAATGGGGGATAGTTAGTAATTACATGCCATCTCTTTCTGATAATAAAGCACTTAACTTTGATAACTAATCGAAAATCATGTATCTGTTGCCGTCTACATGGACAGAAAATTTAATTATTACATTTATACTTGGGAACCTTACTGTTGTATAGGAATATAATCAGAATACAACTGGCAGCCAGCTGTGTTCAGTGACAAAGACTCATTCAGACTGAAGGCAAAATGTTGGCAGTCATCTGCATTTATAAGTTAGACAGCAATTATTTGCAAGCTGTCAACAAGCAAGTCAAATTGTAACTATTTTGGTTGCCTCTCATTAGGCGACCTGTGCACTTGCCTTGCGATTAAAAGTGGTTGTGAGCATGCAACATCCTCGAGCTCTGGGCAACTATTAAATCACCACAAGTTGCAATCAGTCGCAGAATGTGAAATAAATTCAGTGCAATCACCAACCAGTTAAGCCGATGTTATCTAAAAATGGCGATGCATGAAATCGGCCCTCTTCTTCATGTATTCCCAGACTGTTTTAGTTTATTTAATAAAAAGTTATTTGGTGTCCCTGTATCAACACGACATCGTACAACATTGTCACATAAAATATATGTGACCCAACCCCATTATTTACATAGTCGGTCTTATGATGCATTAAACACAAGAATTTACACTAAGTAACAAACACCCCCAGGGGACAATTGTAACAGTGGCACTAAAAATATTAGAATAAAAACATGCTTTAAAGTAAACATGTAATCATGTGTTTTCTCTTAATGTATATACTGTTAGTTTAAATTCTTTTAGATATCTGGCATCAAGTTGTGTGCTTTTTTAAATTTTGTTTTTATAGAAGCTTTTTAGTTCAGATGAGTCTTATGCAATCACCTACAGGTATATATGTCATCAGACTTTCTATCAAAGTTGTTTCAACTCAAATAGATTTTATACTATAAAGTATTCAGTGATCAGCTGCTTTATTTTAATGGACGCATTTGAGATAACACAGCTTTCTTTCTAAAATGTTAGTAGAGTACAAGGTGCTTACATTGTGCCCATGTGGCTCAGGGGTAATTGCAGCCCTGTGTTACCACAGCAGATCTACCATCCCAGATCAAATCTTGTATGTTACCTAGCAACAGACTATATTTGGATAAGTTGCTCAAGTTATTGTTTAACCAAGAACCTAAAGATTAACTTGCTGCAGTCACCTTTAACTTTCGACAGCAGAAGAAAAATACTGTGTATTCAAAAATTTGATTTTATACCTCAGTGTAGTTTTTTTGTCTTTCTTTCTTTTTTGTTCAAAACTTCTGCCATAGTAAAATGAGCCTGCGGCAGAGACACACAGACTGAGAATCCTGCCGAGCATGTGCAGGTATAATTTCATCTTGTTTCTGCTTGGAGAGGGAATTGCTCCAGGTCTTTCCTAATATGAAATCAAAATTAGAGGCACTTTTATTGTGTTGAAAATATTCTTCAAACATTAAGGCTTTTAGCAATTCTGGCTTCAAAATAAGCATTAGCTTCCCATTGTAGTAAAGCTATGTAGAGCTTCCGAAATATTTGCACTTATAGCAAAATATATTTAAGCTCTGGCTCAGTTCTAGCATGAGAAAAGGGTGCACAATTTATAATGCTGAAGACTGCGCATGGGTTTCAGTGCTTCACTGAGTTTTCATCCATCACTGAAACGAAAAATCAAAGAATCTGAATCATATAATGGGTCCCAGGAGTTATCACAGATGGCACTATCTGAATAAAGTAGTTTACAGTTCCTACTGTATGTGTTTCTTCTCATGGCCGCTGCGTTTGGTCTCAGTTAATAAAGTTGTTTCATTGGTGTTATTGAGTCTCCTACATGTTTCTCTGCGGCACAAAGCAGCAGACGTCCCAGTTACAAACATGCCCGGTGTCAGGGGAAATCACAGGCCCTTGCCAAGTAACAGGGAAACTAATTAATATCTAAATTAAGAATTAAGGGTTGTTTGCAGAATTTAAGTGCACCTGCATAATTCCAGCTTGCATTTATGACTGTGGGAGCAACATGGGCTTAGAGACCTTCTGGAGCTTAAACACACTTAACAACACACATACACACAGGCACCAGTGTGGACACTGTACACTCATGTGAGCGCACATACTTATACCAAATAAAGCTGCAATAAATTTCACATGAACATTCATAAATAGTGTATTATGTTGCACGCCTGGTAAAAAACAGCATCCCCCCGTGGGACTGCTGCTGTGGAGAACAGTCAGATTGTATTCACAGCCCATGAATCAGCCACTGACAAATTCATTTTATATTCATATTATTCAAAACTCAACTCCTGCTTGAAGTGTGTTTTTGAGAACAATACTTATTTGTCTTTTGGTTGTAAGTTGCTGTTTTCACTTTATTTAGTGGAACCAGGAGAAAAAAACTAGCATAGCTATCTAAAGTTCACTTTTTTAACATCACTGGTTAACTATGCAAGTTAAAGGTAAAATAAAACACGATGTGTCTTTGATATTATCTGTTTTAAATGATGATTGTAGGTATATCTTTTAAAAACAAGGACACAGTAGCTCTTTTTAGCCCTCTTTTACTATTTATGCTAAGCTAAGCTAAGCTAACTGCCCCCTGAATGTAGCCATACACGTATTAGAAAGGTTTCAGCTTTCTAATACGTGCTTAACAATTCAAAAATAATTATATTTTTTTAAACTAATTTTGACTACAAAATGCATCATTAGATTTGCAACCTTGCAACTTCAACATTCAACCTGATCAAGGTAACGGCGATTTGGTAATTTGTTTGCACAAAGCCAAGCTTCAGAGAAATGCATTTCTGGTTAAAGGTTATATAAATCTAGTATAAAAATATTAAAATGTGGCAGTTTAGCTGAACTCTACTTTAACAACATGTCATTTTGGATAATGTTTTGTTTATTTTTTTCTAAAGTAAGGATAGTAACTGCATGCCAAGGCTTTCTTCTCAACTAACCCACTGATCAGTTTTATAAAGCTGACAAATAGCCCCAAATCTCCAAACTGGGGAGCAGCAAGCAGCAGGGATGATCTGCAGAGGATATAAATGTCTGAACTGAAGTTCACTGGTTGAGAGAATAAACAGGTACAGTAAATCATTGCTTCCACAGTGCATCGGTGTAGACAAACAGACCTGGGAGTTACGATGCTTCCATGTTTTCTGTTTTTGGAAAACAGTATGTGAGCTTTACACCTCAGAGACTTCACCTCTTTCTGGCATTTCTCCTATGAGCTACAGACTGAGTGACTGATAGAACTTAGCAGGTACTGCTTCAAAATGTGAACTGTGCCAGATGGGTATACTTACAAGTTATTTTGGGTTTAGTGATGGAAACCAAGGACATTTGTGCCATGTCCTGGTAGCATGTTATGTGTTTTCAGTCCTTTTTCTTTTCCCTCTCAAACTTTTCTACCATCTTTATTTTTATTTCATCACAACTTATATCATATACATGTTACGTTCTTTTTTCTTTTTTTTTTTTTTTACATATATAACGCTAGTTAACAACAGTCATCTCATTTCATATAGTTAAGTAAAGATCCTGCAGTGAAGAATCTGATGATTCGTTACAAGCAGGTGCTTGTGAGAAGACCTCTCTTTTAACAGGAACCAGCCATCTGCTTGGTGAGTGAGAGCAAAGGATCACAGAGAGACAACTAAACAACAAACAGGACAAAACACAAACAGAGACAAAAGTAGACAAAAGTTAACAAAATAAAATGTGGCATATAAACGCATGGGGAAGGAAAAGAGATGAGTGCAAAAGAAATGTTCATGGCATCAGAATCCTTCAGCAGTTTTAGACGATAGTATGGTACAGTAATTCATGTTTATCATGTATATTGGTCAGTCTGTTTATGTCATGAAATTCAAGGTTGCAGGATCCAAATGCAGATTCAGGACTCAAAGGGACAACATTTTATCTTAAAGATGTCATAATCCCATATCATTCCAAATGAGCCCTTTGCTCTCAGAATCCTGGTTTACTTGTGGTTCCTGAAATATTTAAAAGTAGAATGAGAGGCAGAGCCTTCAGCTTTCAGGCTGCTCGTCTGTAGAAGAGCCTGACCCTGAATCCTCCCTTTGTAACACTGCAATAGGCCTAGACTGCTGGGAGTTTCCCAAGATGCTGTGTTTCTTGTTCACTCCCCTTTTTCACTCACTATGTGTTTATACACCACTCTGCATCTTATCATTAGTTATTAATTTCCATCTCTCTTGTACAGAGTTTCTTTTGTCCTGTCTTCTTACCATCATCCCCAACCAGTCGCAGCAGATGGCTGCCCCTCCCTGAGCCTGGTTCTTCGGTTTTTTTTCCCTTAAAAGTTGTTAAAAGAGTTTAAAGTTGGAGTTTTTCCTTCCCACTGTTGCTAAGTGCTTGCTCAGATGTGGTCATTTGATTGTTGCTCTTGTCTTCACCTTACAATATAAAAGCACCTTGAGGTCATAAACTGGTAGTTCCTGTCCAAAGAAGGCAGCAAACAAAAGGTAGTCCAAGAATATAATGTTGATTTCCACAAGGCAAAAGCAGACGATCTGACAAAAACTGAAATGCAGACAAGGCTGTTTATACACATGAAGGCAATCAGGAATTGGGTACAGGAGGGTAATGAGATGCAGATGTAGACAATAAATAAATAAAACTAAACACATCCCACCAAAGACACATCTCATTTTGATAGAAATCATCTTCAGATATTTCAGCAATCTAAAGATTTTAAGTGTTTATGCTCAAAATATTTTCAGCATAACAGCTCAACAAGCAAGATGCACAAAATATCTAGTAAAATATTCGTAGCATAGTGTAATACATATTACACATTTTACTTGCGTTACTGTTTTGTAAGACATAACAGTGCTATTGTTGACTAAATGAATGTGATTTCAGTTGCACAATTTATGTTTGTCAAATCCTTTTATGGTCATGCTGAAATGATTCATTCTGTGTGGATCATGAGTGCCTGTTAAAATGTTCATGGCAATGCATCCGGTGCTGCTGAGACATTTCAGTTTGGACCAACGTGGTGGAGCAAACAACCAACTGGCCAGCGCTGTCACCCCTCGTGCCATACTGCTCGAGCTAAAAATAGGTTTGCAATAGAGGATAGTGTCTCATTCTCTCTCTAAAAGTGGCAAAGCTGATTCACTATATCTATGCAAATAAAGTAAATTTAGTGGCAAACACATGGTGCAAAGAAAGCCTGGGCATGCACACACACACACACACACACACGTAGCATTAAAGGTGTTTGACTTCTCTACATCCCCGTGGGTAGATGAATCATCTTTCATGGTCTGGGGGTTTCTAACTTCAAATGTCCCAGCAATTGTGTTGTTGCTGCTTGAGTGACTAAATCCTTCAACAGTATTAGGGTGCTTTCTCAAAATATGCCATTTGCATGCAAACCCCTTCCTTTGTTTTATCAGGTTTTCCATACACAACAGCAATGGGAGCCCAGCACGTATTAAAACTGCAAACTGAGGCAGAGCAAGCTACAGTTCATCTACTGCTGGAGTAAATCTGTGAGCGTTTATTTGCCTGTCTTCTCTCTCAGGAGATAAGCATACCTGTGAAATTAAAGTCTACAAAACACAGGAAGAGGCACTTTTTTTTATTCCTCCAAAAAGGAATTAATCTGGATCATGGCCAAAATGTTTGGATGGGTGGATATCAGCCACAGAAGCAGACTAGGCATGTATTATGAACTTCTTTTTTTTTTTTTTTGCTTATTCCAAAGGAATTGAAGACTCATTAAGATAACATATACCCCGGGACACTGAGGTAGGCAAGGATGAAATATGATGCTTTTTTTTAGATCTTTATTGGGCTCCCAGCATCCAAATCGTTGCATTTATTAAATTCGACTGTGCTTTCACAGCAGAAGCCGTCTCTGGTTCCCCAGTGGATTGTAAGACACAGCAAACAAGCCTGTAAAATATGTTAATTGCACATGTTTTAGGCCTTGTATGAAAGGTATAGTATTGCTGTTTTGTGAGAAGAAAAAGCAACGTTTGAAATGTTCGATGGGTGAATTTAAAATTTCACAAGTGGAACAACCTGCCGCAGTTATTATCCCGTGCACAGAAGATTGAACGAAATCACTCTACGGGACTTCAGGGATTCTGTGCATTTGCCTATAAATCTCTCAGAACTAGTTCCCAGGACTATAATACAGAAAACACGCATGTCGTGCAGAAGATTGACATGGACCATCAAAACTAGATTAATGTCACCAAGGACTTCTAAACTGCCTCACAAGCACACAGCTCCATATGTCTCCCATCACCAGAGCTGCTCCTGCAAAATTATATACCCCCATGCACACACACACACACAGCTAAAGCCAGAGAATTTAATGGGGCCAAGGCCAGCCTGCCTTTTTTTTTTCCTCAGCCACTATTAAAGGGCTGTGAAATGGTCGCTTGACGTGTCTCACTTTGATGGATTACCTTGATCAGACTGCGTGCTCAAAGTGAGAAAGTATTTTATAATTGCATCTTACTTTCGGCAAAATGTGTGTGTGCGTGGGTGTGTGTGTCGAAAGTGGGGGGCTCAATTTGACCTTAATATTTTCCTGGAAAACTTGGCTTAAATTCAAGGTTGCATTGCCAATCACAGAAAGCCCAAAAGCTTTATTTATCATGTGGAAACACCTGATCTTTGGATTTTCTCAGATCAATGTGAGCTGCTCAAATATAAATTACGACAAACTATTTTACACTACAAATGAACTATTGCTAACATAGGCTTTGGAAAAAGAACCCTTTGAATATTTGAGCTCGGTTAGTTTTTCAAGAAATATACTTCTCATGCCACCGCTCTAATAAGACTGTATCCATTCGTCTTTTTCTGATCCAATACAGGTTTACAGGGTGAGGGTGACATCCAGGGCACTGAACAGGCTGATAGTCTAACACACAGAGAATGACAACCGTTCACACATACAAGCAATGTAGAATTACCAAGTAGCCTCATAACCCCATCCATGTCTTTGGACTGTGTGAAGAAACAAGAGTACCCAGAGACAAATGACGAAGACACTGGGACTAGATTCAAACCCAGGCTCTTCTAACTGGGAGGTGACGGTGCTAACCATTAGCCACATCTAACATCCTAACATTCAGTACATCAAGCCTGCTTGCAAATGTTCTTCATTTTTCGTGCGTGTGCAACATAATGACATCTGTTTGCATTCCTGAACGAGCTGCCAAACATCTGAGTTCAGTGTGATTATCACAATGTTGGCAAGCTCCAAAAAAATAACAGAAAAATCTGTATAACTGATTTACTGTGAAAATTCTATTACAGGCAAAGTACTTTATTTTCACACGACATGTAGTTCAACTACAGTGATGCATCATTTTCACTTTAGTGGATTTATGTGATTATTTGCAATTTTCTACTGGAACAAAATAATAATAATAATAATAATAATTATAAAAAACATCAACAACTGATGGGATGCAGTGAGAAGGTCTGAGGGTCCTTTCAGTGTGGAGTTTGCATGTTCTGTCTCTGCCTGTGTGAGCTCTCCACAGGTGCTCTTCCTCCCACAGTTAAAGACATGCAGGTTAGGTTAAACAGTAATTCTAAATTAGCCAGAGCTGTGAATGTGAGTGTCAGTGTCTCTATGTGTAGAGTTTATACCCCACCTCTCGCCCCATGACACCTGTGACAGGCTGCAGCCCGACCACGACCCAGAATTTAATAAGCGGAGAAAAATGGATTGATGGATGGAAAAATAACAATGTTTTTATTCTTTGTTTTTGTGTGCTAATCTGTAAACATGTTGATTTTATCATGAATTTGGACGTTTATGAGTCTATGGGGACTAATTCCCTTTCGTCCTGTTTCCTTACCCTCACCCAAAAGCCCATCGCAGCAGATGGCCCCGCCCCTCCCTGAGCCTGGTTCTACTGAAGGTTTCTTCCTGTTAAAAGGGAGTTTTTCCTTCCCACGGTCACCAAATGCTTGCTCGTAGGTGGTCGTCTGGCTGTTGGGATTTTCTCTGTGTTATTGTAGGGTCTTTATCTTATAATACAAAGTGCCTTGAAGTGTCTGCTGTTGTGATTTGGTGTTATATAAATAAAACTGAATTCAATTGAACTTTCTGAACCAGTTTTTGGTTCAAAGGTATGGGTAGAAAAAAGTCAGATGAGAATTGATTGCATAATGCTGGCCTTACATGAGGACAAAAACAGGGCCCTAGGAAGGGAAACTGTGCCTGCAGCTGTCATTCGATAACAGCAAATCTGTCGTCTTTAATTCCAGGAAACTAACTAATGTTTAAATCTTAGTCTTCTAAGTACCACAAAAATACACGTTAAGGTTGCTTTTGCTTTAAAAATGTTTGTGAGACGAATGTCCAAACTCAGAAAATACTGTTACATTCATAACAACCCACTATCACCTGGTGAGTGCAGTGCATGCCACTCTTTCCAACAAACAAAACCACAAGTCGTAGTGCCAACCTGAGAAAAATACCACACGACGTTATCACACGATAGACTAGGTATCAAATGCAAAACATGCAACATGGAGGTGAATACAGTTTTTTTCCTTGCTGAAGTACTGAAACCTGAGAATAAGTTATCTGTCACTTTCACATACAGGCCCCCCATGTTTGGACTGCAGCCTGTGGTACCTGTTTCACATTTCTCACTGTGCAATTTGATAAAAAGCTGTGAACACGACACCAAGATGGGAGTTGGCAAGAGAGGAAAAGAGGCAGAGAGAAAGAGACAGAGAGAGAGCACTCAGCGTCCCTCAGAGATCTATAAATACCCTGAAAGCATTAAACCCTAAAAGCATTACAATCACTCTGTCCCCTGGGCAGAGAAGCTGCCTGCTGTTGTTTCACAAGACTACCAGCTACTGAAATACTGGATGTCTGAGGAGAGGAGACCTTGGACTTAAGCCTGTCTGGAATTTCTCCACCAATTTCAGAGGCAAAAACTGAGATATATAGCCAGTTATTGATTGGTGGCTTGTTGCTGTTACAGACAGTGCTATGACTGTGGAGAGTGTCACCGGGAGGACTGAGCTGAGTGACACTTAAAGAACATTAAGAGGGACAGAAACGATAGGTCTGTAAATTCAGAATTTAAGGGCTGTGATCTATATTAAGAGCAAGAAATTCACAATGTCACCACAGATTTTCTGAGCAGCCTTAGGAAATGTATCAGGAATGGAACGAAAGTCTCGCTTGGCATTTTAAGACTTATGAGATGAACCCTCATGTTTTCCCGCACAGACATCTGGGTGGGTGGTCTCCAGCTCCCCACATGGGCTCGTCTGGGAGGCCTCACTCAATTAAGATCCAACTGCTGTTGCCGACTTGACAGGCTCTTGAGTTTTGCCGTGGCAGCCGCCGAGCTGCGGGCAGCAGATTAGAGAGTGAATGGTGTTTCTCTGTGGAGGATGAATCCTCCCTGACGACTGTCCCTCTCTGCTGTCATTCTTAATTCCTCTCTCCCCTTCTCATCCTCTTCTTATTCCTATAAGCATTTGTGTCTTCACCATCCCTACTCACATCACACCACGCATCATCAACCTAATTAAGGATTAAAGAAAATTATTTAAGATGATTTTGTAATAATAATATGGAGGGAAAACTGGTATTAAAGAGCTACAAAGATCTGCTACAGAGTTTATTTCAAGTTTCAAACACTACAAAACAAGCCTTGAAAATTCTAAATATAGGAGAACAACATCAAGCCCACTAAAATCTATCAGAATAGGACTGATACACTGCAAAATGTATGCCGAAATCATAAGGCAAAAAACACAAAGTTACAGTATGTAAATTTTCCCCACTAGATGTAAGCATCCTTCCCAATTCAAGTGCAAATTCCTAGCTACGGTGGCTGCTGGAGGACAAACAACTCTTACCCCTGTAGTGAGTGTGGGTTGAAAGGTCACTGTTTACCTCAGTACAATATGTATCCACGGTGTTAGTGAAACTTTCTCTAAAGTGGTTCTGAACTCTGTGCACTGACGCTTAGTGAATAAACTCTCATACAGCGTGATTAAGTATTAAAACTGTTTATCAGAGGGAAAGTGTCATTTTTAAGACACTCGAGCTGACACTAGCTGTCATAACATTAACTTATAACCAGCTGTTGTTGTTGTTTAGCTGGCTTGTCGCCAGCTGTCGGGAGATGGGAGGGTGGTATGTCTACTCTGCTGATAACAAGTAACTGCAACAATATTGGGAATCTTCTTTGATGAAGGGGATCATTTCTCAGATGACAAAACATAGGTATGATCCTTCATATCTTGAGTCTGAGGGTGCAGACATGAACTGTCTCTACGGCAGGCAAACGTCTCCCAGTTCTCGTCTCCTCCGCCTTTGGTGTAGTACGTATATAGCCACAGACAACATCTCAACCACTGTATTCAAGGTGGCATGGTGGCTTACACAAACTGGCGAAACAAACAGTTTTCCTTTTTTTCTATTAAATAAATTCACAAAACAACTGACTGTCCCTTTAAGACATATGCTACTGCAATTGATAGACCCTGGGTCCTGAACTCACACAGCTCCCACTTGCATAGCTGTCAAGCGAAAATAATATGACAGTAAATGTTTGTTTGTTTGTTTTACAGAATTGGAAAAAATTAAAAAATAACCAGTTATAGAACGCTGACGCATGACGTCTGCAAAGCAGCTCATTACGACTTCCTGGATTCAGTGCTAAAGTCCAGAAACACTGGATTCTAAGTTCTCAGTCCAACTTCATAAAACCTTTTCCTTTTTTAAAAAAATTTCTGGTCCCACATTTGTAATGTTTAGTCTCTTCATTTACTTCAATTAACATGAAATGAGCTGAGCACAACGTCTTGTAGTGAATATTGAACAGCTGTTACATTTACTGAAATTAAAATAAAGAGAGAAGACTGATACTCACACTGGCATCGATGGCATCTATAAAAACACAGCAGTTTGTTATTAACTAATAATTAGCTACTGCATTAGCGTTACGAAGAAGCTGAAGCTGAAGAATTACAGCCTATTACATATCACATTTTTTTATATCCAGTTATCCACCCATTCACACACACATCCAGTGTGTGAATGTGTGTGTGAATGGGTGGATGACTGGATATGTAAAGCGCTTTGGGGTCCTTAGGGACTAGTAAAGCGCTATATAAATACAGGCCATTTACCATTTATGTTCTCTATTTATGAAGTTGATTTTTTGTTCAGATCAGTAACATGTCTCTTGGGACACATGATTACAGAAAAGAATAATTTTACTGTTAAGCTTTAAAGAAGTCAAATACTGTAAATCCTGTTAACTGCACAGAGCAGCAACAGCTACTTATTAAAACTTTGTATTGAGCTGGCATGCCTGTTACTTTCTGACATCTGTAAAATGACATACTTGTCTCTGTGCTCCATATTATTTTCACTGAAATGTTAAATTGTAAAGCTTTTTATTGGTGACCTTGAATCTGCCCTTAGTTATGTTGCTATAGGCTCAGGCTGCTGGAGAACTTCCCATAATGCAATAAGCACTTCTCTTTCACAACCCTCTTTTAACTCTGCAGTGGATTAACTTTCATCTATTCTCTCCTGTAGTTTAGATTTTGTCCTGTTTGTTGTTTGTGGAATCACTATTTTCCTTTTCAATCTTTTTTTTTTACATTCGCCCACTAATAAGTTGAAGTTGGGGTTAATTTAAAGATGGCTGCCCCTCCCTGAGCCAGCTTCTGCTGGAGCTCTCTTCCTGTTAGAAGAGGGTTTTTCTTCCCTGCCATCTCATCATCAGATTGATGGGGTTCTCTGTAATATTGCAGGGTCTTTGCCTTACACTATAAACCGTTTTGTGATTGTAATATAAATAAAACTGAATTGAAATCTGTTATTTTAAACAACCGAAATACGTAACATTTCGAGCCCTGTGATACCGTGGCAACATGCACTCTAGCTGGAAGAGAAACTAACTCCCATACCAATGTGAACTGGATAAACAGTTAGCAAAAAATGGATGATTGGCTTTACATTTTCATGTGAAGTGGGTTACTAATAAACATAACTTCCAATTCAGAGCCCACAACAAATAAATGTTGTCCTCGTTTCTTCTTTAAGTATTTCCACATTATTATCTCAAAAGTCTCAGCAAGCTAGTTCAGTTGAATTTAATAAAAGCTGCTGATCATTTTTCATCAAAGCTTCTTCTAAAGTTTGTTTCCCGCTGTAATATTTTCTTCAAATCATGCACTTGGTAATCTGGACTGTGTCAGTCAGACACAGCCATCGATGCTATATAACATACCTAATTCAATAAGATACGTCTCTACTGTATGAGAGGGCTCATTTGGAAAGAAACCGTTAACTTTACACAGTCATGAATGTTTATAGGATCACCCAAAGTGGCAATACTCTGTGATGATATGGTTCAGTCCATTAATGTGAATTTATGCTTATTACATTGCCTTCAGGGCTCTGCAGGAGGAAAAAGATTTTCTACTATAAAGCAAAATTTAGCTTAGCTCCACAGCAAAGCTTGCTTCATTAAATTGAGGAATTATTTACCTTAGCTTGAACTTCCTTAATGCAGCTTTGAATTTTACTCCTTATGGTCTCTTTGATGATGAAAAAAGCAAAATGAAATAAATGTAAACACGTGCATGGATTGCCGAACGGTGTACAGATGCACTAAGTCTTCAAACACTTCATCACAACTTAGGCTGTGGAGCTTCACACTTCCCTGAGGAGAGATGAAGAGCCTCTGGCTGAACAAAACAGAAAAAGGACTGCGAAACAGGAAAAGACTGAGCAGAGCAGGTTACATTTTGTCTTCTCTGCTCCCAGAATCACCCTTTTTTTTCAACTACTACTGTTAAAGCAGGTAAAAGGCAGTCAGGCGTCTTCTTTTTCTGACAAATAAAGTACTTCGTATTGCAGAAAAATTTGCATAATCTTTACACCTGAACATCCTTCAGTGGTAACATCTGCACAGGCTGTTGCCGTTTCCCATTTAGCTGGGTATCCTTTTCCTTACATACAGTATTTATACTGAGTTTAAGACTTGTGAAGCTTCAATCCTCTTCTTCCGCAGCAATGTGCCGGGGTTGATAAGGACACCAAATTCCACACAGTGAGGCAAAAGCAAACATTTATGTTCATGTCCCTTTTTTCTCACCCTATACGGTCTGATTGTATTGCAGAATGGCCACATGTGTACAGATAATTAATTTTTTTAAGAACAGAAGGACTCAAACCTCATTATAAAAGGTAGCTGAGCTGCAGCCAGAAATAATGGTGCTCCTCTGTCCAGCAAGGTTGCTGAGAATGGTGATTTCCATGTCGCTCCCTGGAGGTAAACCCACAAATTAGGGTCTGCAGAGAGTAAGTGTGAGTACTAGAAGAAGTTTCAACAACTGCCACAGCATTTAAAGCAGCGGATGAAGAATGGTGAATTCAGTTGGCCACTTCATACAGTTATTTCATGTGCAGGGCTAACAAAAGCAAGAGAATCACATGTTTTTTTTGCAGTTTTTTTTTAGCCTGTCTTTTTGCCCTCCTCTGAGAAATTGGCAAGAAAAGGGAAACATGGATAAGAGGTACAGCTGTTAGAGTAAGAAAAATGGAAACAAGAGTGGGCTACACGGCAGATGAGTGGGGCGTAATAGAGAAATTTGGGAGAAAGTGAAAAGCCACGGAAGAAGAGAGTGTGGAAAAGAGGAAGAAAGGGAGAGGAGGAAGCATGGCTGATTGAGGAAAGAAAGCCAGAAGAGAGACAGAGGGGGTAACCCTCTTTGGCTGTCACAGCAGTTTACACTCATTAGTAGAGCTCTGCCTTTGAAGCGCCTTATCTCCAGTGGCACAATTCACAGGATGGGCAGAGAAAACGCACACACCGACAGGCAGAAATGCAAACATCCCGCACACACATTAACATCGACTTAGATTAAAAAATAGTACACACAAAACAAAATGCATAAACCTACTTATCTGCATCCAGTCACAAATCACCCACACTAATCATCCTCTAGTCTTCATCTAATTATATAAGCAGTGGCTCCTTATGTAAGATGCTTCCCCTACGACTGACTATCCATAATGCATGAAGTCTTGTATTTGGTTCATGGTGACACATCCTACCTTCCTCCTCAGCTGCTGTATCTGGGCAGACCGGGAAAGAGACCAAGGAGAAGGAGGGGAAGAACAAAGCTTAACTATATAAAGGAAAGAAAATTATGACTGCCAGCAAAAAGTTGCCATAAGGATAAAAAATTCATTGGTGAGATAATGTACACTTACAATCTTCTTTTGAGTATATTGTTTGGCATTTTTACATTTTGATTATAGGAAATATAATAATAATAATGACTTAAAATTACTTTAAAATAAATACGTTTAAAGTACAAAATATGATGCTGCTATTATAAACAACAGCAATAGAATTATTATAACATGCACTTTGTTTTTTAAGACATACACTGGTTAAATGCATCTCTTACTATAAGTATCGTAGCATATGTAAGTATATCTGTTCCTTTACTCCTCCTCAATCTGGCTAAACTTTCAATTTAAACGGCCAACGGCACCAGGATAGTCAACACCTATAAAGCTTTTGTGTTTGCTTTTTAAAAAAATAATTATAACACTCAAATCCTTACGAATCATATATACTGTGTGTAGTAGCTGATCTGAAAATGAACACCAGCATTACGTATACGGTACATGTGTATTTTGTTGATATTACATGTACCTTGTGTGTAGCTTGCTTGTAAATATTTTTTATTTAAGTAGTTTTAGTGCAGGGACAATTTAGGATAACTGTACCTATATACATATATATTTATCATGTAATTAAGCAGTTAATAAGCCTTCCTTAAACAGTGCTAATAGTGCCTGCAATTGATTACTTTGTCTTATACATTGAGTATGCAGCTTGCAAAGAAGAAGAATAAATATGTTTTTATTATAAATTTGATGTTTATTAACAGTCATTTTTGCTATTTAACTATATGCAGCTATCTAATGAACATCAGAAGAATAAGATGATAAATTAACATAAATATGTCTGTCTTTTAAGGCAGGTCTTTAGTAGTGGAAATAATATAAAACTGTATATGATTAAAATTTTAGTCATATAGAGTTTTTCACTCCAACTGAAATTTTTGAACAGGTAACACGGAACAGGAAGGTTTTTAGTGCAACACCATACACTGCTTTACAGTCAGTTTCACCCAGCAGCTTCCAGCAACCACACACGAAATATACATTTTTGCTGAGCGACCTGCCATTACTGGTCTTTAGGCCTCGGTGACTGGGGCACTCTTTTTTTAAAACTGTATATTCAACTAGCACACTTTAATAATTAATCATTTAAAGCATTTTATCTACCTCATATCCACAAGCAAATTTAGAATCGCCAATTAATCACGTGTTAGTTTTTATATTTTATATGTAACATAAAAGATCTCCACACAGAAAAAGTGGGGTTCAAACCAGGAACCTTCTTGCAGTGAGGTGACACAGTTTACCACTGCACCAATTGCAACTCGTAGGCTAACATGAATACTTTTTACAGCTTGGCTGGTGATAATTACAGTCCAAATGATGCATCATGACATAACATTTTACAATTTGCAACTCAGATGAAGTTCAAAGCTGCAGTAGCAAAGGTCAGATAATCAAACTGATAACCACCCCCTAATTCTAGGGGCTACTCAAAGTTAATTCTATTGTTGGAAGATACAGTAGTACTACGGCAAGCAAAAAGGGGAAAAAAACTTAAAAAGTGCCAAAATGGTTCTCAGAATTGCAATTTGGCGATAGAGTTCATAAAAAAGCAATCAAGCTCAGTTTATTAGATATACCATTTGGATAAATTACAGAAAATAAACCTGCCCAAACCTGTTTTGCAAAACTGCCTCTAAACAAGAAAAAGGCATTCCACTGAAAAGGCTTTTTCTCCAGTATGCAAAACAAAGAGAGGAGGAAAAGCTGCAGTGTTAACATAAAAGTTGATCATCTACAAACTGACTGAACCATTACATCACAGCAACAGTGAGAAAGTGGGTGTTGTGCTATTACTTTCCAAACATTCTGGAGGAGACACGATGCTCCATCACATTACAAGAGACTGTTTCATTATTATGGTTTCACTGTGAGACAAAGCCTCGGGGTATGTTTGTACTGGATGGGGGAAAGCAATGAGCCTCACATCAACTTTCCACAGCCCATTTCCCACAAAAATGTATTTAGCAGGATTTAGAAATGAACTGTTGTTTAATAGGGACACTGGGACAAAGAAGCACTTTCCCCTTGCTTGGTCCTTATTGTGATTGTGGTATAGCTGCTCAGACACTATATTAGCAGCCAGATCATTTTTGTTAAGGCTTAAGCCTGCACTCTTTTCGGGCTTTGATTTGAGCAAGAAAATTGAGGTAAAGTCCCCAAAGAACTACACCCAAATAGGAGTAATGGGCTGGCTGAATTGTGCTCGGCAATAAGCAATTAATTACATCAGGCAGGAGAAAAGAATGAAATGAAGAAATGAAATGAACGAGACACTGAGAAAGAAAGAAAAGGGCAGGGGTGAGAGTGAAACAAGAAACTGGACATGTCGCGTTGGAAATTGAAAACCGTAAGAAATTGCTATGAAATAGACACAAATGCACTGTTTGTAGTCATGTGCTGCCTCGCAGAGTGTTAAGTCAAAGACAAGCAACTTATATTCCCTAAGTGCTCAGTAGCGTTTAAAGACCAGCTAACAGCGTGCCGTTGGGTTATATTTACTGCAGAGTCCCTTTCCTTTGCTACCATGACAGCTCTATATCACAGTTTCACATGGTTCTCACGTCTCTTTATTTATCCTCAGCTATCTTTATTTATCTGACAGTCTGTGCATCGAACACCTTCAGGGGAAATCAAAATGCCACTGAGCATTTCTACATCAAAGATACATTAAGAAATATCTACAAAATGCTATAGAGGCATGCTAAAATGCTAAGCTTATAGCGTGCAGATTAAATATTAGTTTCTCTCTGAATATGCAGATAAAAGTGTGCAAGAGTCAAGATTTGTTGTACCAGATACACTATATTGCCAAAAGTATTCCCATGCCTGCCTTCACACGCATATGAGTGACATCCGATTCTTAATCCATAGCGTGTGTGGCTATAACACCTGAAAGTGTTCTGGGAAGGCACGAGGTTTAGGAGTGTGTTTATGGAAATGTTTGACTATTCTTCCAGACGTACATTTGAGGTCAGACAATGATCAGGACTCTGTGCAGGCCAGTCATGATCTTCTAGACATCCATGTCTTTATGGACCTTGCAATGTGCGCAGCCATGTTGGAAGAGGAAGGGGCCATTCCCAAACTGTTCCCACAAAGCTGGGAACATGAAATTGTCCAAAAATGTCTTAGTTTGAAGCATTAAGAGTTCCTTTGACTAGAACTAAGGGGTGAGCCCAGCTCCTAAAAATCAACCCCACACCATAAGCCCCACTCCACCAAGCTTTATACTTGGCACAACGCAGTCAGACCGTACCTTTCTCCTGGCAACCGCCACACTGCACTTGTCCATCAGATTGCCAGAGAAGCATAACCACTGCTCTAGGGTCCAGTGGTAGAGTGCTTTACATCACTGCATCCAACATTTGCATTGTGCTTGATGATGTAAAACTTGGATGTGGCTGCTTGGCCATGGAAACCTATTCCATGAAGCTCTCTACACACTGTTTTTGAGCTAAACTGAAGGCCGCGTGAAGTCTGGAGGTCTGTCACGATTGACTCTGCAGAAAGTTGGCAACCTCTATGTGTGTTAGCATTCCTAGCCACCGCTCTGTGATTTTTCCATGGGCTGCCACTTCGCAGCTGAGTTGCTGTTGTTTCCAATCAGCTTTACTTTGTTATACCAACACTAACAGTTGACTGTGGAATATTTAGTAGTGAGGATATTTCACGACTGGACTTGGTGCACAGGTTGCGTCCTATCACTGTACCAAGCTGGAATTCACTGAGCTCCTGAGAGCGACCCATTCTTTCACAAATGTTTGTAGAAGCAGTCTGCATGTCTAGGTGCTGGATTTTATACACCTGTGGCCATGGAAGTGATCGAATGCATGAATTCAGTGGTTTGGATGGGTGAGTGAATACTTGTGACAATATAGTGTAATTTATGCTAGACTCATTGGCTCCACACTGCCCTCCTTTTTAAAGTTCTCAGAGAGCAATCAGCTGTAGCGTGTCTAAATAAATGCTGTAAGAAAAGTCTGTTCCAATTGTGGATTTCATTACTCTATGAAATCATCCGTGGACAAGATGGATGATATTGTTTCTTGGTCAATATTTGCTCTCTCTATGAAAACATTTGCAATATAAAGTTTTAACTCTGTGCTGTTTGCCAGTGTCTTAATTTCTGCTCTCTAAGCTCCTCATTACATTTCAAACAACAAGAGAAAAACAGCACTGCGGATTCAAGATGGCACTGAATCACTGGCTGCCGCTCGGCCAAAAATATAGTGTGTGAAGGAAATTAATCATAGAAGCTGTGAGCTCTTCGATGGCTGTCTCAAACTGTCCCTCCATGACGTTTTAAGTCCAACTGTAGTGACAGCATTTTGAAAGAAAATGTTCTGAGCAAAAAAGTAAAAGTTTACAAGTGTGCAATGGCACTGTGACTTATTTTAACACAAACCAAAGCCACATGTGCACATATAAACAGGGCACACACCTAGCGTAATTCAAAGCATTTTGATGACAGTGATCAGACTCGGACAGCTTAGCCTTGTTATCCTTGGCAATTAAAAGGCTGCCAAACCTAAAGTCACAGCCACAAAACATATATAAAATATATAAAATATTAGAAGAATGCAAACATAGAGATCTGTCTCATCTGTATATCCCCCCCACCTACCCGCTCTAATGCTCCATGACAGACTGGTGATGAGTTGGGAGAGAAGCGCACGCAAACAAAGAGCATGGTCAATAATTCATCTCATCTTGCTGCAATCCATTACACTGCATTTATTATACATCATATGGGCAGCAACATGCCATGCACGCCCGAGCAGTCACTCTCCCATGTTGGAGTCAGACAGGCTCCCTGCAAAACATCACACGTTGGCACTGACACGAGCGAGATGGCAATTACAGAGGCAGGCCGCTCACGCGCACGCCGCACCCGGATGCTCAGACAGACACAAATACAAAACTACCTCATCGTTCTCTGTCTTTCTGACGCTTCAGAAAGAGACAAATGTGATGAATGTCTGCCGCCGGTTCTGTCACACCGGTCACACAGATGAGAATGCTTTAGTGTGGAGAAGGCGCACACATCGCAGACAGTCCTGCAGAACTCTTAAGTCAGTAGGCGACAAGCTACTTTGTAAAATAATCAGTTTTGTTCCACTTATCCCTTATCTTGCCTCTACCATGAGGTTCATTTTTGTTTGTTTGTTTATCCCTCAGCCTCCTAGTACAGCGGTCCCCAACCCCTGGGCCTCGGACCGGTACCGGTCTGTGAGTCGTTTGGTACCGGGCCGCGAGAGTTGAGGCTCCGGTGTGAAATGTATGGTTTTCAGGGTTTTTATCGGTTTTCAGCGTTATTTTGTTATCGTTTTTATCATTAACACGGTTTTCCTGGGTCTTTTCACGTGTGTTATGAATAAATCTTGTTTTTTTCGGTACCGGTACTAGTTTTATTTTGTTGTATTTGTTGTATTTGTATTTCACAGACCTTAAAGGCCAGTCTGTGAAAATATTGTCGGGCATAAACCGGTCCGTGGCGCAAAAAAGGTTGGGGACCGCTGTCCTAGTAGATACACCTATGGTATCAATTTCAAAATCCTAGATGACTTCCTTGTCAAGTTATCCCAGTCAAGGTTTTAAGAAAACATGACCTCTGACCCATGACCTTGATGCTGAGGTCACTCAGATTTGGACTTGTCTGGGATTTTTAGCAGATGCACCTGTGGTGACAGTGTGAAAGTCCTGCATCCCTTTGTTGTCAAGTTCTTACACTGACAACTTGGGTGTCCATATTGCCGCCTGCCAACTATCCACCCAGCTGACAGGGTGACAACAATACCCCATCAGCCTGTTACTGCAGAAAGATGAAAAGGGATGTGCATCAAAGACAGTGTTTTTGCAAGTGCTGTACTCAAAATGTTTGGGCTCAATTAGGAACATGGTAGTGTGTAAAATCAGCCTTTTACTTATTGCTGTACGACGGCCAAGTATCATTCCCTTCAGCCTTATCTGCATCTTTTGGGTGGTGCAAACCTTCCTCTGCATCACTCTGATGTAGTTTGTTTGCGCCTCATGGTGAATAATCGAATGATGTCAGTACTTATACTTATGGAGAGGTATTAAACTGCAGTTAAAAACCTTTTTTAAAACATATAAATAGAAATATAGTATGCATGTTGCCTTGTTCATATTTCTCGTGTCCGAGAGAAGTTTCAAAGGAGGGCCAGCACAGAGCAGCATAAAACATCCATTCTGTACCACTCCTCACAGACAGTTTCACACATTTACAGGAACTGTGGCTGAGTGAATGGAGAACATTACTCTTCGGGTTTTGGTCAGTTATCTGATGCTCATACTGAGGACACATGATCAAAGGCAACCTGCGATGAGAGGAAAGGCAGCGAAGGCTCTGTGAAACAGCTCATTCAGGTCTATTATTAAATGGAACAGTTGAGTTATAAATAAATAAATAACTCAACTGTTGCATTCAAATTCAATGCAAGTACTTAGAAAAACAAATAGATTAACAAATAGGTGAATGTAACTCCAAAATTAAGAGAAGTAGCAGCAGACTCACCTCCATGCTGGTAAGATTACAGCGATGGGTCCCGCCGAACCAGCCACTGTTGGAGCACTGGTCAATGTCCACATCCTGCAGGTTCACGTCCACGCGGACAACGCCCCTGTCAGAGAGAAGGAAGCGGGGAAAGAGTCAGGACAAGAGTGCAGAAGAAAAGAGGGAAAGAGGGAGGTAGAAATATTGAGAGGAGTAAATAAAAGAAACAAATGAAATTGAAGAATCAAATGTGTTCAGCAGGAATGGAAGAAAAGTGAAACAGAACAGGAGGGAAGATGAAAACAAGCAGAAAGGAGGCACGTGGACTACACAGATGCAGGTGAGGTCAGAATGAAAGGGAAGAAAATTAAAAACAGGAAAGAAGAGCAATGCTCGGGGGAAGTGAGGTTAAAGGTTCAACAAGCAGGAGAAGGGAGGTGTAGCCGAACGGGAGGAATAGGAATAAATTGAAAGGGAGAAGAATTAAGAGTGATGGAGGTAAGTAATGAAAAAGAAGAGAGAGACAGAGGTAAGGAAAAAGAAGCAGGGTCAGATTCATAATGTGCCACTTTTCCTTCCAGACACTGAGAAATTAAAAAGTAACGCTTTTAGTGTCAAGACTGCATTGCCTGTTGCCTCCAATTTGAGAACGCTAGCTTTCATATTTTCTGAATTCGGTTTCTTTGTTCTTGTTGTGCGTTGAACACTTTCACAGATTTGTGTGGACCTTTTGGGTTGCTGGGAATCCTGTGCAGGATGCTGACTGCCTCGCTGCAGTTTAGCTAGAATCTGGTTGTCAGGCCATTTCACCTTGACTGATGGGCCTCATCATGTGCCTCATCAGCTCGGCTCACTACAAATACTGTATCCTGTCGCTTTATTTTCTGCTTGTTGAGCCGCAGACAAGTCAAAGACAAACAACTTTTGTTCCAGAAGATCATGGCTTCTCTTTCCTGTCAACAAATGCAACACGATGACTAATGCGATGAGTCGGCTGAAGCACGTTTGTGCCTAATAAGCGCATAAATCTGAATCGCAAAGTTGCCATGACAACATACTGATGTTTAAGACGTTAACTAAGAATCATTAACACTAAACACAGTAGTTTAGGCTAATGGAAATATTTTTGAGAACATTTTTCACCTGATGGTAACTCGAAATTAAAAATAAGAGGTCACCCAAGCTGCTATAAACAGCTTCTAGTTCCACGACAGCTGAGTGCTATAGTTTTTAAGCACATTTGTTGGACGGCTTTCAGCGGTGGATTATTGCACATTTGGTGCTGTAGTGAGCTTTGAGGAAGCAGGCTGGTATGTTATGAATAAAAGTAAACTACAATCTGATCCCATGCTTCCCTGTGCAAATGCCAGTGTAAAGTTTTTAAAGGCAGTATTTATGTGGGGTGTGTTCTCTGCTCCCGGCCATGTTCACTATCAGATTCTGAGGATTTTCACACCAAAGGTGAGAAATACTCTTGTTTTCTTGCTGCGCCTGAGACCCGAACAAGTTCAATACACGGAGACTGCTGGCCTGTGCAGCAGTGAGCCACTACAGATTCAGACTGTGGAGTGAAGAAGGTTAAATAAACTGGTGAGGGATGTGACTGAAATACAGCACAGCCCGAGACTTCAGCTAAGTCAGTGTAGCCCACAGTGAATAGATATCTTTGTTTATGACTCTCTATCTCCCTTTTATCATGCACACTTATAAATAATGCCTGGTTTTCTTTTATTAAACCTTTTATTAAACCTCGCTGTCAATTCCTCCACTCCTTTGTGGTGAAGTGGTGCCTGACACCTGTTACCTCCCTCCCCCATCTGCCTGGTGGGAAGTGGAACAAACAACCGCAGAGAGAGGCTTTGGCTACCACCTCTACTCGAGTACACAAGAAAGAAAAAGAAGCAAATGTGTTTACGCCTGTATGTGTTTGTGTGCACTCGAGTCCTTTACGCAGGTCAAGGCTTGGTGGAAAGCAGAAGTAAAAACTGAGAGATGTGAAAGAGCTTGGATCTGTGTTAACATGAGGCACAAATTTCTTAGAGTGAAAGAAACATCAGGACAAGCACTGCATGGGGGTACAATTTGATCATTTCTGCTACAACATAACAAATGATTGTGAAGACAAATGTACGCCTCGGCCTGAGTACCACTAAAAGAGTGATTCTTTACATTTACACAGCACAGATGGTCCTTTATTTCTCTGGGATGATTTATTCTTCCTCCTCTCACTAGCAATCCATCAAAACCATTTAGCCACCCATTAAGGCTTCATGATAACCATCAGTCACTTCCAAGCTATTTACAAAGTGCTGCTCTATACTGCTTAAATTCTGATTTCATAAATCCAGCTTCACAGCGACCCTTCCAATGAAATTATTTCAGATTAGGCTTAGGTGAGCAATAGATGGATAAGCTGCTCTCAGGTCCTGTGTCAGGTCTTTGACGGACTTTTTCCTGTTTCTTGTGGAGATGACTTGCAGATTCTGTCTGCTGTAGACAGTTTTTTAGGCCTGCCACATCTTCTTTTCTCCTCCACTTGTCTGGTTTCCTCAATTTTTTTAAAAACACACCGCACACAATGTGGAGATATGCCAATTTTCCAGCTATTAGTGCTGCAGGAATCATCGTTTTGGTGCCAAAGGTATGATTTTATGTCCATCAAAATGTGTTATCTTTGCTATTTTCTGTAGATTCAGGTAAAGAAGCTGGAAAATGTATGTGTTTGTCATAGTCAGTGGAAGCAGACTGTGTGGAGTGTGAATAGTGGACCCAAACGCAGACACAACATGTCTGGAACATGGAACGTAACTTGATTTAACAAAAGGTGAGCTGTTTAATAAGGCTGATGAAAAGGTACAAACGAAGGGCAAGGCAAACTGATGCAAAACTAAACATTAACCTAAACTGAGTAAACTGAAATAGAACATGAAAAACCCTGACATGAACATGAATACATGAAACCTGGAAGCATGGCGTGAAACAACAGACGACCTGACAATGAAACATGACAGCAGAACACGAAACACAGGGGAACACAGCTTATACAAATGAACATGACGCCACAGGGGTATGGGCAGAAATCTGTGCCATCAGAAACTGAATTTGAATAAGTTCAATTTGAATTTGAATTGCTCCGATTGAATCTGAATTGTAACTTGAATAAATGCTTTTGAAAACTGAATTTGAATTAGTCTAATTTGAAATTGAATTTATATTTTGAAAATGAATTGATTTGCTTTGAAACTGCATTTTATCCTTTAAAAATTCAGCTCTCGAATAATTTCAGTTTCACTTCTCACCATTCAGTTTCAGTTCTACAATTCAATTTCAGTTCCAAAATTCAGTTTTTTGGAACTTACATCCGGTTCCGGTTCAAGCGCAGATTAATAGAACTACGTTTTACTAGCGGACCGAAAGTGTTACCGACGGGAATCTACAGCGTCTTGAGCTGAATTAAGACTTCAGAAGTCATTCGTCATGTCGAATGACCAGCGGATAAACTCTCAGGTTGGTAATAAATGTACTACATGTATAAGAACAAGCATCATGTTAACAAATGATTGCCGTAAGGTAACTGTTATGCTTATTGTAGCTGCTAGCTAAAAACGCTAATTTAGCGTAGTTTGCCCTGAATTCAGCTTTGACAAACAAATATGATCGACTGTTTCTAGTAGAATTCCAAAGTTGTCATCTTGGACCCTGTCAGAGTACCCCCTCTGTATGCTTGCAGAGACCCCTACAGTAGGGAAACATGCAAAACGGTGTCCAAACCTTTGTGTTTTAGCTTTATTTATGTCTTACACAGCATCCCAACTCTTTAGCTAACTTAATAACTTTAGCTAAAGTGAATAGTTAGTCTAATTCATTAGTGCAGCATTACTGGATCACCTCTGTTTGAAGTGATATAATATGATGTACAACTATCACTGTGTTTAACTACCATAATAATTCTTAGGGTACTGAGTGCATGCTTAATTAGATATATTTTTTAAACATACTGCTCCATTACTATGTTTGACAGGCTGAAGTTGTCGGGTCACCTCCTAAATTGACTATCTTTTACAGGTGTTTTGTGCCAGAAATGGAGTGTCCACTGAAGACTGAAGATACTGAATCTCTACGCCTTGCCATTGATCCCTATTGTGCCTTCATCTAGACAAGAGACAAACTTAACCACTCTCATATGCTCTGTACCTACATCACATTCCCTGACAGTCGTAGCTTGGCTCATCTGAGGGTGAAATTATAAGAATGTGTTATTTTGCAAAGTGCTCTCTAGTGTTCCTAAATAAAATATGGCATTGAGGTCATTTCTTTTGAATTAATCCCTTCTTCTGAAATATAAGAACCTCTTCTGGTTTTAATGGCACTTTGGATTTCCTGACTTTCTGTTCCACTTCCAAACCCAAATAGATGCTGACAAGCTGACACAGTAACATGGAAGAGGGAAAGACGTTGGAAAGGACTACTACAAATAAACCTAACGCCTAACCATGAAAAGTGTAAAATAAGAACAACAATAATAATAATAATAAAGATAAAAGATGAAGTAACAAGTTTTTAGTTTATTCCAAATGATCATCCAGATGTCTGTGACATGTGATGACAAACACCATAATGGAAGGCCTTAGTCATCACATGCTTAAACTCATATATTTTTGCATATGCTGAACAGGCAGTCAGACATGCTGTAACTGTGGGGTAGAAAACAGCATGAACACCATACGGCAGGGGTCTCAAACTCCAGTCCTCGAGGCAATGGAAAAGTTGCATGACTCCAGTCCACCCTTGAGGACTGGAGTTTGAGACCCCTGTCATATGGAATATGACAGGTGTGGTTGAACTGCATGAAGACTCTGAAGTTTCTCTTCTCTTCTGGACAGGAATGTGGCCTTGTCCTGTGAGCCACTGTAAGGATGTACTTAGAGTAGAACTGGACTGTCACCGGCCTCAGGCTCTTCACCCTTTTCAAAGACAAAGCAGTCATTTAGATAAAATATTAGATATTGTTTACCTGTAAATGCACAAAGAGAATTTAGAAATGTAATTATTGTCAAGAGTGAACAAGTACTGATAGTGTAATCTACAGCTGTGGCCAAACGTTTAGAGAATGAGAAGTGTTGTTTGCTTATTTACAAAGTTTGCTGTTTCAGTGATAGTTGTATATCATATTATATCACTTCAAACAGAGGTGATCCAGTAATGCTGCACTAATGAATTTGACTAACTATTCACTTTAGCTAAAGTTATTAAGTTAGCTAAAGAGTTGGGATGCTGTGTAAGACATAAATAAAGCTAAAACACAAAGGTTTGGACACCGTTTTGCATGTTTCCCTACTGTAGGGGTCTCTGCAAGCATACAGAGGGGGTACTCTGACAGGGTCCAAGATGACAACTTTGGAATTCTACTAGAAACAGTCGATCATATTTGTTGTCAAAGCTGAATTCAGGGCAAACTACGTTAAATTAGCGTTTTTAGCTAGCAGCTACAATAAGCATAACAGTTACCTTACGGCTATCTTTTGTTAACATGACGCTTGTTCTTATACATGTAATACATTTATTACCAACCTGAGAGTTTATCCGCTGGTCATTCGACATGACGAATGACTTCTGAAGTCTTAATTCAGCTCAAGACGCTGTAGATTCCCGTCAGTAACACTTTCGGTCCGCTAGTAAAACGTAGTTCTATTAATCTGCGCTTGAACCGGAACCGGATGTAAGTTCCAAAAAACTGAATTTTGGAACTGAAATTGAATTGTAGAACTGAAACTGAATGGTGAGAAGTGAAACTGAAATTATTCGAGAGCTGAATTTTTAAAGGATAAAATGCAGTTTCAAAGCAAATCAATTCATTTTCAAAATATAAATTCAATTTCAATTTAGTGATGATCATTTTCAAACCATAAATTCAATTTCAAATTAGACTAATTCAAATTCAGTTTTCAAAAGCATTTATTCAAGTTACAATTCAGATTCAATCTGAGCAATTCAAATTCAAATTGAACTTATTCAAATTCAGTTTCTGATGGCACAGATTTCTGCCCATACAGGGGACGCAAAACTAAACACACTGAACATGGAACACATGACTTTCAAAATAAAACAGGAAACATAATGGGATGTAGACATGAAACACAGGGTGAGTGAGACATAAACACTAGGGGCAAAGACACAAGGGGAATCTGATAAACAATGAACTATAACAGGGCAACCAAGGCAAAACAGAAAGAGCTTAAGATAACTAAATGAACTTAAACATAAACCATAAACCATCAAAATACACTGAAACTCAAAGCGCCGAGTTAAAAGACCCAGGATCGTGACAGTGTTGCAACAGGCTACGGGTAAGAAAGTGCCTAAAGACAAAATTTAAAATAGGTGCTTTGCTAAGTTGTCTGCTGTGTGTGGTTCATTCCTTGAGTTAGGTGCCTTTTCTATGCTTGAATTAATTTTTGCTTGAAAAAGTGGTCAGGTACGAGGGCTGAAAAAGAAGCTAATGTCCAGAGAAAAACAAAAAGACCTTCAAAAGCACGAAGAGCTACGCTCAAGGCCACTTTAGAAAATTACAAGAACATCTGGCTCATTGGAAGCAAAATATAAACAAAGGAAAGGCGTCACAAGACTTTTGCACAGTACTACAAGCTAGAGACGGTGGTTATGCAATGACATTATCTGTGCTGTTGTGTTGATGACAAATAGCGAAAGTGAAAACTGAGAGAAAGTCTTTATTTTTGTTTTTCTGACAGATTTGCACATGATCATTTATATCTATGTGAGCTACAATTCAGTGCCGCTCTTTTCTGAAGCGAAACAACTTCGGTTATGGTTTCTATAAAAGAAAGAAAAACATGAAATGCTTCCAGAGGTATAGTATCTTATAGCATTTCCTTATAATGACACAATATCTTTTTTACCATCCTATATAAAAGTGCTGGAGGTGAGGCTGCTGGATTCTTGTCGGGATTGAATTATTTTATTCTGGTTTTCATTTACACATGTCAAACTTTTGCTTCTTCCATTCCTTGTGAAAGGCAGAGCTGGAGCTTAGTCTGAAAGACAGACAAAAATCATTGGAAAGAGCCTCTCTCCTCCCCTCATTACCTCACAAATTTACATCAGACTCAAATAATAATAATAAGAAAGAGCAACAAGGTTTCTTTGACACAGAAAGTAGAAGACATGGAGGCTCTGGCTTATCATCTCCACTACTTTATGCATTTCTGTCCAGAGCCAACAAACTTTCTATTTTTAGAAATGCCATCGCAGGAGTGAGATGAGTCGAAGAAACAGCATAGCACAACTCGCATTACAGAACATAGAGGGAGGAGAAAAACATCATGATTCTGGTTGTGTACTTGCAGCCAATATTTATCCTCAGTTACAGACTGTATTTCTCTGAGATACACACTCAGGTTTTAAACATCCACTTTATTATTTTCCCTCTTAACTTGACATTTCCCTTGGCTCCCTTTGCTGACTCCACAGTCAATTTTGACAAATGCCAAACTATATTACTAAAAGTACGGCAGTTATTTCTTGATCTTGGAAACTGGAAAGCTCTGGGGGTAAAAATACTAAGTGGACCCTGAGTTTTGACTTTTTCAAAATCGCTATTTCTGAGGTCTTGACTAATTTTAATCCTTACCTTTACATCAACCCCCCCTAACAGTGCATACCTCATAGTTTCCATCTCTATTCATTACAGAGTTTCTCTATAATCCAGCATCCCCTCTATATTCATATGAAACATCACAAATGGGATTCAGTATCTGACTTGCCTTCTTCTAAATGTCACAAATCACAGTGACTTGTAAAATGTCACAATCATTTAAACTCACTCAAAACCCTCTTGGCTGGGCTGGAATAGGCAATTGATTTAATTATGAATTCATTCACTGAACTGATTTAATCACACTTAACATTTTCCAGACGCCTTAGGCCACTGACACAAGCACATCTCCCATCTTTCTCAACTAGTTAAACATCCTCATCATGACAAGTTGATGGTTTAAAACGGGCAATATCCCGGACATGACTCGAATCCTCTTTTGGAGATGAACAAGCCAATGCAGGCAGACTGAGTCATTACAGCAAGCTGAAGCTACCCTATAAGACAGATGCTTAACTTTCAAGCAGCTCTAACAAACATCTCTGGAAATTTGAGGTAATCTGAAAGTGTGGACCATGTTGATGCTGATAGAAATTCATTGTGTAATAAGAATCAGCCATCTTCAGATCCTGCACAGAGATGATAGCTGTACAATTCTCTAAAAAGCCAGAAGAAGCCCTCATCACATCGTAACACTGTCCCTGGAGCAGGTAGTGATGCAGCATTTTGCTCAGGGACACATCACCGGGGTGGATGCATGCCAGGGTGAGGGCCGAATCACAAACACAACACTGCTGCCTATAAACCACGAGCACTGTGCATCACAGTGTCATTCCAATTTAATTAGTCTTGCTTATTATGTAGTGACAGTGTAGGGGTATTTTACATGTGTAGGTGAATCTGTGTCTGTGCATATACACTTGTGGATCTTTATATTGAAGATGGCAGAAGTTTCATGTGATGATGTCAGCGGATATAACACCAATGCCTGTGAGCCAAAAGCTCAGGCTTCAGGTCGACTGAACACCTTTTTGGGGAGTTTTTCTCCCTACTCTTCACCTTGAATGACATCAGTCCAAGACGATGTCCTTAACACGGGCATCTCAGGGACAAAGATCTTGCTAAGTTACAGCAACCATCCACCTGGTTTTCAAACCTTCTGTTCATGAGGGAAAACCTATCAGAAGAAAGGAAGCAGATGAACTAAAGGGCTTCACCAAAGCCCAGAACAGGATAAATAAGGATTATTTTGAACTGTGAATCATGGAAAGCTAGAGTCCAAAATAAAAATGCAAAGCTAGAGTTAGTACAAAACTAAGTAAGTAAGTAAGAGTAAGAGTTGGATGTGTGTGTATTTACCCCAAGCTTACCCTTGTTGTAAACGTTCTTTTTTTCCTCTCTTAAAAGATATTTATCATCTTTAATTGTATTTTTTTTCTCACATGTTATCTCACATTAGCGACACTGAGTGTGTGAGTGATACACTGACTTATGCACTGCAACTTAGACTGATGTAAGGGTGAAGTGCACCTGGACCTCTGAGTGGTTTCATCTTGTAGTAGAGATTTCATTGTTTATTCATGGCTTCATTGATCTTCTCAGGACACTCTTGGACCGCAGCCTTGAAATACGAGAGCTTTAGGTGTTTTGATGCACCTAAATGTTACCCACAAACACGCACGCGTGCACACTTCTATAGATATCCTCACTTACGAGCACTGCGTAAAGCCTGCAGAATTCATTAGAGTGCTGGCTGCAGCAGGGCTGCATGCCTGTGCCTTGACAGGTGAGTGAAATGTCTAGATAGATCTGTCAAGGTTCTTTTTAACTGTCTGCTTCTATTACAGCAGTAGGTGGATCCATATTTACATGAAGTCTCACAGAGGTTATTGTCAATTAAATGCTGTTAAAGCATTTCAATAGCTGACGCTGATTATCTGATTAACTTTAATTATTAATAAAATATAAAGAAATAGATACTTTAACATGTGTGAGCTGTAATAGAACATTAAAACATATTTTTCTACATTTTAAGGACAAAAAAGTGACACTTTTCAGTCTCACCTGAACTCTGGCGCTGAGTTGCTCTTAAGTCCATAGAAGGCTGCAGACAGGGTGAGCAGCCAATAGGGCACAAACGTTCCGTGTTCACACTCCAGGTATGGCGCAGACCACTTAATTTGGTTTTTGTCCAGGAGATAAGTGCCACTCTTGGAGCCCGATGCCTCCGTGATTCTTCTGTGCATGTGTGGTCTCCTGCCGTCCCTGAACTCATTAAACCAGTCAGTCTCCGGACTCCTGCCCTTGAGGTGACGGTGCGCAGAGCCGGATAGGTCCTGTAGTACCACTTCATTCTCGGTTCTCGTCGCCTGGAGGAAAACGTGGGGCCCTGGCGTCAGCGCATCCGTGTGCAAGGTCACCACTGCCCTGTGGATTTTAGGATCCCCTTCGAGGATGCTTTGAACCAGCGCGTGGTACCAGTGGATGTCCCTCCGCAGGGTTTGCTCCCGGGACCTGTTGGCTTGCAGGATCATATTCAGGAAGTTTGTGGCGTGCGCTACAGTGTCCAGAATGCTGTGGAGGGAATAGTGGGAGGCGACGTGGAGGCCGCCTCGCAGGCTGCTCAGCTCGTACCTCCGCGAACAGTTGACCTGTCTAAGCGCCGAAGAGTCCCCGGTGTGCAAGAAAGCGGTCACCACCCTGGGCAGGTCCTCCTCGATTTTGTGCGCCACCACCGTGCGCTCGGTGGCTGGTACTGGGTAATAGGTCGGATGGTGGGGTGGCTCCCTGTTGATATTTTGGGTGCTGAAGACTGGTGGGCTCTTATCGTCGCGGTCATTGTCAGACCACTCCACATAACCGTAGTTTGAACCCCAAACGAGCCCTGTTTGCAGGAGCAACGGGACGACTAGGAGAGCCATGGTTCGTTGTCACAGGCACAGAGCAGACACCGCGTGGACTTGGCAAAGTGTGGCGAGCATCACCAAAGCCACTCTATATCTTCTGCCGCTTCAGGAGATCAGAAACACTTTCAAACACACGCCCGAGGATGTCCTGGATTTCATACCTACGACCAAGCATAAAACGGCAAACGATTTCCTCTTGTCATCTTTGCATCTTTCAGAGAGAGCACACTTTTCCTCTCTTCTGTTAAAAAAAACACACAGTGTGATCTAAACAGCTGCACAGACACGAACCAGCTTCCTAACTCATGAGAAAACCACACGGACTCCTCACCAGCCCGCAATCCAGGGGAGTGCTCGGGTTCTCCTTCTGTTTTTACTCCCGCTCGGAGAAATCCAGGAGAAGAATGACAAGGGAGAGAGCAAATTGTACTCGAAGTTCCGTCCCTCCCAATAAAACCCTAATAGGCCACCTCGAGAGTCGCCCACCGGCGTGTGTGCTGGTTTCTCATTGCCGGTCTGTCTGAGGTGGGCGGAGCGTGGGAACGACGAGAGCTGTCCGGTGCTGAAAGTAGCGCCCGTAGGAAGAAAAGCGAGGGAGGCTGTGGTGATGAAGAGGAGCCCTGAGTAATGAAGACGAAGGAGCAATCTGGCAACTAGATTTACTTTGCAAATGAAAAAAAGAAAGAAAAACGACTGCGTGAGTGAGTGAGAGAAAGAGGGGCGGGGGAGGGGGGCTCACATATAGTTTAAACTGTGATTAATTATATATAGACAAAATGTCCAAAACTGTGTATAAAGTAGAACATCACACACATTACAGCCACATTTTTTCTCAAGGGTTACATTTCTAATCATCAACCCAAGCAGCATCATGTATATTAGCCAGGTGTGTTCTAATATACTGTGTGTGCGGCTGGGAATCGCAGATCCACGCTTTCTTGGGTCAGAGTCACGTAAATTTCGTGAAGAGAGGGCAAACGACACGGTGTGTCTGCAGATGTCCAGATGCCTGCCAATTTTTTACTTTTTTTCGAGCCTTAGAGGCACTGAGACATTACAGTATAGCCTAATGCGCTAATTTCAAATCCTTCAGGGGGACTTGATAGAACTATAATAGGCCCGAGTGCGCATCTGTGCGCGTCCAAGCGCGCATAATCCGGGCCTCACTCACGATTCTGTCACGGTACATTACCCACAATGACAGTGGTACCACCACACAGTGATTCTGCCATGTGATACATTGCAAGACAATTTGTAACTGAAGGAGACTTTAGCATGTCTACCCGTTAAAACAGAGGGTAAAGTCTGGGATGATCTGCTTATCCTCTGGATTGTTGTGTCGGTTTTTGTGTGTTACTGTTTTTGTTATTACGGATAAATAATGTAACAGTGCAATCATTTACCCCTATGGCTTGGTCCCTCCCTTACGAGTTCTCCTTCATCAACTTATTTAACTCCCACACGTTTTAATTCAAGGGTTTATATTTGGAACCAGTGCTGATAACATATTGCAAGAGGAAGCCGGTGTGATACATCGCTGCATCATATTTTGTCCCACGCAGCAGTGAGTAAATAAGAGAGTGGGCATTCCTCTTTGTGCTACTTTCCTGTGTTTAGACACTTTATGAGTCCATCTGGGGACACGTTTATGTTCACGAGTGCGTGCGCACGTGTCCACGGGGCTGATCGGGAGTCATCCCGGGACTGTAAATGGGTGGTGCAGAGTACACCTCGCCCGGGGTGACTCGCAGGCCGTTGCCGTGGCAGTGGAAGGTGACGAGGCAGAGATCTCCCCCATGCTGTCCGCTGCAGCGAGTGATGTGGACTGCGGCCTGTCTGGTTTTACACAATCTACAGCTACAACTACTGTACGAACTCACCACCACCTCACCGCTCACCGCCAATCAGCCAGATGAAAACATGAAAAACAGACCTTCACGGGCAGACGTATAACCGGTGATGCTCACAAGAGAGTGCGTGTAAATCAAAAAGAAAAGGTGTGTTTGTGGCAGGCATGGCGAATGAACGGCGAAGTCGAGAGACAGAGAGACAGAGAGAGAATCTGGGCGAAAGAGACCGTACAGAGTGACTGCTCCTGCCCCCACTGTTTCATCTTCTCTTACAAGCTGCACTGGCTCCCCTGCTCTGATAAATATTTGATAGGCATTTGCTGCTTCATCTGCATGCTTTACAACTTAGGGTCCATACAACCGCAACACGGTAGCGGCTGCTGTACCAGCCGTGCGCTCTCACCCACGCTTCCTCTGTTCTCCCAGAGGTTCCTTTAGATTTTCTCAAAAGAGAGCAAAGGAGGATAAAAGGCTCAGGAACAAAATAAATAAATAAATAAATAAAAATTGGGGGTGCTTCCTCTGCTGCTTGTTTTTCTTCCTGCACTCAGGAGTCTGTTTCTTTCTGCCACACCTATGCAGCCAGCTGCATTTGAACTCAAACTACTGAGGTTGCAAGGTGCTGGCCGGGGTTTGGCAGAAGCTGTGACCTTTTAAGGGAGAGTTTAAATGTAAGCCTGTGATGAAAGGCTGGAGAGGGCACTGAAGGAAAAGACATGATAGGCGTTACTCACACAGTGTGTGGATTTATCCCATGAATCACAGAGGAGTTTATCGACAAGGAGTGAGTTTTCTGAGATTTGTTCTGAAATGATATCAAGTCATCTGTTCTGATCTGCCTCTGGCATGTTTACATATAATTCTAATCTGTATGCGTGAATGATGTACTTTCACTGATGCAGTTAGCTATCACACCAGCATCACCTGCTATTTAAGGCTCCACCTTCAGTCACATCTCTCCATCTGTGCTGATGTATCTGTAGAAGCTGTCGAGAACGTCACAAACTCTATAAATTGGAAACGGTTTGAGACCTCAGCTCATGTGGAGGTATAGTGAAAGCACAGGGTGATGAGGATGAACTTGTGTAGAGAAGAAAACAAACTCCCACTGCTTTCAGTGTTTGGTTTTATGTGAAGCGGGTCGAGCTCTGCTGCCCATCGGAAAGAAAATTCTGCCAAAATCAAGTGGCTCTGTGTAAAAAAAATTGGCCATTAAAATTGAAATTAGCCAAATAGAGGTCCACTCTTAAAATAATACATGTACAGAATCCCCTTCCAGCTCAGTACAATCAGTCACAGTTAAATGCCACCACTCTGACTGCCAAATCAACTGCGGTTCCCTGATAAAGATGAAAAAGGCTGCCCAAAAGTGCTACTGTATTAATTTCCCATGGTACAAGCTGCCATTTCTCAAGTGATGCTGATGGGGGGGAAAGAAAGAAGCCATTTTCATCTGCAAATATCAGTGCAAAGTTCCAGATGAATGGCCCGATCTTGTAGTGAAACTGTGTCTTACAAAATGTAAAATAATGTCTGTGTTTGTTTTTCCAGTTTTTTTTATCAGACACACAATAATGCAGGTTACAAGAAAGAGTCTGCCAACAGTTCATCACTGTTGATGTTGGTAAATGCAGCATGTCTTTCGTTCCTCAAGGCTCATTACGTTGCCTCTCTTCTTGAGCATGTGTGTATGCATCTGAGGTCCTTTGCTCATATCGGTGCAGTGTTGTGTTATTATCACTACTATTATGTGTTGATGTATGTATTTTTTATGTGTTGTGCAGATTAAATCCAGCACTAAAGTTCCTGTTCAAACCCCCTGACTGTGTCTATCAGTGCAGCAGAAGGTGAAACCTAATTAATTCATATCACACCATCAACACAATAGTGCACAGATTTCAGGCCAGATGTTTCCAGAAGCGTGTGTGAGAAATTGTGTGCACTGTGATGTTGTCAATAAAGCCTGCTATGGGTGAGGTTAAAAGCAACCAAGCTGTGCACAAATATCATTTTTGATGTAACCCCTGCTCTGCTAACGTCATTTAAATATGTCAGAGATACTCTGATCTCACACATCGCTCCAAAGTGATTCAACTGCATCCAGGACTGAGGATGAAGCGTGTATAGGTGCTGCAAAAATCAAGCTGAGAAATGACAGCCTCATTTACTTGTTACCCACAGACGTCTGAAAGCCTCATCCAACTGCACACACACACCAGCTTGTGTTTTCTCAAAAAGATGCAGCCACATGCTCTCCTAGAGGAATTGTGCTGAGGGACATTGTATGTGCGTGCACTCAGAAAAAGCATTCATAAGTTGTCTTGTACTATGGAAGCAAAGCGAGTGCGAACAGACAAGTGTGAAAATCAGTTTGTCGGGAGAAAGAAGAGACTCTCCAGCCTTTAGTTTAGCTTACTTGGATCTGTGATCCAGTAAAATTACACACACTCACATGCACATAAACGTGCCTGACAATTTGGTTTACTTTTTGTTTTTTTCCTTGTCATCTTCATTACACAATCTAACTTGTTTACACAACTGTCACACAGATCCTGTTTGGTTGGGCAGTAAAGTTTTGTCTTTGCTGCCATCTGGAGGTGCAGCTTCATCCACGTTTTCTATTGAGAGAGCTGAACTCTCCCGCTTAGATTTCTTCTCCCAGAATTAACTGTTTAGCATTTCAGCCTGTTCGTATGACTGCAAATATCTAAAATAGCCAATCACACAAGAGCAGCTCAGTGAATGACACACATGCAGACATGGTCAAGACAACCGGCTGAAGTTCAAATGTATCTCTCTGATCATTGAGTAAAAAAGAATTAGAAAGAAAACGCACGTGTATTTTCATGTAAAGTACCAGATATGTAATCATATATGTGTTAGTGTGTGTGTGTAAAGAAAGAGGATGAGGAGCAGGTGAGCAATAAGTAAGACTTAAGGAGCTGGACAGCCCCAGGAACAAAGGTTGCCCTCCTACAGCGTGAGTAGTGAAGACAGCACCCATAAGGGAGCCACTTAAATACAGGCCACAGGGTACATGAGGGGTCTGCCATATAATCTGCTGCTCACACTGACTGGAGAGTCCAGTGGTTTTAGAGCAGGCCTTGACAGTGTTCTACAACTGATGCATGTAATAAAGACTGATGGGAGTGCAACCAACACATAAAGGAGAACCTTCTAATGCTCTCTATGAAGGAGGAGCAGAATATAGCGAGGGTGATTTGTTAAAAATAATTGAGCTTTCCCAGGAGATTCAGCCACTGCTGACTGCTTTGCTGTTGAATTTCAGTTATTTACCAAAGGCTGAGCCCTAATACTCGTACTCATCTACCAGCAGGTTCCCTCGTGAATCTAAATGACCACCTCAGCCAGTTCCCCCTATGTGTTAGAAAAGGTCCAGACCATCTGCCCGGTCTTTTTCACATTCAGCTCCAGGCCTGACTTACTCCACCAATCCAAAAGACAAATTAAAAAATAAAACTGGGCCTAAAGTTACAAGTTTTTATTTTTGGACTGTACCTTTGACTCATGGGGATTACTTCTACATATGCTGAGCTTATTACTTAGCACAAAAATGGGACATTTTGTACACACCTTTTCCTCAGTATCATTCCATTTGCAGCAGACTCTTATAACTAAGTCTCAGTACTTGGCAGCCATTTTATTGAACTTGTCTGTTGCCTGTCTGAATTAGCATTCATTTCAGGGCACATAAACTGAGGTGCCTACATACAATCATTGATCACTGCTTTAAAATGAACTAATAAACAAATAATGTAACAGTTTACCTACTCTGCCCAAAAACAACGCTTTAAAAAAGCTTTCCCCTGAAGGTTATATTGCTACCACAATTTTTTTCTTTTTTCTTTCTTTTTTTTGCTGTTGTAAATTCCCCCGTAGACTCGCTAACAATGACCCAAATAGCAAAATTTCCCACAGCCCTCAAAGGCAGCGTGAGAATAACCATTGATAACGAGCGCGGACGTGAACGTATCAATTAGCCTTTTGCTTTGGGAGACGTTACATTGATTTCGTCGTGGTGAAAGAGGTAATGTTTAAGATTTCCAGTTTGACACTCTTTATGTCCATGTCCCACTCGTTTGTCGTGATAACTGTCGCGGTCGGTCCCACTAAAAAGCGCTTAAACCGACACCTGCCGTTGGAAGTCGCGAGCTAGCTGATGCTAACCAGGCGGCGTCAACAACTGTTAGCTAGCGTGAGTCAACTGTTATGGGCTTGTTTAGGTTTGCTTAGGGCAGAGATTATCAACACGTAAATACCGAAGACAGTGGCAGAATACAGATGTTTCTAGCTTATTATGGTTAACTAACATTATTTGTTTAATTTCCAGCCGTGTCTCTGTTTGTAACACTGTTTATAGCGTATTAATATTAACGATAAAGTAACTGTATAAAGTTAATTCATTATATATGGACTCCAAAACAACTACCGAGTTGGGGAGTCTGTCGTTGTATAACAACCTCCTCTTTTAGTCACACTTTGAATTATACCGATGGTTGTTCTCTAAAGCTGCGTTGTGAGCGTGTGTGTTGGCTTCAGTGTGTACTTTTCTTTATTTACAGGGACTGATGGATTCCCCTCGGAAGGCTAAGAAGGCTAACGTGAATCGAGAGCCAAAGCACAGCCAGAATCAGTCAAGCAGGCCTCCTCAGAAAGATGCCTATGCCAGGCTTCTTAGTCAGCACCGCAGCAGCAAGTTCAGTTTGTATCTAGAACAATATGCAAAGGATTCGTCCTCTCAGAGAGAAGACAACGGGCCAAGCCCACAGCTCAAAGCCCAAAGTGACAGGGTCAGCATACCAGCACGACAAAGGGACCAAGTGTTTAATGATTTCTCTGACTCAAGTGACTTCTCCCCTTCCTCTGTGAAAAGTAAAGGAGGAGAGAGTTCATTGTCTTTGTACATGGAGAAACTAAACACTCGCAATGTTCAGCAAGACTGCGAGAGGAGGCAAGGTGTGTTTGATGGGCAGCGGAGGGGGCAGAGAAGAGATACCGCCACAAGCCACGACGGAGACGTTGAGTCTGGGGAGGAGCTGGGTTCTTTAAAACCAAATGATGCAAAGAAACACCAGAAGCAACAGCGAAAAAACAAGGATTCGAACAGAGATGTCGTCTCAAAAGAGGCCGATCAGCCTGGTGGACGTCTTCAGTCTCCTAAGAAGTCAAAGAAAAAAAATCTGCCAAAGCACCCAGAAGATGAGAAGATTAGAGAAGGAACATCAAAGTGTGGAGTTGATGTTCAGATGTTAAGTCCCAAGCCTCCTCATGGTCGTGATAAAAACATAAAGCAGCCCAGAGGTGAGTTGTGGCTTACCATTGTAGGGATTGTACTTTATGATCATTTAAATTAATAGTGGCTTTAATTACAGAACTGTTTGTTTTTCAGCTTCAAATGCCAATTCTCCTGCTGACAAGGGTAAGAACAAAGGAGGCAGAGGATCAAAGAAGCAAGTGTTTGATGCTTACATGACCTCTGAGGAGGTTTCCCATGGTCTTAAAAGAGGAGAACTTATTCAGGTATAAGCATGAGTTGGAAGTTAATTTCTTTCAGTATTGATGATCTTACTCGGTAATAGTCAAGTGATACAGACAGAAGTTTCATCATTTTATTTTCAATTTTATAAATGCATTTTGATCAGGTTCCTAAATCAAACGCTCAGTGCAGAAATGACATTGTTGAAGCAGTGGTTATCTGAAAAAAATGGTTTGGTTATTTTTTTCTTTGTCTTTAGGGTCAGCTCAGAATAAACCCCAAGAAGTACAATGAAGCTTTCATTCCGTCTCCTGTAAGTTGGCGTGGCCTCCCATCAAACAGAATGAATTTGACACATCATGTTTTGCTGCCTCAGTGACCTTGTTTAATTCAAAATATTTCTTTTTCTGTTCACAGGATGATACACGGGATATATTCTTAGATGGAATTGTTGCTCGCAACCGAGCACTGAATGGAGACATAGTAGTTGTGCAAGTACTGCCTCGGGAGCAGTGGAAGGTAAACGAATAATATTTCTGGTGACGTATATGTGCAGAATTCAAGTTTTTTTTTTTTTCTTATGAAACACTCAGATTTTAGGAGGTACATAAAAACTTTTGTTGATGCTTTTCAGCGAAAGTTTTTTGGTGGCAGACATAATTGAGAGAGAAGCATCTTTGAACAAAATGAAGTCAAGTATTGAATTGTTGTTCTACTGGTGTGGGCGGGGTCTGAATATGTACTGTCTTTATACGTTATATGTTTGCATTAACTCAGTTTTTAAAGGTATCCAATAACAGACTTTGTTTTATACACACTTGTACTAAGTTTTAATATTTTTTTATTTTGCATGTTTTTATTTATGGGTTGGGGGGGTTTTGGGGGGCGGGTTTGTCTGTTTGTTTGAGGGGTTTTTTTGTTTGTTTTTTGGAAGGTTGTGAGGTCAGATACTGACTGTGAGGGTGCCAGCGAGTCAGACACACCCACTGTGCAAACAGCTGCAAAGAAGACAAAGAGCACTCCCAGTTCTGCTGTTAGTGTGGAAGAGCAGTGCAGCGACCGGGATGAACAAAACAACAAATATCAGAATATATCAGGTAGTATAAATACACTGGTCACTGCAAATAATTATAATTAATAGCTGCTGTATCACACATTGCACTTATTCTGTTGCAAAGCAATTCAACTGTACACGTCATAAGTTCCACCTTATTTATACCAGGTTCGACTCAATTTGAGCTTCATTACATAGAAGATGGATAAACTGAGGTTATAAAGAGATGGACACGGTCACCAACAATACTCATGTAGGCTGAGGCAATTAAAACATGCTCGGGTTTCACTACAGTCTCCAAAAAAGCGCCGAAAAAATGCTCCCCCTGCCGTTACACCACCACCACCACCAGTAGCCTGAAGTGAGGGAAGGATGGAGCCATGCTTTCATGTTGACATAATTGCTAACATATCAGTAGATTTCCAGCAGCTTGTTGCATTCATGAACCAACCCTTCTCATTTGTCTGTATTTGCATTCATGCATGGAGTGGTTGCACATAACTTCTACAACACACCAACGCTTACCCTACATGACATTAGTAAGATTATTTATTACTTCAAAGGCAGGATCAAATGGAGCGTAGCATTCAAAAAGCAGAAAAACGAGACCTCGACGTGAAACCCAAGTTAGACCATTATTTATTGGTCTAAATTGAGTTTGTGTATAACAACAAAAGTCTGTAAAGTACAACTAATACCTGTTAATATTTCTCTTGATGTGATGGAATTAGGAGAACGTCTGGGAGAACCATCAACACCACGTTCCAATGGGGAGATACTCCAAAAGACAGCTAAAGTGAGTTTCCATCACATCTGTTGCATTGAATTTTTAAACTAACAATTTCTCTTCCTTTTCACAAACAAAACATTTAAAAGGGGAAAAAATCATCTTAATGCAGTTTTTTTTTTTTTTTTTTTTTTTTTTTTTTTTTTCCTCCTGCTTGAGATAAAGCAATTACAGGGCTCTACAGGACTACGTTGTATGAGTTACAAGTTTCCACCAGAATTGTATCATTTGCCTAACTCGTGTAAATCTTTTCTAAAGCTACTCCAATCCTATGCTAAGTTACTGCAGTAACAATATTCTAAATGGGCCATAAGTTCTAGTTTTCCTTTAGCAGTGATTTGTCACTTCTCAAGTAAAGGACCGCTTTCAAAGCGATCGCTTCCCTTGCAATCTTTCTACTAGGTGGTTTACATTGTTGAAAAGAAACACTCAAGAGCTGCCACTGGCTTCCTGAAGCACTTGCCAGACAAGCCCTTTGCCTTGTTCTCCCCTGTGGACCACCGGGTGCCACGGATTAATGTTCCCCTTGCTGATTGCCCTGAAGATTTTAGTTCCCGTCCGGGTGACTACAAGAACACCTTGTTCATCTGTCGGATCACAGACTGGGCAGCGGACAGCAATTTTGCAGAGGGGTAAGTGCTATAGTCGAATAACCCGGGGAACTGTTAACTCTGGTTTGAGAACTCTGCTGACACACTAAATCTTTTCCTACAGTCGACTAGCCAAGTCACTGGGACAGGCTGGAGAAATTGAGCCGGAGACGGAAGGCATCTTGATAGAGTATGAGGTTGATTTTTCTGAGTTCTCAGACGAGGTGTTGGACTGTCTTCCCAAGAATCTGCCCTGGACCATCCCACCTGAAGAGATGAGAAAGAGAAGAGACCTGAGGTAAGACTTTGAAGCCCAAATACATTTGTCGTTTTTCTTTTTTCTTTTTTTCTTTCTGTATTTTATGCATCTGCATCTGTTTTTCTGTCAGCCTTTTGCTGATTATTTCATAATTCAATGTTTGTGATGTTTAGGAATGAGTGCATCTTCACAATTGACCCAGCAACTGCCAGAGATCTGGATGATGCCCTGTCCTGTAAACAGCTGCCAGATGGTAAATTGCTAATGCTCAGTGAGAGTGATGATGTCTGACAGGGGTGGATATAGCTCAGAAGGTAGAGCAGGTCATCTACTAATTGGAAGGTTGGTGGCTGCTCCAGTCTGCATGCCAAATATCTTTGGGCAAGATACTAAAACAGTTGCTCTGTGATGCATTCATTGGAGTATGAATGTTAAATAGAAAGCACTTTCATAGGAAAACCATAGAAAAAAGTGCTTGTGTGAATGAGGCAAGTTGTATAAATCGCTTTGAGTCCTCTAAGTAGAAAAGCGCTAAATAAGAAAAAAAACGATGGTCAGTGATTATCATTGGTCATAAGTATCCTATTCTATCCATAACCTGTACATAAAAGATGGATGTAGCTTCTGCCTCTGAAAAGGGAAGCCAATCCAGAAATGCCTTAAACCTGCATTCTTGCTAATGGCCACTAGGCGGCGGTTCCTTTGCTTCCAACCAGATTATTTTTATTTTTTTTAAATAAATAATTAAAAAAATAACTTTAATAGAAACTATTATTTTAGTAAATATGGTCCCCATTTAAATAAAGAAGGTGGATAAAGCAAGGTTTTATGGTGGGCCAAACTTCTGACTGAAGTTTGTCACTGGTATACAATGGGACTGTGTATTTCTGTGACCTTCCTTCTCACCTCCAACCAGTTACAGCAGATGACTTACACACCCTGAGCCTGGTACTTTAGGAGGTCTTCTCCTGTTAGAAGGGAGTTTTTCCAACTGTCAAGTGCTTGCTCATTGGAAATCTCTTTGATATTGTAAGATCTTTATTTTTACAGTATAGTACAACTTGACATAGGTGTTCTTTTGTGAACAAGCATTGTAATAATACATTGAATTGAAACTGTACAATAACTACGTGCACCTTCTATTATACAGTCTGTTGTCCTAATTTTTCTGTCTGTGGCAGGCAACTTTGAGGTGGGAGTTCACATTGCTGATGTGAGTTATTTTGTGGAGGAAGGAAACTCTTTGGATGTCATTGCCAGCCAGAGAGCAACTAGTGTCTACCTGGTTCAGAAGGTAAGTACTCCCCGAGGCTTTTTTCCCCGTGTCATTAATTCTCAGTTGTCAGGGGTTCATTTAAACTGTAACTTTTTTAAGTTCTCAGCCCTCAGTGTCTGTCTCGTCACTCTCCAGGTGATCCCCATGTTGCCTCGGTTGCTGTGTGAGGAGTTGTGCAGCTTGAACCCTCTCGTCGACCGACTCACTTTCTCCGTTATTTGGACGCTCACACCCGAGGGAAAGGTATATAAACTGATATAAATGCATCTGATGTTGTGTTGTTTTTTTTGTTATGTTTTTTTTCCATTGGCCCATCTGTTTGTTTCCGCCTTACTTGTCAGATTTTGAATGAGTGGTTTGGCCGCTCAATCATCCGCTCTTGTGTGAAGCTGAGTTACGACCATGCTCAGAGCATGATCGAGGCCCCTGAGAAGATGTTCTCTGCTGAGGAGCTGCCACCCGTGGACCCCATGCACCCTATTGATGAGGTCCACCAAGCAGTGCTCAACCTTCACACTATTGCCAAGAACCTCAGAGCTCAACGTTTCTTAGGAGGAGCGCTCAGACTCGATCAGGTTAGTGTTGGTTTGTTCTTTGGATTATGAGAGGAAATACTGTTGTCCTTACTGTTACGCTTAGTGGATGTTTGGAAAATATGTTTGTGTATATACAATGTTTTATTCTGGACCAAAGGAACTGGCTTCAATCTTAAATTACTGCAGTTTCTTGTACTGAAGTGTATTTTATGTTTAATGGTTTCAGCTGAAGCTTTCTTTCACTCTGGACAAAGAGACAATGATGCCTCAAGGTTGTTATATTTACCAATACAGAGACAGTAACAAGTGAGTAAAAAGGACTTTTCTTTTTAATCAGTGCCTGAATAATCTGTCAGTAAATTTAATGACAGATGGGTTTTGTTGGGGTTTTGTTTTTTTGTCTCTGTGCTGTTTTAAAATCTCAGTCCTATCACAGTCTTTTCTCCTCCTTTGACTGTTAATCTCTCATTAATAAAACCTGTTCTCCAGGTTGGTGGAGGAGTTCATGCTGCTTGCTAACATTGCCACAGCCAACCACATTTACCGCAAATTCCCCGAGTTGGCCTTGCTCAGGCGCCACCCTCCACCCAAAGCCAAGATGATGGATGAGCTGCAAGAGTTGTGTGACCAGCTGGGAATCAAAATCGACCTGACTTCTGCCGGATTATTACACGTCAGTACTCATAATGCATTGGTATCCAATTGCATTCAGGGTTTGAAGTTCGGTTGGAGTAAATTGAAAACCTTCTTTCTTCTTGTTTAACATGCAGAAGAGTCTCAATACTGCTTTTGGTGATGACGAGTACACAAGTGCCAGAAAAGAAGTCCTCACCCACATGTGCTCCAGACCAATGCAAGTTAGTACTCATAGTTAGTACTAGTATGATTTAGAGCAGTAAAAAAAAAACCCTGTTTGTATTAGTTTTGTAGTGTTTATCTTTAACCTGGTTCATTTGTCTATCCCAGATGGCGTTGTACTTTTGTACAGGAGTCGTGAAGGAGGAGCAGAATTTTAAGCACTACGCCCTCAACGTTCCTCTCTACACACACTTCACATCACCCATCAGGCGCTATGCTGACATCATCGTGCACCGGCTGCTGGCTTCTTCACTAAGTCTGTCTCTTTTCCACAAAAGGCTCTTTCAGACAAATGACAGAATTTCTATTGTGTGACATTTCTGGTTGACAGTGAGGAGAAAGGCACAAAAGAGCCTCAAACATCGCTCTCAGTCAATGTATTGTTTGTTCTTTCCTTTTGGTTTTTTTACTAAATAAGTAAAATGTATTTATAAAGCACATTTAAACACCTTTCATTGATTAAAGTGCTGTAACAAAGCATGTATATCTCTATACACACGAGCATGTAATTGCACTGAGCAAGAAAATCAGTGTCACTTAAATTTGTGTCCATTAATTCTGATACTCATGTCTCCGCTGAATATTTGTATACAGAATGTGGGCCTCGAATCAGCCTGTCAACAGCGGAGGTAGAGAAACAAGCGTCACACTGTAACGACAAGAAGGCTTTGTCCAAGAAAGTCCAGGAGCTCAGCTCAGAGCTCTTCTTTGGAGTCTTTGTGAAGGTGAGTAACCAGATCACAACTCTATTGGTGTTTTTTCCAACTCTAATAAACACTGTGTCAAGATTATAGGCGTAAACATCAGTTATGAAAAAAGAAATTCACAAAAGTGTTCAACAGTATACAACGGTCCCTCGCTATAATGGGGTTCACCTTTCGCGGCCTCGCTGTTTTTCAGATTTTTTTTTTTTGGTGTGCAATTTTGCATGCTTGCTATGCTATCAGCTTGTCAAATTTACATAAATCTTCGATCGCTAGCAGTGTGACTCTGAAGTGCTGTACTGTATGTTTGTAAGTTTTCTCCCCGACAAACACAACAATGTAGATAAAATGTTATGCACCGTCAAAGGCAGAGGAAGATGCTAACCATCGCACAAAAAGTTGAACTTCTGGATATGCTAAAGGAAGGTAGAAATTACTGTATTTTTTTTAAGATTATAAGACGCATTAAGTGAAACAAAACAGTCAGATAAGTCAAACTTTACTCAACTCATTCTTCTTGCTTCCTCCACTTCGGTACCATTGATTCATTAATGTTGAATTCTCTCGCAGCTGCTCTATTCCCATGTTCTGGACCTGAAAACAGGGTTTGATCTTTGGTTTCATTCTATAATACTGGACTTATTTTTATACGAAGGTTTGAACTACGAGAGTGTTTTAAAAAAGAAACGTGTGAAAATGTTTATGCCTGTCTAAGAAAAGTGTGTAAAGTGTGTCGTGGGGGGTTTTACAGCCTTAAAACATCTCTAATAACTGTAAAAACTAAAGCTGGCTACTTCGCAGATTTCACCTATCGCAGGTTATTTTTAGAACGCAACTCCCTCGATAAACGAGGGACCACAGCAAAATGAAATGATAAAGGGGCTTGCTTGGCTCAGGAAGTAGAGCTGGGTTGGTGGTTTGGTTCCTTGGACAAGATGCTGAATTCTGAGTTGTTCCCAGTGTGTTTATTGGAAAGTGAAGGTGTGTGAATATTGGCAAGCACTCAGAATAGAAAACAAGTGCTTGTATAAATGAGGCATGATGTATGAAGGCTAGAAACCAGCCCATTCACCATTACTGCTCAAATTCAAAAGGTCAAAGATAAGAACATCACAACACAGGAGCAGATTTAGAGCAGAGTTCATTACATATCTTTATATATCTGTCCTGGTGGAGGCAAGAAGTGTTGTAGATTTTTAACATCTTAACAGGAAAAAAAAGTAGTAAACCATAACCCAAACCAGTGTTTATTTCCAAATGTTTGGGGTTTTTTTGTTTTTTGTTTTTTGTTTTTTTTATTACCTGTCTTCAGCTAGATTCCTAAAATGTGAAACGAGTTGAGACTTATTTTCTTAAGGCTAGTTTCTTAGGCTAAAGATTCTTTGTATTTGCATCCACCACACATGTTTTTGCAGGAGTCTGGCCCACTGGACTCTGAGGCCATGGTGATGGGGGTGCTGGATCAGTCCTTTGATGTGCTGGTGCTCCGATATGGAGTTCAGAAACGCATCTATTGCAAGGTCAGCTCCAACAATGGGTTTTACAATGTGATTTTGTTTTTTGTTTTTCATCAAAGATACCAATTTATTCCCAAGTCTTAATTTTTTACTTTTTAGTAATTAAGAGATTATGCTTTTGACTGTATATAACTTTCAGTTCTTTGCAGTTCTTACCATGCCTTTGCTCAACACTCATATCTCACTCGGGAGAAAGAAATGAGACTGTCGTATGAGAGACAGAGCAAAACAGAACTGTCACTTTATTACTTTATTAGAAACAGCTGAGAACTGTTTGTTTCCAACTTTAGTCTATCACTGGCTTGGACGCATTCCGCCATCGTAAGGTGGGGAAGAAATCCGAGCTGACACTGCTGTGGACTGCAGAGTCCCCGGAGGATCCGCCCGTAGAGCAGGTGAGAGCCACAAACATGAGCCGGTGACTTTGTGTACTCAGGAGAATAAATGCCAAAGCACTGTTAAGCACCCCACATTTATTTGTTTTTGTAGACTAGTAGAGTAGTGTAACAAATTTTGGTTTGCATGATTACAAAATGTCTTTGAAGCCAGTTGACGGAGTGGAATGAATAAATCAGAATTTCTTGTCTGTTCAGGTCATTTCCGTCTTCACTTTAGTGGAGGTGCAGCTCAAGTCGGATGATGCGCCTCTGAAATACAGCGCAGTGCTCAAGAGACCCGAAGACAGCGCATCATAAACGTACAAACACTTGAATGGAAGTCAGGAACATTTTCTTCTGTTGGTTGCTAGGAATAACATTTTATAGAGTGTAACGTGGAAGCAATAATTCAGTCAGATCTGAGTCCGATTTTAATTTCAATCTTCTCCAGTTGTGTTTTTTTTTTTTTGTTTTTTTTGTTTTTTTTCCCCCCATACTTTTGCAAACTTAATGCAAATACCTTGAATGTATGCATGTGGTCTATGTTATAGGATGTAATATTTTTAACCTGTTGTCATACGGGACTTTGCTTACAGCTGTCCTGTGGCTCCGTTCCTTTGTGGAATCAATGGAAGAAGTTCAAAATCTATGGTAGACATACTACGTGGCTTTAAATCTGAATTAATTCAATATTATTTTTTGCAATTTAAGATTCCAAATTGAGCTCTGACTCAGGTCTGACGCTGAAAGAATCAAGGCAGCAGTGAGTTCTATTTTGCTGTTGATGGTTTGGTGTGACTATAACTGCTATACACATTCTAATATGAGAAATCTGATTTTTAACCATTTTTATTTGAATGTTGATGAGCGGCTTCCTGATGTTTGAGAAGAAACGATGGTTTGTGTTTTGCTAGGCATTAGATTTACCACACCAGTGACTTGTGACCTGCTCTGGTTGTTTTAACTTGTTGCCACAGTGAAGCTTCACAGGTCAAATGCAGCTGTGATAGCAAGGTGTGACACCTTGATTAATTCATATTATCAGAACATGTACACTAATATTCACATGTAACAACAAAAAAAAGAAAAGCTGAGAAGTTTTCTTTGGATTCTTCTGATGTTGTGTAATGTCTCAGTCATTAAGTAAAGCTCACAGGACTTTTCTTTGCTCTACTTTGTGAAATAGGAGCAAACGTATTGCTCCAATCCAAAGAAAGTTCTTGTTGTTTTTGGACTGGAGCGATATGATTAGACTAAGCTTTTCTTTAGTCAGGCCAAAGCTTACCAACTCTTTGTTTTTACTGCAAAACACAGGGATGACCCACGTGTGAATTGCTGCTAAAGATGTTGACTGCCTCGAGGTCTTAATGAATTATATGTTTGCTCATGTGTGGTTGTGTTTTTATGCTGACATTTGATTTGGTCAGCACAAATGATTAATGTACCTCATTGATATTTAAGAATGTCAGCCTTCCTTTTATCCGCTCAATTTAATTTGATCGAACTGGGACTGAACTCTGGAGCAACTGCACATTTTTAAATGGAGTGTGGCCCCACTTTTTCTTTGACTCAGTCCTTGTGCCTCAATTTAGTTCTCACACCTGATTTTGATTGAACTGTGTGATTAGCTGCTGTATCTGCACACTTTCTCGTCTGTCAAATCCTTTTTCTTTTTTTTTTTTTGACAGATCTAACAGCTGTCTTTTTAAATAGAAGTGTTTAGTTTTACATGTACAGACAGTACTTTAATTTTAAATCCATGGGTACAAAGCCAGTACAAGCCACTGTGTTGAAGAAGTAAGATGTCTGACAAAGTTTCTTGTCACATTTAAATGAGGCAAACATTAAAATCCAGTTTATTTGGGTCTCTGGTTATATTGTCACATGTAACGTCTGGTCAGTATTCACTGTGCAGTGATGATATGCTCTGTACTTCCTCCAGTGCAATATATTTGATTGTGTTTAGGAAAATACAGACATGAACTCTAAACTGTGTTTTGTTGTCTGTAAATTACTTTTATCATGCCTGCTTTTTTTATTTTATTTAAATTAATGGTTGTAACTAAGGAAAGGAACTTCTAGTCAGACATTAATCAGCTGCTATTTTAGGGTCCATTAATATATCACCATTAGCACACAGGCACTGCCTGCTTCTGTTTAGTTTATACAGCAAACGACACAGATTTTTATTTTTTATTTTATTTTTTTTTAATTGCCAAGGAGTGTCTTAATTTGTGATAAACGTACTGCAACAGCTCAAAGATAAGATTTTGTCCACTGTAGTTCACCACCATGCAACAATTGATTACCCTGCCTTCATAAACTACTGATAGTGTATAGCCCACACCCTTTCCTTGGGTTGAATATGGCCTTTATGAAACTGAGGGGGGTTGTGGGCTTTTTTGTTTGTTTGTTTTAACGTTTAAATGTGTTCCATGAGGTAAAATAGACAACATGCTCGTGGTAAGTGTAACATTTGTTCAAATTTGCATATTTCCCTGAAACACTGGAAAGAAAATGAAAGCTTGACTATCGGAGTGAGTTTCCGAGAGAAAAATCCTGTATTAGTGATGATAATTAGAGTAATAAAAAATATAAAAACACTAAATGTGACAAAGGGTGACAGCGGGACAGTGCGGGATCTGTGAATAACTTGAAGGGGATCTAGGCAGGTATGGCAGGATGACATCTATATGATTTACTTTTATTTTACTCAGAAGAAACTTGGCTTGAAGGAAGGGGGCAGAGACCAAACATGAGAGAGAGAATGACCTGAGAGGGCCCAATAAAAAGTCAAGGATTATTTTGAATTATAGATCATGCAAAGCCGCTTTAGTGGAATCCGCTTCTATGTAAATATAGTCTGAAATCTTTATGATCGTTCCACGTTAACCTTTGTGTCCTGTTTGGATCACATTTGAGTTGTTTTGACACACAAGGTTTCCTCACTACTGCTTGGAAAGTGCTAGTAGTTTGTAGACTAGCTGGTAATGTTGATAATAAATGTGGGCTTTCTATCATTTAACAATGAAGACAGCGGCTAATGAGAGGGTTATACATGGGTGTCTATTAAATCCCAACACTTTTTCCTTTTAATAGAATTTATTTTAAATCCTTTCTTGTATGTTTTTATGTTTTAAACGGGGCATGAAATTGTGTGAAAATGGATGTTATTCACAGAAAAATGAGTGTTATAAATCCTAGAAAATCCACCCTGTATTCTCTCTGAAACTTAAATTAATCATCCATTCATTTATGTCAGACTATTTATACATTCTAAGAAATCTGTAGGTCAGATTTACGGGTCAGCACTGAGGGAGTGTCTGTGAAGGAGTTCTTGGCCAATACTGTGAAAGCATGAAGTATGAACAGTATGTAAAGGTTAAACACCTTCCTAACTCGTCACCACGAGGACAGAAAGAAAAACAAATATCAGGCTTAAATAGGTCTGAAAAATCAATTTCTCTTGATATTGTTGCTGGGCTCTTTTTCACACATGCACACTGCCATCTTTGACCTACAGCACCTCTACCTTTTGCCCCATAGCCTCAGGACCATAATGTCATTGCAGTAAATGCAAATAGTCTGCAAACAAAGTCAAAGTCACCACAAACCAGTGCAAATACCGAACCACAGCAGCAATAAAAACCTAGACTCAAGGCATTTTATAGTTAAAAACCCCACCTTTATTTTATATGTATGAGGAACAGATTTTCATTTAAAATGAAACCTTCCTGATATGATCGTCTCAGTGCGTCAGTTCCATCGTGTCATTAGGAAAATAGTCAAAGATCAGGCTGATGACTAGAGACCAGAAGTTCACCTTTCTTTCTGACGTCATAAGCAGCCAGGTTTGAAGACAATTAAACCACACCCCATTAAATTACATAAGCATTGCTGCACTGCCCATCTGTGGGAGGTTACCCAGAGCCATGCAGCACTGTCGTGATGAAGCTTTTACAAGGCTTTCCATTCTTAACTGTGACTGGTTAGCAGGGAATTCCTTATCAGAGCTGAACGGGCTGACGCCTGTGAGCAATCAGCCAAGTATACTGTCATGACTTTAAACCCATGAAACTTTAATAGCGATTTCCTGATGATTTAAGGAACAACTTCTGACTGTCAGGAAAGATTAGCCTCTTGAAGACCCAGCACAGCCACAATGGTGGACTCCCCACACCCTGTTGCGTACAATAGGGCTTAATTGATAACAAGAATGCTGATAATAACACTGTTGTGGCAGAAATCTGATCCCTCTGTAGTCTAATCTCATATTTACATTTTTATTGCAGCAGCAGGGAGATGCTCAGCTGTGTCTCCTACAATTTACACAGGCAGGGTCCAAAGTCTCAATAAACATCCATCCAATATGATCCTGGTAAATCCACCACCAAGGACATTTATGTAAAATCTCCTTTAATAAATGTATTATCTTCTTATTTAACTTCTTATTTAAACAACATGACCTGCATGACCACGCTGATGCACGATTTGTTGATTTCAGCAGGTTGTGCATTTTAAGATTTGGTCCTGTACAGTAGTAGTAGTGGATGTAACCTGATATAAGCTTCAGTAGGAATACTGCAAGTTCAAGGTGAAAAACATTTGGATGGGCTCCCCTAAATTGCCCAGAAAGACACACATCACTCCACTGTGACAAGTTCCTTATTCACTTCTGAGTAAGCGATCCATTTCTCTTCCTCCTCTTACAGTCAGTCCAAAGTCAAAGCGTCATAAAACCTCTGTCACTCATAGGCACGCTGAGTTTTATCCTTCCTCATACGGAGACGGATTCTATAAGACGCAAAGACGAGGAACGAGACGGGAATTAATGAAGATCCCACACCAAAGGATCATCGGGTAGACCGTTTTCATTTTAACGGTGACATTAACAGTGCTCTGTGATTTGTTTTACCGCTGCACACCTTGAGCGCTGACATTGAACACAACAGTTCAGATTAAAAAAGCCAAAAGAAACCCTTTAAATCGTCAGTACTTTGGTAATTGCAACTCATTGTATGGATTTCTTTTTCTTTTTCTCTCCAGGGACTAGAAATAAAAGAAACTTGTGATGTTGAGAAAGGTAAGGCTGAAACAAACTCGAGATAATAACTTTGGAGATGTGAGTTTTATTGAGAGAACTGCCGCCCCACCGAGTGTCACTTTGTGTTCCCGTAAACTGAAACCTAGTCCCGTGTCCCTGAAGGACAACGTGAAATCTTTCTGTCTTTTGCTTTCAGGGGGAATGGGTTTGGGTGGACTCGAGCATAGGGGTGCCCATCGGAGCAAGGGTCAAAGTAACACCGTCGGGTCAGCGGTTGCTGGTGGACGATGAGGGAAAGGTAAACAGTGCTTTTGCACTCTCACAGGGTAAAAGTCAAACATCCCAAAACGGCAACAGTTGGTGTTATGTTGCTGAGTGTATTCCCGTTTTCACCCTTCCTCAGGAGCGCAGGTTGTCACCGGAGCAGGAAGCCTCCCTCAAGATCATGCACCCTACATCGGTGGAGGGGGTGGACGACATGATCAAACTCGGGGACATGACGGAGGCCGGTCTCCTCAGGAACCTCCTGCTCAGACACAGACAAGGCATCATCTATGTGAGCAACACACTGAAGGAAAAAATGATTTTTGTCGCCAGTGTTCCTACATGCTTTGGACGCTTGTACTTTAAGTCAAGTATCTTTATCTTTACTGTCATTGTATAAACATGACACAGCAAAGCGTCTCCCAGAGCCAAATATAGAAAAAATATATTACAAGACAGAGAAGACAGTTGCTGAGGATAAAAAGCAGATTAAAAGTAAAATGGATTTGGTTCATTCAACTCAATTTTCAAAATATCTACACATCATGAGGCCAGCGCGCTGTGAATGACCTGATATAGACACTTAACGCTTTTGCCCAAAGACAGCAGGGATCTGCAAACCTGATTTGGATAAGTGGTTAAGAACAATTGGATGGCCTGATAATGGATTATAGGAAATATTCCTTTAATTTGTAACGGTTCGTTTCTCCCAGAACACCTTAAAACATCTTCCCTTGATGTTTGATTCCAGCCTCACATGAGCTGTTCAGCTTTCTCTCGCTGGGATTTCTTTCTTTTAATCAACTTTGATTCAATTGTGGCAAATCAGAACAATAGAACATTTTAAATCTCCAGGCAGACTCCAAATTTGCACAAACTTCACTGTCGAACATTTAATTTTCACTATCTTTTACTAGCGACAGTACATTTTTTATTCAAGAGTTAAAAAAAAAAAACATTTACTGAGTCGCAAATAAAAACACAGACGCTGTAACATTTATCATTTTACAGGTCCGGTGGACAAACTTTCTAAATGTTCATACTCTTACCTTTTTATTTAGTGTCTGACATAATGAGATGGATATGAATAGACATAAGTAGCAGATATAAGTAAGCATTCTAATAACTTTAATAACTGCTCTGTTTTTAGCCGTGATTGAAAATAGCATTGGATCATTTGACAAGAGCAACATTAAGTATCTTGTCACTCCACACACAGGATGTACCCTTAACATCATTTTGGTTAAATTTTCAATTCAGTTCAATTCAGTTTATTTATATTGCACCAAATCACAACAACAGCCTCAAGACACTTTATTTTGTAAGGTAAAGACCCTACAATAATACACAGAAAACAGAGAAAGCCCCCAACAATCAGATGACCCCCATAAGCAAACACTTTGAAAGTGGGAAGGAAAAACTCTCAGATTCAGGGAGATGTTGTGGAATAGAGCCAGAGATTAATAATAACTATTGACTGTGTATAAACACGTAGTAAGTGGAGAAAGTTGAAGGAGATTCTTTTCTAATGCAACATTTCTATGATTGTGTAGACCTACACGGGCTCGGTGCTGGTGGCCGTGAATCCATACAAAGATTTTCCAATATACACAGAAGAGCAGGTAAGGATATGCGCAGCTGATGACTTCACTGTAATATCGCAGTGATCTACTTCACACGCGTACCCTCCTTTTTGTCTCCAGGTGAGGTTATACCATAAGCGAAAACTGGGAGAGCTCCCGCCCCACATCTTTTCCATCGCTGAGGCCTGTTACTTTAACATGACTCGCCATCAAAAAAACCAGTGCTGCATCATCAGGTCAGCGTCTGTTATATCACTGAGGATCTTTAATATCTGAATTTGATTCTTTACAACTGCTCATTGATTTGATCCATCTCTGTAAGTGGGGAGTCTGGAGCAGGGAAGACCGAGAGCACTAAACTGATCCTGCAGTACCTGGCAGCCGTCAGCGGTGAGCTCTCTGAGCAGCGGATTGAGAAGCAGATCCTGGAGTCCAACCCGATTCTAGAAGGTAGAAAACACCAGCCAAAGAGTGCACAGTCATTATTAAATGTTGTCTTTATGGCATGGATGAACAACAACAACTTTTTTTTTCTTTTTGCATTTCAGCTTTTGGAAACGCTAAAACAATCCGCAATGACAACTCCAGCCGCTTTGGGAAATATTTGGAAATCTTCTTCAACAAGGATGGAGTGATTGAGGGTGCACGCGTGGAGCAGTATCTTCTGGAAAAGTCTCGTGTCTGTCGTCAGGTGAGTAAGCTCTGTTAAGACAACCTTTGTTATCTCTCCACGGGGCGGGAATGTGCGGTAAACCAGTAAAAACACAACACGCTACGTCTGAAGAGTTTGTTTCAGTCGATGTGCTGTTGTTGGCTTAATCTCGTGTGCTGCTGTTGCCATTGTCACTATCAGTACCATCAACAAGAGGAGTGAAGCTAAAGTAAACATGTTCCCACCCAGCCCGCATAAAAACTTGCGTGAGCTTATCATTTTGTAACACTAATGATTAATTTTTTCCTCTGCAACCTCAGGCTCTGGAGGAGCGAAATTACCACATATTTTATTGCCTGCTGGCAGGAATCTCAGCAGAGGAGAAAAAACGCCTGAGCCTCGGGAATGCCAAGGAATACAAATTCCTTACCAAGGTATTGCAATAAGGAAGGCTGTGACTGCCCGCATTGCTGGTGAAGTTATTGTGATGTCGTGTAATTTATGGAAAAAATTCTGCTAGTTCATTGCCCAGACTGTCCTGTAGTTTTAAAGGTTTTATTAATTCACAGCAAGTTTTCTTTTTCTTTTTTGTAAAAAACAAAACAAAACAGACATTTCTACACTAGATAGTAGAAAAATAAGAAATTGTATGTCATGTAATCTATTAGTCATTTACTTTAGTGTGTAGTATAAATTGCAGTATTGTTAATTATTAATTGGCAAAGCTGTAAAACTTATGAAAATACAATGAAAAGTTTTAAATCTACGCACCCCTTCACATTTTCCAAAGCTGTCCTGTGGGCCAGATTGGAGTCTTTGCAAGGCCTGTTCTGGCCCCGAGGCCTTATGTTTGACACCCCTGCTTTCTCCTAGCTATTCTAAATCTTGTCTCTCACTCTTCAGGGCAACTGCATTGCTTGTGGAGGACGAGACGATGCCAAAGACTACAGTCGTATTAATTCCGCCCTAAAAACGCTGAATTTCTCAGGAAAAGACTGTCATGAAATCTTCAAGCTCCTGGCGGCCGTACTACACCTGGGAAACGTCTGCTTTGAGGGTGAGGATACAGAGTTAGAAACTATGTAAAGATTTTAGCCTGCACATAATGGAGCTTAGTTTATCTTTAAAATCATTTCCCTATCAGATTTCAGCAGAACAGCTATTCAAGTGTTGCCTAACGTTTAATCAAACATATCTCCATTCCTAATTTTATCAATGCTAGATTTTGATTCAGTGCCAAAAAACAAGCATATAATAAATAAGAGCATCAGTAGGCCTGATGATACCTATGGCAGATTGCAGTCTGTTATTAAATGAGTGAACGGATTTATTGTTCCATAAACAGGCAGCTAGTTATACAACAGTGAAACTGAATAGCAGTGAGCACCTGAATTACATAAGACTAAATCATTTCTACACTTTGAATTTGTCAATGAAATTATTATTTTTTTTTTAAATGGAGAAGTTGATTTATTGGTTTAGCTCATGTCACCGTTTCCCAAACAAAGTTGAGAGATAGTGTCATGATTTTTTACATATAACTTTGGCAGCACGGTGGTTAGCACTGTTGCCGCACAGCAAGAAGGTCCTAAGTTCTATTCCACCATCAGGCCGGGGTCTTTCTGTGTGGAGTTTGCATGTGTTTGCGTTGATTCTCCCCGGGTACTCCGGCTTCCTCCCACCGTCCAAAGACATGCAGCTTGTGGGGATAGGTTAATTGGATAATCCAAATTACCACTAGGTGTGAATGTGAGTGCAAATGGTTGTCTGTCCCTGTGTGTTAGCCCTGCGACAGACTGGCGACCTGTCCGGGGTGTACCCCGCCTCTTGGCCTATGACAGCTGGGATAGGCTCCAGCGACCCTGAAAAGGATAAGCGGAAGCGAATGGATGGTTAGAACTTTGGAACAGCTGTTTTGGAATGAATGAAAGTTTCTTTGTTTCACTGACACCAGAGAACCAAAAGAATATTAATTTCACCATCAGCTTTTGGTCCCTAGATGCATCTGTTGGATTTGTGCATTAGCATTATTTTATGTTCCAAGCTAGATACATTTGTGACTTGTACTTGTGTAGTTGGAAGTGGTTTGGGTAAATCTCCTGACTGGTTGTAATATCTTTTAAAACTCACACTGACCTCATTTCACAGGATTACTCCTTACAGCTGTTATTGTGCTGTTTGTGTCTTATGTGTGAATTTGTGTTTCCATCAGCCAACACTCAAAATAACCTGGAAACCAGTGAAGTCAGCAAATCAGAACATTTCAATGTGGCGGCATCACTACTGGAGGTGGGTCTCCTTCTCTATTAGCAGGTAAGATCTACTTTGCTATTAAATAGCACTAGTAAAGGTTTTTTTTTCTGTTTCTTGTGCTTAAAGGTGGAGAAGCCCACCCTGGCGACCAATCTGACTCATCGATCCTTTAAGACCAACCGCGAAATGGTGACTAAACCTCTGAGCTGTGAACAGGCAGCTGACTGCAGAGACGCCTTTGTGAAGGTAATGAGGGAGAGCCAGCAATTTTAAATCACTGCTTCCTTATTGGTTCCTGGCTTAGGATGAAAGAAACCTGGGCCCTGTAAATGCTGCACGCTGTACTTTATGAGGAAGCGTTCCAGTTTCACTGTGATAGAGCAGATGGTTTCCAACCTTTGACTGGTGCTTACAGCGTTGCTACAGTTACTCGGCATGTTTTAGAAAACTCTCGTCTTACTTTTCCTTGATGAGCTTCAGTGTAGATTGACTGATTTCTTATGATTGTAAGGTACAAGACGTGTAAAAATCCACACGCATCGTCACCAACATGTGGGTCAGGTGCAGAGCTCAAAAGAAACAATTAAATATAGAAAAGAATAAACAGTTTGCGTGTTTCAGAACTCCACTAAAATGTAACTCTGCTGGGTTTCTGTTCTCTCAGGCGATCTACAATAAGCTGTTCATATGGATTGTTAAGAAAATCAACAGTGTCATCTACAAGAAGCTGACCAGCAACTCCAAATCAGCCTACCTGTCCGTCGGCCTGCTTGACATCTTTGGCTTCGAGAACTTCAACACTAACAGGTCAGGAGGGTTTTTTTCTGTTATTCCTGTTTTGTACTTCATCAGATATTTTTTTCATTTTGACTTTTCATCTTGAATTAAGTTTAGTTTATGTTAGTTTAGTTTTTATTGTTGTTATAAATTTTTATTAGTTTCAGTGTTGGTTTTACTCTTTATAGCTATTATTGTAGTTAGGGCGTATGCCAAAAGCAAGGTTTTACAAAATCAGTACTGACATTGCAATTTAAGAAACAAAAAAAAATTGATAGCAGGTGACTCACAGGCTCATAAACTTCCAAAGTCTCAATAAACATTTTTGTCAAAGCCTTAATAGACAAGTTATGATAACAAGAATATATTTTTTATTTTCACAAAATCATTTCAGTTTGATTTTTTCTAAACTCTAGTTTATCTTTTTAATTTAGTTAACTAAAAAGTCTAGCACTCTTTTTCACTTTAGCATTGTTCAGCTACAATAACCTTAGCCTGAACTGTTGATGCAAAGCAGCATAGATTAGATATTTAAGGAAACAAGCAGCTGAACCTAATAAAGTACATAATAAAGTGGCCTGTGAGTGTACATTACCAGTATCTTCATTTTTATCCATTCGATTAGTTGAGTCAAACGTATTTCTCAGATATCTTTAAGCTTTCACAGCCGTTGCACTGCCGCCCTGACATATTTATGAAACATTAGACGATCAGACATTTCGTGGTATACTAAGGCATCTAATTTTCACAGTTATCACTATTTACAAGCCATCGTTTATTTTACAGTTTTGAGCAGCTTTGCATTAACTTTGCCAACGAGAAGCTGCAGCAGTTCTTCGTGGCCCACATCTTCAAGCTCGAGCAGAAGGAGTACATGAAGCAGGGCGTCATGTGGGATAACATCAACTTTAGCGACAATCAGAAGATTCTCGACCTTCTAGCTGGAATGCAATGTAATGTGCTGGCTCTTGTTGATGAAGAGAGCCACTTTCCAAAGGTATGCTTCTGCTGAGGTTTCTTATTTAAGGTTCTGCCCTGCTGCAGAAGCTTTTTTATTCAAAAGAATCACTTGGTTGGCCTTAGGGTACAGACGCTACGATGCTAGAGAAGTTGAACCAGCACCACAAAGGACACAAGAACTACATCGCCTCCAGGAGTGAACGTGACACAAACTTTGGGATTTGTCACTTCGCTGGCCTGGTTCAGTACGACTCCAATGGTAGGCAAGCAAACAGCAAATATTAAAACCTCAGCCAACGCAAGGTGCTCATGAGCGCAGTAATACTTTGTTGTTGCCTTTTTTCTCCTTCCTCAGGTTTCTTGGAAAAGAACAGGGATGCTGTCAGTTCGGACATCATTAAGATGCTTGACATGTCTGCCAATAAGCTACTGCGTGACATATTTGAGTCTGAACTGTCAACCAATGGGATTAAGGCTGTTAAAAATAAAAAGTTCATCATGACCCCAAGCAACTCTCTGCGGGTATGAAAGGATAAAGTCATGTCTGATCCTTGGGCAAACTGCAATAAATGTTCCTGTGTCATTTAGTTTCATAACGCTGCCAATGTTTATTTGATCAGGTGTATCAAGGACTTCATTTTTGAGTTTTTCCTTCTGTCACATGTCATCCTCACAGGGATTGGCTGACACTCGCAAACAAGTGCCGACACTGAGCGGCCAATTCCGGCAGTCTCTGGACTCCCTAATGAAGGCTCTGTCTGCCTGCCAGCCTTTCTTCATCCGCTGTTTCAAACCCAACAATGGCAAGCAATCTGAGGTGAATGAGCAACTGCTTCTGCCGCCATGGCAACACCATATAGTTGCTGTGTAAACTGAGCAATCATGTATGCTAAGAAAGGGAAATGAGGGGGAAGCTTGTGACAAACTAGTGTATTTCAGCAAACTAATGTTTGCTGAAATTAAGACATTTCCTTTAAATCCTGTCATTTCCCGAAATAATATGGATGTTGCTGTGTTTTTTGTTTTGTTTTGTTTTTTTATGTTTACTGCCACCATTTGCAATAGAGCTCATTCTGTTTTGTGCCATAAACCAACGGAGCCAATTTCCTGTTAAATATCACCTGATATCACAGAGAGCAAAGTACAATGCTGCGCTAGTATCTGTTGAGCTTTTCTCACCCTTTGGATTTAGACTAGAAGTCACGAAAAGTTCACACATTCTGAACTCCCTGACCAATATTGTGGCAAAGCGTTGTTAGTCCACAGTGCCACGTGTCACAGTTCTCCTGTGAAATCCAAGCACCTGCTGGCAGGACTGGCACTTACTTGGTGATCGTGGTCCACACAGGACCACTTCAAATTCAAATGGGTCATTAAGTCTCAAATCAGCAAATGCTTTGTACATTTTCTGCTTGACCTTCCCTAATTTACCTAAAATTCTAATGAGCCAAAGTTTGAGCATATGTAAGGATTGCTATGAAAAAAGCACTGAATTTTCCAGGGTTTTATCTTCAATAGATTTTTAGATATTCATGTTCAAAAATTACCACATATTTCAAAGTGTGAAAAAAATATCCGGTGGGTCGACGGGCCATTTTTCAAAAAAATAGATCTTGAAAAGTATTTGAGCAAACAATTTCACAGCAATCATCATATATGTTCAAACTCGGGACCATAAAAAATGTTAAAATAAAATTTGAAAACATTTTTGAGATGGAATACCTCAGAGGTATTTTACTTTTCTTCCAGCCTCTCTGAGGTTAATAGCTGTTGTAAAAAATAAAACAGTGAGAATAAACATTGGGTAGATTTGAAATTTGATAGAATCAAAATCTGGCACACGGATATATTCACATGTGCCAAATTCGGCTTGGATGATCATTTGATTGGGTACACACTCAAATCAAGCTTAGAGTAATGAACTGCTGACATTTACTGTAGATGTGGAAATCACCCCATAGTCCAGCCTGAAAAATAAAAAGGTTGGATAGTTGTTGTGTTAAGAGAATATTCATCACCACTTTAATTTGTTCTCTTCTAGGTGTTTGACAGAGAGCTGTGTATGCGTCAGCTGAGATACTCCGGCATGATCGACACCATCCGTATTCGGAAGCTGGGATTTCCCATTCGACACACGTTCGACGACTTCTTAAAGCGCTACAGGGTGCTCCTGAAGACGACCGTCTGCAACCCCAATACCGTTAAGTCATGATGCATCCTGTTTTTGGAACCCAAGATGTGAAAATGAGTCTTTTATTGGGTTCTCTCATCAGTTCTTAACTGATATATTCTTTACTGTCTCTCCAGGAGTCTGCTGCGGCCTGTTGTAAAGCCATCTGTGAGGCGGTGATCGAAAGGGAGGGCGAATGGAAAATAGGCAATACCAAAGTTTTCCTAAAGGTGCCGAAAACTTCTAACCATGTTGTATTGTAGCTTTTTCTCAAGGCACAAGATGGTAAATGGCCTGTATTTGTATAGCACTTTACTAGTCCCTAAGGACCCCAAAGTGCTTTACACATTCAGTCATCCACACATTCACACACTGGTGATGGCAAGCTACATTGTAACCACAGCTACAATGTAGCCTGGGGCGCACTGACAGAGGCGAGGCTGCCGGACACTGGCGCCACCGGGTCCTCTGACCACCACCAGTAGGCAATGGGTGAAGTGTCTTACCCAAGGACACAACGACCAAGACTGTCCGAGTCGGGACTCGAACCGGCAACCTTCCAATTACAAGACGAACTGCAAACTCTTGAGCCACGATTGCCCCTTAGATGATTGTGGCCATGACATAGTGAAACACTAAATCAAAGAGACATTACATCTCTCTTGAATGATTGCAGAAAATGAATCTACATTAATGTGGATTCACATTAATGTGGATTCATTTTTGAAATATGATTAACAATTGAAGTTTTCTTCAATATCAGAAAGTCTTTTAAAAGAAATTCTCTTTATTTCAGGATGTTCACGATTCTATTCTTGAAAAGCGGCGGGAACAAGAGCTCAGCAGGGTAGCTTTGGTGATCCAGAGAGTCATGCTTGGACAGAGAGACAGGTGCAGGATATCCTACACATTCATATCCAGTGCAGAGGGGACACATAAGAGGAAAGGACTGCACATATGAAGGCTTAAAAATACACCTTTTTAATAACTTAAGTTCTTTGCTTCAAATCTCTTTTAGAAAGTCTTTTCTGAGGAAGCGTTCGGCAGCCGTGGTGCTACAGCGGTCCTGGAGAGCCTACATGAAAACAAAGGTTCAATAACTTTTTATAGAAGTCAGAGCTTGTAGCTGCCTTGATGTTTAGGGAGGACTCACCTCAGGTTTGCTTCCCTCTTTCGGTCTGACCAGGTTCAGCGCGGCTTTGAGCGGCTGGCAGCACTAATCCGTAGCCGGAAACTCCAGGCAAAGTACCAAAAGCAGCGAGAAGCAGCAGTCGTCATACAAGCACAGGCATGTACTCTCATGTAGGAACTGTTTAGTGCAATATGTTACAAGTAGTTGTTTTTTATTGTTTGGAATATTGGAAAATATCGCTGTATTTGATCAAATTTTAAGCATTTTATAGTGAAATTAGGATATTTTATCAAATCTTATCAAAATCTACGTTACATATCGGTTGTTGTGTATTTAATTAATTACTGATATTTTTGTTATTTCTTAAATAATTTGCTTTAAATTGCACTGATTGATCGGGTTTAGGTACGAGGCTATGTGGCGAGGAAGGACTTGAAGAAAAAGAGAGAGGCAGTCACACGGCTGCAGGCGCAAAGGCGAGGAGTGCTGGCCAGAAGGGAAGTTGAGTCCATGATGAACACGGTGAGTGCTCAGCATCTTGGAAGGTAAAGTTGCACAAGTTGCACTCTGAAAAGGAGCCTACTTTCAAACCTTTTTGTCTCTTTTGTCTCGAAGGCTTTAGTTTTAAAACAGCTGGAGGAGGTCTCACAGATACTGGACAATGAAACCAAGTCAGAGTCAGAGCACGATTCAGACGACGAAGATCTTCCCGTCACGCCTTCAGTCAATGTAGCAGACGAAGAAACTTCAGAATCTGAGGTTAGCTGATTCTAATTCTGTCATGTTAACATGTCCTACTTTTTCTTCATTGAGTGTGTGCGTTTAAGATCTGGTATAAATTCTCTTTTCCCTCCAAAGACGAGTCACAGCAGTCCAGAGCCTGTAAAGATAATCTCTGAGCTCTTGGAGCCAGAGTTGATAGTCACCCCACCATCAAACTCGATATCCCCGACCCCTTCGGTGGATGAAGATAAGGAGGAGGAGACCGATGACTTTGAGGACGACGGTGATGAGTTTTCATTCTACAGGTTCAGCCAGCGTTACTTCCAGGACAGCGCCAGCCACACGCACATACCCTACCGACTCAAGAAGTCTCTTCTGCATCACGACGATGAGGGTGACACACTGGTGAGAAGTCAGACGGGAACGAGTCACAGCCGTATCACTATTAACCCAAGAGATTTCTCTCCTCACAAACAGTTTCTCATTCCTCTCCTCACCTCCAGGCATGTCTGACTATATGGTGGATCATTTTGCGCTTCATGGGGGATATACCAGAACCCAAATCCTCAGATGCCATATCAGTGGCATCAAGCAACACGCCCCAGGCTCCACCCAGCAGGCAGGGCAGGAGGCTGAGCAACTTGGTGGGACTGGACCAGGTAAACTATTACATATATCTTATTATTACACTGAAAAAAAAAAACAATCTAACTATTTAACCTCTAGTAATGATGTCATTCTCGGACAGAAAATACTGAGGAAGAACAAGAAAAAGTTTGACAGAAGAGCCTCTTCTATCCCCGAGGAGGTGATTATAATACTCTTCATTCTGTCTTTTTTTTCTGTCACTGGTTCATAACACAAACTCTGTGGCAATTGTTATTATTATCACTGTTATTTGTATTATTGTCATCGTAACCAGCCAGAAAACTTGACAGGAGAAGAGGATGTTATGATTGGAGAGGGTACCACGCTGCAAAGGCCACTTTCAGACTTGGAAAAAATTCACATCATCATCGGCTATGCTCTGTCAAAACACGGCATATGGTAAATGCTGCCTTACAAGTATTTTGAAGAATGAACAATATGATATATCTGTAAATAACTGTAGGTAAATGTGTGTAAGTAATTTTAAGTAGTGTGAAATTGTATGCTAATTTTGCAGAAAAACAATAATTTTCTCATCTTACTAGACGGGCTATAGTTTTTGGGCTGTGGGCCGTATTTACTTGGATGTGTGATGAAAGGTTTCTCCCACTGAAAACGAGTCAACTTTCTGGGATTTACACAGGCTGCCTAAAATTACTTAGACATCAATTAAAATTACATATGCAGTACTTAAATGTAAGTATTTGTAGATAAATATGATTACATTGTCATTTCGATTATAATAACTACAATTCCATTTAATTACAGGGAACTGTGGTTATGGGCTGTATTTTAAGATGTTACCTACTTTTTTCATTTTTTTGGTTCTCTCTCTGTGCAGGGATGAGATCTATTGTCAGATCTGTAAACAGCTGTTGAAAAACAATGACAGGAGGAATCGTATGCAAGGGTGGATTCTCCTCTCCATCTGTCTGGGGATTTTCCCTCCAACAGACCTCTTTAGGAAGGTCAGTCTACATGAAGTCATTTTATTAATCCTGCCTCAAACTTCATGTTAATCCTTGTCATGCCACTTTAGTTGAATTTAGCCGAGGTATTATCGTGTTGCTTACTGTGTCCTGTTCTGTGCTTCACAGTATTTAGAGAACTTTCTCCGCAGAGGGCCATATGACTACAGGGGGTATTGCATTGAGCGCCTGAAACGTATCGTAGCCAATGGACCAAGAAAAGAGTTGCCCTGCTGGATAGAGCTACAGGTAAAAAGCAGAAGGTGCTCCAATATGGTGCTGAGGTCACTGTTTATTTAGTTTTAACTTTTGGCCAGCAGCAGCAAAATTTGAATTGTGGTTGGAAACAACTGGTTTTTTTCTTCTTTCTTACCCTGCACTGAAAGGCTGCCAGGACCAGGAAACCCATTGATACGACTGTGGCAATACAGGATGGTCGAAATATTGAAATACAACTGAACTCGTCCTCCACATCTGAGGAAGTCTGCCAAGATGTGGCCAATGACATCGGTCTCAAAGACACCTACGGATTCTCCCTGTACATTAGGCTCTATGACAAGGTCAGTGAAAGCTTCTGATTCTACATCAAGGCTTGGGTACTCTGTATCTTCTGACTGTAGGTTCAGACTAGTCCAGTGCAGAAAGAATTGCAGTTTGCCACACTCATTCAAACTCTGCTGACTTCTCGTCACCAGATGTGGTCTCTGGGGAACTCTGGGGCACACGTGCTAGATGCAATATCTCAGTGTGAGGAAGAGATGAGGAGGCAAGGCAGACTGGAGAAGGATACCCCATGGTCGCTGTCCCTCCGCAAGGAACTGTTCACACCCTGGCACGAAAGTAAACTAGATGAAGTCAGCACAGATCTTATCTACAGGCAGATCATCAAAGGAATCAAGGCAGGAGAGTACGTTGCTGATAAGGTAAGGCTTTTTCTTTTTTCCTGAAATATTACGGAAAACAGTGTGTAATAATAATAATAATAATACATTTTATTTACAGTCACCGCTCATGACACTCAGGCTATTAAGTTCCAAAATCGCAGTATGCACATCTACTTTTCTGGTGTATTTTCATCTTATGTACAAAATAAAGCACAAAAGGGGCACTAATTGTTGCTGGGCCAACGCTTAAAAGACCTTAAATATAAAAAAGCCTCCAAGGCACTCCCCTTTCAAAATAAAATAAAAATGCCTTCATTTTCATGGCAAGGTTTTGTAAAGGACTGCAGTCTCTTCCAGTGATAAGCTAGCTGCCTTATCACGTAAAACAGTTAAAGCCAGTAAAACTGCTGCAGTCTGAGAAGTAACTCATGAATAATTATTTTAATATCCTTCTTTAATCAGGATTTATATTGTAACAATAGAACAACTGACAAACCCACAGAAACCTCTCATTCAATCTTGCAGCTCCTGTAAGCCTTATAAGACATCTTAGCTTGGCTTTAGCTTAGCTAACGTTTAAGCAAATGGCAGACAGAAGAAGAAAGTGAACAACTAGCTTGGATACATGGTGGGATGTATGTAACGGCCAAAGAGTTGGAAAAATATAACGACTAGGAAAGTGAAAGCCGATGTTAATTTAAATGGAATAGCTGACTGCTTACATTGCTTTGTGGCTGTCAGACGCATAGACGGGCAACCATTTCCTACTAGCTTAGCCTGAAATTTGTAGATGTTTGTTCACGGCTAGTTTCTATTGCCTGTGTCTCACTAAAGAACAAGGAAGGATTTGGAAAACAAGAAAATCTATCAGTAAAGTTTTATTTATTTATTTTTTTCATCCATTGTGTTTTTAGAGTAAATGCAATAATTGTGATTCTTAAATGAACAAATTAAGAGTAAGAAACTAGATAACTGTAAATGTAAAATTTACTATACTGTGGTGCTAAACAGTATATCAGCAGGCATTTTGTAGTTTTCAAATATTTTGCAGCTCAAATAAGTTACTTAGTGAGGTCAACTATTTCTTATTTGTCCACTTTTTATTCTACTATAAATTTTATCATGATGTTCTCCAAACATTTTGTCAACTGTATCTAATAAAGTTGTACTTTATCTACTCAGGATGATGATTATATCCAGCTGGCAATAATGCACTATTACATCATGTTTGGCTCCGAGTATAGCGTTGAGAACGTCACCAAAGTGGTTAATGAGTGCATCACCACCCAGCTTATTGAAAGCAAGTCTAAAACAAGATGGACCCAGTTCATCAGCTCAGCACACAAAGAGGTAAATCAGTCTATTTTATGTATGGTCAGCATGGATTGTTTTAAAACATAACGCCTCATAAAGGCACCCTCACAATCGTCGTTACCTCATGTAGGGTCCTTATGTCAGTGGGAGGCAAAACTCGGATGAGGTAAAAGGAGAACTGGTGGACATCGCACGCAAGAAGTGGGCAATCCACTTTTCAAAGTTTTTTGAAGTCACAATGATGTCAGGTGAGTCTGCGCACAGCTTTTTTCACACAGAGGCTGGGATATACAATCCTTTTACAAGTGAATGTTGCCGTGTTACACATTTGTATTGCAAACTTTACTTCTGCTAACTAGCATTTATGAATTCCAATTCACTACTTAAAATCTGCAACACCATATCTGTCCACAGGACCACCTTTGCCCAAAAGCAGATTTATTGTGGCTATAAACTGGACTGGCATCTTCTTCATGGACGAGAGAAATAGGCAACTTCATGAAATTCCTTACATAGCAGTTAGGAAAGTCCAGGAGAAGAGGTACGGTCTCACATTTTTATGTCTGTGTGTATGTAAATTTGCTCTATTTACTTTCTTAAAAAGATTTTTAAATTGTGCCTTTAAAAGAATCTAATAAAACTGACACTGATGATTATGACCCATTTAGTGACAGTGCCCAGACCATTAGCTTGATCACGATCACAGGAGAGTATGTCCTGAAGTCTCCTGAAGCTGAGAAAATTGTAACACTGATAGAGAACAATGTGGAAGGGCTGAGACAGCGCTCAGTGTTTGCAACCGCTCAGCAGGACTCTAGCAAATCAGGTAAGAGTCTACAGCATGTTCAGTATCCATAAATACAGTCACGCACACCAAAACACTCACGTCTGTCTGTCTCTGTACGCTTCTGCAGATGACCCACTGTTTCTGGTTTGTAAGCGAGGTGACCTCCTGCAAGTAGACAAAGAAAAAAGTGCCCCTAATGAGAGCTGTTTCATCGCCACCAACAAGCGCACTGGCAGCTCTGGTGCAGTCTATAAGAAAATATTGCTGTTCCTGCCAACTCTTACCGAGCCGACTAGTGAAATGCTGGTAAAGTTGACTTTACCTTACATGTTGAGTAGTTATGACTAGTTTATCAGAGCTCAGGTATAGGCAAATCACTGATTTCATTTTTAATGGTGTTTTAATGGTAAAGACTTTACTAAAGAACAGAAAATCTTTACAGACATGAAGATTTTTCATCGTGCGCTTCTAAGTCTATGCAGTGAGAGATGCACAAGTTCTGTTAGTTCACATCACATAACGCCCTCTTGTAGTTTATCTGGCAAATTGCTTCTGACCCTTCAGGAACAACTCAATCCAAAGCAGGATAAGAGGAGAGCTTCACTAGTTCTTAACCCCGTTCAAGGAGAAGAAACAGTGGCCCCTGTCTCTTTGAAAGAGTTTGCCCTTGAGAATTTCAGGTAATACTGAGGCTCTTGTATTTTTAGCTAAACGCCACTTCTCAAAAATGTGGCATTCATGTTTGACTCTTCATTTGGCAAATCGAACAGCACTCGTGCAGACGATATTTAAGCTCTTTGTCCCTCGCAGATCTGTGAGTGGCGGTCGGCAAGGATACAAAGGAGGCAACAGAGAGAAACTGTGGGTCATTTCCAGAGAGCCTCTCAAGCAACCACTCCTGAAGGTGCTGGTCAACAACTCTGAGCTCAGCAACCTGGCCTGCAGTGCCTTCACTGATATCCTTTTAAAAAACACATGAACTGGTACCTGCATTTATGGATTGCTGAGATGTTTTCTTATGACTAAACCACAGTTTAACTAGCATCCATACTGTTGGTTCACATAGGCAGATATTTGAAAGTATGGTACCAAATTCTTCAGCAGTTTGTCTGTAATCTAAAGAGGAAAGAGCCATGTCTAATTTTAATGTCGTTTGAGTGAGTCCTTAACGTTAGCCTCTACCCATCCTGAAGTACATGGGCGACTACCCCATCAAACATGTCCGCAGTCCCGTAGAGTTGACCGACCAGATCTTTGGTCCAGCCACAAAGCATGAAGAACTGCGCGATGAAATTTACTGCCAGATCATGAGACAGATGACCGCCAACAGCAACAGGTTCTCCAGTGTGCTTCACTGTGTCGGAAAGACACCAAAACAATAATCACAAAAAATCCATTTCCATCATATCGTTTTCTCTTTCTTCCCCTCACTTCAGTTTGAGTATGGAGCGTGGGTGGCAGCTGATGTGGCTGTGTTCAGGCTTGTTCCCGCCCAGCTGGGATTTATTGAAACACACACAGTGCTTCCTGGAGTCGCGGCCCAGATACCCACTGGCTGCTCTTTGCCTGGAGAGGCTGCAGGAGATCTGCAGGTCAGCCTGGCGATACGAACACTATTTAGAAACAAAAATCCTGAGAAGATTAGAATTACTGATTATTTTGATACTTCAAAATGTGGTTGTCCGTATTTTAGAAATAGCATTGCTTTAAAACTGGTATTAAATTGTGATGAAAATCTAACTGACAGAATCTACTCTCTGGTAAATGCTGGCCCCCAAAATTACCACAATGCACACTTTAGAAACCACAAAAAAGTTTATCAGCTGAGTTTACTGAGTTTAATTTTTTTTTTTTAAAAAACATATCCACGGTATTGTAACTTAGTGATCTGAAATTCCACATAAATATATTTTTGTGTGTGTAACTTCATTTGTTTTGTATACTCAGTAAGAAGCCCAGGAATCTTCCTCCCCATTTCGTAGAAGTGGACGCTATCCAACAGAACAGCCCTAAGATCTTCCAGAAAGTCCACTTCCCAGATGATACAACTGATGTAAGAACCTGCATTCAATCAATTTTTGGATTTAATGATAATTTTAAAAAATGCAATCATTTGCACAACTCATAAATCCCTATTTTATTCACAATAGAACATGAAATCATGTTGAATGTTTAAACTTGAATGTTTACCCCTTTGACGCATAGTGGTCACTACAGTGGACAACTATCCAAATGCTGTTTTCTTGAGTTTGTGTCAGTGTTGATGATATACTTGCACATAAACCACTACATTGGACACTGATGTGTCCATACCCTGCCACCTACTGGTCGTTTAATATTACTATAGATGTATGATGTGTTTCATTGTAATTATTGTTATTTAACCCTTTCATGCATGAATTATGACAACCTTGATCATGATTTTTTCTTAAGCATTGTTATTCATCTTTTCAAGCCTAAAGATGAATAAAAAATCCTGATCGAGGTTGTCATAATTCTGCATGAAAGGGTTAAATTTTGCTATTTGATGAAATATATTCAGTCATTTTGATTTGGATCGAAGCAACATAGCTCAAAAAAATTGGCAAAGGCTAGAAAACCTAAAAAGAAACCTTTGCAGGAATATTATTGCACTGTCTAGGTTATGTGGCAATAGATCAATAACATGACTGGGTATAAAAAGAACATCTTAGAGGGGCGGAGCTTCTCAGAGGTAAAGCTGAGAGGTTCACCATCTGCAAAACATTGCATTTGCAAATTGTGGGAAATTTTCAGCATATTATTCCTGAATGTAAAACTGGGAAGACCAAATATCCCATGTTCCAGATATGCTGCCTTCGTTTTCTTTGGGATAAAGCTCTCTTAAAATGGACTAAGGCAAACAAAAAAAAAGCCCGGATCTCTGATGCCACAGGGAATTGGCAGCTTGCATATCTGAAAAGAAACGACCAATGCAGGTTTTAGAGCAACATATGCTCCCATCCAGATGACGTGTCGTCCAAGGAAGTCTGTGCATATTTCGGCAAGACAATGTAAAATTGCATACTGAAGCTTTTACAACAGGATTGCTTAGTAGTAGAGGAGTCCAGGTGCTGAACTACCTGATGTCCAGACCTTTTACAAATTAAAAACATTTGGCTCATCAATGCTGTGACACATTTAACATAGTGTCACAGGTTTCTTGGCATTGGAGTTGTATTAACCATAAGAGAGAGATTAAGAATCAGTTTTGCCATTAAATGTCGATTTAATGTTATCATGATTTCTTGTCCTTGCTGTGGCGCAGATAGTCGAGGTGACATCAACAACCACAATTGGAGACATGTGCATCAGCATCGCCTCTCAGCTCATTCTGTACTCACCTGAAGGATACGGCCTGTACCTGAAAACATTAACCAAGGTGGTGTTGCCTAACACTGTCAGTTCAGTGTTTTCGATCAGACATTAGCTTGCACAGTGATCTGATAGAAAAGACAAAAATGCTATGCACAATATCACAATACAGTCCATATGTAACAAATACATCTTTTTCCTTTATGTGACGAAGCTTTTTTGGTTTCAATTCTTAGACGGTGAGCATGGAGGAGGATAAATATTTCTTTGACAGTCTAAAGATAACCTCAGACGTCCCCAAAAAAAGAAAAAAGGGGAAAGAAGGTAATGGAGTAAACCAACTGCGGTCACTTTTTTTTTATGCATGTCTTTGCCTTGACAGATCTAATCAGTGTAAATCTCACTTTTTTTAGTCACTCAGACCAATTTACCTTCCTTGGTGCTCTTTAAGAGGAAGCTCTGGTTCAATGTGAACCCGGGGAAAGATGTGAAAGCAGATCTCACTTTCCATTTCCCACAGGTATCTATATTACAACCACTCTCTTTATTCACTGAGATTCTTTTCATGTTTAAGATGAATAATTGTCACGATATCTTACCTCGAATTTGCTTCTTTGCAGGAACGATCGAAGTACCTGCGGGGATACCACGACTGCACCAAAGAAGACATGATTACCCTGGGTGGGCTCCTATTCAGAGTCAAAGTAGAATCAGACATGTCACAGTTCGTCATGATCCCCAAAATGTTGAAGGACCTGGTTCCTGCTGACCAGCAAAAGATCATGTCCCCTGATGAATGGAAGAAGGTAAAGAACAAATTGTACAGAAGCACCCCCCAAATGGTCTATTTCATGTCTCAGAAGATGGGATTGGAGCTCCGGTGTAAGGCTATTTTATGCTTTATTGTTTTTCTTGCAGCACATCATCTCCTCATACAAGCAGCAGAGTGGCATCACAGTGGACGAAGCCAAAATCGACTTCCTAAAAATCATTTCAAGTTGGCCAACCTTTGGCTGTGCCTTCTTTGAAGTTAAAGTGAGTTAGCTGGAGTAAGTGACAGACACACTGGCCCGCAAGAATTTGAGGAAACTGATGTTACGTTGTTTCATTTGCAGCAAACATGTGAATCTAGCTACCCAGCTATACTTCTGATCGGCATCAATAAGCAAGGGGTTCGCTTAGTAGACCCAGAAACAAAGGTATGTTCAATAAAAAGCACAATATATTTATATTTTTACAGTAGCCTAAGGTCATTTGTGTTTATTTGCAAATAACATTGCATTACTTGAAACTCTTTTAGGACACAATGATAATGCACGAGTTCAGCCGCATCACAGAATATTTCAGCAAAGGCAACTCCTTCCAGATGACCATTGGCACCATGTTCAGGGGCATCACCTTTGTCTGTGAAACCCCAAATGTGAGTGACGGGCTTTGAATGTATTTTGATGCATGACAAAACACAGAATTTCCTTTAGAATGAATGCCAATAAATGTTAAGGAGAATAAAATATGATGTGAAAGATTTGCACAAAAAGAATCATTCTTTTCTTTTTCAGGCCCACACGATCGAAGACCTCCTCAGATCCTACGTCAGCATGTATGAAAAGGCAAGGCAGGCCCCCCTTAATCACAGGAAGAGCATATTTTCTTAAGGTTTCACTGGCAGAAGTATAGACTTAACCTTTGTGGATTATATGTACTCCTGCCCAATGTCTCTATAGGAATGTATTTGTATCCTTAAAAATACAAACTCATCAATTTGTACATTTAGATTTTAGCATTTACAATTCTTTCTAATGAACAAGCATTCAAACTGTAATATTTCCATTGTTATCGCCTTAAATGCAGTAAAATTCTGTTTTGTGAAGAAACGGTTGCATGTCCACGACTTCCTCTGACATTCATGTAACTGTCATGGCATTAAACTATGATGTCCAACTGTGTCCTATTCCTACAATGATTAACATTTAACAGTAAATTTTGCAATTCACAAAACACTGATTACATTTCCCTGCTGCTTCTTATGTCTTGCATTTTAAAACACAGCTTTTTTTAGCGCACATTCCCATCAGTTTCAAAATAAAACATTTTTAAAAACCCACTTTTCACCAAGAAATATGTGCACTTGCATTAAAACGCAGCTCCCTTTTCACAAACAGGAACCCTTGTGCATGGAAGTATTTTCCATTTTCATTAATACGTTTAGGATATGTGAAATTCATGTTAACAAACTGTTAATCTTCACATGCTTTGTAGTGTTTTATGCAACAAACCAGAACATTATAATAAGCCTGTGGCCTAAAATAGACCAGATTGTTGTTAAGGGAGGGAAAAAACTAACTGATAAACTATTCTTTACTGATCGAGACATTCAGTCCTTGCTAGGTCTTAAAGTTAGGTCAGTATGGTTAGGTAATAATGACATATTATACTGTGTCATTATTATTACTATTATTATTTAACAAAAAGCTAAATGCAGAAGCAGTGCATGAAAAACTATGACAGCCTGTGATTCAGTAACTTGTATAACAACACTACCAATAACTTAATAACCCAAAGTAATCGTATTCCATATTATTTTATCAGTTTTTCACATCACTGTAGAGGAACTTTGCTTCACTCTTTTTTTAAAGCATTACTTCAGCTCAGTAAAGTTTTCAAGCAGTCATTTATGCACACCTCAGAGTCCCGCCACAACATTTCAATCAGGCTGAGGTCTGCACTTCGACTGGGCCATTGCTACACCTTAATTCTTTTCTTTCTTCGGTGGTTCTGTGGTAGATTTGCTGCTATACTTGGGATCATTGTCCTGCTGCGTGACCCAGTTTTGGCTAAGCTTTAGATGTCGGACATAAGGCCACACATCTGACTCTAGAATACTTTGGTATACAGATGAGCTCATGATGTAAAGCCCAAATCATCACCCCTCCTCCACCGTGCATCACAGTTGGTATGAGGTGTTTTCTACAGAGGTGCCAGCACTTTCTGAGGAATCAAGTACATTTTATTAGCAGCACTTAGCTGCTACTTACCCTCTTAATTCCTATAAAAGCAGTAAGGGTGTGCTTAGTGTTTCCACACACTGCATTTTGGCTTATTTAATGTTAAATAAATAATAACTCATTATAATAATGTTGTGTGATGTTGTTCATTTGAGATTGTATTATAGAGTAAACTTTATTCATATGATTCTACTATTACTTTTTTACTATTTCTAATGTCTCTTGAATCTGTAGTTAAACTAATCATTTTAGTCCATGAGGTATGGTCATCTTCATACGATGCGAGATTTGAAAGTTTTTCCCTTTTCAGAAGGATTCTTGATTGTCTTGTAAATATTCTGATGAGCATATTTGTTACTACTTTTAGCCTTATTGAGTAGTCGCCTACAGTATGCTACATAACTGCAGATGCATATATTTACTAATACTATATTTCAATATTTTCAATACATAGGTACATTAATTTTTATTCCAAGTCTACCTGCTTTTTTATTACTGGATTGATTCATATATCATAAAATGATATAAGGAAAGAAGGATGTTGGCATGGACTGCATCCTAAATTGTCTTACTTTTATCTGGACTTTGAACGTGTATCAAGGTATTTTAAATGTTTCTTTATTTTCTTATAATTGATCGAGTTTTTCTATGCTTGAAAATAATTGAAATACTTTAAACAGAAAATTGTTTGTTTTATATTTTTTTATTTTTAACAGTTGGACTGTTGGATGCCAGAGCTGTTATAAAAAGTCATACCTTTGCAACTGTGCGGCTACTTCTTTTCCGCTTCACTTCCTCTGCTTTGTCAAACTTTTCTTATTTTCTGAAAGGCCATTATTGTTGCAGGCCTTAGCTGTGTGCAGTATAGGCAAGCCGGAGGCAGTTTGTAAAATGTCAGCCAACACTCCCGGTTTTCCATCAGGCATTTGATGCTCCTGGAATGTCGTGGCTGCTTCTTGAATATCAGCTTGCCGTCAGCCCTTTCCTCATAACACAACTCCAGTTTCATACCTGGAATTACATCATAACGGCTGAGTGACTCTGTGTGTGTGTGTGTGTACATACATAGTGTAGCGTAATGTAGTACACTGCTTATACAACCTCCTGATTGCCTGTCAAGACGATTGCTCTGTTACCATGGAAACCATGTGACAAAAAAAAATCAGGTTACCATGGGCAGGTGCATATGAGGTGCAGTATGATCATTTGTGGCTCCGTCTGTTGCCTGATGCAATATGACTGCAAGGGGAAGCTGGGTTTGACAGACACAAAATCCGTTTTGCGGTGTGTTTACTATCACTTTGAATGTTTATCTGAACCCGTAAGATTAAAAACACTAAAAATATTAGGGATTAGGAAGCTTCCCCGCACAGTCGTTGACTCCCAGCTGCACATGTCGAGGTTACATAAATGTATTAGACAGGAATCCGAGGGAGATGTAGGCCAGACAGTTAAATGTTAGAGAGTTTTGTGTGTGTGTGTGCTGCCTTACAACACAGCAAAGGCATTTTGATGCACTGCACCAATTTTGGAACAAAAGACCTTATAGCCCAGACCACATCACTATCCTCCCACCACCTGCACCCCCCCATACCTTCCTTCCCTCCTCCTCCCCGCAACTTTTAGTTCAAGGCTGAAACAACAGTATATCAAGACCACAGCCCTGCCTACTGTAACACATTTACTCAGTCATCACACAGACCCACACGCTCACTCCCTGCTGCCTAATTAAACTGGCACACTGTACGTACTACTTACAGTAGTGCGCATATCTACGAACATAAAGTCAGTTTGTATGACTATGTGTGTACATAAAGCCTACTGCGCGTTTATCTTTCCCTTCCTTCTATCTAAGCAGACACGAACTTTCGGCCATTTTTTTTTGGGTGCTTGTTGTTTTCACCAAAACAAGGAGCTGTTCTCAGGTCGACGCTGAGCAGCGCCTTCCGGTGAACCTCGGGCTACTTTGGAGGAGGGTAAAATGATCCCAGATCAGTGTCTGTTTCGGTGTCACGCCATCCCCCCACCGCGCAGCTAGGCGCGCGCGAGCCTCGCGATAGCCTCGCCTACCAGAATCAAAGCTCCGCTCGCGAACTGGATGCTGACAGGCGCGCGTGCGGTCATCATGCAAAGGTTACGTTGGATCGGTTTCAACGAGTCTCGAAAGAAGCCGCTCCTCCGCAGGACCCGCACGGAGCACAAAATGCGAGACGTCTAGCGACTCCGACAGCCACGGAGTTACTCACGTTTACCGGCCCGTTTGGCGACGGCAGGTGTCAAGAACCATGAACGCGAGTTCGGGATTTCCGCGAACGGCAGTGTGTACGCTGGCTCCTCACGGCGGTAAAGTGGCTTCATGAGTGTCCAAAGTAACAGTGGAAGTGGTGGTGGAAGTTTGGAGGCGACGCCATCTTGGTCGCAGCTCTCCTCGTCCCCAACGATTTCTCAACCACAAATAACGGCGACCGCAAAGAGCAAGGAAGGTACACCAGCTCACCCAAGTGCACGACCCGCTCGCATTCTCCCCAAAGTGCGTTCTTTCCCCCCCGAGAAGTGGATTATTTTGGCCGTGTCGAGCTAGCGTTTGTTCAAGTAAAAAAAATGGATGTCAAGTTCAGTGATGCCGTGAATTGGAAGCCAAATGTCAGCTGTCAGTTCAGTTGATGGCCAGTCTAAGTAGCAACGGGCTATCGTGTTTGCACAAAGGCAGTGCTAGCTTGTTGTTTCGTTTTGTTTCGCTGTCATGTTTCGTGATCTCTTGTCACTCGATCGCCGTCGATCCGAAAACAGTGTTTTTGTAGCAGTTTGTAACATCCTGTCAACAGCTTCTAGTGGAATATTAAACAACGCAGCTATGCATGCATCCATTAATGCGCTGTAATGCATGACCCCGCTACTTTGAACTGCCAAACAGGCCGTGGGTTGCACTTTTTTAAACCAGTTTGGGCGCATTTGTTGTTCCACGTCTTTTGCTATGTTGTTGACGTGATGTTATTTACTAGTGACTCGGAGTTGCTGGATGTAATGTGACAAAACTGGGCAAATATCAGCAATCGTTTAGACTCTTCCAGCTAAGGCCATTAGTTATAGGGCAGAGGAAAATTACTGAGACAGCGACGATGTTACGAAGTTAGTCCGAATATGCGTATCAAAATATGCGTAATAGGTACCATACCGATATAGGATACGTGTTCAAGACTATTTTTTTTATTAAAATATTTTTTTTACGCAAGACCAATAACAATAATGTCCAAATAGACAAAATAATTCTCCCAACACGAAGGTCTAGCTTTATAGATCACTTAACCCAAATGTTGTCTGTCCTAAAATAACCCTACACACTATTGATATTTTGTTGTGCTCCCAGTTTGACTGCACAAAGGTTTCATAATGTCCATTATGCCTTTTAAGGCTTGCCCCTGTGCCAGAAGCTGTGTAAAGATGACAGCCAGGAAATGTCCAATAAGGAAACAAACACTTGCAGCATACAGCAGGGAGTATGAAGACCAGCCTTCCTCTCACTTGGGAAACTGGTTGTTCTAGGCCCAGTCTGACTGAGCGTGTGTGAGATATGTGTGTGTGTGTGTGTGTGTGTATGTATGTATGTATGTATGTATATATATATATATATATATATATATATATATATATATATATATATATATATATATATATATATATACTCAACAGGGTGAGGAGAACTGATGCACACGTGTAGCATTTCAATTAGACACACTGCTGCCGTCTGCTTCTTTTTTGAGTGATGTAGCAACTTGTTATTTTTCCTCCATCTGCAAATGTTCAGAAGTACTGAAATCCTGAAATGTTAAACTGCTTGAGGACAGTGCAATGAGGATGTGTGACAGGCTAACTTTTAAAGAAACAATACTGTAGATGGGCCAGCTGACAATTTTTGTGTTGGCAGACTCAAGCCAGCGCGGTCTGTTCTCGTCCCATTTCTCTAGGTGTAAAATGACCTCCATGCTTTCTGTTTGTACTTACAGTGTCACTCAGCTGCTGTAATTTCCAGCATATATATTGCAAACACGTCTTTTGAAGGGCTGCCTCCTTCCCAGTCGAATGAAATGCATTTTTCTATTTTTATTCTCCTTCTAATTTTTCCTCATCCCATCCCTGATACTGTCGGCTTATGTATTTTCCTGCGCTCGTTTTTATTCCTTTTGGGTATTTTTATTCTTTTTTTTTTCACAGCAGTGTGTTCTGCTCTAATTCTGTATAGCACGATTATGGGTGATAATATAAGCGTCTCACTGTATTGTGCTTTTGTCGTCATTCCAGGCCCAATGGAGGAGCTGCACAGCCTGGACCCCAGGAGACAGGAGCTGCTGGAGGCCAGGTTTACAGGAGCTGTCAGCGGCAACACGGGAGGCAGCACTGGGAGCATGAGCGGCGGTGCTAAGGTAACACAGTACAGAAGAAGAGATAAATAAATAAAGCCTCCATTTTCATATGTCTCGCTCAAAAACAGTTAGCTAGTGCACAAAAACTTCTTCAGAAAATTTCCCTTTGTGTGTCTTTGTTTCTTGACTCGTTACAGAGCTGTAAATGCCTTTGTTTTTCCCTACTGTAGGAGCTACATGAGAAATTAGCTTGAGTGTGTAAGGGGAAAAAAACTGCCAATCCAATCTAGTTGACAATTGGTACTTGCTAGCTGTAGAAAACATGCTTTACGGAAGTTAAAGCAGCAATGGCTAACTCCCACCATGATCAGAAGTTGCCAAAAAGCGCTACGTCACAATCCCAGAAGTAAAAATCAAACACGTGTTCCTGCTAGTGGAAAAGCAGGCAAAAAAGTTCCTGTTTTCCTAAAAAGGAGGTCATAGTTCCTGGAAATGTTCATGATTTGGAAGAGATCCAAGTGACACACCTTAGGACTGCAGAGACTAGATTCCTGTCAGATGAGCCAGCCGCGTCGCCTGCCTTCAGCTTTTGTTTTACTGCTGTTTACGTTTAGTGATCATTATAGAACTTGAATAGCTGACTTGTGCTGACTGTTCTCTTGTTCTCTGTGTTTGAATTCTTGCTCTGAATAGGGTCTGGCTAATGAATCCTCTAACCACAGCTATGGAAGTCTGGGATCATCTAGTGACAAAGAGTCAGAGGTGAAACTCACATACAGTCAGAGCATATTACACCACTTAATAAAGAGATGCACAGTAATATGTGCTTATAAGCATAGCCATATTGTCAGTGTTTTCCTTGCACTGCCCACTCTTTCTTTTCTGCCTCTCCTGCTACCTCCACCTCTCCCTCTTTTCTCTTTCTAGAACTCTGATTTGAAAAGAGGGAGCTCTCCTGCCTACTCAGTATGTACTCTTCCTTCCTGCTGCTCTTTCCTGCTGAACACCACCACAAGATCCTGCCTTGTTAGATAAAACACAGGGGATTCATGCTTTTCTTTTTTGTTTCATATCTATTTACAGACTCCGGAGAAGAAGCACTCTGAGTCGTCCAGAGGGAGAAAAAGGAAAGCTGATACCTATTCAGAGAGTAGTCAAGGTATGGTGGATGTCTGCGTTAAAGCAGCATGATTCGGGGGGGGGGGTTATTGATGGCTGACATTGAATTTGAACTGTTTTGTTCTGTTTTTGCAGGAAAGACCTCGACACGTGGGCCCAAGATCAGTGACTATTTTGATGTGAGTATTACAAAAACTGCTCTTTCTTCTTATCATTTCGAACCTCTTTCTTAAGTCTTAAGTTTATCCTCTGTTCAAAGTTCCAGGGTGGAAATGGTTCCAGTCCAGTCAGAGGTCTCCCATCAGTTCGCCGCTCTCCGCAGAACTCACACTCTGCCCCAGGCTCCATCGTGAGTATTTGAGGGATGAACTGGGGCTTCACCAAAGTCGAGTGTCAGCCAAATAAGGATTATTTAGCACTGTGAATTCTCCAAAGCTACTCTAGTACACTTTAAGAAAACAATATGATAAGCAAATAAGCATGTGTCCTCTAAAAGTCTTGCTCAGGGATCAGACTTACTCGATCGATTATTGGCATTGTGTACAAGTAAACGTCTGTAAATTTAATATTTATAACAAAACTTTTGTGTGCGTAGATCCGGCAGAATAGCTCCTCACCTACTAGTCTGTGCTTTGGAGAGCACAATCTCAAAGCTTCCTCAAGCAAATGTGTCCAGGTAAGAATTACACACTGACATGATGAGGCTTTTTTCCTTTTCCTTCTTCTTCTTCTGCTTCTTTTTAAATTTTTATTCAGGCAGTTGTCGTCTCTTACTGGTGTCTGTTTATTTGGCTTTTTTTAGACTGAACTGACGGGCCTAAAACTCGCTGCCCTGGAGAGCAACAAAAGTTTGGACCTGGAAAAGAAAGAAGGGCGAATAGATGACCTGCTCAGGGTGAGTTAGATCTCCGTGTTGATCAGCAGTTGATGAAGGATGGACGGCTGTTCAGATCGCATGGGGCTGTAGTCTCCATATCAGTCAGTTGGCCAGTATGCTTTAATCTTCAGGGTTACTTTCAAAGGAGAGGAAGTGCCTTTAGTGCCTGGCTCTGACTTGTAAAACATTTATGTTGACTGAGTGTTTACATGAAGATGGATCCAAACTAAACTTGTTGGTCTGGCTGGCTAGCATCATTTTAAATAATCTAGACCATATGTCAAGGTTTTTGTTGCCATGTCCGTTGATTGATTGGCAAGTAGGCATGATTGTAGTGGACCAAGATTTTCAAAATCACACTAGGTTTATATTACATGTAAACAGTCTTTCATTGTGTTCCTCTTTGTTTTGTTTTTTAACAGGCTAACTGTGACCTGCGACGGCAGATTGATGAACAGCAAAAACTCCTGGAGAAATACAAGGAGAGACTCAACAAGTGCATCACCATGAGCAAGAAGCTGCTCATAGAAAAGGTGTGTTTTCATACACATACATACATTTGGCTAAAAAACAACATGCTACATTTAAAGCTGATCGTTTCTCTTTAACATGTGAAAGAGGAGATGATGCAGGAGTGTGTTACCATGTATTAGCTAATGTTTACTGAGTAAACGTGAAGCTTATTGTTTGCAAAGGTGACGACATTAAAGAAAAATACATTTCTTAGTCCAGTGTTCTCTGGTGTTTTAGCTTTGCTGTGGTTGTACAGCTGCTGAGAGAAAGAAAAGCGTGTTTCGGTTGGTAGGTTTTTGAACATCTTCACCAGCCACTTGTTCTCATTTGGATTCCACTGAGATAAATGTAGTATCACAGTGGTGGAAGGACTTGGTGTTTAAACAACCTCTCTTAGTTCAGAGTTGTGTTGTTTCATAATATTTAAACGTTGCTTTTAGTCTGCATGGTAATTGATCAGGGTTCATCACTGGAATATTTTGCTAGAGTCCTTAGCTTGAATTGAAAACCGTATCAAGCCTCAGCTAAGATACTTCAACAACAGAGCCATTGTTCTAACTGTGTGCCTGCCTGTTTTTGTTGTGTTTTTTGTTTTTGCCCACAGAGCACTCAGGAGAAGCAGTCATGTCGCGAGAAGAGCATGCAGGATCGCCTCCGTCTCGGCCACTTCACCACCGTCAGACACGGAGCATCCTACACAGAGCAGTGGACTGACGGATACGCATTCCAGAACCTGATCAAGTGATGTGTTGTTTTTTGTTTTGTTTTTAAATCAAACACAGTCAACTATTATTTATAGTTGACTGTGTTTGGATTCTTTGTGGAAAAAAACCCATTTTTTTCACAAGTGATTTTACTGTGCAAGCTTCACTTCACAGCCAAGAATATAAACAGCGATGAGTTGTCTATATCCAGCCTTAGTGTTTGCCGTATGATCCATTTCTTGTTTGTGCCTTTCTTTCTACACAGGCAGCAGGAGGGCATCAACCAGCAGAGAGAGGACATAGAGCGCCAAAGGAAGCTGCTGGCAAAGAGGAAGCCTCCAAACCCTGCAGCTCCCTCCCTCTCTGTGGCCTCCGCATCTGAGCCCAAGCAGCGCAAAACGAAGGTGGTTAACGGCAACGATTCTGACCCCTTCCTGAAACCCTCCTTGCCCCAGCTGTGAGTACAATGAAATAAGTATATGCTGTCTGTGAGAATGATACTAAACTTCTCTTCATTGTTTTCTATGGGTAGTTTTAACTTTCACTTTTGAATATTTATTTTTTTAAAGTTACTGAAAGCCGTGGTTAGCAGTGGTGTCATTTGGAATTAGGAAAATTCGATTTCTATGTGTTTTGGCAGACTGACCCTCGCTGAGTACCACGAGCAGGAGGAAATCTTTAAGCTCCGCCTTGGACATCTGAAGAAGGTGAGTGTTAAAAAAAAAAGGAAAAAAAGCATCAGCTAATAAACCAACTGTTTGTGAAAACATTGTTAAAATTCTGCTAAAAGCAGAATTTGACCATAACTATGAGTGAAACGCTTTTAAACTGTAAAATGTTTGAATTTCATGGTTGTCCAGGAGGAGGCAGAGATCCAAGCAGAGCTGGAGCGGTTGGAGAGGGTGAGGAACCTTCATATCAGAGAGCTGAAGAGGATAAACAACGAGGACAGCTCAGCGTAAGTGTACTCGGCAACCCCGCTGAAGGATCTTGTTTACTGACAGTTAAGACGTGACTGTGGATGAGCGTTAGTATTATTTTCCACAGTGGTCATTTAGTAGAGCCGATGAATGAAAACAAAATTAATGTGTAATAAAATCATCAAGTGGTCACATAATGAATATAAATCACAAAGAAGTTGGTGATTGCCTTGAGCAGCTGTGTACTCATTAGGTTAATTCCTCATTCATTGGCACCGAAACTTGCTGTATCACAAGGCAGATGATGTAATAGAAACTTCACACATCCTGAATGTATGAATGGTTAGTATTTTTTTATGCTGTGTTAATTTTTTTTGCTCACTAAGCATCTTTCTCACTCAGATTTAAAGACCATCCCACCCTGAATGAGAGGTACCTTCTGTTGCACCTGCTGGGCAGGGGCGGCTTCAGTGAAGTCTATAAGGTATTGTCTTTGTGGAAGGACTGCGCTTTTCCTGTTTTCTCTTTGGGCGTATGTATGTTTACAGACAAAATGTCTGAGTGTGCTTTCCTTTCACGTGCAGGCCTTTGACCTGTTTGAGCAGCGCTATGCTGCTGTTAAAATCCACCAGCTCAACAAGAACTGGAGAGAGGAGAAAAAGGAGAACTACCACAAGTAGGTCTCATCCACAGACACAAAATAATTGAGGTCCACAAAGACAACATGTTTCCCTATTTACACATGCTGTTTTGACACATTTTCCCTTCTAGGCATGCATGCAGGGAGTACCGGATACACAAGCAGCTGGACCATCCCAGAATAGTCAAACTGTATGACTATTTTTCCCTGGATACTGACACGTGAGTGACCTGTGACATCTGCCAGCTGCTGCCCTGCTGGGTTCACATATCCTCAGGATGCGCCTCTCTTAGCACTGTGTTAAAAACTTTTTTTTCTAATGGCTGTAAACCAGCATGGTGCACACTAGTTAGTGTTGAAGCTTCTCAAAGACCAAACCCAGTAAATATTCAAATAATGCATGAATTGTTTGTGTTGTGCCTCGAGGCTCCAGTTCAGGGTGGTATCAGATTAGAAAATCACAGTGGAATGTATGATTCAGTGTTAACGTGCTCTGACAATGGATGTTATTTTTTGAAGGTTTAACTTCTGTCTGTGGGTGTTAACTCAGCACATGAGCTGTAGTCACCCAGACTCGGAGGGTGCTTAAAGGAAGTGGCAGCCAGTCTCACATACCTAAATGAGGGCATTATATGTTTGTCCAGAAAGACAGTTTAAATATTTCTGAGGTTACTCTTGCTCATATTGTACCGACTTTGCAAAGTGTTCCTTGGATAACTAAGCAGCTCGCTTACATGGCTGGAAACTGAGATCGGTCTCATTAAATAGCACAAAGTCCTGACCCTGACCTCTGACCTACATATGGGGGAAGGAAATATCTCTTCTTAGCCTCTAGGCTTTCCATCTCCTGAGAGAAAGGTATACTGGTTAATCAGTGTATCTAGCTACTTAAGGATCACTAAACTGATGACAAGCTGAAGTTGCAAAGACTGTTCTCGTCTTGTTTGTTCATCGGTTTTTTTGTTGTTGTTTTTTTTGTTTGTTTTCCTCTGTATGTAACCATGTGCATGTGTCTTTGTTAGGTTCTGCACGGTGTTAGAGTTCTGTGAAGGAAATGACCTGGACTTCTACCTGAAACAAAACAAGCTAATGTCAGAGAAAGAGGCACGCTCCATTGTCATGCAAATTGTCAGCGCGTTGCGCTACCTCAATGAAATCAAACCCCCCATCATCCACTACGACCTGAAACCTGGTTAGTCTCCTGTTTGACATGAAATCAAAGTCAATTGTTGTTCCTCTAACGATTTTTAGTGTTTCACTGTTAAAGCAGGATATCTGATTGTTAAACACTTACTGAATCTCCTGCGTTTGTGGCAATTAGGTAACATCTTGCTGGTGGATGGTACAGCATGTGGAGAAATCAAAATCACAGACTTTGGCCTGTCCAAGATAATGGACGATGACAACTATGGTGTTGACGGCATGGATCTCACATCACAGGGAGCGGGCACCTACTGGTAACACACACACACACACACACACACGCTAATACTCTTCCCAGACTGACAGACAGGTTAAACCCATGATTGCAGATTACCTGAAAGAGACAGCGCACTAAATCTGTGGGCGTATGTCGTGTATAAATTGTGTCTCTGCGCTACTAATAAGCTGTATGGTGAATTGTGACTGAAATATGGTAGGTATAGAGTCAAGTATGGATCTGCACAGGTTACAGTCCTGAACTTACCCACATGAGAAGAACAATAACAAAGATGTCACATGCAGCATGCTATCGCATAGAAGGAAACAGTGGAGGGCTAAAAGTGCCGAAATAATTATTCACAGATGTATTTATTTATGTAAATGTGTCAGAAATGAATTTCAATTGAAAGTAAGGAAATAAATAGATCATAAATAAATTTATCAATAATTATTGAAAATATTTGTTTATTATCTAAAAACATTGAAGTATTTCACTGTAATTATTTCCTGATTCGTGTGCTGCAGTGCAGCATGAAATCGTTTAAACTGTCGCTACAGCTCGTCAACGTCTGATTGGTTACCTTGCATATGTCTCAAATAATGGACTGATGGGAGTGGTGATGTGGACCATCAGGTATCCCAGAATGCATTGCGAAAGCCAGCTATTAACTGACCGAATGATCAAAATGCATCGTACCCACTAAGGAAAGCCTGCTCCAGGCACACAATTTTCAAAACCCCTGTTGACCCTCACCACTCAGTGAATGGTTATATAATTATCCTATGTTCTAACTGACTAGTGATGTCTTATTGATTTTACTGTTTTGTCTTCCTGAGCAAATTGGTTTGGTCGAGATTAATGAGACAAATTGAAAATTCATTTTAGCACTTTTAGTCCTCTGTAAGTCAGAGCGTATAGTTTTATTTATAAATAAATTTGCAGCACAAAAAAAATGCACAAAGCCCCAAATTTTGGCCTCTTGTCGAACAGCTGGTGCTCTGTATGCAAGTGTGTAGTTGTGGTATGTCTGAGTGTGTAGATTGTGCCAGGAGAGATCACACCTCTACCGACCTGCCCGCGTATGGAAGCAGCTCAATTCAGTTTTTTAAAGATAATGTCATATAGTTCTAATCTGATAGCCGATGTCCTTTTTTTAAAAATCTGTTTGCTTAATCTTGTATTTAGGTACCTTCCTCCAGAGTGCTTTGTGGTGGGGAAGGAACCACCTAAGATCTCCAACAAGGTGGATGTCTGGTCTGTGGGAGTGATCTTCTTCCAGTGCCTCTATGGACGCAAGGTGCCGCATCGTAACACCATGCACCACAACATCCAATGTCAGATGAAGTGACATGAACATTTTGAATTTGAATCTTGTGTTTTGTTTTTACAGCCGTTTGGTCACAATCAGTCACAGCAGGACATCCTCCAGGAAAACACCATCCTCAAAGCCACAGAGGTCCAGTTCCCAGCGAAACCACAGGCCAGCACAGAGGCAAAGGTAACGCACACACAGACACGTTTACAGACACACGAGGGCATTTACGTCACCTTTATTGATACAGCTGCTATAAAATGGATGCTGCTTGCGCTTAGTTTTACTCCTGTTGCTCGATATCTCAAATTGCACGAACATTATGTTCATAGTGATGCAATATTTCAACATTAATGCAATAAAGCTGAAACTCGGGACTGAAAAGTAGCCTGTAAATGGCATCTCCTAATGACCTTTAACCACATAGCATCTTAATGGTGAGTTAATAGAGGGCGCTGTGGATAAAATCTTCTATATTTTACACCCATCTAAAAGGAATATCCATAGATTTAATAACCATGCTGGGACGTCTGTTTTGGGCGCAGGTAATTCAATACCTGACAAATGGATCTGCTGTTTGACAGTAATGCAAAATCCTGTAAAACCCAAAGTGACATGAAACAGTCCATCAGTAAATAATCACATCTGGCGAAATTTAGAGATATTAAATCGAGGCAAACCTTGTGTAGTTGAAGAGATAAACTTCTATATTATTTTAACACAAATGTAATGACCTATTTGTCTGTGGTGTGAAAGAAATCAGAAAAGTTCACTGGTTTTAGTTTCTCACATTTCAAGATGATTTTTTCTTTTTTTAAGCGTAAGCAGGGTGAGACTTGTGTTGCAGTTTTGGCTACAGCTGCACACTAATGTGTTAATAATTAACAGAGATTTAGTTTGGCAGTCCAGCGACACGTTGACACATGTTCGTTCATCTGAGTCAGCTGCAACCAGTAGTTTCCTATTCCTCGACTTTAGTTGGGTGGGACAGCCAGACACACATGATTCATTTTAGTATTTCTTTAGCTAGCTGCTAGCTACGCCCCTTCCTTTATCACGTCTTGTTTCCTACCCTGATATCATTCAGCTGTTTCTCCAGAGAGGATCTCGTCCTACACTAGACTCCGACTACAAATTTCAGAGCTGAAGTAGCTGACAGTAGTCTGTGTTCTGGCCTGAAAATTTGCTGCAAGCTGGAGTGACACTCAAATGAGAGCCTATAGCTGGTGGAGAAATGTTAAAAGCAGAATAAGAATACCCAGCCACCCGCAGTTCACCTGTGAGAGACTTACTGGAGAAGCAGCTGATAATATTGCCTTTTCATAAATAGGATCTAAATTAGTGGCAAACAGTAACAAAAGGTAGAGTAGCATATGTCTCCTATCATTTTAATTTGTGCTCTTTTGTGCTCTGCAGGCGTTTATCCGCCGCTGTCTGGCCTATCGCAAGGAGGATAGGTACGACGTTCACCAGCTGTGCTCGGACACCTACCTCCTCCCTCACATGAGACGCTCAAACTCCTCCGGCTCTCTGCAGCCCTCCGCCTCATCTCTTCCCACCTACTGACTAACATTCTGATGGGACCGTCTGGCCAGTCTTGAGGCAGGAATGTTCATCGATTAGTAGATGTGGATCTTTGTTTTTTCTTTTTCTCCACCTGAGCTGTTGCTAAAATGGATACATTAGCAACAGAACAGGAGAAAAGATGGAAAAATGAGAGGAAGTAAAGGCTGATCATGCTCTTGAACTCAATTACGTGAGAGAGGAGACGGAGCATAAAGCAAAGGAATAGATGGGGAGAAGAGCGGAAAGCAGACGACGACGATGAATCTAGAGGATTTGTTTAAGGAATTAACTCCTTAAAAGACATTAAATGACCTGCTCCCTTCTCGTAGCTCTATATACATCTACATGTAGACACGCACGTAATAAAACACCTCATGAGGTGGCTAAAACTCACGTCAACATAACGCTGCAGTTACAGTCTCGATGCTAATGAGGGCGCTGACCAGCAGGGGTCAGAAGATGGGGGTTAACGGACACGCAGAGGAGGCACCGGTGTTTGAGGCGACCTGCAATTCATTTTAATGAGACGCCCGAATGACTTTACCTGTAGCCTCCTATCTGCACCCCACAGGGATTAACTTAAAAAGTGATCTGAGACGAGGACTCTGAAGTGACCACGTAACCTTTATCAGACTTGATGTTTAAAAACAAAAAAAAAGGAAAAAAATTACATATTTCTGGATTCAGTTTGCGTTTCCAATCCAGATTACCTTCATCTGGTCTCCTAGCTGGCTTTTAGCACTGCAATGTGGGCTTTATTCCCGCTTCATCAAATTTCACTTCCATTTACTTTTTTTTTTTTTTATCCTCCTTTTTGTTGCTTTACAACATAATTGAGGTCTACAGGAAGTGGATCTGTGAATCTGTCTTAATCGTTTTTTGTTCAGGTAAAAAAATCCGTCATGTTGTACCCCCCGCCCGCCCGCCAGCTCTCCTGAAGAAGAGGGGGCGGGGGGCTGGATCAGCTGTTGCTGTCATCAGGACGCAGAATTGGTTGTAGATTTCGCGTGCAGGAGACGTCAATCATTAGCAGATCAATAACATTGAGGCTTTTCCTTGCTACCACTTAGCTCCATTTAATTTGTATCTCCTCCTGAAAGCTGTTCTCAGTTTGCTGCTATAAGTGTCGCTTTTAGTTTGTAACACGTCTGTGAATGATTTTCACCTCGCATATGTGCATACTTGAACTGTGTTAAGAGGATTTTTTTGTTTGTTCTTATAAAATAAGACGCCCGCTGTGCTGTTCAAGGGAATGCAACACATTCTTCTGCCACCAACATTCAGCCTCTGTGTTTTTGTTTTTTTTGGTCTATTTCCCACCCACAAAACTTTTTTTGATTATTTTGATGTAAAAGTCCGACAGACCTATAGAGCAAAGGCCCAGTGCGCTGTGTAGTGAGAAATGTTCATGCCAGCAGAAGTGTGCACGCTCCAGGTTGGCTGCGGTTGCAGCAAGATTTACTGCGGCTAGAGTTTGAGTGGATATATCCAAATGTTGTCATTGTCTAAATAAAACACTTACCTGTATGGTTTTGTGCCTTTTAAGCCCTCACAAATGTAGGCAACGTGGATCCCGGATTGGTAAGAATTTTATGTGCCGCAAGTGATAAGGGGATTGATAAAAATAATGCTTTAATTTAAACATTTATCCTGAATTGATTGTTGAAATGTTAGCTGTCATATGGGTAAAAAACAAACAGAGAAACTCAACATCAATTCAGAAACATTACAAGAGCATTAAAGTGCAGGAGAGGAGCTCCCATGGCTTGTGTGAAAGTGAAAGCAAGTGAGGAAGTGGAATAACAAGTTTCAAGTTTAATAAAAGAAACAAACACACCGCCCTCTGTTTTCATCTGCTGAACAGAACGGTGTGAAATATCAGGTACACACAGCAAAACATGTTTTAATAGAAATACATCCATTAGTAAAGTAAAAGCCATATCATGTTTGGAATCTGATGCTAGGCTTCGTCGTTAAAAGATTGCCCTACAAGAACTAGTTCCTGCTGTGCGACCCATATTTCCTGTGGAGGGTTATGTAACTTTGGTGGAAGTGCAACAAGATGGAGACTGGAGGAAGGCGATAACACCCATGTGGTAATTGCCAAAGAAAGTGCGATATTTATATTTATGTTTATGCGTAGCTATAGATAGATAGATAGATATAAAAACTTGGTAGTCACTTCATTAGTTACACTAATGGAGACAGTTTTTCCTTAAGAACTTCCCTAAGTCTTTGTGGCATGGATTTGACAAGGTGCTGGAAACATTCCTCAGAGATTCTGGTCCACATTAACATGATGACATCACAGCTGCAGCAGATTTATTGGCTGAAATCCAAGATGACGATGTCCTGTTCCACCACATCCCAAACAGATTGAGATCTGCTGACAGCGAGCTTGTCATGTTCAAGAAACCAGTTTGAGATGATTGAGTTTTGCGATGTGTGTTATACAGGCACGATGGATACACTGGTAATAAAAGGGATGAACATGGTCAGTAATGATATACAGGCAAGTATCGACTCAGCAGTCGATACTGAGTCCGAACTGCTGGTACAAGGCAGGATGGACCCATGCGTTCATGTTTTTTATGCCAAATTGAGAGCCTATCATCCGAACGTCGCAACAGAAATCAAGGCTCTTCTGACTGGGCAGTGTGTTTGCAGTTTTCTGCTTCGCAGTTTTGGTAAGCCACGTGTGAAGTTTTAGTTTCCTGTTCTTAGCTGACAGGAGTGACACCTGGTGTGTTCTTCTTCTGCTGTAGCTCATCTGCCTCCGGGTTCTGTGTTTTGTGTGCTTAAAGACGCTTCTCTGCATACCTGTGGTTATCTGACTTCCTCATCGGCACAAAGCAGCCTGTCCATTATCCTCTGACCTCTGACAATTCAGTTTTGTTTCAAAATTTCAATCCTACAGTTCAATTGTAGGACAATACAAGATTTTGGAGTTATCAAATATGATTCCCCCCCCCGATAAAATGCAGAAAACCGATAAAGAAGCAGGTGACATGGGGTACCCGACACAGTGGCCGGTGAGTGTATTTTAATGCTGTAGCAGGCTTGTGTTACAGTGTGCAATTACAATCTCACCTGAATGTGGTTAAAAGGTATGGAGGGAAGAAAGGATTGTAGTAATATGGATATTTTATTCATACAATTTATTTTGAAGGCCATCAGTTTGAATTTTACAAGGTTAATTTGAGAATGTCTTAGGTTAATCTTGGCCCCCAGCATCAGTGGGGGAGGTGCATAAAACTGAACATACAGAACTAAAAAGTGTGTGTATCCACAAAGACAGAACATGCTGTCCTTCATCAGATTTATTAGCTCTGTTTGTGTATCGTTGCCTTTTATAAACCTCCAGCTCGGTAAGTTTCAAGCATGTGCAGGATCTCTTTTCCACTCCACAATTACTGTCACTTCTTTTTTTTTTTTTTTTTTTTTTTTTGCTTTTTTTCTTTTTCTCTTTTTTCTCTTTTTCTTCTTCTTCTTTTCTCTCTCTTCTTTTTTTTTCTTTTGTTCTTCTAGCCTATAACTTGCTCAAACAGCTCTTGATTCCTCTATTTACCATTCCCCCCTCCTTCTCTCTCTTTACCTCGCTCTCCTCCCTTCTTGTCTATTTCGGTTGATCCCACAGTCTGTTTCCTTGTCTACATTGTGGTATCGTCCTCGCTTCGAGGTCACAGAGTGAGACACCGCCAATCCTCCAAGAAAGCTTAGTCTAATCACCCTTCCTATGCCCCTGTTAACTCTGTGAGATTGCGGAAACAGTTGAAGGTGCACTACTAATGAGGATATGCTGTGTTTCCTCTCAAGGTAAAATTGGCATATAGTTCTGATTTAGTATACAGTAACTTGGATTATACTGCAGCAATAAGAATTGGTGAGAAGTGGGAATGCAGTGAAATAACTCAAAACAAGTCAGATGGAGCACGAAACACAAGCAAAACCTTCATGATCAGAAATGCTATAAATAAACCACTACTTTATAATGAACAAGCTTTTGAGCTCTGAGAAGCAGGGGAGAAGGTCTAAGGAGCTAAACATTTTCAGGCAATATTTTATCCTAAAATACTTTAAAAACTAAGTATATTTCTACAGGTTATCTAAACAATGCATGTGAATAGGCAATGCCATTGTGGGTATTTATGCTGATATGTCCAAAATGCTTGCTGGTGGAATTTCTGCCTCAAGTTTCTTTGTGTACAAAGCAAACTAAAAGAGCATCAGCGAAAAAAAAAAGAAGAAAAAAATTGCAACACAGAGCTAAAAAAAGATTTTCGAACCAAACGAGTCTATATTGGTAAAATTCAGATGATTATGAGTAAGTCAGATATGATCATTAGCCTAGTAATATTGAAGCTGTAACGACAATTTGCTGTTACCTTAAAATCAAACTAATAATGTGAGTAATTTCAGACTTGCAGTTCTTTAGATGTTGTTCTGGGTTCTTTTTTGACTTCCTGGATGAGTCGTCACTGCACTCTCTGAGTAATTTTGGTTGGTCGGCCACTATGGCGAAGGTTCACCACTGTTCCAAATTTTCTTGTTTTTTGGATATTGATTCTCACTGTGGTTTGCTGGAGGCTTTGTAAACCTTTCCAGACAGACAGATGTCAGTGGCTTTCTTAGATTGTGGCATGATGTGTTGCTATTTGTGATTTTTTTTTTTTAAGCCTATTTCACAACTCATGTGCATGGTAGTTAACCATGTTATCTTGCTTTTCATTCATAATGAATACCCATGCATTTAATGGCATCCCAATGGGGGTCTTCTGTAATGAATTCCACCACATGTGTGAGGCTAACAGTTGTGAGCACGAACCATCTGAGCCCTGCGTTACATTTTCTCTCATGGAAGAGTTACATTTAAATTGCCAGTTGTTTACACAGTACATTTATATATAACTGACCAGTTATAGCTCTTGGAGTCCATGTTGCAACAGCATAAAGCTACATTTGTGGGAAGATTTATATAATTACAGTACACCATAGGGTATGTGTCTTGTATTTAAAAAGCACAAAGTAATGTACTATCTAAAGCTTTATTTAAACAACGGTTCTGTGTGGCTGCTTGAAATTTCTCCCGATTAAGTATTGTTACTGTTGTTGTTTTGGTGCTTGGTCGCTGTAATGTTTTTTGCTTTATCAGTCTTCTTTTATGCAGCTTAAATAAGTTAGCGCTGTAAGTTTTAGGGGGTTCTTGGTCCCAGGAAACAGTGCAAGCCATGGAGCCACTGTGGTTCATATGTTTGACGGTAAAATATGCCGGGTACTTTCTAAGAGTGTGTCAAACTCATCAAAAGTTTGATATTTAGCCAAGTGACTTCATCTTTGCACTTGATCTGAATTGAGGCATCTAAACGGAACCACTGCTGTGAAGACAATAGAAAGGGTTTGACTTCTTTCGCTTTCCTTTGAATTCTGCTCTCCCTTATGCTTGCACTGCCCTGTTTCCCCCTTGTTTGTCACTCCTATAAACAGTTCTTGATCGCTACAGACAGAGAAGGCAGCCCCATATGCAAAGAGTGCAAGCAGCAGGAGCAGCATGGAGTGCTAAATAAGACTTCTTTACCAGGTCTCACTAATGGGAAGGCAGTATGAATTCTACAGCTTCTCCTACCATAGTATTTCACTTCCCCTTTCTCTAATGGGCTGGTGCATGCCAGACAAATGAGCGTGCCCTGACTGGCCAGGGTCCAGTTCCTCCCCTTCTACTGGAATGACCATGCTCATTATCTCATTTTGCTCCGTGGTCAATGCAAACAACACAATCCACACTTTTCTTCTGAACTTCTCCTTCTTCTTTTTCTCTTTCTAGGGATTCTGAGCCATCTGGTTCTGTCAGTAGTGGTGTCACTTCTAACTACAGTCGCTTTTAAATGCCAAAAATAGGTTTTTAGTAATCACTACACATAAGAATAGGGTATGTGATTGCTTATATATATTAAAAATATAAGTATTTTAGGTATGAGTATTATACCAGTATACATACATCTGCAGCGTCATTTCCCCCTAATTAAGGACCTGGAGGAAGTTCAATTCACTTTGTTTTTTTGCCATTATTTTCACACATTTGGAGTTTTTGTTCACTTTCAGGCTTTTATTAAAGCTTTTTTCTGCATTTCTCAAACACAAATTTCTCATTATCTATAGGAAATGTTGTAGCCTGAGCCTATTTATTCAGTCAGTCTCTCTTTTAGCAAAGCCTTTAATAATTATCCTCTGTTTACTTACAATTCCCCAAGCTCATGTGCTCCTTTTGCAAAACTAACCACATTCTTACTCACTGCAACACATTTTGTACTTGTGATACACAACAGAAACCACAGGTGGCAGAATCAAAATATTTTTACAGTACGGATGTTTTCTTTTCTTCCTTTCACATGAATCAAGGTTGCTCACACTTGTGGCTCATGGTGTGATGGTATGAGCTGGATCAGAACGCACAGACTCAAAGGCGAATTGAAGATCAACATCAAGAACTTAAGAGGAGGGATGTTTTATAGATGTTTTTAAAAAATTTCAGCAGAAATGTAACTTGTTGATGTATCCATTTTTTTCACAGACGTGTTTTCATTTAGAAGAATTTTCCATTTCCCCTCCCAATACCAAGTGTTTGCAAGTCTTATAAGACACATGCATTGCTCTAGTAAAGATGTTTTAAATTTAATTCTTATAATTACGTTGCACAAGACTGTAAAATGTGTAAACAAATGAGATTGCAGTCTTATGAGACCAGCAATGCAATGCATATTCAACATGTATATTATCAGAAGGAGAGGTGCTATTTGAAGAATTTACAGGAACATTTTGAACCAGTAGATGTTTGAAAAAGGTGGAAAAGGTTTTTAAAACTTCATTTTGATGCAATTAGCAAGTTTTGTGTGTCTGTGTGTGTTTTGTTTTTAAGCATTTTGATTGGGGATTTAATACTAGAGCCCAACTTATACAGTTTTAACACTGATACCAGTTGCACTGAACAAACTGTGCAACATCAACACCTTTCTTTTTATCTTTTCACTTTTAAATGCTTATAAAGGGCGATACAGATAGATCAGCAAACAGCTGGTATAGCCTGATGATGTTGGTCTGCCGATGAGCTCTGTTAAAAATGTTCTGTTTTTATGTCTCCATAACTGAATTAAAGCTAATTTAAGTCATGCTTCAACATAACTGTCCAGAGGTGTTTCAGAACAGTTGCTGAGTGGTAAGAATTGCTTCTGGAAGGACCGTGCTTTTGTCTTGTTTTTCAAATGAAAATGAGAAAAGTGGGATAAAAAGTACAACCCAATCACATCAGATTCCCAGCGGTCACCATAACGTTTTCTGCTATTAAAGAGTACAGTGTTAATAGGAGAATCTTTAATGTTTACTGTATACAGATGTTTCACATTTTTGAAATATGAAAAAGACTGTTTGATCACTGTGACACGACCACACAAGGCTGAGCAGACTTCACATTTTTTATTTTCTGATGAGGTGTGTGATGAACTAGAAGTAGTGTTTTTTTGTTTGTTTTTTTGTTTGTTTTTTTTGTTTGTTTTTTTCCAGGTTGTGTGTATGATGTGAAAACTGTTTCGATGATCAGGTGTTGTCTAAAAATTATGAAAAAGTGTATCAAATTTTGAAAGACATGTTTTCTGGTGACTGCAATCTTTAGCACCTCGTATATGTTTGCTTTACAACTGAATTATTAGGCAGATGTAAATTTCTTTTGTTCCCCAAATATTTATTCTGTGGGTTTCTGAAATGCTGCTTAGATGCAGAATATTGAATCTTCTAGCTTCCCATACACAAGCCCTGCTGCACCAGTTTTCCATAATACCTTGTTTGTTCTTGTATTTTCTTTTTGGCCATCTTCATCATGTTGTTTTTGTCTATCTGGGACATTGAAAGTGCAAAGTAGCTTTCACTAGTAGCAACAATCATTGCACAACATAAATTGACACACAAAGGCAGCTGTTAAAATTAATTTGGCTTTATTGCGTGCCCTGTACATACTGCAGATATTCTCAGAAAGTTCTGTTACAGTGACACCTTGTGGCCATACTGCAGCTCTGCCACTCCACTCAGACCATGCCAGGAGATATGCTCTGCATTAAAAACCTCTCACAAGTTTAATGTATCCAGCAGCAAGTGCACACTCTACTCAGTAGCTCGTGTTTCTGTAAACCTCTGTATCCTCTGGCACGGCCTTCGGGCTCTCACTGTTCTCGGTGTTGTTGAGATGGTATGAAGTACAGATTTTGGATATACAAGGAGACACACAAGGGGAATAAATTTTAAAACACAAAGGTGGTGCAAAATAATGCAGATTCATTCATTGGGTGGAGACATACAGCAACAAAAAATGAATACATATGACTCAAATTAATCTACTGACTGGTGGTTCTATTAACTAATAAGAAAAAAAAGATACAGGAAATTGTTGGTTGATCACACTCAGGATTTGTTTACTTGTTTATTCAGCAGCACAAACATTTCTTTTCTTGGGTTTATGGTCTGATTTCTTCCAGTATGGTGAGTTCCATTCTGGACTGGACTAATTCATTTAACATCTTACTTCCAGCTGTAATACCGGTTTTTATCTTTATTATGTTGGCAATTCAATAAACTGTGTTTATCATCCAGATCCATTAACATAAATTGTTATATAAAACTTAAACAGAGAGGTTTTCCATACAAGAAAGGCGGAAATCTCAGAGGTCTTTGCCTTGTCTAACTGCAGAAGTGAAAAGTAAACTACAAATGAATGAGTAGACTTCATCTTCCGCAAGCAGTAGCTTAGGCAAGCTGCAGTGCTAACAGTTCCTCTGCGTTATGGCCATTAGGGAATACAGACACAGCAGTCAGACCAGTCTACAGGCGCTTTCCGTTCTCTGCATCCACACAAGCTTCCTTGCCCGTGAGCATGCTGACCTCTGTGTCTGAACTGATGCGTCTGTTCACTCTTAGCCAAATAAATAGAAAACACGGAGAATGACAGATGGAAGGATAAGCCAAACCAGGTGTGTTTAAGTTTGACGGGAAGTGGAGTCATATTTCCCACGTTATGACGACGTTAGTGTTGTTTCCGTAGGTGCTGGAGATTCCGTGGTGCTCGTGGATCCTGCCTCTGTGGGGGCTGTGGCTTCGGTGGCTGGATTAATCATGTGTGCTGCTGTGACAGTAACTGAAGCTGGAGGGGCGGCAGTGGAAATTGGCAACATGGGAGTCAAACCCTGAGAGAGGACAGGAGGCAGCTGGGAGGGCAGCATGGTGGGCAGAGGAGGCAACGTGGCCAGGTTTGAAAGGTTCAGGGGTGGGAGTGGAGCCAGAGATGGGACTGTTGAAGACAGATAAGAGAGGATAACTGAGGTGCCTCCTTCATGTTAGTTTTTTTTTTTTTTTTAACTCAAGTTAACTTTTCAAACACAGAACATTTTCACTTCACCTTCTTTTTAGCTGCTCTGTAGAGATTTGGAGAAATAAAGGGTCACAACACACGCTGGCATGAACATGTTTTTACCATCACGATCTGACTACAAACCATCTCCTGATCACACTCAGCTGCCTAAATGCAACAGTGCGTTTTGCTCACTGAACAGACTTGAAGCAGTTTACCCACAAGACTTCTTCCCTGGTTTGGTAGTAATTAAATAATATTTCATTTTCAAAAACTAAACTGATCCTTTATTCCATAAGCTTAAAAGCAAAGACTGGAGTAAAGTCTTCATTACCCACCTGTCATCCCTGCTGGTGGCTGTAAGGTGCTGCCGCCTGCTAGTGACACACCACTGAGATCTAGGACTGGCAGGTTGGGAAGGTTAGGGAGCGCTGTTAAGCTACCTGGGAGGGGTATCAGACCTAGAAATGCAAACACATCCACACAACCACCATAATCATTCATGTTCTTAGACTTCCTCAGTCTTATGTACACTGCTCTTCAGAATGCGTGCAGCTTTAATGCAGTAAACCACTCTAAAAGGTAAAACTAGGCACAAATCACAACTAAAAAAACAAAAGAAATAACAAAGCACCATTGCCACTGATGTGAGCAAAAAAAAGAAGGCTCAGGGGAGAAGAAAGGGCAGGGGGTAGTTGATGAGGCTTTGTAAAGGAAAGTCATTCTGAGTGTGGGAAACGTCAACATGAATATGTTCACTGAATGTGTGTAATGTGTACACAAAGACTTGTGTCTTTATTGAGGAAGGGTGTGAACCTTGCTGAAATCACCTGGTAGCGTGGTGGCTGGGTTCAAGCCGGCAGTGGCAGGATTCAGCGGAGGCAGAGGGGTGAGTGAGGGGTTAGTGGAGGTGGGCAGAAGAGGGACTGTAGGCAAACCTGAATTGGAAGAAGAGAGACATTAAACATTAGATGAGAATATTCCTGCCGTGTATCAAACTTAAAACTGGTGGATTTAACAAACGTCTGTGAGTGAAAGTGCAGACATACCTGTCTGCAGCTCGCTGGGCATGGTGGGTGGGGCTGAGGAGCTGATTGACAGGGCAGACAGTGACCCTTCAAGGCCAGAGGGAACTGCAGGTGCAGCAGGAGAAGGGGTGACTGCTGAAAGTTGCACCTGCAGAAGGTAGACATTTTCATTGAATCTATTGAAAAACATAACTGTTCTCTCCAACAGGCTGTGTGCATGCTAAATGAAAACAAACACTCAAACCCTTCCAATGCCGTACCTGCACATAGACCAAGTAATTTAAGCGATTGATAGTGGGTATCGATTTATAGCCCCACAAACTCCAAGACACAGGTACAAAAAGTTTCAACAGAGTCATACTTAAGCAGCTTTAAACTGCCCTGTTTTTTAAATAAATGTGTACATTCTGACCTCAGTAAATCCGTCTTTCAGTGGACTGACAGGCTCACTGGAAGAAGTTCCAGGGAAACTGATCTTCTTCCCCTCCTCAAACGGCCGGGTGGGAATCCTGTGGAGGTATCCATAGCCGATCCCACAGCCAAGGCTAGAGTAGGAAAAGAACACTGAGAATCTAAAGTGTTCCCCAGTGAAAATCATTTGACATCCACCTGGTCTGAGACCTTTAATTTACCACCTTTATGCTCATGTTTTAAAAAGAGATTTAAATCGGCCTTTTTATTTATTCTCATTTTGGCTCATTTGTTCAAGGACATCATCATTAATAAAAATAGCTGACCTTACTTGGCTGATAATATTTATGCATTTCCATTTTTAATCATGTCAGATGCAAATAAATAGGACGCTTATTTTGAAAATACACAAATTCCAACAGGAGTCTGTGTATTACCTGCCCTCTCCTCCCCAGGCAGTGTTAGGTGTAATAACAACCTCTCTGCAGTTGTCAGTGTCTGTGTTGTACACATACAGTTTCAGGCCCTTCCCCTCGTGGCTCTCTATTAGAGAAAAGAGGTCCTCGGACTGCAGAAACAGGAGGACAAGAAGGTAAATCTTCAGGAACTAGTAACATTGAGTGAAAGCAGCAAGAACCAAGATAAGTATGGGTAACCAACCTCATTCATAACAGTATCGGCTCCAATTATATAGTCAGTGTGTGGCCGCAAGCCAGCAAGGGCTGCTGGGGAATTAGGCTCCACTTCCTATTAGACATAGAAAAATTACTGCTGTATCACACAGACGGAGATGATGCAACACACAACCTTTGTGGCTACCTACCAGGACATGCCACACGTTCTCATTGGCTCCCTCAAAGCTGCAGAAGCGAATGGAGACACCGAGCAAGCCCTGACCCCCCCACAGGTTGCTGGGGGTCACCGTGGCCTCCCGCAGCTCCAGAGTCTTTGAGGAGTAAACTAGCATCTTCACTGGTTTCTCGACATGGGCTTTCAACAAGTCCTTTAACGTGTCGTTGTCCTTGTTCTGCAGAAAATGAAACAAACATAAGTAGAGAAAGGGGCAACGGTGAACTGTAGCCTTCCATAAGGCTCTTATTTCATCCTGCCAGCTGCAAGTGCTGCATTTTCTCACCAGTCTGGTGTTGTTGATGGAGACGATGAAGTCAAAGAAAGGCTCCAGCCCTGCCCGGTGCCCAGGCGAATTCTCTTGAACCTGTATGAAAATGAGGGATATCCTCAGCTGCTAGGCTGTGATGCTTTATTGAAATTCAAGTTTCCTCCAAATAAATCGCGCTGATCAACATGCAAACTAGTCATGACTCAACTGGCTTACAAATGAGCAACTTCTAGGATACAAAGACGTCAAATCAGCCTTTGATCTGAGTTACCCTGTATACAAATACCACTGTGTGAAAACCATAATCAGGATGGGGGTCAATCCTACTCATCCTACACTCATGCTATCAAGTCTAGCCTCTGTGTTTGCTATTTTGATATCACTGTTACCACTACTGGACGACAAATACTAAACGCTCATTTTAGCTCACTGGTCGATTAATCAAAGGCTAAGCATATGTAAACAGGGTAAAAAGCCCTGTGCACAAGATAAGTGTCTGATAACGAGTCTATTACTAAAACTAGCTTGGCAGCTGTCATTCAAATTAGCGACGTAGCATCAACTAGCCCTACGGTTTCTTTGCTTTCAGCAAGCATATTTAACTAGCTGAGCAGCAGGCATACACAGACACCGTGATTAAAGATGCGTGTTGGGTTGACACAGCTTTAAACTACACATTTCCCAGACGTGGTGGTTTGCTGGACTGGAGGCCCCGGCAGTCATCCCCGGCCTCAAGTCAACACATACAACCGGGAATTCTTCGCCTCAGACCGGAGGCTAAGCTAAGAGCTAAGAGCAGGCTATAGAAGCTACAAACTCACCCGGAGGACGTGGTATCCCTCGGAGCCTCCTCCCGGTATCTCCACACTCTGCGAACCACCCATACTTTTGCTCTTTTAAGGCCTTTTTAGTTTGGTTTAAGGCCGCTTGTTACCCAGCGAGTTAAGAATCCTTAGTACTTCCACTCACCGGGTACACGTCGCCAAACGACAAGCGAACTGATGCGCATGCGTCATTACGTGGCAGGAAACAACGCCTTTTCAAAACTTTGAAATTCCTGTCGGTAATAGCTAATTAATATTAACAAGCCTCTATAGTGACAGACAGCAGCACATAAAATCCTAAACGAATATTCGTTCACATTTAAAAGAAAGATAAAACTGCAAAATGACTGTCACATATATCTTGCCTTTTTAATCTTACAATTTTATTTTATTTTATTTTATTTTAATCAAATTACATACATTTAGATTTATTCAGCACTCTTAGTTGCCTTTGTATGAAGTTGTGTGACTAGGTTAAGAAACCGGTCCTCATTTAAAACTTCTTCCTATAATCTATCTCTGTTACAAGTCTCTTATCAAATGCAGGCAGCGTTCATGCTCTGCTAGTTCACTACACCTAACCTACAAAAATCATTAAAATGTACCTGTAAAAATCTTTGTGTGCAAACTGGTTCAGTGAAAGCTGCGAAATTCATTATCTTAAACCCCCCCCACAAACAAACAGAAAACAGAAAAAAAAGCAATCGACCAAGAAACTCACACCACTGATTCATTTAGAATTATTTAAAATAAGTTCATCTTATTTGTGTATAGCCTGCTCACACATAATAAATATTTAAATAAAATAGACTGAGTTTTGCTGTTTGTTCCTATATCTATCAAGGCACATTTTGTAATACTTTGTAAAGTTCTTAATTATGGTTCATATTAGCTCTGTCACTAATCTTCCATATCCCCAAGATGTGTACTTACACAATTTGAATTAATACACAGTTGCTGCTTCTTGAGAGCAAACTTGACTAGAATATCTTCAAACACAGATGTAAACAATCCTCAGCTCTAATCATTCACATGTTCTTCACACGTCCATCATTCAGTCCACTCATGGTTCTGTACACCATGGGTGTCAAACATAGCGCCCGGGGGGGGGGGGGGGCAGTCATCCAATCCAATGGATGTTACTGATTAAGACCTCCTCCACCGCCATTCATACTGCACCAAAGTAATTAATCAATAGGTGAATAAAGATGTTTAAAACACAGAGAAGTTCCTGTTTCCGTTTTTTGTGAATGAATGTGAATTACTCACCTGGGCAATGAGCTAACAGAATTTTTTCTGCAATTTTACTCATTTATTGATTTGTGCTGACAGATTTCTTTTATTTACAGCATTTCTTCATCGTGCAGAAAAACTGAGATGCACTGTTGAAATTGCACTTTTTAATATTAAATATGACTAAATATGTAGTTAAACGTCTTTACAGTGGCAGACAGGTTTTTTTTTCCTTGTTCAGCCCACTTAAGATCAAAGGAGGCTGTATGCATGCCACAAGCTTGGCCATAACATTTCCTCCCATCACCCTCAATCGCCATTTTTGGTAGAGCTGTAAATAGCTTCATGCTCCCCGCCCATGTGAAGAAGGTTATTCCCTGTTTCTCTCTTATAGAAAGACATGTAATCTTATTGCAAGGCTCCTCTGTCTCATACACAATAAATCTGACATGCACTCAAAAAAAAAAAAGGTCATAATTAGAACAGAGCTAGATGTTTTCTAAATGGCTCTGCTAGTAAATTTCATATAAACTGGGAGCCTCCTCTAAATTACATCAAGACTTCTTTTAATTCTTACTTTGCGCATGCAGTGACACTCTGTGGATAAATACAGTGGTAATGCACCGTGCTGTAATAATCTTTTTATGTTATATTGTTGTTGTTTTGCTCATTGGTTATTTCACTTTATATGCAGGTTTACATATTCATGCATGTGTGGCTTCTTTTGGTTTATGTTATCGTGCAAAACTGTTAATAAACACATTTTAATTACATCATGAATTTACTTCCAATGTAGTTTTGCATTTCTGCATTAACATGAATACATGGGCTAAAACGTGAGGTCAGTCTTTACCCCTGAAGCTACTTTTCTATTGTTACACTGAGCTGCTTTGAATTGCAGTGTATAATGAAGCTTTTTATTTCCCAGCCTTTACAGGGCAGAGGGCAGTGCTTTTGCTTTGGAAGGAGGAGTGCTTTATTGACTTTAGCTTACATTATTGCCTTACTACAGGCTAGTGGTGAGATCCACATAACTGACTTGCTTTTATCTTTTACTGTCGGTATTTTTTATAGCTTAAAGTTGATCGTGGCAGTGATGCTTGCTCATCTGAGCTTATTTTAGCACTTGCCACCTAATAATTTATGGTGGCTCAGTAGTCAAAAATATTGACATAATGTTTCTCCCTGAAAGAGAGTGCGTCTCCTTTTAACACTGCACATTGTTGCTTTTAAATCTTAACAGATAATGCTGTTTCCTGTTCAAACCACTCACTCTGTTGTGTCATACTTCCTGCTGAAAGATGTGAGACTTAATAAGTGACACTTCCATTCACCACAGCCGCCTTGCAGTGAAAAACTCTTAAAGCTTTCATTGGAACAGAATGCTGATGCCTTGCCTGTTAGATGCTATCTGTCTTTCTCCTGTAATACATACCAGCACATTTAGTGAAACCAGTTGAACTGGCACGAGCCAGAGTCATGCAAATGCTAATGTAAAACCTAGTAAAAGCTTTCTTCTATATAAGTAGGGTTATGAGTTAGTCTAACTCTAGGGCCTAAGCATTCTCATACTTATGTTTTTATTTGTACATACTGAAATTCCTTCAATTAGAAGGAGCACTATTAGAAGCCCTTTTCACAAGGTATCATTATCATGTGCTGTGTGTTGTGGCAAAAAGTGATTTCCAATGTTTCTGTGTATTTTTTATATGTATTACCTTTACGTATGTTGGTAAATAGACTTCGGTGAACAGGGTTTACAAAGGGGTTATATATAGAATTAAAAAATTATCTGTTTTTCAAGTATCTTTATTGTACTTACATTATAACCAATCCGGTCCTTTATCCCCACTTAAAATATTTTTTACTGAACTATTGTAATATTTGCTGCCATTTCTGCTGTTGTCTTGGCCAACTTACTCTTACAAAAGACATTTTTAATGTTAATGAGATTTTTTTTTTAACTGCATAAATAAAGGTTATATAAACGTCACTGCCAAAAACTGATTGTGGCTTCAACGTTTTTACACGAATGTTGTTCGTGGCTCAAGATTACTTTATGTCATCCATGAGGGATGCATTTGATGTATATTTCACATATTATAGCCCAACAAGTTACTTATAGCAGTTTAAATACGAGCAATCAGTTTTTGGCAAATACTGGAAATCAGTTTTTGGCATACAAGCATTTTTTGGCACACCATCGGCACAGAGTCACCACCAGAGGGCGCCGGGAGCACATCTCCATGAATAAGTGCAGCTTCACTCCGGAGTTTCTCCTCTCGGTTTTTTACGTGCTCTATTCAGAGGTTAAGAAACACCGGAAGCATTGCATTTGTTTCTTCATGAAATGGGGCCTTAAATAGACTGAATCAGACTAAATCGTAGCTTAATAAAAGGCATAGAAAGTAGAAAGGTGGAAGGATTTTCTTTTAAAGCAAAATGAGTATAAGAGAGGAGGGAAAAGTGATGCAAAGAGCAAGAAAAGAATAAAGATGAGAAGGAGCTGGAGAGAAGGGTTTCACAGCCAATCCGACACACAGCTGGAGGCCAAACAAAGCTTCTGGAGGATGATTAGGCAGAGAGGCAATAATATATACTCTCTCTCTCTCTCTGTGTGTGTGTGTGTGTGTGTGTGTGTGTGTGTGTGTGTGTGTGTGTGTGTGTAGCTGCTGATAAAGGCAGTTTGTTGGGAGAATGGGATACTTTGGAGTAGGGACACAAATGAAATGTCATTTTTCAGGGTGTTCTTTATTTTACTTTTTCAATAAGCCACACAGTTTCATGTTCTCTTTATACTGACTTTATTAAATATCTTGTTAAAGATGTTATGATTCTGTTAAAGTGCCTACTGAAAATTTGCCAGGGAAACATTCCCTTAGAGAGCTTCACATACAAGAGTTACTTGTCACATTACACACACACAGATTACTTTAAATATGATTTATGCAATTGTGCCATTCACATATGGTCCCTAATAAATACTCTGTTAACATAACTCTTATACTAAAACGCATCCATTTACAATGGAGGAAAGTAAGGTGAACATGTGCAAAGACACTAACAGGTACCTTTGTACAAGATATTCCATTGAGCTCCCATCACACTGAGAATACAAGTAATATGTGTAACAATTAATATACTATATTATAGTAATGCATTAGGATTCAGACAGACGCAATTCTTCGTTCTTCCCAGTCTCAACGAGAGAGTACATTCTCACATCCTTGTGCTTCTCACTAAAATAAAAGACCGGCGCTGCGGCCAGAGGATTATAGAGCTTTCATTCTTAATCTCATCAGAAGGCCAGTCAATCATCTCAAAACATTCGGTCAAAAAGACTGACAATCACAAAAAGAAACACACGTATAGAGATTGCATCGCAGTAAAAGGTCAACAGGTAACGTTTTACAAACACCTAGTCTATAAGAAGTTATACATGAAGGACGATGGATTGCTGCGTTCCCGATTCTCTCTTTGGCTGACGATATCACTTTAAATAAACTTTACTCGGTTCACTGTGTTACAGCGTAACACGCATAAAGATACATGTACAATAAAATACCTGAATCTGCAATCACCTGCGGAAATGCAATAAATATTTTGTCTCATTCCCATATCATCAAATATGAATATATTAACATTGGTTTAAACACAAATGGGCATGATGTGACTGCAGGGAACGGACAACGAGCCAGAGTTTTACAACTTAAAGGTTGTCACAGACCTACGATAGCTTTAAATGGGGATCTTCTACGAGGGAAACTATTGCAGACTGTAGCTCTGTCGGATGGTCCGAAGTCGTGTAACAGCTTGACACTTAACACAACCTGTAACTATGCTGAGCACGTTAGCTTATTTTTAACACAGTGCGAGCCTAAAATACGCCGCTGCGGGGCTTTGGACACCGGGTTCAGGGGAAACAGGTCAGAGTGCTGAGATCAAACATATGTACAGCTGAAAGCACCACCATATTGTGCAGCACATGTATGATACAGCAGAATAACTTGATGATACTTGTAATACTTTGATCTGTTCTTTCCCCCCTTATTTTTCATTAATTTACCACACTCACTCACACACACATTTGCTGTGGCACACACACAAGACATTAAAAGACAAACATTAAAAGACTGCACACACACACACTCTCTTTCACACACTTGTGCATTACAAGGCTCAATTGCACACACAGACATTAGAGCACATTTGCTTTTAAAGGAAACTTCTATAGAAAAAAGAAAAAAAAAATTATATATATATATACATATATATATATATATACATATATATATATATATATATATATATATATATACATATATATATATATATATATATATATATACATATACATATATATATATATATATATATATATATATATATATATATATATATATATATATAATTTTTTTTTTTTCTTTTTTTCTATAGAAGTACCTATGTGGGCCAGAGCTAGTAAGAAACTCCAGAGGCTCTCTCATTGCTCGTTTCTTTCCAGCGGTGAAAACATTTAGAGTGCTGCAGGCAAAGGCAGACCGGAAAGAAAGAACCTAAAACGTGTCCTATTATTTCTCGGACTGCAGCACTGTGAATGTTTCACTCTGGCGTTCGCTTTTGCAGTAAAATCGATCACAGACTCCGGGAAGGCCCTGGAGCAGCGATGGCTGTGAGGTCTACAGGTCGTGGGCGAGCCTCTCGATCTCATCGATGAGGAAGTCGATGTCAGACTGGGTGACCGAAGGATTGGAGACGACCATTCTGAAGAAGTTTACTTTATTGCCCTGAGGCTGGTAGCCCACCATGGTGGTCCCTGACTCCATCATCATGGCCTTGATCTTTGGCGCCACCTGTTGGAGTGAAAAAGATGACAAAACAGAGCCTTGTATTCCTGAAAGCAATCTAATAATGTGAACATCTTTTATTGGCTGTTTGAAGCTGATCGTGGTGGAACTTATAGTGTGATTATAGTTGTACCCTGTGGAGTTTTTCTCGCCTCTCATCTCCATCTGGCATGCCTCTCAGGCTGGGTGGAATGTACCAGAAGCAAACATTGGTGTGCTGTGGCTGCAGGCAGAAATGAACACGTCAGATACAGATCACGGTGGGTTTTTATTTATTTATTTGCATTTACATACAACAAAATTCTGTTAAACAGCAGTGAATTAACCCTGGTGATTAAAACTGGACATTGGTAAAGGACAAATAAAAAGAGGGAAGCTCACCACTCCGTCAAACACCATCTCATATCCCTCCCTGTTCTTGATCTTGTTGTATAGGTACTGAGACAGATCCAAACACTTGTCAATGTGCTGCTCAAACCCAGTGGTGCCCTGCAGGGGAAAAGAGAAGCCAATAATTACAGTTAAGAACACTCAGTATAGCACTAAATAGCATTGCACTAACAAAGCCATGAAGGTTCTTATTGGCTTGGAGATGCTTTTCTGTCTTTTTTAGCCAGCATGTATGCACCCGTCTGTCCACCCGGCTCACCTTGGCTTTCCACATGAGCCAGAATTTAAAGATGTCCACATGCCGGCCACACTGGATGGCCTTGTCCCCTGTGTCATATGTAACGTCGTATTGTTTGTCTGGTTGGAAGAGGTAGCCAGCGCACATGGAGTTGCAGCCTGCTAGGATTCCCTACAGACAAAGTGCACAAACTGTTAACATTTCCTTTCACAGGTCTCCTGCCCAGGCTGTCATCATTTAGACATGTCAGACTACATGTACCAAGAAAAGCTGATGAGTATGAATGTGCAATATGGATATTCATAGAACTGTATTTTTCATAGGTTATAATGAAGAAAAAAAACCCAAAGTGTAATGGAAATGTTTAAGCTTTTGCTACATGTCTGTGTCAAACTAACCTTACTGAATGAAAGCCTCCATATTGTCTTATTCTGTCTCTGTGTTATCTTTCAGATATACAGCATGTTGATGTACAAGTTATCTTTTATTACACAGTGTTCTAACCGCAGATGGATAACTTGTCTTCATAAATGATTCGATTCTTTTAACTCAAAGAAAAGCATGAAACATGTTTGCTGGTGTGCTGCCTGTACTACTACCCCTTTACAAACATAAACAGAAGTAATTAAGAACATCAATAGCTGTAAAGCTCAATAGCTTTACATATGTATATATATGTGGACCTTATAATGCCAAGTGGCGACCTGCTCCAACGTTTGGATTAAAAAAGTCCCTAAAACTTGTCATCATAAATTTTTAAGGTGAAGTAATAGAAACAAGATACTGTGTGTGTGTGTGTGTGTGTGTGTGTGTGTGTGTGTGTGTGTGTGTGTGTGTGTGTGTGTGTGTGTGTGTGTGTGTGTGTGTGTGTGTGTGTGTGTGTGTGTGTGTTCCTGTACCTTTTCTCTGACCAGGATTGCTGAACACTGCAGAGGCACACCCATCATCTTGTGTGGGTTCCATGTGACAGAGTTGGCCCTGCAAAACATGTTGTCAGTGCTATCGTTAGCACGCTGAGGTTTCTTTTAAATAACAACACACAGGAGCTTATCAGTTCCCATGTGCTCACCTCTCAATTCCATTAAGCTTATGGCGATGCTTCCTAGACATCAGCAGTCCACCACCCCACGCACCCTAACGAGATAAAACAGTACTGTTAAAGGAGTGGATGACGCACTGAAGCTCCTGCTATCATCACTACTGCAAACTACTCACATCAACATGGAGCCACAAGTTATACTTCTCACAAATGTCAGCAATCTCATTGATGGGGTCAAATGCTCCATACACAGTTGAACCAGCTGTTGCATTCACAAACAATGGCACATAACCCTGCAGATGTAGTACCCAGGATAGATGAAAAGAAATGTGGTTAGAGATAAAAGTACATGGAGATGCAATTATATTAAAAAAATAAAAGGGGAAAAAAAACCCTGACCTTCTGTTTAGCGTCGAGGATTTTGGCTTCCAAATCCGCAGGAATGACTCTCCCTCTGAAAACGAGCAGAGCAGCATGGAATCGCTGTGGATCTACATGTTGCACATACAGTATTCATCAGATGATTTCTGCAACGATTACAAACCTCTCATCCGTGCTGAGCAGGATCACGTTGTCAGTGCCGAAGCCCAGCGCAGCTCCAGCCTTCTTTATGGAGTAGTGGCTCTGTGGGGACACATAGCAGACCAAGCTATCCATGAAATACCTTTGAATTCAAAAAGGGGGGATATTTTGAGAGCTCATTGTTGCTTGACATTTTTCCTGCTCTCTGTCAAGTTGTCAAATTCAAAATACAAAAAAACTAAAATAATGAATTAATTGAAACAGCCAGTGCCCTGATTTAAACAGACCTACTGCTTATTCCCTGACTTTGATTAATCTACAGTCAATGAAGTAGCTTATCTGCATTGTTAGATTACCTGAGATGTACAGTGTGTGTGTGTGTGTGTGTGTGTGTGTGTGTGTGTGTGTGTGTGTGTGTGTGTGTGTGTGTGTGTGTGTGTGTGTGTGTGTGTGGTCACTTACATGCTCAGATGTGAAAAGGACAAGGCGGGGAGCAGCAGACATGCCCTTGGTCTTCACCTCTGGGAAATACTTGTACCGTGCGATCATCACACTGTACATGTTGGAGATAGCACCCCCTGTTAAGCACACCGCACACACATCAGTACCCTGGACAGCAGCACACAGTCTGTGCAGTGTACATCCACGTGGAATATTTGGACCAAAAGTCATACAGTAATATGAATATTGGCTATACATGGGTAGTGTGATTTACAGACCGACCTGGGGAAAAGAGGCCGTCACCCTCTCCGTTTGGCCAGCCAATCATCTCTCTCATTTTCTTCAGAGTCAGCTGTTCCATCAACACAAACACCGGGGCGATCTCATAGGTGAACCTGACAATCATAACACCGAGTAATGAATGCAGCACATCATTCAGAGACACTGAGCATTCTTATGCACTCGTAAGGCAGAGAGTCCACAGACTCCCCCAAAACACACACAGTGATATTCATTGTGTGTCCATATTATTCATTAGTCCTTCTATAATTCCATCTGCAGAGCACAAAAGTGGAGCTTGTGCTGACTGGGCTAATTAAAAAGTGGCCGATATGAGTCAACCAGCAAACATTCATATTCAAATGCCTCCTAAAATCACTCAGTGGTTTAATTAAAGCACACAAAGCTCTGATGGATATCTGTCAATGGTGCCGATCTCAGCGGCGACTCTGAATGGGGCTGATGTGATGGCTGAGAGAACTCGTGTGTGTGTGTGTGCGTGTGTGTGTGTGTGTGTGTGTGTGTGTGTGTGTGTGTGTGTGTGTGTGTGTGTGTGAGTGACAGAAGGACAGGGAGAGGGAGTGCTTTAAAGAGATAACAGCCAACAGAGATAACAGCCTCTGTTGGCCCCAGAATATAGAAAAAATGAGGGAGAGCCTATGCCTATGAATTTCATTATCTTTCAGATATACAGCATGTTGATGTACAAGTTATCTTTTATTACACAGTGTTCTAACCACAGATGGATAACTTGTCTTCATAAATGATTCGATTCTTTTAACTCAAAGAAAAGCATGAAACATGTTTGCTGGTGTGCTGCCTGTACTACTACCCCTTTACAAACATAAACAGAAGTAATTAAGAACATCAATAGCTGTAAAGCTCAATAGCTTTACATATGTATATATATGTGGACCTTATAATGCCAAGTGGCGACCTGCTCCAACGTTTGGATTAAAAAAGTCCCTAAAACTTGTCATCATAAATTTTTAAGGTGAAGTAATAGAAACAAGATACTGTGTGTGTGTGTGTGTGTGTGTGTGTGTGTGTGTGTGTGTGTGTGTGTGTGTGTGTGTGTGACAGAAGGACAGGGAGAGGGAGTGCTTTAAAGAGATAACAGCCAACAGAGATAACAGCCTCTGTTGGCCCCAGAATATAGAAAAAATGAGGGAGAGCCTATGCCTATGAATTTCATTATTTCATTAAAAAGATGAAAGAGAAAAGATTCAAAAACAACAAAAAAAGAAGTAATCTTCACACTCTTGAAATGAGCCAACGCTTTTAAAGCTTGATATGTGCCTGACCTCTCTGTCAGTTAATAAAAGATAAAACGACTGTTATCTCCACGAACAGCCACCAACAAAACTCCTGGAGAAGCTAAAGTGGGTCAAATGTGTCACAGAAAGGAGGCCTGAGCTTTTGCTCTCTTTGCTAAGTGACATTTCACTGCTTCCCACACGCACCCTTAACGCTGATCCCCGTTTACCCCGCTTCTAATGAGGCCAGTTACACAACGCTCCTCCACCTCCATCGCTGTAGCTTCAACCATCACCCAAATTAGAAGCAGCGTTATCTCCACGTTTCTTCGATTCCTCCCTGTCTTTTTCCCCTCCCCTCAAATAGCTATCTGCACAAGGGCTGAGGTTGTTTTTTGTAGTTTGGTAGAAAGGGGGAGGTATAAAGTCTGCGAGCAGAGTGAGATTTAGGGAAACAATGCAATGAAGAGAAGTGTGACAGAGGACAACAAAGGAAGATGAGGGGATGATGCAGGGTGCGCACAGAAAAGCACGCAGCAAAGCAACATCATGAAGCACGCACAACGCAGAGGCTGAGTGACAGAGAACAAAAACAAAGAGACAAAGAGAAATTGAAAAAAAAATATGAAAGATGAAGAAAAATAACCAAGGAGGCATTTTTCTTGTGTAAATATTTCTGCTGATGATTTTTAGCTTTTGTAAATGCGCTGGACTACTCTATGACTTCTGGGCTGTGACTATGATTTGCTACACCCAAGGATAACACTTCACTTTTCAGTCCCTCACTGGCCTCATCTCACCAATTTAGTGTCCTTTGATATAGTGGAATTATGGTTTATATAAAGCAGACTTAATAACCTGGATGTCTCATATTCCTTTCTTCTCAAAACTCATCCCAGCCACAGGACAAAAAAAAGGTACAAAAAACCCCAGTCAACCTTTTTAAAATTCTCCTTCTCTCTGAGTCATTTCACGCTGTAATGGCAATAATGGTGATCATTATCACAATCAGAGCCAATCATTGGTCTTTTCAGGGTGAAAATTACCCCTCAGTCACCTGCCTGTCCCCAGGGACAGCCCCTAAATGCCCTTATTATCATCATCAAGGGCACTCAATGTGTGCGTGTAAGTGTGTTTATGGATGTGTTTGTGTGTGTGTGTTTGCGCGTGTGTCTGTATGTGACTAACCCTCTGACCCCCCATCACCACCACACACATTCCTCTCAGCCCCTCAAAGGACCACTGAGTCCGTCTGTACCCACGGGGACAATAGAGCCGGAATGAGCACTCCGTGGGGAGCTGCGGCAGCCAGTTTCCACAATGTAACAGGGTTTTCTGTGCAGCCGGAGGACATTGTGTTTCAGTGTGGGGCCCAGCTGGCCTATCTGCTAACACCAGCTCACAATGAGCCTGTAGTCAATGGACTGGAAACCCTAGCTGCTGTATCTGGGACAGCCAGAGCTGGTGTGTGTGCATGTGTGCGTGTGTCATTATGAAAGCGTGCACAAGCGTGTGTGGGAAGTCAATGGCCCCGTCTCTTGGGGCATTCTTCCAACCAGGAAATGAGATGGGAAAGTTTTTCTAAGAAGGTAGTTTCCTATGCTAATGTTTTAATAGAAATTGGACAAATTAGGTGTCACAGTTTTCTTCTAGCCTTTGCTTTACTGTCCTCAGAAGCAAGTTTGGACAATATTCTTTTAGGTCTAAAGTGCATTGTCTTGTAATTAATGTTTATTCTGGGTGACCTTTTGTGCTGCACTCGTCCTGTTATTTTCTGCAGTTATGTGCCAACCCTTTCACCAAGTCAGACTTATGCAGGTGTGATTTTTGCACTTCACTGGAAGTTCAGTTCAGTTTTCTCCTATCTATGAATGCGGCAAGTCTGAACTGAGACTGAAGTCACGATACAAACATCTGTATTATCATATCATAGTTTCATTGTGATTGCCATATGAAGCTGTTAATGACTAGTTAAAGGAACCCAGTCTGTAAGAAGCTGTAATGTTTAAAGGTTGTTTGGGTAATGGGTGAACTGTAAATATATACAGAAACCATGCAGTTTATATTTTCTTCATGATCTAATAATGACTACATGATCGAGCCTTAGCTTAAAACAATCCTCATTCTTTCGTTATTATCTCCTCTAAAGAAATAAAAAAAAACCTACATAAATAAAGCACTCCTACCAAACCTCAGCTGTTTTTGACAGACCTTAACTGATTTGTGTCTCTCACTAATAAAACAGCTGCAGAATAAGTTGATTAGCTGATTGCCTCTTATTGTATTCTGTAACATTTCCCATTTCCAGCCTCCATTGTGGCATTTTGCAGCTTTTCTTTGTGTTATGTAACAATAGAATTTATTAGCCTTTGACTACTGACTGCTGGACAGACTAAACAGGTTATTTGATAATGACTGCTTTTGTTGTGGATAACTGGGGGTGTTTTTTCCACACACTTCTGATATTTCATACGTAAAAAGTTGAATCATTTCACTACGAATATTTTTGGAAGGTGAAATTATTAATATTTTAAACGTTGCTATTGATACACATCAAAATCTAAGAAAATCACATGAAAGTGACATTGCTATAAATATTAGGCTGATTATTGCTCAGTAAAAAATGTGGATGAACTGACTGTGGTCGTCTGTATGAACCTCTGTGAGTGTGCTTGTGTTTTGCTATAATTTGTCACCTCACTCCAGTAATCGTGTCACAGAGTTGTGGCTTTTCGTTCACAGCATGTCTGCGTCAGGATCTGTGTGCTGAGAGCGTGTGCAACTGATGTGGGGTTCAGGCCTTCTCCACTCAAGCTGGGTGAACATGTAACTGTGACCTGAGATCAATATGCAATCTAACCACCCCCTGGGGCTTGGTGGTGTGTGATATACACACAGTATAGCACTGTGCCAGACTACCATCTGTCAATACAGGGGGAGAAAACACAAACACTTTATATAATCGGCCTCCTTTGACCAGTGGTGGAGTGAGCCCAGGGGTACATCATAAGCACTTCCGCAATGCTAATATATGATGATGACTAGAGGCTATTTCCACTGGCCTACAAACAGGAAATATCAGTTGTCCCCCTGTGAATTGTATAGGTGTTTCCCTTCTATACATAAACTGTGTCAGGCACTCGGTACAGAGAGCGTACTGTGTGACTTACATGTTGGTGTTGGCGGTGGAGGTGAGCCACTCTCCAGCCAGACCAATAATGTCTAGGCCAGAAGATAACTGGTTAAAGAAGCGTGGGTGACCTAAAGGGAGAAAAAAATAATACAAAATAAATATTAAAAAGTTCAATAATGGGTTTAAATTCAGTCATCATTCAGGTTTCATTTTGTATTTCCATGGCCAACCATAATAGCAAAGGGATCTGACAAAGCGCTGCTCAGTGGGCCATAACAGCTGTATGACAAGCATTTAGACTCTCACACACACACACATATACACACAGTGACTGTGTGTAGACCTGGAGCCTGTATGCAGTCATGGATACATGTACACTGTGGTTATGGAGGTGCCTGCCTCACATAATAAACAGAGTAATAAAAAGAATTAACAATAAAAATGAAATAACAGCTGTGACAAAAGAAATGAAAGGTGTGTGGTTTCAGCACCGCCGACAGCTCCTCCAGCCCACAAACTAAAAAAACAGCCACAAAATGTTTTGAGAAGAAAGAGAGGGAGAGAAAAAAGTGCTACTGAGTTGTAGACACAGTCAGTGACTGCCTGATATATAAAACCCGGGGGACAGTTTGAGCGTTGTCATTTTTAACAGCTTGAATCAGCCCGTGTTAGGATCCCCTCAGGCGACACATGCTTTAATAAGTCGGGGGGTGGAAAAAAGGGAGGATGTGAAGTGAATTACCAGGGGTACAATACATATGGCAGTCATCTAAATAGGCTGTGTACTCTGCGAGAAATGGCCCATTCTCTAATAGTTTGTGTCACATTCAAAATCCACACACTGAACATGTGTGGATATTAACAGAGATGTAATGTCCTGCTTTATTACTATAATGTGTGTGGCAGTAATAAGGTGCAGGACTACATCTCTCACTGCTGTTTGCTTTCAATGCAAAAAATTAAAAGTTAATTGCATCTTCGCCCACATCACACATACCAATCTCCTCTGCCATCAAAAATAACACACACCTCCATGTGAGTTACCCAAGCACATATACAAAAAAAAAAAACAAAAAAAAAAAACAAATCTTTCCCTGTTGAGGTAGGTTAATGTTTCCTCCACGATGAAGGTCGTCCCAAAGCCCTTACCTGTGCGGACGCCATATTTGAGCGTGTCTCTGCAGTCCACCAGGATCTGCTCCAGGGACTCGGGCTGGTCTGACAGCTCCAGGTTGAAGCCCTCGATCCCCTCCAGGAGCTGGTGAGGGTGGTGGAAATCCAAAACCTTTGTAGACCGGTCGAAAGTCTTCTTGACATAGTTGGTAAGGATGTCAACCACCTCCAGCAAAAACTGCATGGTGGGCTCTTCTCCATTTTTAGCCGGCAGTAGGTCTAAAAGAGGCGTGGGAAAAGTAGGGGAAATGAAGCCATTTGTGATTCTGGGAGCTAATATCTGAGCACGTCAATCGATTAGCTTATCTTTTGTAAAGCTAATGCACTTTGTTTTTGAGTGAAATTCTAAAATTCTCTCCATTTTCCCCGCAGTTTCTCGGGCTACATTTCTGTGCTAGATCGAATAAAGACGGCTCCATAATTGGTCTTAGGTTTTGGCTAGCAGGCTTTAAGTTGTGAAATAGCCATCAAAACACACAAAAGACATTTCTCAGCAGACATTTTAACAGGAAAGAGTAGGCAAACACTTATGTTTAAGATGACATCAAAATAAATTCTGTTCTTTGAAAGGAAAGTATTTTATATTTAATCTAAGAAAAAAATAGTGCTTTGTAATCTATTTATTCCGTCGCGTTGTCTTAATTTACTTTAAAAAAAACTGATACGGACATGAAAATAGCACAAAATCACGCTTGCGCTAAATTAAGGTGTTAAAATCAGCTTTCCCCCCTCACTTTGTAAGTCACATTTCTGCCACCGGAATATCCAAGTATTTTAGTTCTGCAAGGCTTTTATAAAGCCTCGAGTTTAGCCTCCGAAAGCACGGTTTACATCACAATACATACATGAATAACCCAACCACAGTTTGGCCTAATAATTAATTTTCCTGTAAAGCTCACTGTCATTATCAAGCAAAAAGAGGACAAACGCAGAGATGGCAGACAGACAAGTGAAGACGCTCTTCTCTGTTGTATGTCAAGAAAGCCATGTTTAAAACGCCCGAGTTATAATAATAACAATAATAATGTTGGTGTTTTTTAAGGAAGATCTGGGATAGCGGAAGTGTGGTTTCCTCACCTCTCGCGAACAGGTTGGAGAAGTCGGTCTCGGTACGGCGGAAGCGCGCGTCCCTGTCGCTGTTATCGCACGAGAGCAAGTTCTTCTGGCCCGCGAGCCTCCCCTTCTCCTCCAGGCTGTTGTTCTTCTGCAGGAACCCTAAGGTGTTGCACGGCGAAGAGAAGGAGTTATCACCAAACATCTCCATCCCACTCATAAAAAAATAAAAAACAAAAAGAAAAACGGCGAAATTAAAATATAACAGAAAATAAATTTTAAAAAAAAGCAAGAAAGACAATTGAGATTTTTGTGAAATTTTTTAATCAGCCCATAAACAGCCGGAATACTTCAATCTGAAAAGCTTCTCTGTTGGAGGCCAAATTTATAAGCTAAGTAGGAAAAGGAAGCACCCGTGGGTGCCCGCCTTATCCCGTGACATCACAGCCTCACCCCGTCAGGAAGCGCCCAGCCAGCTTGCCCCTCCCCTATGGGCGCAGACTGATTGCCTCGGTGCTCAGGACAGGCTGCCACACACAGCCAATAAATATACACCCTCCGAAGAGGGGTTAATGAAGGATGCAAAGTGCCCTGAAGCAGCGTGTCTCTACAGGGCCACCGTCAGATTTTATAAGCTTTTCGCATATATGTGCAGAATAATGCGTGGGCCCAATTGCGCGTCAAAAACACGGGGAAGCCACACGCTCTTTGTCGCTTAAATTAAAAATATATTTTCAGTGAAAATGTTCATTGCTCATTAATAAAGCGTATGAATAATTAGTGGCCACTGCGCGGGGTTAAAACGTCATTTAACTAATGAAAATCCGATGATCACTTACTAAAAAACCAAAAACAAACAAAACAATGTCAGACTTTCTCAGACTTGTGCTGCAGCAAAACGGTCAATAATGCGCCTTTTGAATGGGTAGAGCTTTACGTGACACTGAATTCAACTTGCGTGACTGCAAATAAATAAACATCCACACTTTCCATCGTGTGAGCCTCTGAAAGAAGCAGATTCCTTTAAGTGATGGAGAAAATAAACGTCACATCCACCCCCTCCACTGTAACAAAAAAGAAAATAGAAAAAAAAGGGGGGCTATTAGAGACACTGACAGTAAGCCTGAGAAAAGTGACTCAAGAAATAACCGGATGTGATAGGAAAAGCAAATCGTTACGAGTTATTTTAAGGCACGTTCTGCTTTCTGTTTCCAGGCTTGCCCCGGAGATTTTTCTATTGGTGCTGAAATGGGAAAGACAGGGGAGGGTGCAAGGAGGGGCGGGGGGCCTGATCCGGGGCTCTCCTCAGCAGACCTACAGGCTAATGTCCAGTGACCTTTGGAAGATGGAAACGCACACTGACAGTGTGGAGGACGGCCCCGCTCTATCAACCTGTAATGTGGCCTATATTTCTGAGGGCCTCGAAATGAGTAAGATCATAATAAATCGTAAAAGAAAATGTGAACCGGTCAGAAGGAAAAAAAAAAGGAAGGAAAGCAGTCATAACGGAATTCAATATCGAGAGCCATGGTATGTCAAAAAATCTTTTAAAAAATGTATTTCTTTATTTCATTTTCTTAAATAACATCTTCAAGATTAAACCATTTTTTTCGTGGCGAAACAAAACTTACCGCAAATCTTCATCCCCAGTTTCCTTGTGCATCCGTGCATCCACGCATATTCGTTGGCTAAAACAAAATGAACGTTTGAGTTTCTGAGCGTGGAGACCGCGAGCAAATGTGGTGAGGCGGGTGATGGAGCACAGCGTGCACATGGAACAAAAAATAAATAAATGGAAGCGTGAAGGAGCGACTCTTGGCCAGGTGTGCGACTGTGGGGTGTTTGGGTATATTCATATTTTCTGTAAAGAATTGCACGGACTGTTTTGCTTTGTTGAACTCGGATTTAGCCTCCTTACACCCCCTCTGATCACAAGAGGGAGGGGGGGGGGGGATGAGTCTGCTAACACTTCCGATTTGAGTTCAATCAATAGGGACCGACAGTGACCCGCACGGCAAATCCACGCCGGCTCACACACCCAGCCAAAGGGCGGACTGGAATTAACACCCGTGAAATGAGCTCACGGAGGAGGGCAAAATTAATTGAGTGGATCGCAGTATGTGAGTGGAGCGAGCTGGTAATGTCTCTGGTCTGGAAGTATACAGTAGGCGCTTGAAGCACAAACTTGGAGCGTAGTGCGTCGACGTACACACACACACACACACACACACACACACACACACACACACACACACACACACACACACACACACACACGCCCATGCATATACACTTAGTGCCACACACATGCACATACAAACCGGAGCGTGGACACGCGTGAGCTGAGATGGAGAAGAAAGCCTCAGGGAACAAGATGCAGAGCGCTCGGCGCAAAAAGTGAGAAGCGACGAGGCGAATGTACCTGATGTAGAACTTGCGAAAACAAAAAAACAAGCATTTAAATTTACTGAAGCAATCTCATTCCGACAAAAAACAGCCCTAGGTGCGGAGGCCGAGGCATAAAAACACACATACACGGACACACACACACAGACGCGCGCGCACGCAAAGCCGCCAGGCGTGAGATGGAGCGTGGCAGAGAGATAATGGCAACATCCAGCAGCAGCAGTACGCGAGCAAACAGACAAAACAAACATCCTAGTTTAAAAGGACATTTTCTTGGTTTAAATTTCCATGAAAGAAAAAGTCTGAAGATTTTTTTATATGTTTATTGGCACTCAAGGGCCACAAATAAAAGATTTCGAAATTTTGTATCCGGTAACGAGGAAGGGAAAATAAAGCATGTATTTGCACACCGGACAAAAGGAGCTGCAGGCTATCCCTGTAACGTTTTTCTGAAAAAACAAAAACTGCAATTATTTCCCTGCTTTGGACTGCAGATGGCTGCTCAAGTGTGCTCTAATGGAGTCAATTTTGTGTATGCGACAAAGGCTCGACGTGATTAATTAACCCACAGGTTAATGCACAGGTTTAGATTTTTCTTTTTCTTTTTTAAAAAGGAAGCGAATAAAAAGCATGCCTAAACTATGAGAATTATTACAGACAATTCTTATATCAATTTTTTTTGCTTTATCAAGACGAAAGGTGCACAGGATCAAATCTTCAAATCTTCATGTTTTTAATTTTGGGTTGAAACTCATATTTTGAATAGAACACGTTCAGGAAAAACGCTCCGAGATCGTTAGAAATGCCAGCGCTTTAATGGCGCATTATTTCTGCCAGGTCCGCCGCTCGGCGCGCACCGCTGGTCCGCCAGACAGCGACAGGCAGCTGTGATGGCTCTGTTTTTAACCGGAATGATTAACGACGGAGCCCACACAGCAAATGGCCCGGCCTGCACTCTCCTTTATCAGACAGGGAAGGAGGGGAGAGAGACAGAGAGGGAGAGAGAGAAGCAGACAGAGGCGCGTGGAGGGTGAACCTGGGTTTAAACCGCTGTGCTGGCGATAGATCGCGCTGCAGAAGTGTCTTTGAGCAAGGCACCGAGTGGCTTTCACCACAGCCCGAGCGCTCTGAAGACTGAAAACCATAAACACAATTTAGCCTCGGGGAGCCGAAGCCAAAGTGTTGTTAACAGGGAGAGGAGTGTGGGGACCTACTTGTGGTCGGAGGTCTTAAATTAGCTGAGTTGGGGTCTTGTTCCCCGCCGGCGGCTCTCGGCTCAGACGTAGCCATCAGTCCTGTGTTACTTTGGTTTCCGGGTGCGGGAATTATTCAGCTGCAAACAAAACGACTCAGTGTTAGGAGAGACTGCGTGTCGGATTTCCGATAACTGCGTGCAGTTTAAACGGCAGGCCGAGATTTTGATCAGAAAACGCTTTTGCTCCGTGAGTCACCAGGAGCGCTTCATTCTCCCTTAAACGGCTGAAGCCGCGCAATTTGGAGTGAGTTGCGCACAACGCGCAACCAAGACGCACATCGCAACACTTTGGGGGATAAAATGGCTGCATGGGTATAGGTTTTATTTAGAGACACTCTTCGGATTGTGTTGCTTTCAGTCAGCTGTTAACTAACCCAGCGCTGCTGCATGACACAGATTTACAGATTTGTTTTTTGTTTTTAAGTTGGGAACTAGCAAAAGAAACATGGCTCGTTCTTGCAGTAAGTTCTTGTGGATCGTTAAAACCAAATCATCGTTTAATTTAAAAAGAAAAAAATGTTTTGTTATATAACAGATGACATTTTAAACGACCAAAACCAAAATATTAAAGAAAGAACAGGTAAGGCCCGCGTTTCCCATCGTATAAAATCACCGAGATGATCAGAAAATCAGAATAAAACGAATGCATTAAAATGATACTTCACAGGCAGCAAATATTGATAAAATGAGGTGACAGTGTCCACATAAATAACCGTTCCCCGTTCATGTGTTGACTCAGTAATCGACATTTCAATTAAGATATGCTTTGAACACCACCCTTACTACAATGTCATCACGAGACAGAGAGGCAGCGAGAGAGGGAGAGAGAGAGAGAGAGGCTGAACAACTAATAATTTCGTTTTGTCTCCCGTCTGGGAATGATTTATGTGAGAATTCTATTATTATTATTATTATTATTATTATTGTTTAATTTATGCTCTGATATTTTGTCCTCCAAAGCTGATCGCACGATATCAGCGGCTGAAAAGTGGAGTGGTTTAAGCATCTTCCCCCCCAACCTCTGTCTCTGAAGAAACAGACACGAAGGGTGCAGCTGGAGAAGAAAAGAAGGGATCTTACCGGCTCACGGGGCGCACAGGTTGTCGAGTCCAGACAAAGTACAACTTAAATGTTACAACTGCCACCCGAAGGCGCGACAAGAAACAGTCCAGTGGTGGCGATGGCGGAATATCAACAGAGCGCACTGATAAAATCCCATCCGGCGGCGCGCAAGTGACCCTTTCTCACTCAAGAATATTTTTATTCGTTATTTATATCTGAGGATCCGGCTGCCCATTGGTCTCTTCACGCAGGCATGAGTCACAGCCTTGCCTCCCACCCTGACGGCTAATGAAGCTTCCCTGAGTGCTACTGACAGCTGCAATCCACTTTAAGGAACCAAACAAGCAAAAGGAAAAATACCGATGACGTTTACCCGCCCCTGTGTGCGTATATGTGTGTGTGGGCGAGCTCTTGTGTCTCCAGGTGTGGGTGGGTGTCACAGGGATGAGGGTGGAGACTTGAATGTAAATTTGGTTACATAGAAATTGACCTTGGAATGAAACTGCACAGCTGGGCTTTTAAATACCAACAGATACATATTCAGGACATCCGGTCCATCTCCTCATATCTGTTGATTGATTTGGTTTTGGGGACCTGTGGAAGCTGTTAGGTCATTTATTCCAGAATGGACACACGTATTATAAAGCGAGCAGGACAAGCCATCCAGGAGCCATCCATCCATGCAAGCACTGTCTGTAATATTCACCTTCATGAGATGAAAACATTGCCTACATCATAATTTCTGACCTACTCACTGCTTTAACCTTGCCACGGACAATAACGCCGAGACTTCAAAGCATGGCGGGCGCTGGCTTAGTGTCCTTTCTGTCATCCTCACGCCTGCCTCTGGATCCAGTGCACAGACAGGGACCAGCCATTATGTTCATTCAGCCGCTGCAATTTATTCAGCCTTTATCAGGAGCCAATCATATCTTTCTACACTCACAAGTGACATGTGGAGATGCATAAAGATAAACTCAGACTGATGGCATTCAACAAGGAGGCTTAGCTGCTGGGATTTACATCTGCACTAAAACAGGGCACATAAAAGGTCTTCACTGCTTATGAGTTTACATAGGCTAACATTTTATTTGTGCTAATTTAATTGCCGCCATAACAAAAGACTGGAGAGTGGACCAGTTCTTTTGTTTGGGTCACGTTACAGCTCTCATCCACAGTGAAAACTGAAAAACAAAACAAGTAAGAAATCATGACTTTGGTCTCTCTTGTTTCATGCACAAATTTGTGAAATTTACATACTCCTTATACCACATCTTTTCCCTGTCATGCAGCATCGCTTATCATCTTCACAGAGAGAGAGAGAAGAATCCTGAAATCAAAGCCATGGGAGGATTCAGCAAACATGGTGGCAGACGTGCAAACTTCCAGGGGAAAGTGTTTTTTTGTTGAATTTCATGCAATCTGAATGATGATACATAAACATGTTTTTGTATGTCCCGGTGACAGTTTAGATAATGTTTTAACATAACTGCTAGAGTCAGCATCAAAGGGTTGGCCAAGTTGGCTGCAGAGTGTCCAGATTGCTGCTAGGAGACCAATAGTTGGAGACTGCTGATGACACTTTAAGTGATGATCAAACATAACCGCTTAGAAGATTTTTGACTTTTAAATATCTGTTATTATAACAAGAATGAGGAACACGAATGCAGCATTTACATATCATCAGATCTATAGGCCGAAACTCCTCAGCTGCTTCTTTGTGTTGAGCAGTTAGCTGCTAACTGTATGTGCTGTGTGTTCCTAGTGTTCAGTTTTAGCATGTCTGGTCATAAAACTGCAGGGTTGTATTTTCCAATGCATTTTTAGCATCAGTTCAAACAGGTTAAGGTATTTTACATTTAATCACATAATGATTCTCAAAATGGATATGACTCTGATCGAGTGGATTCATTTACAGTCTCTTCTGCAGGTCAACGTGCAAATGTTTATCGGATTTATCAGGAAGCGTGTGTGTGGTTTGTCCGTATATTTTCACGGCTGATCTATCAGCGATTTATCAGTTCACATTTTCAGGAAATGAGGGCATCCGCTCAGTCCACATGAGCTCCTTTAATTCCAGGTGAAAATATGAGAGAATATGTAACTGTCACTGTGTCTACACTGAAAAGACTGCAACTGTGGGCAGCAGCAGTGTGCCTTAAAATAAACACAATATATGCTGTACGACCTGCTAGACAGGTCGTACAGCTTTAATAAGGGTAAATATGAGCAGGAGGGCATGGCTTGTGTTTGTAAACATGGTTTTCCTTTTCATAATCATCACCATGATCATCATCATCTGAGGCTGATGAAGAGGAGCAAGATGAGCTATGAGAGGGGTCCTCATCACTTCCAGAATCAATGTCATCATCATCCTCATCACTTTCTTCCTCGTTGCTTTTCTCTGCGTGTTGCTCTGATGGAAAAATCAAACAACACCTTCGATGTTTAGTCTGTAACATGCAGCCTAAAGTGTTTGTACAAAGACAACTGTCACCTTCCAGCAGCTTCTTCTGGATCAATGGGAGGAACTCTGAGGCCTCAGGATTGTCTGGCTCGTAGATGAGAACTGGAGCGAGGAGAGAAGAGGCAGCATTGACTAACTTGATGGTTCGCTGACTTATTCATTGACCGACAGATAGATGTATAGCAGATACGTACTCATGTGACAGAGTTTAACAGCCAGCTGGAAGTATTTGTCCTTCAGAGCTCTGAGGAACTGAAAGATAACATTTTCACTTTAAAGTTAAGCAAAAACATTTCAGACATGCAAAGAAAAAAGCACTCTGTGGACAGAGCATGAAGTGTGGACAAGCTGGACCAGTTGCATTGCTATACCTTCATTAAAAGCTCCACTGGAGCCTTAAGGTCTTCACACTTCACATTCACGTTCTCAGTCTGTTCTTTGTCCTCTTTAGCTTTATACACGAGGAGAGGTTCGGCTGGTGCGTGAGCATTTGTTGGTCCCCCTGACAATCATCACCATAATCACTTTTTAATGTTATTTCTTTTGCCTTCGTGCTTTGCATTTAATCCTGTACCCACCTGTTCCTTTCGAGCCTGAGGACTTTAACATCTCAGTGCCTTTCATTTCCAGCTGCTCCACAGGTGCTCAGCCAATCCTAAAATCACAGGTGATCTGTGTCAGAAATGTATCAGAGGCGTATCTCATTGGTCTGATCACTGGCTGGAAGAATTTCGATACTGTGTGGCTCTAGAGGTGGGCCACACACAAACTCAAAGAGCAGCTCAACATTATAAAACAATATGAATGCAGAGAACAAGTCTAAATAAAAACCAAATGCTGTCTAGAATAAAGGGCAACATTTACATATAGATGCTCAGGGGGTCTGTGTTGGTACTTGTTCGCGTACTGTAGGACAGACTTTGAAAGCAACAGCTTTCAAAGTCTGTCATCTTCACCGGGTGTAAATTCCCTTCACCACGTCCCATAGTTGCAGTCTAATTACTTATTTCATGTGTACTCTGAGAGCAGAAACACCTCTTATCCTGTTCAACTTTACATAAATGAATAATAATGTTTGTTTTTTGTTGCCCAAAACAGGACATATATAGCAGCCTTTGAGAGTCTTGCTGCTTATGGTCTTCTTATAATAACTACCAGATGAGCGTTTTAATGTGATTACTCAGGAACTACCGTTTTTGTCATCTCACAAAATCAAAAAATGAAATACTGATGACAAGCAGAGGAACACGTGAAGCTAACGTTGTCATTAAAATCTTTTCACCATCCGGTTTGCAAGTTGCTTTAGCAGAAAGCAACATCCAGGTGAAGACACAACAAAAATACTAATTATAATTATTATACATCTTCTTAATAGGATGTGTAGGGCAGTGAAAAGACAAACTTGAAAAATGTGTGACCCACTTAGAGCAACGAGTGTCCTGCCCAACAACTGCATAGCATGAGCAGCCTGTGAACAACAGGGCTGCAATTCACAGAAACAGCAAACCTGTAGCTAGTAGAAGCAGACCGTCACGGACACCTGCTGTTGCACAAGATGTTTATCTGCTTTAAGTCTGAGGTCCTGTTCTGTGAATTTCTGACTGTTTCTTGCAGTGGAAGTTGACGGTTGTTACTTTAGCTGTCGGAGAAGGAGGTAAACAGCCGTTACTAAGCAACGGCGTAACGCCCACTCGCTGTGGCCTTCATTGTTGCCGGAAATTTGGACATTATATCAGAGACATGCCAAGCAGTTAATGATGATTTGAAATCTATGGAATGAATGAATGAATGGCACTCCAGCAAAGATCTATTAAAAATTCTCTAACATTTAGATGCATGTTATTTATTCTATTTTGTATAGTTCTTTATTCTAATGTATATAGTATTTCATTCCTTATCTTATCTTATCTTATCTTATCTTATCTTATCTTATCTTATCTTATCTTATCTTATCTTATCTTATGGAAGCAATGGTCCTGGGATTTTTTTTGTTTTTTAAAGCAGAAATGAGTGCCCATCACGGTGGTTAGCACTGCTGCCGCACAGCAAGAAGGTCCTGAGTTCAATTCTATCATCAAGCCGGGGTCTTTCTGTGTGGAGTTTGCATGTTCTCCCCGTGTTTGCGTGGGTTTTCTCGGGGTACTCCGGCTTCCTCCCACCGTCCAAAGACATGCAGCTTGTGGGGTTAGGTTAATTGGATAATCCAAATTACCACTAGGTGTGAATGTGAGTGTGAATGGTTGTCTGTCCCTGTGTGTTAGCCCTGCAACAGACTGGCGACCTGTCCAGGGTGTACCCTGCCTCTCTCCCTAATACAGCTGGGATAGGCTCCAGTGCCCCCCGCGACCCTGAAAAGGAAAAGCGGAAGCGAATGGATGGATGGATGAGTGCCCATAGGTGTTTCATGGTGACTGCTGTCTTGCGAGACTGCTTTGGGGGGAGATGCAGTATATGAAAATATATAAGTTGAACAATAATAATAATAGTGTCTCTTTTTTCTCAGTGAATATAATTTTTAAATATGGGTTTGTAACACTAACAAATCATTTCATGTAAATATTCTTAGCTCACAGACTGCACACACAAATAGTTACATTCCCGAGTGCCTCATTTTTTAGTTGTTACACGTTGTTGTTACCCTTCTGTCTTTTCCCTTACATTAATAAAAAGATTTACGCAGTAAATGAAGTTCTACAAATTCAACAGGATAAAAAAATGAAACACTTGATACTCCGAACAGGTGATTACACACCCTTATGTGTCGACCCCAGTACTCAGCTCACGTCCACAGTGGACAATCTGGTGCATCCCATTATTTTTAAGGGAGCCCAGAGTATGAAGACCAAGCCAACTTATGACTATTATAATAGTTGTTTTGCATATCAGAGAATTTGCTTAATTTCAGTGTATGGAGTCATTAATTCAGTTTAATGTTTTATACTGGTTCATCCAATGCTTGCATGCTATATTCCTATAAAGATTTTCTGCTATTATACCCTCAACTTTACAATTTTGCAAACGTGTAAAATAAAGCAGAGACTAAGAATGCATTTGCATGTTTACAGTTTCTGAGCTCATATATTCAAGGGTTTGAAGGGTTCTCTCACAGCCCTTGAGAGACTGCCTCAGTCCACCCTCCATGTCAGCCATATTTCATTCAATAAGTAGCTGTTACCGCCACATTAACTGCGCACACATCGAAAGAGCTGCCCTCTGTCATGAATGTGTGTGTCGGTGAGTGTGGGAGAAAATGTGAAGATGCAACAATGTGTGTGTGCGTGTTTAATAGATTGAGGTCTCCTCTGCTCTTGGCTCCATTGTTTCACGGTTGTCTTAAAATCTCAGCGAGATATGGACTGTCACACTGACAGGCTCCAGACTCAGACATCCCAGAGAGCCTAAATTAGCACATGATTGGCAGGACTGTTCATTTTCTCCTAGAGTCTGAAGTGCTGTTTAGAGAAAGGTGAGGTTAGCTTGGAGTGTTAAATGTGTATTTTGTTCTTCATCTCCTACACACACTCACTTGGTCTCATACACACACATAAAACCACATATCAATTAGGCAGGGTCATGAAGTTTCTTACACTGAGCACTCCCTTGGGACCGTCTTGTGAACGCTGACATGCCATTGAAGCGTGTGCATATTTGCTTTCAGTGTAGACTTTGTGGGCTTTTATTAACCCTCTCAGGCGCAAATTAAGTTTGTGTTGCTAATGCACAAAAGAATACCTGCAGTGGTACTTCTGAGTAAAAAAAACCTCATAAAATATGTATGTGGGGTAATCAGGTTGTTAGCTTTTAACTGTTGCAAATCTGCAACGCCTGCCTTGAGAGGGTTAGAGTGGAGAGTAGGAATCCAGGAATCTTGCAGGCAGGATTCCGTGTTAGGACCAGTTCTTATGGTATTATAGTATACTTCCCTTAGGCAGTATCATTAGAAAGCACAGTATACATTTTCACTGCTATGCAGAAGATACTTTATCTATCCATGCAGCCAGATAACACACAGTTAGTTAAATGCAGGAATGTCTTAAAGACACAAAGACCTGGATGACCTCTAATTTTCTGCTTTACAATTCAAATCTTGGAGACATCGTCTGTAACCCGAGACTTCTGAATGGCATGACAGTGGAGCCTTTTCAACCAGGATATGACTTTAAAGAAACATGTAGGATTCTTTCTTGCATTTGCCCAATATCTCTAAAATGACAAACATCCAGTGTCAGAGTGATGCTGAAAAACGAGTTTATACAGGGAGTGCAGCATTATTAGGCAAGTTGTATTTTTGAGGAATATTATTTTATTATTGAACAACAACCATGTTCTCAGTGAACCCAAAAAACACATTAATATCAAAGCTGAATGTTTTTGGAAGTAGTTTTTAGTTTGTTTTTAGTTTTAGCTATTTTAGGGGGATATCTGTGTGTGCAGGTGACTATTACTGTGCATAATTATTAGGCAACTTAACAAAATACAAATATATACCCATTTCAATTATTTATTTTTACCAGTGAAACCAATATAACATCTCCACATTCACAAATATACATTTCTGACATTCAAAAACAAAACGTAAACAAATCAGCTCTCTGCCCTTTACCAATCCAGCCACGGGCCCATCCATCTGGCCCATCAAGACTCACTCTCATTTCATCAGTCCATAAAACCTTAGAAAAATCAGTCTTGAGATATTTCTTGGCCCAGTCTTGACGTTTCAGCTTGTGTGTCTTGTTCAGTGGTGGTCGTCTTTCAGCCTTTCTTACCTTGGCCATGTCTCTGAGTATTGCACACCTTGTGCTTTTGGGCACTCCAGTGATGTTGCAGCTCTGAAATATGGCCAAACTGGTGGCAAGTGGCATCTTGGCAGCTGCACGCTTGACTTTTCTCAGTTCATGGGCAGTTATTTTGCGCCTTGGTTTTTCCACACGCTCCTTGCGACCCTGTTGACTATTTTGAATGAAACGCTTGATTGTTCGATGATCACGCTTCAGAAGCTTTGCAATTTTGAAACTGCTGCATCCCTCTGCAAGATATCTCACTATTTTTGACTTTTCTGAGCCTGTCAAGTCCTTCTTTTGACCCATTTTGCCAAAGGAAAGGAAGTTGCCTAATAATTATGCACACCTGATATAGGGTGTTGATGTAATTAGACCACACCCCTTCTCATTACAGAGATGCACATCACCTAATATGCTTAATTGGTAGTAGGCTTTCGAGCCTATACAGCTTGGAGTAAGACAACATGCATGAAGAGGATGATGTGGACAAAATACTCATTTGCCTAATAATTCTGCACTCCCTGTACATGTATTATCTCTTGGCTGGGCTATTAAATATGATTACATAATTAGATAATTATTTTCTAATTATATTGAAACTCTCTGAAAAGACTTCGGTTGATCCAAAATGCTGCAGTGAGAGCACTGACAAGGACCATGAAGAGAAAGCATTTTTCTGCCATGTTGGCTTTTCTTCATTACATAGATTCAAGGGTTTGAAGGGTTAAATCCAAAATCAAATTTAAACTCCTTCGCCTCACATACAAGGTCCTGAATAATCAGGCCCCATCTTATCTTAAATATCTCACAGTATGTAATCACCCACATGAAACACTTCGCTCTCAGACGAAGGCCTACTGGGATGTTTACAAGTAGAATGGGAGGCAAAGCCTTCAGATTTCTGGCTCCTCTTTGTGGAACCAGCTCCCAGTTTGGAGTCGGGATGCAGACACCCTCTCTACTTTTAAGGATTAGGCTCAAAGCTTTTTTTCCTTGATAACTCTTATAGTTATAGTGGATCAGGTGAATCCTCCTTTAGTTATGCTGTAATAGACTCAGACTGCTGGGAGCTTCCCATGATGCACCGAGTGTTTTTTCTTCACTCACCTCTTTTTCACTCACTTATGTTCATAAACCAATCTTCAATTAATCATTTGTAATTTTGACTTTATACTCTGACTCTCTCCCACATGTGTTTTTTGCCCTGTCTCCCTCCCCCTCACCCCCAACCGGTTGTAGCCAATGGCTACATGAGTCTGGTTCTTCTGCACATGTCCTCCCCCTAAAAGGTGTTTACCTTCCCACTGTTGCAAAATCCTTACTCAAAGGGGTTGTACAGTTGTTGGGATTTTTAACAATTGCACAACCTGTAGGGTTTGTACCTTACAATATAAAAGTTGACTTGGCTCTATAACTGAATTGAATTGAATTGCACTGAACTGAATTCAACAGTGGAAGAAACAAACCTCTGTAGAGCCTACAACGTAACTTTTGTTAAGTCGTCGACATCATTGCTGGCTTTTTTGTGCTGGTGCATGATGTGTTAATTACCGTGTTGTCGCGTCCCAATGTTTTACATGTGATGACAGGACTTTTTCCCCTCCTGGGTTCCCACACTTGTTGTTTTCAATTTAGTACCATAAATCCTGAGTTATGGGTAAGTCCAAAATCGCCCGTAGACATAAAGCTCACAGGAGCGTGTTCAAAGACTACAGGCCCCAAGAACTCCCGTTTACTTAGCAGTGTTACTTTAAATGTGTGTCTGTACAGTTTTGGGCTCTATGCATTCCCCCTTCCCCACACCTCAGCTCTGAGTGGGGAAATTTTTTTTTTATAACTCATCCATATTGAAAATTTGTTTTGTGGCCATGGTGATTGAGAGACATAATAGGAGTCTGCTAAGCCTCATTCACTTTAGTAGTCATTAAACTGGACCTCTTCACAGTGTTTGTAGGAGTTTGTTGTGTTTTCCAACTCTGCTGGAGTTGTTTTAATGGATTGTGTGACCAATATTACAAATTGCTGTGGGCTACAGCCCATCCAAGAGACTTGTGCTTCCGTTTTGGTGAGTGACATTCTGTTTATTTATCACTCGGTTACTTTGCACTAATTGCCTTAAATGCGGGCCTGTGCATTGTACTTTTACTGTTTATGAACATGGCTTGCTAACAAAGCTAGCTAGCTGATCAATTAGCGCGTCACCCTTTTATCCATACAAGCTAACTTCTGGCTTCAAAAAAAAAAAAAGAACATGGTGGCTACCAAAATGCTAATGCTGAGCCAGTGGCTGAGGGTTTACACAGTCTGTGGTAAAAACAAAATCTACACATATTGTCGACCCGAACAGTACAGAAATGCTTACTGCACCCCTCGACAAGGGTCAAGGCTTTGAGATTTTCCTGTAATTTGTCATTAGCAGATAGACGCATACTCAATTTGGGCTGAAATGTGTGCAAAATGCTATATATTTTAAGCCTGATGATTTTCCCATTTAATATGGGACAGCCTCTGTTATTCCAATGTAAATTAAAGATCCAATAGAATCCAAAGACTTCACATACATTGAGCTCAGAAGAAACATTTGGAGTATTTTGGAGTTGGAGTTTCTCTGTGTCAAATGACAAAGGCTGAACTCCAGCTACTAATGCTCGTTTGAACGTGCACCGCTTCAACCCTTCTTGCCCAATAACAGATGGAGACAGAAACTAAATGCACACCCCAAAACACACCAGCACCACAAACCCATCAGGCACACCTGCCATGGAAGCTTGATGGGAAAACATATTCCACACAGACGACATGATAACAGAATCATTTCACACTTCAGTGATCACCTGCACATTCTCATTGCGCGCATGAGTATGAGTGTGTGTGTGAAAGAGAGCGCAGGCGAGGGTTTTCAGTAGGGTCCAGCCTGGTTGTATTCGGTGCATGCGCCTTGACAGACTCCCTGCTCCTCCCAAATTTCCATATGATGAGGTTGTCGTGACAGTGAAAGAATACACAGCTTGATTCCTCCAGGACATCACGATGTGTAATGTGGAGCATGTATTTGTGTGATGGAACACGCAGTCCCCGCTGTAGCTTTATTAACAGAGATTAGCATTAACAAAACAAAGCAACATCATGCCGTCATAAACATTCTCTCTGCGGTGTGGGTTTGCATGTATATGTGCCACACTCACGCGCATGTCCTCGTGTTTAAGAAGCATCTGCGCAGGTCTGTCAGTGTGATGTGGCGTGTGACGATCCACCATCACGTCTCACGGCCTCGAGCAGACTGAAGGCTAATAATAAATGCAAATTACAATCACAGGAGCAGCTCGGAGCTGGAGAGGATAATTGCTCCATTATGGCGCTGTGCGTCTGAGGATGTGTGTGTGTCGGAGGGACAGAGGGGGAGCCACCAAATACCAGTTGTGACATCACAACATAACTACATAACAGGACAAGTGAGGTGATACAAGTATTGATTTATTTGCTGGGAAAAAAAACATCCACTTTTCCAGTGAGAGTGCCAAGTCAGGCTAATTAAAGTGTGATATAATCACAAATCAACATAAAGAAAGAAAGATCTAGATCACACGCAAGTCCTGTTTAGCACATGAAGCTAAAAATAGTTTGTTACTGCATGTGCCTTTCTCGGTTACAATAGATGCAATGATCAGGAACAACATTATGACCACTGACAAGTTAAGTGAATGACACTCATTATCTCCTCATCGTGGCAGCTGTTAGTGGGTGGGATATATTAAGAAGCAAGTGAATATTTTGTCTTTTGAAAGCTGATGTGTTAGAAGCGTAAGGATCTGTCTGCAGGGGTCAGTATCTATGAAAAGCAAGTCAGAGGAAGGAACCGTGGTGAAACAGGGTCATTGTTGGCCAAGACTCATTGATGCATGTGGGGACCGAATGCTGGCCTGTGTTGTCCAATCTAACAGACGAGCTACTGTATCACTGCATACTGATTTAATTTTGCTTGTACATCCTGTGCAAGGTGTGTGTGTCCCTTACCTGGAGAACACCTGGCACCAGGATGCACTGTGGGAAGAAGGCAAGCCAGCAGACACAGTATGATGGTTTGGGCAATGTTCTGCTGGGAAACCTTGAGTCCTGCCATCCATGTGGATGTTTCCTTGACATGTACCTACCTAAGCATTGTTGGAGACCATGTGCACCCTTTCGTGGAAACAGTATTCCCTGATGGCTGTGGCTAAAAGCAAAAAAGGTTCAGGAATGGTTTGAGGAGCACAACAAGTTTGAGGTGTTGACTTGGCCTCTGATCCATGGAGGCTACACCTCACAACTTACAGGACTTAAAGGATCTGTTGCTAACGTAACGTCTTCATACCAGATACGATAGCACAGTTTCAAGGTTCTGGTGGAGTCTATGTCTCAATAGCTCAGGGCTGTTTTGGCAGCAGAAGGGGGACCGACACAATAAAAGGCAGGCGGTCATAAAGTTGTGCCTGATTGCTCTGACCTCTTTTCTTTCTTTCTTTCTTTCTTTCTTTCTTTCTTTCTTTCTTTCTTTCTTTCTTTCTTTCTTTCTTTCTTTCTTTCTTTCTTTCTTTCTTTCTTTCTTTCTTTCTTTCTTTCTTTCTTTCTTTCTTTCTTTCTTTCTTTCTAAGGTTACCCATCCGAAACATAAAGATGATTTTAGATGGAAACTGAGATGTTCACACCTGTTTGAAGACTTTATACTGAGCTATGGCAATTCCCTACTAGATTAGGCTTTGAGTTTACTGAGAACACATAAGAGTGACAACAAACTTCCATATACCTCTTTTTTTTTTTCCTGCTTATCCAATTATGAGTGTGGTGGAGCCTATCTAGGCTGTCACAGGGCAAAACGCAGGTTGCAGGACTAACACAACCATTCCCACTCATATTCACACCTACAGCTAATTTAGAATAACCAATTAACCTAACATGTGTCTTTGGAGTCATAGTGCCTGGAAAATAACAGGCACTATGACTAAGTATAGGCAAGAGAGAAAACAAGGACAAAAACAACATAAAACATGTTGATCAGCTAATTCTGTTCAATATGTGTGTTTCCTACAACGTCCTACAATATCATTAAAGGGGAGAAAATAAGGAAAAACACAATAGGTCTAAATTAAGCAATTAGATACCATTTGATAACTAAAACTGCATTAGAAGCATACATAAGGGATCAAAACTAGAAGTACGTTATCTAAGATTTGTGACCGTTTTGAAAAAGAAGCATCTAATTTTTATTTCTTTTCAGGTTCATTTCCTTCCTCCAACTTCCAGGAAAGTGTCTTCATAGTGTTCTCTTCTTTAACCTCCTTCACTTTATGTGGCATTTGCGAACAGTCATAAGTGACACATCACTTTATTTCGCTATTAAATCGCTCTCTTGTTTGTGCGTTTGTGGTAAGATGTGCCAAGGGGAGGCGGGGGTTACAGCTAATATTATTATTATTATTACACGTGTTTTACATTTAATATGAAATCTCTTTAAAAGGATGGCTACAGCCTCCGGGTGCCTCACTGTGTCTGTACATCATCATCGTAATCATCATCTTTGACTTCCTAAGCGGATCTTTTACTTACTCTTTCCATTTTTCTGCCCCACATCTCACTGATGGACCGGGCCCATCTGTCTCTCTTTTAGCCCATTCATCATTTCCTCTCTCGTCAACTCTGTAGTTCTTCATTTTCTTTTCTTTTTCCATCTTTGTCTCTCACTCACTCATCCCCGTTTCAAGGGTTGTTTTTTTTTTTACTCCCCCCTCCTCTTCCTTCCGTTCCATCCATCTGCCTCCCACTTTTGCCTATGCAGTCGTTTTCTTGCTTCATCTTCAACCTCTTGTCCATCCGCTTGTGCAGCACTGAGCCTTCAGTGTGGGCTCATTTGATAAAAGAATGAACTCATTAAATAGAAATAAAAACGTTTTAAAAAAACACACACAAAACTGATGAATTTATTTGTGTTAAGATGACTATGCAAAATGTGAAGACACAGACAGTCAGATCCGGGGAAATCTTTGATGTAAATGCTATAGCGGCTTTAGTAATGATCATATTAAAAAGCTATTAACCATAAAGTCACACATATTCACCCCATCTGAGAGTGTGGATGCTTCATAAACCAGGTCTAATGTTACGTAAATGCCCGGTTTATGAAGCATCCTCCATTGCTTGACCGTGTAGCCTCCCAGTAACACAGACTAAACCTTTATTGCCTTTGATTAAAAATAGATAAATAATAATATTAGGCCAACTGGACAGCCTATCTGTGGCTAACCTGTCCCTCTATGTCGCTCTCTTCAATAAACACCTGTAAAAATCACAATTGTGTTGAATGTTTTACAGAAACTTCAGTATTTGTGTGTTTGTGTGGCAACTTTAACCACACTGAGTGTCACAGTGTGCTGACACGCAGTTTGTGCAAACAGTACTAAAGCAAAGTGATAAAAATGAAGCAGTGGGGATCCATAGAAAGAACATTTCAGGCAGTATAAGGTATTAAGATACTCCCTATACTCTAAGATGTGTCTGTTACCTAAAATAATACAAAAATCTGAATCTGATGACAGGTGTTGAGTTTTTGTTGCTATTTGCTGTTGTCGAGTATACTCAGCTCTGCTCAGATTCAGCCAAATGCTGGAAAACCCATCACAGTGTAAATGGATACTAACCCAAAGCTAACCATCCAGCAACATGCAAGAGTTTCTCAAAAGCAAAGAAATGAGATATTTTTCAGTGGCCAAGTCAGTCACCTGATCTGACTGACCGAAAGCAGAGAGGCCCAGAAAACAAGCAGCGAGTGAAGCTGCAGTAAAGGCCTCGCAGAGCATCTCAGGGGAAACACAGGATTTGTGATGTCCATGAAAAACAGACCTTTTATTTTTACCTGATTTCGAGTCTCTGAAAACAGGAGAACTATGTATAAAAATGTGCACTTCAGTAACATCTTGATTGTTAAAATTCACTTCAGCAGTATACAGTGGCGACATTAAAAACAAACAAGAATGAAAAATTTAAAAAGAGGCTCTTTTTCCAGGAACTGTGTAGACCTGTGAATGATCCTGTGGAGGATGTTCACCCGACTTGACGCTGGGATAGGCTCCAGCACCATTAAAACCCCGAACTGGATAAGTGGTGAGGAAGATGGAACAAACTAATGACATTATCTTTGTTTCTCAGTTGTGTTTTGACCACCTGATGGATATTCAGCCATGCAATATTAACTGTAAATGTATCTGTGTTTTGGTCCCCACCAGGTTGTTGCAAACTTTGTCAGGGATTTGATTGAGCTGAAAATATGTGCCGGCACCGGAAAATCAAACGAGTCCCTCTAAAAAGAAGTTAAAAGGCTTCTTCAAGCTAAGAGGAAAAGCAGAGTGGGGCGATACTTTACTGAGGCTTAGTTGCTACGACTGGCCGTCATTTCATTCCAACTTTTATGTAAAATCTACTGACTAATATTTATAAAGTGATCACATCTTCCAACGCTTTAAAACGTGTACATTTGTTTTCAGCCTGCATGTTTTTAGGTTTGTCTTTTAGCCTGCCTGTCTCGACAGGCTGACATGAGAGATGGTGAAGTTTCACCTGAGGGCTAACACACCCTCCTTCATTCCCCTCCTCCCCCTTTTCCTCCCTGTCTGTGGTGCAGCTGAACGATGAGGTAATCTGACCGACAGGCGAGGCGGCCATTTCAAACGGCACGGAGGAGACAGACGGGCCCGAACAGCTCTGCTGCATCTCCTCATGTGGTGGTGGGGATTATAAAGATTTATTTCTGGGGTGCTCCAGCAGCACTGGCATGATTATGATACCATAACACAAGGTGCCATAAAGAAAATGCTGTCAGCTAAATGAAGAGCAGAGTGCCAAAATGTGCTCGCCATTATGCAATCAATCACACCTGTCAAGCACGCGGCCCTCCATCAAGAAAGCTGTCAGTGTCAGCTGTTGGCTGTTTCTCTCTTCGTTCCCTGCTTTTCTTTCACTCCTGTGTGTCTGCCGGCCATCTATGTGTGTGACTGTGTTTCTGGGTCACTTTGCCTCTTTTCCCAGACGACCACAAGTCTCCCACCTACAATACCTCATGTGAGCGCTGATAAGAGGTGAGGAATTACCAAACACGTCGGCCGCATGCTGGCGGAGATCACACGCACAGGGCTCCCCGCTAATATTTCACAGGAAGGAAGAAAGGGAGGCATACATCATTCTGACAGAGCCAGAATGGAGAGAGACATCCCTCCGTTATCTCCACACACATGCACTGTCAGAGATTTATAGTACAAGGCTCTAATGGTGCCCTCACACACCTCTTTCTCTCTGTGTTCACCTCCCTCCTTTCTCTCTCTCACTCTCATGCAGACACACAAATACACATCCATCAATCATTTGCCTTTTCCTCTTCTTCTCCATCTTCCCTTTATCTGCTGTCCATCTCACATCTTCTCTCTCCCCCATTTTCCCTTTTCTTTCTCCTCCCCCTCGTCCTCTCTTCCCCTAGACGGTGCCTAATTTTTCTTCCTCTGCCCACATTAATTGAAAATAAAGATGTCAAACTCTTAATCTTAAGGGTGACGACGTGTGTACACGCTGACAGGTGAGAAGAGAGGATGGCTATTTGACTTAAACTGTATGGGTTTTTATAGATGTTTCCAATAAACAGCAGGCTGACAGCCATATGACTCTGTAATGGGAAGTGGTTAAACCTGAAACACAGACCATTTACCCATGTGATTTATAGAGAAGTGCTGCAGTCACACAAGCCAAGGCTGGCCTCCTGTGAGCAGTGCTCGTTTTATTTTTTTCCTGATTAGACAACATGTAACAAGTAGGGAAAAAATGCAGAGGTATAATATCATCGTGGGGCGATCGTGGCTCAAAGAGTTGGCAGTTCGTCTTGTAACCGGAAGATTGCCGGTTTGAGCCCCGGCTCGGACAGTCTCGGTCATTGTGTCCTTGGGCAAGACACTTCACCTACCGCCTACTGGTGAGGGGCCGATGGCGCGATATGACAGCCTCGCTTCTGTCAGTCTGCCCCAGGGCAGCTGTGGCTACAACTGTAGCTTGCCTCCACCAGTGTGTGAATGAATAGTGGAATTGTACATATAGTGGAATTTGAGGTTCTTGAAAAGCGCTATATAAATGCAATCCATTATTATCATAACCCCAATACCTGAGTCAATTTACTACTTAAACAGCATCCATCCATTCACTTCCCCTTATCCTTTTCAGGGTCGCGGGGGGCGCTGGAGCCTATCCCAACTATCATAGGGCGAGAGGCGGGGTAGATCCTGGACAGTCTGTCACAGTGCTAACACACAGGGACAGACAACCATTTGCACTAAATCCACTCCCGCATTCACGAGTATGTATTTAACTGTATGTCTTTGGAAGGTGGGAGGAAGCCGGAGTACCCGGAGGGAACCCATGCAAACACGGGGAGAACATGCAAACTCCACACAGAAAGACCCCGGCCTGACGTACAAGTTACAGTGGGGCAAAAAAGTATTTAGTCAGCCACCGATTGTGTCCCCTTGGCAGAAAAACAGCCCCATAGCATGATGTTTCCACCCCCATGCTTCACAGTAGGTATGGTGTTCTTGGGATGCAACTCAGTATTCTTCTTCCTCCAAACACGACGAGTTGAGTTTATACCAAAAAGTTCTACTTTGGTTTCATCTGACCACATGACATTCTCCCAATCCTCTGCTGTATCATCCATGTGCTCTCTGGCAAACTTCAGACGGGCCTGGACATGCACTGGCTTCAGCAGCGGAACACGTCTGGCACTGCGGGATTTGATTCCCTGCCGTTGTAGTGTGTTACTGATGGTGACCTTTGTTACTTTGGTCCCAGCTCTCTGCAGGTCATTCACCAGGTCCCCCCGTGTGGTTCTGGGATCTTTGTTCACCGTTCTCATGATCATTTTGACCCCACGGGATGAGATCTTGCGTGGAGCCCCAGATCGAGGGAGATTATCAGTGGTCTTGTATGTCTTCCATTTTCTGATGATTGCTCCCACAGTTGATTTTTTCACACCAAGCTGCTTGCCTATTGTAGATTCACTCTTCCCAGTCTGGTGCAGGTCTACAATACTTTTCCTGGTGTCCTTCGAAAGCTCTTTGGTCTTGGCCATGGCGGAGTTTGGAGTCTGACTGTTTGAGGCTGTGGACAGGTGTCTTTTATACAGATGATGAGTTCAAACAGGTGCCATTCATACAGGTAACGAGTGGGGGACAGAAAAGCTTCTTACAGAAGACGTTACAGGTCTGTGAGAGCCAGAGATTTTCCTTGTTTGAGGTGACCAAATACTTATTTTCCACCCTAATTTACGAATAAATTCTTTACAAATCCTACCATGTGAATTCATGGATTTTTTTTTCACATTCTGTCTCTCACAGTTGAAGTGTACCTCTGGTGCAAATTACTGACCTCTGTCATCATTTTAAGTGGGGGAACTTGCACAATCGGTGGCTGACTAAATACTTTTTTTGCCCCACTGTACATAAAAGTTATAAATTGATTTGCATGTCAGCAAGTACCTGGTAGAGAAACTCTTGTTGGTAAGCAAAGCAGTAAAAGGTTTCTTATGGATAGTCACCAGGCATTCATTGCAAACATATCAAGAGGGATTGTGGCCCACTTGTCTTTACAGAAACTCTGTAAATCCTTTGGGATTCTTGGTTCGGCAACACAGAGCTTCAGCTCTGTCCAATGTTTCTTATAAGACTGAGGTCTGGGCCACTCCACAACCTTAATGTGCTTCTCCTTCAGCCCTTCCTTTGTTGACTTCGTGGTATGTTTTGGATCATTGTTATACTGAAAGACACATCCACAAACTATCTTTAGCATTCAGACTAAGGGAAGGAGGTCCTTGTTCATGATTTTACAGTTCATGGTCCCTTCCATTTTGTTACCTCGTCAGATCCACGGCCCTGAACCGTAGTAAGGAAACCTCTGGCTGTTACTTCAGGTTCCATGACTGGCTCGTAGCCGGTAACTAGCTTACTGTACAGGTCAAATCCGCTAGTAAAAAGATAGACGGAGGCATAGGAAAACTGCTTCACCGAACTTTATTTCTTCTCCAAGGTGGGAACACAGTGTACAGTGGGCTGTAACAGTTTACTCACAGCGAGCATCGCCGGCACAACTCTGGCTGTCGTGGGAGTTATTATATTCCTTTTAATACTTTTCTTTTCATCTCTTCCATGGCTACTCGTTATTTTTCCCCTTTTTCCTCTCTCCCTCGCTCCACACACACACCCACAACAATGGGGCAGTCCCACACGTCCCTTCACCACCCGGAATACATTTCCCATCAGGCTTCACCCTTAAATGGCCATGCCAGTAACAATTTGCTGCTCAGTGTAGTGAAGTTGTTCTGTACCCTTAGCAGAAAAACAACCCCAAAGCATAAGATTTCCACCTCCATGCTTGACTGTGGTGATGGTGTTCTTTGCGTCACGCTAAGCATGTCACTTCCTCCAAACACGGCGAGTCAAGTTGAAGCCAGAAAGCTTCAGTTTGGTTTCATCTGACCACAGAACTTTCTCCCAAGCCTTCTTTGAATTATTGACATGTTTACTGGCAAACTTAAGGCAGGCCTGCAAATGTGTTTCTTGAGCAGGAAGACCTTGTGGGCATTACAGCACAGTGTCTTACCAGTGATGTTCTTAGTGGCTGTGGTCCTAGCTGCCTTTAAATCATCAACAAGACCCTCCTGTGTAGTTTTGGGACGATCCATCACCTTTCTCATCTTCACCCCACAAGCCAAGATGGTGCATTGAATTTCAGACTGAGGGCAATTGATGGTTATTTTATATTTCTTTCTGAAGCACTTTGGTGTGCCTTCGGGTTTTTAAATGTGCTATATAAATAAAATTGTATTGTATTGTATTTCCAAAAAACTAAATCACACTAACAGTTGTCACCTTCTCACCAAGCTTCCTCCTGATGGTCTTGTGGTCCATTCCAGCCTTGCACAGGTCTACAACCTTGTCCCTTTGACAACTTTGGTCATACCTGTGGTGGTGGAGATCCTGGAATGGAAAAAACTGATTCTGTGCACATGTGTGATTTATACGCAAAACTGCAGGGGATCAAATAATTATGTAAAAAAATTTTTATAGCAAATTAGAGTTTGTATATGTAACGGAGCGGAAAGGCTGATTTTATTCCCACAGTGTCGTTTTTTAAAGGAAGGAAACCTTCCTCCAAACGGACAGAGCAGTGGAGCCGCCAAGGGAAAGCACACGATTAAAAAACTGTAGAATTAAAATATAATTTATTATATTTAAATAGTTAAAAATGTAAGATCAATTAAAACAACCTTGGCCAAGGGATAACACAATAAAAATCAATAAAACACAACATTAAAAGTCCAGTGGAATCCACCACAGCATAAAAGTCCCAGGGAGTTAAGAAATCCAGCGAAGTAAAATTCAATTCAATTCAATTTTATTTATATAGCGCCAAATCACAACAAAAGTCGCCTCAAGGCGCTTCATAGATACAGAGAAAAACCCAACAATCATATGACCCCCTATGAGCAAGCACTAAAAGGGAAACCCAGCGGAGTCCTCTCCTTCCTTTCCGCATTCGCGTCTTGATATGCTAGAGAAAGGGAGGAGCGGCAGTCACTATTCTTCCGGCAGTTTTTATTCAATAAAAGGGGATAAGTCAAAGACTTACCCCGGGTGGGCAGAGCTCTCAACTCCGCCCGCCGCTTCTTAAAAACTGCAAAGCCACACAGCCGTCCCGTGCCTTCCGCTGGTGCTGTCTCCGCTCTCCCCGCTGGTACTGTCACTCTCTGCACTGGTACTCTCTGCGCTGGTGCCCTCTGCGCTGGTGCCCTCTGCGCTGGTACTGTCCGTTCTCCCCTAACGCCCAGCTCCACCAGCCCCTTCGGCTTGCAGGCGCCACCGCCGCCTGGCACCACTTACTCCTGGCCGTCATTCTAGCCTCTCGGTCGAACTGCTTCCTTTGGTCTGCCAGGCCCTCTTATTGGCCTCTCTGGGATCTCTCGCAGGTGTGAACAGTTTATTATCAGGTAGGGGCGGAGTCTTTCCAGGACAGGTGTTCAATTTAAATAAGATAAAAACATGCAATAAAGCTCATACAAACAAACCCAATATACAATATTAAAACAGATAAAACATTGCAAAACATGCGCAATAAAAACTCTAAATAACTTGTCCCGTTTCACCCCGTGACATCCCCCCAAGCTGAAAGATTAGCAGTCCCTGCTAAGGCCCAGCTACCAATCATGAGCTTTCTTGGAGTCCGGTTCCGTCTTCTACCCCCAAGCAAAATATAAGCAAGTGCACCATTCAGTCCAAGGCCACAAACGAGCCATCACTCTCACGTCCTCCTAGCATAGCTACCCGGAAGCCATAAGGTCCTACACTGCACCCGGCTGCTACCGTGGGGATACTTCCAGGCCTAACCTGGATCTCGTGCTTAATCCCAAGCACTGCTGCCCCACCTCCCGCAAGCCTGCAGCTGGCCTCCCATGACAACCTCGGTTGGACGTTCTTCATTCATTCTTGGTGTGGCCAACACTTATACTTGTGCACACTGTCCATACTCATCTGCTCAAGGGTCCTTAGCTTTGGCTCCAACAATCCATCCTCCATCTTCTTCTTTTGTCCAACCCTTTAAACTTCAAACATACCGGGGCACCAGAATACACATACATCATCTATTTGCATTTCCCCTGACTAACCCAACTGCTCTTGGCTCCGTATCCTGTCGACAACGCCAATTATGTAACGGAGCGGAAAGGCTGATTTTATTCCCACAGTGTCGTTTTTTAAAGGAAGGAAACCTTCCTCCAAACGGACAGAGCAGTGGAGCCGCCAAGGGAAAGCACACGATTAAAAAACTGTAGAATTAAAATATAATTTATTATATTTAAATAGTTAAAAATGTAAGATCAATTAAAACAACCTTGGCCAAGGGATAACACAATAAAAATCAATAAAACACAACATTAAAAGTCCAGTGGAATCCACCACAGCATAAAAGTCCCAGGGAGTTAAGAAATCCAGCGAAGTAAAAGGGAAACCCAGCGGAGTCCTCTCCTTCCTTTCCGCATTCGCGTCTTGATATGCTAGAGAAAGGGAGGAGCGGCAGTCACTATTCTTCCAGCAGTTTTTATTCAATAAAAGGGGATAAGTCAAAGACTTACCCCGGGTGGGCAGAGCTCTCAACTCCGCCCGCCGCTTCTTAAAAACTGCAAAGCCGCACAGCCGTCCCGTGCCTTCCGCTGGTGCTGTCTCCGCTCTCCCCGCTGGTACTGTCACTCTCTGCACTGGTACTCTCTGCGCTGGTGCCCTCTGCGCTGGTGCCCTCTGCGCTGGTACTGTCCGTTCTCCCCTAACGCCCAGCTCCACCAGCCCCTTCGGCTTGCAGGCGCCACCGCCGCCTGGCACCACTTACTCCTGGCCGTCATTCTAGCCTCTCGGTCGAACTGCTTCCTTTGGTCTGCCAGGCCCTCTTATTGGCCTCTCTGGGATCTCTCGCAGGTGTGAACAGTTTATTATCAGGTAGGGGCGGAGTCTTTCCAGGACAGGTGTTCAATTTAAATAAGATAAAAACATGCAATAAAGCTCATACAAACAAACCCAATATACAATATTAAAACAGATAAAACATTGCAAAACATGCGCAATAAAAACTCTAAATAACTTGTCCCGTTTCACCCCGTGACATCCCCCCAAGCTGAAAGATTAGCAGTCCCTGCTAAGGCCCAGCTACCAATCATGAGCTTTCTTGGAGTCCGGTTCCGTCTTCTACCCCCAAGCAAAATATAAGCAAGTGCACCATTCAGTCCAAGGCCACAAACGAGCCATCACTCTCACGTCCTCCTAGCATAGCTACCCGGAAGCCATAAGGTCCTACACTGCACCCGGCTGCTACCGTGGGGATACTTCCAGGCCTAACCTGGATCTCGTGCTTAATCCCAAGCACTGCTGCCCCACCTCCCGCAAGCCTGCAGCTGGCCTCCCATGACAACCTCGGTTGGACGTTCTTCATTCATTCTTGGTGTGGCCAACACTTATACTTGTGCACACTGTCCATACTCATCTGCTCAAGGGTCCTTAGCTTTGGCTCCAACAATCCATCCTCCATCTTCTTCTTTTGTCCAACCCTTTAAACTTCAAACATACCGGGGCACCAGAATACACATACATCATCTATTTGCATTTCCCCTGACTAACCCAACTGCTCTTGGCTCCGTATCCTGTCGACAACGCCAATTATGTAACGGAGCGGAAAGGCTGATTTTATTCCCACAGTGTCGTTTTTTAAAGGAAGGAAACCTTCCTCCAAACGGACAGAGCAGTGGAGCCGCCAAGGGAAAGCACACGATTAAAAAACTGTAGAATTAAAATATAATTTATTATATTTAAATAGTTAAAAATGTAAGATCAATTAAAACAACCTTGGCCAAGGGATAACACAATAAAAATCAATAAAACACAACATTAAAAGTCCAGTGGAATCCACCACAGCATAAAAGTCCCAGGGAGTTAAGAAATCCAGCGAAGTAAAAGGGAAACCCAGCGGAGTCCTCTCCTTCCTTTCCGCATTCGCGTCTTGATATGCTAGAGAAAGGGAGGAGCGGCAGTCACTATTCTTCCAGCAGTTTTTATTCAATAAAAGGGGATAAGTCAAAGACTTACCCCGGGTGGGCAGAGCTCTCAACTCCGCCCGCCGCTTCTTAAAAACTGCAAAGCCACACAGCCGTCCCGTGCCTTCCGCTGGTGCTGTCTCCGCTCTCCCCGCTGGTACTGTCACTCTCTGCACTGGTACTCTCTGCGCTGGTGCCCTCTGCGCTGGTGCCCTCTGCGCTGGTACTGTCCGTTCTCCCCTAACGCCCAGCTCCACCAGCCCCTTCGGCTTGCAGGCGCCACCGCCGCCTGGCACCACTTACTCCTGGCCGTCATTCTAGCCTCTCGGTCGAACTGCTTCCTTTGGTCTGCCAGGCCCTCTTATTGGCCTCTCTGGGATCTCTCGCAGGTGTGAACAGTTTATTATCAGGTAGGGGCGGAGTCTTTCCAGGACAGGTGTTCAATTTAAATAAGATAAAAACATGCAATAAAGCTCATACAAACAAACCCAATATACAATATTAAAACAGATAAAACATTGCAAAACATGCGCAATAAAAACTCTAAATAACTTGTCCCGTTTCACCCCGTGACATCTATATGAATTACAGACAGACAAATAAAGGGTAAATGAGGTGAGCGTTGGCATGGTTTAGCTATTCATATCCCAGCAGAGGAACACATCACCACTAAGTTGCTGTGAGTGATCATCTTTAACCTGTCCTTAATGGAGCAGTGTCTTCCTGGATGACAGTGCAGCCATTTAGACAGAGCTGTCCACCACCACAAGACATCAAATGAAAGGAATATTTGTTGGAAGAGAGCTTTAATTTATCATTTATCTGTAAAGCATCAAATCACTAAAAGGTAATGACAAACCTTTGGTGAAATATTAGCCTGCAGCTGTGTTTACTTTCACTGTACTAACTTATGCTTTCACATTCTAACTCACATACATAAAGCAATACAGAATTGTGTTTTTGGAAGCACTATATAAATAAACCTTACCCACATACTCGCCATCAAGCAGCAGACACAAACTAACAGCTAACTTGTTAGCACTGCAGAACAATTAACAGCTAAATATTGAGGACCCTCAGGAGTCAGTGAGAAGCAATGGAGGTAAAAGGAGAGTTGATATTGAACTTACATTAATTGAGATGACACAATCACTATTTTCAATCATTTCCAAGCTTGATCTGTGCTCACTGGATGTTCATGTTGTTGTTCTAACTTTTTCTGTACCATAATACTGACTTTTTGTTCTTGTGATATTATCAAGTTTTGCTTCCTGTTTTTATGCTTTTTCTTATCTCCCCACTACTTCCTTGCCCTTGCCTCCTCTGTCTTTCTCTGTCTATATGATGATTTGTATATGCTCCCTGTGTTAGTCTTCCTGTTCTTGCATTTGCATTTCCTTGATTCAGTTTCAGTTAAATTTTATTTTTATAGTGCCAATCACGATAACTGATGCCTGAAGGCGCTTAACCTCCTAAGACCCGAACTCTTCCACGGCATGCATTTTTAATTTCTCTTTGATATTTGGGCTAATGTTACACCCCTGAAAACAGGGGGGAAAGAATCACGAGAGTGATTATGACTTGTGTCTCTCATGCAGTCGTTTATTGCAGTGAAAATGAGCAGAAACGTTTCACATTCTGTACTGCTAAATGTCACATGGTGGAAGAAAAACACTAAATAATAAACCGAAATACTAAAGTGCTTACTATGCATATACTTGACAATCGCGGCATTTTTAGCTCCTGCAGTTATCTTAATGGCCATTACACAGTACAAAACTGAGGCTCAAAACCGCCACGTATATGTGCACAAAACTGTAATATAATGCTTCTAATGCTTACAAAACAATGAAGGATTACCTCTTAAATATCTTAACAGTGTAACATTGGAAATATATCAACTTTTAAACACTTTTACCTGAAAACAGGGGGAAAAGAATCACGAGAGTGATTATGACTTGCGTCTCTCATGCAGTCGTTTATTGCAGTGAGGAGAACACGCGAAAGCGCCCAAGTGGAGAATATAGACACTACTAATCGATCCCAGAAAAGGCTTACTAGGCGATCACTGATGTATAGATTGCATTTCTCTTAAATAACATGAAAGCCATTAATATAACATGAAAAATAATAAACTCTTAACCATTTTCTTACCATATTTACATCATTTTTGTCCTTATATCAACTGATATGAATTAGTTTTAACTGAACAGTTTTATATGCAGTATTCCTTCAACCTGTCACAATTGGGGCCCAATGAATGTAAAAACAAAGAATTACCAGATTTTTTTTTAACCTTATTTTTGTTTTTATGAAAAATAAGAGCCACATATGAGGATATTTGTTTAAAAGTTTGATAGAACAGTAGCAGTATAACGTCCTCGTAAGTGGATATCAGGCCCTTGTAGAGCAAAATTGAGTATTTTGGTCTAAATAACCCAAAATGTGATGTCCACATATGTCCTAGGAGGTCCTAGAAGTTTAACATTGTACAACATATAATCGACAATATTAGAGAGAAAATTCCAATAATCACTCAACCCCTGTGAGCAAGCACTTGGTGAGAGTGGGAAGGACAAACTTCCTTTTAACAGGAAAAGACCTCCTGCAGAACCAGGCTTAAAGAGAGGCAACCATTTGGTACTGGGGTGAGGAGAGGGCGCTAGAACAAAAGACACTGTGGAAGAGAGCCAGAGTGCAAAAACAGTTACTAAGATGATGATGCATGATGATGCATCCCATGATGCACTCAGTCCCCTTTATCTACAGAGCAGAAGCCTGAAAGCTGAAGCCTCTGCCTCCTATTCTACTTTTAAATATCATTTAAATATTCTAGCCTTCTTTCTCTTTGTACTCCCGGATCCACTGAAGGCTTTTAAAGGAGCGTTTGAGCAAAATGCATGAACTTGTTTTTCAGATGCTGGACTATACAGTTACTTGTGAGTTCAATTAGTACAATTAGTGAGAAAAATGTCCTTTCAAGCAAAAAGAATATAATAATATGTTACAAATACAGAAACACTGATAAAGTTCTGCGATACAAATAAGGTAAGATTAATTAGGAGGAGACAAGGTGCTATTGTAACAATTTTTTTTACATTTTCTTTCATAACTCACAGATTGCTCACAGAAATATACTAGTTTGTTTTTGATAATGTATACGTGCACTGCCCGATATAGTTTTACTAATACAGAAAAAAAATGGAAATATTAATTTTTAATGCAAGAAATCAGACTTTGTCACAGCAGATTCAATACATTATTTTCACCCACTGCTAGTATCTATAATGTCACTTATAAATTATTAGCATATGTACTTTTGAGGAGATTTTATAGCTGTTGGGTACAGTGATCTATGCATTCAAGGAAAAATAGTATTTATTCATTTTTCTAGAACATGTGGCAACTATTCCAGAGATAGACTTTAATTGTTTGAGTGGAGGTAAAAGCATGTTTTACTGTGTTACGCAGAGAGGTGTAGTACAGAAAACAGCAGACATCACTCTGACTGAGCAGAGAACAGCATTAGTTTATTGTCTCATCTTTCACACAAGCAGCAACTTCCAAAATGGCAACTCATCCATCTGTCTCCCATACATGCAGCAGTCCACCTTTATATACTCTCAGACCACGCCTTCTCAATTCAAACTGACCAATCGCATAATCCATCCAGAAAAGAAAAGCAAAGAAGATTAATTTTCACAAATAATCCCAACATTATCAATCACTTATCAATAATGGAAGCAGACATGTCATATGTGCACATACACAATTTATAGGTCATTTCACACTTATATTTAAATTTCAATGCATCACAAGCAGACTAATATTCTTTTTATACACATAAAACATTATTTCATACAAAAAATATGTATTTCAAATTTTAAATGTCATTTGAAATTGAAATTTGGTGAAATACATCAGTTTTCATTTGTATGTCATCAACACAGACACACTTATAATCGCCCCCGATGTGAAACCCATATTTTAATATTCCAGTTGGCATCATCTATGTCAGCATGATTTATTCATGTTAATTCTTAAGAAAATAAGAATAAAACTGATCTAAGTTTAAATCTGCTGTAAACTAAGGTGTAGGCAACAGAAGAAAAATAATGTAAACATGCAAAGTAAGTATGTTTTTTCACTGTGGATTTTTTCTAATTCAAGGAATTGCCCGTGATGAACACATTTTTTTTTTTTTTACAGTTAATACTTTTAAATCTTTCATGTATTTTACTAAAAATTGAAATCACAAAACAATCAATTTGACAAAATAAAATACACTGACATGCTGGAAGAGTGAAGTAGGTTTGAACAGATCACACATGTTAGAAATGCAAAATAAGATCATAGGAATATTAAATGATGCACACCTATGATCTGAAGACCTCGTTAGCCAATAAGTAAAAACACTCATGGGATGTTGTGAAGTTTCAAAAATCAGCCTGTTCATATTGTACATATTTATATGAGTGTATTAATGTAACCTGATGTATTACAATTATGATGGAGTCCGCTGTCCAGCGCTGTGTGCTGCAAAAATAACTGGAAGAGAACAGTTGTTTCCTCTTGACCTTCTTTCAGTGGGTTTATATAAGTGAGTGGAGGTGGGTGTTTGTCTCTATCTCCACAGGGGAATTTGTATCAGCTGAACCTCTTTCTCTTCATACCTGAACACCTTTCATCGATGATGGAGAAGGTCACTGGAGACACCTTCATCCTCTATGTGTCTATTCTTCTACAGCTAGGTTATTTCACTGCACAAAGCTGCCCTGCAGGAGGACAAAATCTCAACACATCATGAGTTTTAGAGCCTAATAACTGGCATCGGTGACCCAGATTGTGTGTGTGTGTGTGTGTGTGTGTGTGTGTGTGTGTGTGTGTGTGTGTAAGAGCTGTGTTACCTGTTATCGATCACCTGAAAACATAATCGATCATCCAATTTTTCTTTTTCATATTCACCTGCACATCAGTTTTTTGTATGCAGGACAGGTTCACACTCTCCTACAAACACACACACACACACACACACACTTTACACTCTCACGTACGCGCACTCTCTCGCCCTTCAATACAGCCCTATAATTTGCCAGATGCGGTGATTCACTGGTTACTATGGCAACTACAAGGGGGGAGAGATTTTTTCGTTTTTCTCAATTTTTGGCAATTGGACTGCACAACGAGACATACACACGCGCACACACACACACACACACACACACACACATAGAGGCAGACATCATCACGTGCTCGTGTCTGAGCCACTGAATGGAGAAATGAACCAGTACATCTGCAGCCAATGGATGCTGACTTTCCATGTCGTGACATGCTTATCATCCATAGTTAAGTGAAGGGTGTTGGTTTATTATTTGTAGTTGGCTTTTTCTGAGAGGAACCACACCCACTGACACCTACACACAAGAATTAGAGGTGAGGCAAGCAAATTTCTTTAAAGAAGCAGCATGAGGTGAAATGTCACTGATGTTCTTAGACAAGCTCAGTGAGTCAGTGATTACTAGTTCAACACACACACATACACAGTTATATGCGCACCCCCACAGTCATACACACACCCCCGCACACAGACATACTCACACACACACACAGACACACACATACACACACATCCACACACACACACACACACACACACACTTATACAGACACACACACCCACACACACTCATACATACACCCACACACACTCATACATACACACACATCCACACACACAGTCATACACACACCCCCGCACACAGACATACTCACACACACACACAGACACACACACACACATCCACACACACACACACACACACACACACTTATACAGACACACACACCCACACACACTCATACATACACCCCCACCCACACACACACACACACACACAAACACACACATAGAGGTTTGCAGATGTGCATGGAATGGAAATACAATGAGATTAAGCAGGAGTTAACAGTTTATAATGGACTTTCTGAAATGCCTTTTCTAAGATGCTTCACGTTGTAATTGCCGTTTAAAAGACACAACCTTTAAAAAGCTCAATGAAACTTGCCATTTCTAGAAGAACACCCCCCCCCCCCCCCGGCCCCCTCCAAAGTCATCAGCTACACCAAAAACGGGTTAGTGCAGAGCCAATCAAAGGCGAGGGATTATCCTCACACACACACGCACACACATTGCTGCATCTGGTTGGAGCTGATAAGAGGAATTTTCCTCCCCTCAGGGAATCGAAACACGACGGAAGGAGATGGTGGGGGAAAGCGGTGGGTGGGTGACGTTTTAAAGTTGAAGCTTGTACACGAGCAGCCCCCCACCCCGCCCTGCCTACAGTAATAGTAGGTCAAACATTGTTCCTTTTTTTTGTTTTTTATTTTTTTTTTTTTTTTCTCCAACGCTTGTAACCGTGTGTCCATGTATATATATGTGTGTGATGCTGCTTCAGGGTCCTCTGTGTTTTACAGAGTAGGTCAGATTGGTGGCATTTAATCGATAAACATGACCTCTGTACTAAAAACACCCTTCTTCCAAGACTGTGGATCTTATTTTGAAACACCTGAGTGGAATCCAAAATAGCAAAATGTATATAGACTCATAATATGTCTATGAATTTAGCAACGCAACATTACCCACAGCTTTATTCAAAATTCAAACTTTACATATAAAGTTACAGCATGGCCAGTGTTTCAAACACTGATTTAATCCCTATGTGGCAGACGCTGAGGCTTCAAACTGCTTTACTAACCTGCTGCTCAGACCCTTTGTTTGCAGTCAGAAGAAAGCTGGCTGCAAACAAAAAAGAAAAATTTTTGAACTATGAATCATGCAAAGTTGCTTTTAAAGGGTCAAAGAATACAAGTATGGAGCTGGAAATGAGCAGAACACGTCATTTTAAAGATACCAAACCAGTTTTTACATCTAAAATTCAAACGCATTATTCTTTTTATTTATTTTTTGTGGAAATGAAACAGGAAAAAAAACATCTGGAATATTTTGGGTTGCCCTTGATTTATCCTTCAGCGTTCCACGGCATTGCCTCACAGCTTGTGCTGGCTATACGTCTTCTCATCAGAGCGCGTGGACATCTTACGTATTTCTGACGAATGTCAGCTCCACGACGTCAGCTGACACAAAGCCGTTCCCCTCTTCCTACGCCTCTCCTCTTCCTGTCAAACCATGTAAATTCAGATTTGAACTCTGAGGGTGCTTTGCAGCGAGCTCTGGCCAATCAGAAGCCAAACATTGTGGCAGGAATTTACATAAATCTGCATGGCTAATTTACTGAGCAAATGGAAGGAGTGACAGTGTGACTTCACCTTTCCTCAGTGATAACACAATGCAACAGCTGACCTTCAGCTAAAAATGTAACGACCTGATAAATCCATTCATTTGCCTTCCAGTCAGACTGAGTGGAAAACAAACTGCATTTGTTTGTGTAATTGCCCATGAGCACAGAAGACAGAGGGAGAGAAGGAGTGTGCGTGAGAGAGAGAGAGAAAGAGAAAACTAGTGAATAAACAGAGGAGATGGATGGGTCTATTAAAGCAGAAGCTAATCCAGGCTATTAGGAAACAGAGTGAGGGAGTGAGGGAGAAGGGGATACATACGGTGGGTTAATGGCTCTAAATACAGACCTAAACGGAGTGAAGGTCTGCTGGAGATTATTATAAATGTACCCAGGGGCGTCACTGGGAATTATGGGCCTGCTGCGCTGGAGATAATTCCAGACCAGTCCCTCTTTATTAAAGTATTCCAGGTGTGGCAAACTTCTGTATAAGTCAAGCACACAGTGCACACTGACAAATGTAATGAAATGAAATAAAAATACAGCAACTCCATGTACTACCTGTAGGAATAAGAACTGACCAATAACCACTTTCGGGTGGGCTGTCCCAGTAGTGGAAATATCCAAAACTCACACAGTAAAGTTGGTAGAAGGATCAGTCAACTCAAAACTAGGACCACACTAGTTAAAATATGCCTGTTATTCTCTCTGCAGTAATTATATATGCAGTATAGTTCGGTTGTGGTAGGCCACACGACCCAATCCTTCCATGATAATACAGCCTGAAGGCAGGAAGAGCAGCAGCACAGAGCAAGCATCAGTGACATTGGCCATAACACTGATTATGTAAGCAAGAAACAGCATTGCCTAAAAAGGAAGGAAGTGGGTTGCAAAGCAGCTTGAGGTGGCAGCAACAACAGTGTGCAGGCTGAAATGGGCAAATCTCGTAAATAGCACGGCTCATATGGATACACAGAGACGTATCAGCTGAGACGTCAGCTCATGTGAGCTAGCACTGAGATTGGCTGATCTGGAGTGATTTATAGTTTAGCTTGACTCTGTGGCTTGCCAGGACATTGTGCTTCATTCATTATACGCTGCATGTACTGCAGAGTCATATTCCATAGCCTTAACAGTGTTTAGCTTGTGTGCCCACTCTCATTGATTAGGAGGAAAAATCAATTAAGATGACATGAATAAGAAAAAATACAAAAAAGTATCAGAATATGGTTTTCCTTCCTTAAACACAGGCACCTGAACACTACCTATTTTATTTTCACAGCTGAAACACACATTTAGGATACTGCTTAGAAGGAAACGTAACACTGGAAGTCCCAGGCTTTTCTAACCCTCTGTCAGCCAAGTGGAAGCTAAATTGGCTAGTCTTTTAGCATCAATTCATATGTAAATTAGGTCGTTACCTGAGAAGTGGGGGAGTGGGGGTGTGTGAATGATTGCTGATTTCTAACTGCCAACTGCCTCTTTGTTTGTGTGTGGGGGTGGGGAGCTGCTAAAAGCTGTGAACTTCCTTTTGTGTTGAGGTGGATGCAATTGTCATCTTGCGGAGGGTTACTAGGGTTCCATCACTACATGACTGCTGGTCAGCAAACCTGGGAAACCCACAGATCATTGGAACTATGCCACGAAACCGCTTCCAAGACACCATGCAACACCTATGCTTTGATGACAGGTCCCCCCGCAGTGATCGAGCAAAGACTGATAAGTTCGCTGCAATTTCCAGTGTGTGGGGATCATTTGTCACCAACTGCATCACGTGCTACAACCCTGGTCTACATATCACCGTTGATGAACAGCTTTTCCCATCAAAGACTCGGTGCTGTTTCCTGCAGTATATTGCAAGTAAACCAGACAAGTTTGGGATCAAGTTTTGGGTGGCTTGCGACCTAAAATCCAAGTACATTTGCAATGTCCTCCCATATCTTGGCAAGGACTCCAATCGTCCCAATGGGGAGAGACTGTCTGAAAATGTAGTGATGAGGCTGATGGAACCATTCCTAGACAAGGGCAGAAATGTTACCACGGACAATTTCTTCACATCGCTTTCACTTGCGCAAAAACTTCTTAGACGGAAAACCACCATCCTCGGCACAGTCAACAAGAGTCGCCGGGAAATTCCTCAATCCGCTAGACACACAGATCGCAATGAATTCACCACTCAGGTATGTTGCAGGTCTTTTGTGGTTCTATGTTTATGTGTTTCATTGTGTGTAAAAGTGCTATGGAAATAACAATTTATCTTATTTCTTAGGTGTTTTCAACCTCTGCTGCCAAGCGAATGCGGCCAAACGGAAGAAGACAGTCTATATTCTTAGCAGCGTGCAGAGCGTGGTTCAGTCTGATAACACCACCAAAAGGAAGCCAAACACTGTCACCCTTTACAACACCACAAAGTGTGGCGTGGATGTGATGGACCAGATGATGCGGGAGTACACTGTCCGCAGAGGAACACGGCGCTGGCCAGTTGCCGTGTTCTATAACATGATTGACATGGCAGCACTGAATGCACATGCGCTGTATCAAGCATGCACCGGGACGAAGGAAAGACGGGTGGACTTCCTGGTGGAGCTTGCAAGAGAGTTGGCTCACTCTCATGCAACTGGGAAGAAGGCAAGAAAAGAACAGTTGCTTCGGACACAACCCTCCACACCTAGCCCTGGAAAAAGAGCCATGTGTCAGGTCAAACACAAATGCAAGAACAATCATGCCACTGTGCGATGTGTTCACTGCTACAGATACACATGTGGTAAATGCAGACTACAGATACCATGGCAGTGCCAGGATTGTGAGTGATTCCTGAAAATGTTGAAATGTACTCACTCACTTTTTATTATTATTTGTAAATATGTGTACAAATGGTTGGTTTTTTTTTGTACTGTTTTTATCAATAAATCTCAGCAACAAAGAAAATACACCCATGTGTGTTGATTTCTCCCTAAGATGGCAAACTGAAACACAAGTTTTGACGGAATTTTAATGAAAGCAACAGAATTTGAGAACAAACAATGGAATTTGAATAAAAAGAGTAGAATTAGAATAAAAACAAAAGCATTTGAATCAAAAGAACGGAATTTCAATGAAAAGAACGGAATTAGAATGAAATGAATAGAATTTGAATGAAAACAACGGAATTAGAATGAACAGAACAGAATTTGAATCAAAACAATGGAATTTGAATGACAACAACAGAATTTGAATGAAAACAATGGAAGTTTAAAACAAACAACAGAATTAGAATGAAAACAACGGAATTTGAATGAAAACAACGGAATTTGAATGAAAACAACGGAATTTGAATGAAAACAACGGAGTTTGAATGAAAACAACGGAATTAACATGAAAACGACGGAATTTTAATGAAAACAACAGAATTTGAATGAAAACAATGGAAGTTTAAAACAAACAACAGAATTAGAATGAAAACAACGGAATTAGAATGAACAGAACAGAATTTGAATCAAAACAATGGAATTTGAATGAAAAGAACAGAATTTGATCAAAAACCAAAGAGTTTAAATCAGGGGTGCCCAATCCCAGTCCTCGAGAGCTACCGTCCTGCAGCTTTTAGATGCATCCCTACTCCAACACAGCTGAATCAAATGGTTTGATTACCTCTTCAGCATGCCATCGTGTTTGGCAAAGGCCTGATAACAAGCCATTCATTTGATTCAGCTGTGTTGGAGTAGGGATGCATCTAAAAGCTGCAGGACGGTAGCTCTCGAGGACCGGGATTGGGCACCCCTGGTTTAAATGAAAACAACAGAATTTGAGAGCAAACAATGGAATTTGAATAAAAAGAGTAGAATTAGAATGAAAACAAAAGCATTTGAATCAAAATAACGGAATTTCAATGAAAAGAACGGAATTAGAATGAAATGAATAGAATTTGAATGAAAACAACGGAATTAGAATGAACAGAACAGAATTTGAATCAAAACAATGGAAGTTTAAAACAAACAACAGAATTAGAATGAAAACAACGGAATTTGAATGAAAACAACGGAATTAGCCCCTCCTTGAATCGCTACCTTATCGTGGTGGAGGGGTTTGTGTGTCCCAGGGATCCCAGGGTCTATGTTGTCTGGGGGCTTTTGCCCCCTGGTAGGGTCTCCCATGGCAAATTGGCCCTGGGTGAGGGACCAGACAAAGAGCGATTCATAAGACCCTTATAAAAAGGACACCGAGGGAACAGTTTACCCTGCCCGGGATAGGGTTACCGGGGCCCCGCCCTGGAGCCAGGCCCGGGGAGGGTGCCCGAGGGTGAGCGTCTGGTGGCCGGGCCTTAGTCCATGGGGCCCGGCCGGGCACAGCCCGAAGAGGAGACATGGTGCTCCACCTGGAGACTCTGTTGTCCTGCTGGGAGACTTCAATGCTCACGTGGGTAACGACAGCGAGACCTGGAGGGGCGTGATTGGGAGGAACGGCCTCCCCGATCTGAACCCGAGCGGTGCTCTGTTATTGGACTTCTGTGCTAACCACAGTTTGGCCATAACGAACACCCTGTTCGAACATAAGAGTGTCCATAAGTGCACGTGGCACCAGGACGCTCTAGCACTAGGAAGGCCCAGGCTTCTACCTTTCTACCTTTAAAACCCGCCACCAGCCAAATGGCTGGTAGGCTTTTAGCTAAGCTTTAGCTTCAGGCAAGTGGAAGCTAAATTGGCTAGTCATTCATATGTAAATTGGGTTGTTACCTGGGAATTCTGGAGGGAGGGGATTGGGGGTGTGTGGATGAGGGGGTGGGGGAGCTGCTAAAAGCGGTGAGCTTCCTTTTGTGTTCGTCTTGATGCATTCTCAATCATCCAGGGAAACAAATCTCCAAAAGTCACCAACTTGGAGTGTTTCAGTTTGCCATCTTAGGGAGAAATCAACACACATGGGTGTATGTCCTTTGTTGCTGAGATTTATTGATAAAAACAGTACAAAAAATCAACCATTTGTACACATTTTTACAAATAATTATAAAAAGTGAGTGAGTACATTTCAACATTTTCAGCAATCACTCACAATCCTGGCACTGCCATGGTATCTGTAGTCTGCATTTACCACATGTGTATCTGTTGCAGTGAACACATCGCACAGTGGCATGATTGTTCTTGCAATTGTGTTTGACCTGACACATGGCTCTTTTTCCAGGGCTCGGTGTGGAGGGTTGTGTCAAAGGCAACTGTTCTTTTCTTGCCTTCTTCGCAGCTACATGAGAGTGAGCTAACTCCCTTGCAAGCTCCACCAGGAAGTCCACCCGTCTTTCCTTCGTCCCGGAGCATGCTTGATACAGCACATGTGCATTCAGTGCTGCCATGTCAATCATGTTATAAAACACGGCAACTGGCCAGCGCCGTGTTCCTCTGCGGACAGTGTACTCCCGAACCATCTGGTCCATCACATCCACGCCACACTTTGTTTTGTTGTAAAGGGTGACAGTGTTTGGCTTCCTTTTGGTAGTGTTATCAGTCTGAACCACGCCGTGCATGCTGCTAAGAATATAGACTGTCTTCTTCCGTTTGGCCGCATACGCCGTCAGCGTGGCAGCAGAGGTTGAAAACACCTAAGAAATAAGATAAATTGTTATTTCCATAGCACTTTTACACACAATGAAACACATAAACATAGAACCAGAAAAGACCTGCAACATACCTGAGTGGTGAATTCATTGCGATCTGTCTGTCTAGTGGATTGAGGAATTTCCCTGCGAATCTTGTTGACTGTGCCGAGGATGGTGGTTTTCCGTCTAAGAAGTTTTTGCGCAAGTGAAAGCGATGTGAAAAAATTGTCCGTGGTAACATTTCTGCCCTTGTCTAGGAATGGTTCCATCAGCCTCATTACTACATTTTCAGAAAGTCTCTCCCCAGTGGGACGACTGGGGTCCTTGCCAAGATATGGGAAGACATTGCAAATGTACTTGGATTTTAGGTCGCAAGCCACCCAAAACTTGATCCCAAACTTGTCCGGCTTACTTGCAATATACTGCAGGAAACTGCACCGAGTCTTTGATGGGAAAAGCTGTTCATCAACGGTGATATGTAGACCAGGGTTGTAGCACGTGATGCAGTTGGTGACAAATGATCCCCACAAACTGGAAATTGCAGCGAACTTATCAGTCTTTGCTCGATCACTGCGGGTGGACTTGTCATCAAAGCGTAGGTGTTGCATGATTTCTTTGAAGCGGTTTCGTGCCATAGTTCCAATTATCTGTGGGTTTCCCAGGTTTGCTGACCAGCAGTCATTTAGAGATGGAACCCTGGTAACCCCCCGCAAGATGACAATTGCAATAAATGCCATTAGTTCAGGGAGGTCCATGAACCAATGAACATGCTCCGTTTGCTGTGCATGTTGAACAGTCCATTCTTGAATGCTACGAAGCATGTCAAGAGTGATGAAACACAGGAAGCTCCGAAGGCGACTCGTGATATTTCTCCTGGCCTTAGCCGTTGGCTCTCCATCTGCAGCGTACGCTTCTATTGGGGTGAAAGGGAGACAGGTCCCCACCTGTTCTTCACGCCACACTGTGCCATCTTTCGCTGTCTCAGTCCCCAAACAAGCTCTCTTTTTAGGTGCAGAAGCAGTCTCCTCATCTGCAGTGTGAACAAATTCAAATTGTGAGCAATGGGAAGGTCCAGTATCTCCTCCTCTGTATCAGAATAATGTCTGAAATATCTTACTTACAAACTACATCCACTTACTTATTTGAAATGAAATAGGAAATAACATGAAATGCAACTAACCGGAAGACTGATCAGACAGCTCTGAGTCCGAATCCGGCTGAACTTGTAGGTCTTCTCCATCCGAGTCACAAGGGTCAACTTCCCTCAGGATCATTTCCAAGGCCTGCTGAGTGGTGAGTCTTCTCTGCATTTTCTTTCCTTGGAGAGGAGGTCCGTACACCACAGAATTCTTCAGGGCAATGAAGGATTAGGCTAAGTGTAGTGAGATTGTATCATATATATAGGGCTTGGCTTCCTGATCAATGCTCCACTACCAAAAGGAAGCCAAGCCCTGCCACCCTTTACAACAAAACAAGGTGTGATCACATTGATGCCACAATGGACGACTGATCAATGCTCCACTACCAAAAGGAAGCCAAGCCCTGCCACCCTTTACAACAAAACAAGGTGTGATCACATTGATGCCACAATGGACGACTGATCAATGCTCCACTACCAAAAGGAAGCCAAGCCCTGCCACCCTTTACAACAAAACAAGGTGTGATCACATTGATGCCACAATGGACGACTGATCAATGCTCCACTACCAAAAGGAAGCCAAGCCCTGCCACCCTTTACAACAAAACAAGGTGTGATCACATTGATGCCACAATGGACGACTGATCAATGCTCCACTACCAAAAGGAAGCCAAGCCCTGCCACCCTTTACAACAAAACAAGGTGTGATCACATTGATGCCACAATGGACGACTGATCAATGCTCCACTACCAAAAGGAAGCCAAGCCCTGCCACCCTTTACAACAAAACAAGGTGTGATCACATTGATGCCACAATGGACGACTGATCAATGCTCCACTACCAAAAGGAAGCCAAGCCCTGCCACCCTTTACAACAAAACAAGGTGTGATCACATTGATGCCACAATGGACGACTGATCAATGCTCCACTACCAAAAGGAAGCCAAGCCCTGCCACCCTTTACAACAAAACAAGGTGTGATCACATTGATGCCACAATGGACGACTGATCAATGCTCCACTACCAAAAGGAAGCCAAGCCCTGCCACCCTTTACAACAAAACAAGGTGTGATCACATTGATGCCACAATGGACGACTGATCAATGCTCCACTACCAAAAGGAAGCCAAGCCCTGCCACCCTTTACAACAAAACAAGGTGTGATCACATTGATGCCACAATGGACGACTGATCAATGCTCCACTACCAAAAGGAAGCCAAGCCCTGCCACCCTTTACAACAAAACAAGGTGTGATCACAGGGCTTGGCTTCCTTTTGGTAGTGGACAATTGATCAGGAAGCCAAGCCAAGGTAAATGCAGACTACAGATACCATGGCAGTGCCAGGATTGTGAGTGATTGCTGAAAATGTTGAAATGTACTCACTCACTTTTTATAATTATTTGTAAAAATGTGTACAAATGGTTGATTTTTTGTACTGTTTTTATCAATAAATCTCAGCAACAAAGGACATACACCCATGTGTGTTGATTTCTCCCTAAGATGGCAAACTGAAACACTCCAAGTTGGTGACTTTTGGAGATTTGTTTCCCTGGATGATTGAGAATGCATCAAGACGAACACAAAAGGAAGCTCACCGCTTTTAGCAGCTCCCCCACCCCCTCATCCACACACCCCCACTCCCCTCCCTCCAGAATTCCCAGGTAACAACCCAATTTACATATGAATGACTAGCCAATTTAGCTTCCACTTGCCTGAAGCTAAAGCTTAGCTAAAAGCCTACCAGCCATTTGGCTGCTCTCCGGGTTTTAAAGGTAGAAAAGCCAAATGGCTGGGCTCTGGGCCTTCCTAACTAGGCCGTAGGTCGATGATCGATTTTGTAATCGTATCAGCAGACCTGCGACCATATGTTCTGGACACTCGGGTAAAGAGAGGGGCTGAGCTGTCAACTGATCACCACCTGGTGGTGAGTTGGATCAGGTGGCGGGGGAGGACGCTGGACAGACCTGGTGCACCTAAACGCGTAGTGAGGGTGTGCTGGGAACGTCTAGCAGAGGCCCCAGTCCGCGAGATCTTCAACGCACACCTCCGGCAGAGCTTCAACAGCATTCCGAGGGAGACTGGGGACATTGAGTCCGAATGGACCATGTTCAGCGTCTCCATTGCCGAAGCTGCTGCATTGAGCTGCGGCCGCAAGGTGGTTGGTGCCTGCCGTGGTGGTAATCCCCGAACCAAATGGTGGACACCAGAGGTGAAGGGAGCCACCAGGCTGAAGAAGGAGTCCTATCGGGCTTGGTTAGCCTGTGGGACTCCGGAGGCAGCCGACAGGTATCGACAGGCCAAGCGGAATGCGGCTCGGGCAGTGGCTGAAGCAAAAACTCGAGTGTGGGAGGAGTTCGGAGAGGCCATGGAAAAAGACTTTCGGACTGCCTCGAAGAGATTCTGGCAAACCGTCAGACGTCTCAGGAGGGGAAAGCGGTGCTCTACCTGCACTGTGTATAGTGCTGGCGGAGCGCTGCTGACGTCGACTGAGAAAATTGTCAGGCGGTGGAAGGAATACTTCGAGGACCTCCTTAATCCCACTGACACGTCTTCCGAGGAAGAAGCAGAGTCTGGGGATGAGGGGAATGACGCGCCAATTTCCGGGGGCGAGGTCACTGAGGCAGTTAAACAAATCCTTGGTGGCAGAGCCCCTGGTGTTGATGAGGTCCGCCCCGAGTTCCTGAAGGCTCTGGACGTTGTAGGGCTGTCCTGGTTGACACGCCTCTGCAATGTTGCGTGGAGATCAGGGGCAGTACCTGTGGACTGGCAGACCGGGGTGGTGGTCCCCATCTTTAAGAAAGGGGACCGGAGGGTGTGTTCCAACTACAGGGGGATCACACTCCTCAGCCTCCCTGGGAAAGTCTATGCCAGGGTGCTGGAAAGGAGAGTTCGTCCGTTAGTCGAACCTCGGATACAGGAGGAACAATACGGTTTTCGTCCTGGTCGCGGAACACTGGACCAGCTCTTTATCCTCTCCAGGATACTTGAGGGTGCATGGGAGTTTGCCCAACCAGTCTACATGTGTTTTGTGGACTTGGAGAAGGCATTCGACCGTGTCCCTCGGGGTGTCCTGTGGGAGGTGTTGCGGGAATATGGGGTGTCTGGCCCATTGCTACGGGCCATTCGATCCCTATACAACCGTTGCAAGAGCTTGGTTCGCATTGCCGGCAATAAGTCGGACTCGTTTCCGGTGGGTGATGGGCTTCGCCAGGGCTGCCCTTTGTCTCCGGTTCTGTTCATAATTTTTATGGACAGGATTTCTAGGCGCAGCCAAGTGGCGGAGGGCTTTCGCTTTGGTGGCCTCAGAATCTCATCTCTGATTTTTGCAGATGATGTGGTTCTGTTGGCTTCATCGGGTGGGGGCCACCAGCTCGCACTGGAACGGTTCGCAGCCGAGTGTGAAGCAGTGGGAATGAGGATCAGCACCTCCAAATCTGAGGCCATGGTTCTCAGCCGGAAAAGGGTGGAGTGCCCACTCCGGGTCGGGGATGAGTTCCTGCCCCAAGTGGAGGAGTTCAAGTATCTCGGGGTCTTGTTCGCGAGTGATGGGAGAAGGGAGCCGGAGATCGACAGACGGATTGGGGCTGCAGCTGCAGTAATGCGGACGCTGCACCGGTCCGTCGTGGTGAAGAGGGAGCTGAGTGTAAAAGCGAAGCTCTCAATTTACCGGTCGATCTACGTCCCTACCCTCACCTATTGCCACGAGCTGTGGGTAGTGACCGAAAGAACGAGATCGCGGATACAAGCGGCAGAAATGAGCTTCCTCCGAAGGGTGGCTGGCCTCTCCCTTAGAGATAGGGTGAGAAGTTCGGCCATCCGGGAGGGGCTCAGAGTAGAGCAGCTGCTGCTCCACATCGAAAGGAGCCAGCTGAGGTGGTTCGGGCATCTGACAAGGATGCCCCCTGGGCGCCTCCTGGGTGAGGTGTTCCAGGCATGTCCCACTGGGAGGAGGCCCCGGGGCAGACCCAGGACACGCTGGAGAGATTATATCTCTCGGCTGGCCTGGGAACGCCTTGGTATTCCCCCGGACAAGCTGGAGGAGGTGGCTGGGGAGAGGGAGGTCTGGGCCTCTTTGCTTAGGCTGCTGCCCCCGCGACCTGGCCCCGGACAAAGCGGATGAAGATGGATGGATAGATGGATGGATGGACAACGGAATTAGAATGAACAGAACAGAATTTGAATCAAAACAATGGAATTTGAATGAAAACAACAGAATTTGAATGAAAACAATGGAAGTTTAAAACAAACAACAGAATTAGAATGAAAACAACGGAATTTGAATGAAAACAACGGAATTAGAATGAACAGAACAGAATTTGAATCAAAACAATGGAATTTGAATGAAAACAATGGAAATAGAATGAAAAGAACAGAATTTGAATGAAAACAACAGAATTTGAATGAAAACAATGGAAGTTTAAAACAAACAACAGAATTAGAATGAAAACAACGGAATTAGAATGAACAGAACAGAATTTGAATCAAAACAATGGAATTTGAATGAAAAGAACAGAATTTGATCAAAAACCAAAGAGTTTAAATGAAAACAACAGAATTTGAGAACAAACAATGGAATTTGAATAAAAAGAGTAGAATTAGAATGAAAACAAAAGCATTTGAATCAAAATAACGGAATTTCAATGAAAAGAACGGAATTAGAATGAAATGAATAGAATTTGAATGAAAACAATGGAATTAGAATGAACAGGGCCCTGTGCTTCGTACGTCGCTTACTACATCCAAGATCAAATGAAACATCCAAGACCAAATCATCGCGCTAACTCTGAGCTCGCTATTCCGGTTCCCCGAACACACCTGTTGTTGACGATTAGTATAGCTGGATGAAGTAATGTGAGATCACTGGGTGGCCCAACAGGGGCTACGCATCAATAGTAGAAACATTGATCTGCAACCCTTTGATTGGTCGGCGAAAATGTCGAAGGAGCGCGCTCGGTATTTTTCGGCAGCAGAGCAAGAACTCTTGAGTGAGGGATTTCAGGAGTTTCAGAGTTTAATTAAAACGCAAGGGAACACTGCAAAGGCTGCAAAAGCAAGGAGAGAGGGCTGGCAGAAAGTTGCTGACAAATCAAACTCGTAAGTAATTCAATAATAACAATAATAATGGAGTGGATTTATATAGCGCTTTTCAAGGCACCCAAAGCGCTTTACAATGCCACTATTCATTCACTCTCACATTCACACACTGGTGGAGGCAGCTACGGTTGTAGCCACAGCTGCCCTGGGGCAGACTGACAGAAGCCAGGCTGCCATATTGCGCCATCGGCCCCTCTGGCCAACACCAGTAGGCGGTAGGGTAGATTTATCATATCACACCATATTATCCAATATTATATTACATTATATTATATTATAATATGTTATATTATATCCCCTTTCACATTAGAGCCACAACAGGACCCACTAGAACATGGGAACAAGTAAAAGTGAAATATAAGAATATTCTACAGAATGGTAATATTTATCACTTATATTGCTTGTCGTCTCTTGGAAAGAGACCCTGGAATACTCTGTTTGTTTGTTCATAACAGCAACCAAGAAAAGGGCAGAGCAAAAAAATAGACAGGTGGTGGTCCTGCACCCCCTCGTCAACAAGTTGGTTAAGTGAATAATACCCTCACGGGAAAATCGATATCTCTCTATGAGCACACTGTCGCGCTGAGCTAAAGGATCCTGTCTGTCCCGCAATATACGCTGAATTCTGAGGACTCTCCTTATCAATCTTGCACCTTCCGCAATGGGTTGCTCGCGTAAACGGACAGGATATGACTGCGACAGACTTCCCAAATCCACCTTCGCTTGCCGTGGTCTCTCATCTTGATTACACGAAGTAATTTACAATTACTACTCTGAAATATGAATTACATCTGTAATAATCACATACATGTAATAGAATGTTAATAGTACATTTCCCTTTTTTAGGGAATGACCTGTATGTATCTGTGTGAAATCAATAAAAGGATCAAGTGCTGCATTATCTTTAGTTACATTGATGTTATTTATTTATGGTGAAACAGTGGTGGAATATCGCTGTTGCTTTCGTATGAATGACGCGGACATACCTGCGTGGCCGCGATCTAATCCTGTTTACATAAAGTAAACCTGCTCCCCAGCAGGTTTACGCTTACGGCTCTGTTGCTATGACAGCAAGTCCCGGATGGGCTTCGGGGAACCGAACAATCCAGGATCACGCGAAATCGTCAACAATCTCATCCAGCTAACTCACTTAGCGCGGTACGAAGAACAGGCCCCTGAACAGAATTTGAATCAAAAGAATGGAATTTGAATGACAACAACAGAATTAGAATGAAAACAACGGAATTTGAATGAAAACAACGGAATTAGAATGAACAGAACAGAATTTGAATCAAAACAATGGAATTTGAATGAAAACAATGGAAATAGAATGAAAAGAACAGAATTTGAATGAAAACAACAGAATTTGAATGAAAATAATGGAAGTTTAAAACAAACAACAGAATTAGAATGAAAACAACGGAATTTGAATGAAAACAACGGAATTAGAATGAACAGGGCCCTGTGCTTCGTACGTCGCTTACTACATCCAAGATCAAATGAAACATCCAAGACCAAACCATCGCGCTAACCGTGAGCGCGCTAATCCGGTTCCCCGAACACACCTGCTGTTGACGATTAGTACAGCTGGACGCAGTAATGTGACATCACTGGGTGTCGTAAAAGGGGCTACGCATCGATAGTAGAAACATTGATCGGCAACCCTCTGATTGGTCGGCGAAAATGTCGACGGAGCGCGCTCGGCTCGGTATTTTTCGGCAGCAGAGCAAGAACTCTTGAGTGAGGGATTTCAGGAGTTTCAGAGTTTAATCAGAACGCAAGGGAACACTGCAAAGGCTGCAAAAGCAAGGAGCGAGGGCTGGCAGAAAGTTGCTGACAAATCAAACTCGTAAGTAATTTAATAATAACAATAATAATGGAGTGGATTGATATAGCGCTTTTCAAGGCACCCAAAGCGCTTTACAATGCCACTATTCAGTCACTCTCACATTCACACACTGGTGGAGGCAGCTACGGTTGTAGCCACAGCTGCCCTGGGGCAGACTGACAGAAGCCAGGCTGCCATATCGCGCCATCGGCCCCTCTGGCCAACACCAGTAGGCGGTAGGGTAGATTTATTATATTACACTATATTATCCAATATTATATTACATTATATTATAATATGTTATATTTTATCCTCTTTCACATTAGAGCCACGACAGGACCCACTAGAACATGGGAACAGGTAAAAGTGAAATATAAGAATATCCTACAGAATGGTAATATTTATCACTTATATTGCTTTTAGTCTCTTGGAAAGAGACCCTGGAATAATCTGTTTGTTTATAACAGCAACCAAGAAAAGGGCAGAGCAACAAAAGACAGGTGGTGGTCCTGCACCCCCTCGTCAACAAGTTGGTTAAGTAAATAATACCCTCACGGGAAAATCGATATCTCTCTATGAGCACACTGTCGCGCTGAGCTAAAGGATCCTGTCTGTCCCGCAATATACGCTGAATTCTGAGGACTCTCCTTATCAATCTTGCACCTTCCGCAATGGGCTGCTCGCGTAAACGGACAGGACATGGCTGCGACAGACTTCCCAAATCCACCTTCGCTTTTATAGCCGTGGTCTCTCATCTTGATTACACGAAGTAATTTACAATTGCTACTCTGAAATATGAATTAAATCTGTAATAATCACATACATGTAATAGAATGTTAATAGTACATTTCCCTTTTTTAGGAAATGACCTGTGTGAAATCAATAAATGGATCAGGTGCTGCATTGTCTTTAGTTACATTGATGTTATTTATTTATGGTGAAACAGTGGTGGAATATCGCTGTTGCTTTCGTATGAATGACGCGGACATACCTGCGTGGCCGCGATCTAATCCTGTTTACATAAAGTAAACCTGCTCCCCAGCAGGTTTACGCTTACGGCTCTGTTGCTATGACAGCAAGTCCCGGATGGGCTTCGGGGAACCGAACGATCCAGGATCACGCGAAATCGTCAACAATCTCATCCAGCTAACTCACTTAGCGCTGTACGAAGAACAGGCCCCTGAACAGAATTTGAATCAAAACAATGGAATTTGAATGAAAACAATGGAAGTTTAAAACAAACAACAGAATTAGAATGAAAAGATAAGATAAGATAAGATAAGATAAGATAACCTTTATTAGTCCCACACGTGGGAAATTTGTTTTGTCACAGCAGGAAGTGGACAGTGCAAAATTTATGAGGCAAAAATTGTGTGATTCTTACTCTGAATCTGAATAAGTACGCGGGACCACTGTGTGCGGTAAGACCATCTCTTTTACTTCCTGTATTACCATCTACCGGCATGCATTGCCAGTGCGTAACACGTGATTACACAATCAAACAGTGAACACATACTGCCCATACAACAAATGTACCAGAGACAATTATGAATACACCACATCTCCCCTTTTAAACAAAAACAGAATATTCCTTTTCTCAGGACAGAACTTCTCTTTTTCAAAGCCATACAAGAACATCTGGCAAACAATCTGCATTACATTTTTAACCTTTTGTTTTTGTTTTCTTGTTCTTTTCTTTTCTTAACAACTCTTTTTAGCTTTATTTTACTGTGCTCTACAAAACCATTATAACACAGTTACATAACAACAACCTTTTTTTTTTCTTACAGATCTAACTTTTTAGGTTTAACTATTGGCCTCCCTGACTTGGTTCTGACCACATCAGTGTTAACAGGTGTAGCAGGGATCACACTGGGTGTTTGAGGCTTCTGCAACACAGGCACATTAGCAGGTTCATGCACAGGTGAACTTAAAGGAATCAAATGCACACGATTACGCCTCACAGTCCCTTGTGGTAACTCCACTGTGTATGATCGGGGTGTAGAGTGATTTTGGATAACAGTGCCTGTAGTTTTGACATCAGTCACCCAAACTTGCTCTCCTGGGGACAGGCTGCATAAAGGTTTTGCGCGGTGGCGCCTGTTGAAGTTTGCCATGTCCATCATCCTCTTCTCCCTTTCCTTTCGAGCGAGCAGTGCGTTGTCCGGCAGTGTGGGCTCCAGCTGCGATGGAAGCATCGGCAGTGTGGTTCGCAGACGTCTGCCCATTAAAAGCTCTGCAGGGCTGTATCCGGACTGCAGTGGTGTAGCTCTATAGGCAAGAAGAGCTAGATAAGGATCAGCTGCTTTTTTCAGAAGATTTTTTACAGTCTGCACAGCACGTTCTGCTTCTCCATTACTTTGCGGAAACTTGGGACTGCTTGTGATGTGTTTGAAGCCGTATGCTGCTGCAAAGTCTGTAAAGATTTGACCTGAATACTGTGGCCCATTATCAGACATGAGGACCTCTGGGATGCCGTGACGGGCAAAGAAAGATTTCAGGTGAGTAATGACATCGTTTGATTTTGTCCTGTTTAACAAAGCAATCTCAACAAATCTAGAGTGATAGTCAACAGCGAGAAGGTAAGTTTTCCCTCCCAGCTCTGTGCCCACTCTCTGCCATGGGCGGGCAGGGTATTCTGTTGGCATGAGTGGCTCACTGTTATTGTGTCTTTCTTGAATACACGTTTTGCACTTGAGCACCATCTCAGAGATTTGTTGACTCAGCCCGGGCCACCACACTGTTTGGCGTGCACGAGCTTTACATTTTACAACACCTTGATGTCCTTTGTGTAGTTTTTCCAGCACCTCGTTTCTCATTGCTGAAGGAATAAGATAAGATAAGATAAGATAACCTTTATTAGTCCCACACGTGGGAAATTTGTTTTGTCACAGCAGGAAGTGGACAGTGCAAAAGTTATGACGCAAAAATTAGAATACAATAAGAATAAATACAGTACACAGCTGTACAGAATAGAATAAAATAATATACTATATACAGTAGAATAAAATAGAATAAAAATATACAATAAGATAAAAATAGAATACGAATGCTATATACAACTGAGTAAAAATACAACGATGCCAGAAAAGATTATTGCACTTAGTGTTATTGCACATGTGTGGATGTGTGTGTTTGTTCAGTTAAAGTCTTTGTTATGGAGTCTGACAGCAGTGGGGAGGAAAGACCTGCGAAATCTCTCCGTCCCACACCGTGGGTGCCGCAGTCTCCCACTGAAGGAGCTGCTCAGTGCTGTCACAGTCTGCTGCATGGGGTGGGAGACGTTGTCCAACAGGGATGACAGCTTAGCCGCCATTCTCCTGTCACTCACCACCTCCACTGGGTCCAGAGGGCATCCTAGAACAGAGCTGGCCCTTCGGATCACCCTGTTCAGTCTCTTCCTGTCCCCAGCAGAGATGCTGCCGCCCCAGCAGACCACACCATAAAAGATAGCAGAAGCCACCACAGAGTCATAGAAGGTCTTCAGGAGTGGGCCCTCCACCCCAAACGACCTGAGTCTCCGCAGCAGGTACAGCCTGCTCTGCCCTTTCCTGTAGAGGGCGTCTGAGTTATGAGTCCAGTCCAGTCTGTTGTTCAGATGAACACCAAGGTACCTGTAGCTGTCCACAGCCTCAATGTCCATACCCTGGATGTTCAGTGGTTGCAGTGGAGAATGCTTGTGCCTGCGGAAGTCTACCACCAGTTCCTTGGTTTTACTGGCGTTGATCTGGAGGTAGTTCAGCTGGCACCAGTCCACAAAGTCTTGGGTCAGACCTCTGTACTCCTTGTCGTCCCCATCAGTGATGAGGCCGACTATTGCAGAGTCATCAGAGAACTTCTGCAGGAAGCACTGGGTGGAATTGTGGGAGAAGTCTGCAGTGTAGATGGTGAAGAGGAACGGAGCCAGAACCGTTCCCTGTGGGGCCCCCGTACTGCAGACGACCCTGTCCGACACACAGCCCTGAGTCCTCACATACTGTGGTCGGTCGGTGAGGTAGTCCAAAATCCAGGTAGTGAGGTGATGGTCCACTCCAGAGTTCTCCAGCTTGTCCTTCAGAACCGAGGGAAGAATAGTGTTGAAGGCACTGGAGAAATCAAAGAACATGATTCTCACAGTGCTTCCAGCGGTCTCCAGGTGAGCGAGGGAACGATGTAGGAGGTGAATGACGGCATCATCCGCGCCAATGCCAGGCTGGTAGGCAAACTGAAGTGGGTCCAGTGATGAGCTTGTTAGGCGCCGAAGCTGAGCCAGGACCAACCGCTCCAGGGTCTTCATCAGGTGGGATGACAAGCCGTGTGTCCTTTAACAAAAGGCCGTCTTCAACAGTGAGCGTGGCTCGGTCAGGCCAGTAATTTCGCAGTAAAGGCTCTTGTTTTGCATGTTCTGGCCAGCCTTCGGTGCACATGTCCATGACGCGAGCACACACACTGTCGCTTTTCAGTTGTTCCTTCAGTGTTTGCATATATGATGAACTGACAGGCATGTTTGCTACAATACTGTCGACATATATGTCTGTGCTTTCCATTAGCTCTTTGTCTGACAGGTTCATTGGTTTTTTCAGAGGTGAGCGGGACAAAGTATCTGCTGTCCAGAGCGATTTCCCTGGGGCGTACTGCACAGTGTACGAGTAACGCATGAGTCTCATTCTGAATCGCTGGATCCTGGGTGGCAAGAGATCCAGAGCTTGTCCTCCCGGTAAGGAAACGAGAGGTTTGTGGTCCGTTTCAAGACAAAAATGTTTACCAATCAGGAAATCACAAAAACGCTCACACGCCCATGTAGATGCCAGTGCCTCTTTTTCCACTTGTGCGTATCGTTGTTCTGTAGGAGAAAGGGACCTCGATGCATACGCCACTGGTCGCCATCCTTCTTCCCACAGCTGCAAAAGAACACCTCCGAGACCATAGGATGAAGCATCTGCTGATACTTTAATGTCTCTGTTGGGGTCATACATTGCGAGCACTGGGGGTGAGGTCAGGGCATCTCGTAATGTTTTGAAAGCTCTCACTTGGTCAGTTCCCCAATACCATGCGTTCTTTTTGGAAAGAAGATCTCGCAGGGCTTTGTCTTTTTCAGCTAAATGGGGGATGAACTTGCCCACTTGATTCACCATGCCCAGAAAACTGCGCAACTCTGACACATTAGTTGGCTCTGTCATTTCTGTAATTGCCTCCATTTTCTTCGGGTCAGGACTGATTCCTGTATCCGCTATGATGTGACCCAAGAAAGCAACCTTGCTCTGGGAGAGCTCGCATTTTTCAACATTCAGCGTTATGCCTGCTTTTTCCAGTCTTTGCAGTGTAGCATGGAGACGGGAATCGTGCTCCTGATGGTTACGTCCCCACACCAACACATCGTCAATGTGACACACCACTCCTTCGAGACCCTCGATGACCTCCGCCATCATGCGCTGAAAGTGTTCGGGCGCTGAGTTGATCCCAAACGGTAGGCGGTTAAAGTGGAACCGCCCAAAGGGTGTGATGAAGGTGGTGAGTTTGGCAGACTCATCGGACAGGGGAATCTGCCAGAAGCCCATGTTGGCATCCAGTTTGCTAAACACTTTGGCTCCTGCGAGCATTCCGAGACTTTGTTCAACCGATGGCAGCACATATTTTTCCCTGCACACATACTCATTTAGTCCGGTAAAGTCTACGCAAAGTCTTAGCCTAGGGCTGTTTTTCTTTGGAACAACAACCATGCCGGCACACCAATCCGTTGGTTCCTCAACTCGGGTAATGACACCAAGCTCTTCCATTCGTTGGAGTTCCTCTTTTACCCTTCCCATCAGAGGCAGAGGAAGCCTTCGCGGAGTTTTGAGTGAGTACGGCACAGCATTCGGTTTGAGTTTAATGTGATAGGCCCTCTGCACTTTCCCTAGACCATTGCAAAGTTTAGGGTAAGTAGTCTTCAGAGTGTCCATTGAAACCGCGTCAACTCGCACCAGCAGGCCAAGAGCTGTAATGGCGGGCAGGCCTAGCAGTGGAGTGCTCAGGTTTCTTACAACATAGACCTTCTCTGTTGTCTGTTTCGCTCCGTAGTTGAGCTGTAGCTTTGTAAAACCTGCAACGTCCAGTGGTGTTTTTCCAGGGCCTAACAAAGGTTTTTCTGGCTGCTGGAGAACTGGTCTGTGTTCGTTAGCAAAAATCTTTGATAAGTCCGAGTCAGCTATTACAGTCACATCTGCTCCAGTATCCAGTTTGAAAGTGATTTTTGCATCTTTCACTTGTATGTTGGCTGTCCACGCCTGGCCGTCACTGGAAACTGAGCCTAGGAAGAAACCTTGCTCCTCTTCCTCCTCAATACTTTGCACTGTCTTGCTTTGTCTGCAGACTCGCTGGTAGTGACCTTTTTTTCCACATAAATGACATTTTGCATCATTTGCTGGGCACTCAGGTTTCTGATGTGGAGAGCCTCCGCACTTGTAGCATTTGTTACTTTGTCTCTTGCTATATTGCTGTTGTGTTTTGACAGTTTTATTTTTGAACATGTTGAACTTTGTTTTGTCGTGCTTTTGTATCACTCTGTCAACTGTTTTCGCATTTACATGCATTACATTTGTTTCACTTCTCAAAGCTGACTGTTGCTTTTTGATTTCTTCTGACTGCCTGGCCATATTTATAGCTTTATCCAAGTCCAAGTCTTTTTCCATCTGCATGCGCTCAGACAGCCTCGTGTCGGCCAAGCCCACTACTATTCTGTCTCTTATCAGCTCATCGTGGAGCGGTCCGTAGTTACAGTGCTCTGCTAATGCATGCAAGGCAGTCACGAATGCATCAACAGTCTCATTCGGCTCTTGTTTGCGCATATTAAAACGTGCGCGCTCATAAACAACATTTTTCCTGACAATGAAAAAGTTGTGGAAGCTATCTCTCACTTTAGCATAGTCCCGTTGGTCTACATCACTTAACTTTAGTCCTCTCAGGACGTCATCCGCTTCGTCTCCCATACAATATATGAGAGTGTTCACTTGATTTTCCTCCGAGCTCGCAGACAGATTACTTGCCTGACGGAATCTCTCGAAGCGACGGACCCATCTTGTCCATTCGTGTGGTTTGGAAAAATCAAAGGGCTCCGGTGGTTGGATGCTAAACGTAGCGCTGGGAGTGCTAGCCGCGGTGCTAACTCCTGCCCTCGGACGATCGTCTACGTCGTCATTCGGCATTTTGTTTCCACCTTCCCCTTCTCCTCACACTCGGCAGATGTATGGAGTCTTACGAGTCACACAGCACTTCTGACACCATGTGTGATTCTTACTCTGAATCTGAATAAGTACGCGGGACCACTGTGTGCGGTAAGACCATCTCTTTTACTTCCTGTATTACCATCTACCGGCATGCATTGCCAGTGCGTAACACGTGATTACACAATCAAACAGTGAACACATACTGCCCATACAACAAATGTACCAGAGACAATTATGAATACACCACAAAAATTAGAATTCAATAAGAATAAATACAGTACACAACTGTACAGAATAGAATAAAATAAAATACTATATACAGTAGAATAAAATAAAATAAATATACAATAAGATAAAAATAGAATACAAATACAAATACTATATACAACTGAGTAAAAATACAACGATGACAGAAAGGATTATTGCACTTAGTATTATTGCATATGTATGGAATGGAAGTTTAAAACAAACAACAGAATTAGAATGAAAACAACAGAATTTGAATGAAAACAACGGAATTAGAATGAACAGAACAGAATTTGAATGAAAACAATGGAATTTGAATGAAAACAATGGAAGTTTAAAACAAACAACAGAATTAGAATGAAAACAACGGAATTAGAATGAAAACAACGGAATTTGAATGAAAACAACGGAATTTGAATGAACAGAACAGAATTTGAATCAAAACAATGGAATTTGAATGAAAACAATGGAAATAGAATGAACAGAACAGAATTTGAATCAAAACAATGGAAGTTTAAAACAAACAACAGAATTAGAATGAAAACAACGGAATTAGAATGAAAACAACGGAATTTGAATGAAAACAACGGAATTAGAATGAACAGAACAGAATTTGAATCAAAACAATGGAATTTGAATGAAAACAATGGAAATAGAATGAACAGAACAGAATTTGAATCAAAACAATGGAATTTGAATCAAAACAATGGAATTTGAATGAACAGAACAGAATTTGAATCAAAACAATGGAAGTTTAAAACAAACAACAGAATTAGAATGAAAACAACAGAATTAGAATGAAAACAACGGAATTTGAATGAAAACAACGGAATTAGAATGAACAGAACAGAATTTGAATCAAAACAATGGAATTTGAATGAAAACAATGGAAATAGAATGAACAGAACAGAATTTGAATCAAAACAATGGAATTTGAATCAAAACAATGGAATTTGAATCAAAACAATGGAATTTGAATCAAAACAATGGAATTTGAATCAAAACAATGGAATTTGAATCAAAACAATGGAATTTGAATGAAAACAACGGAACACAAGGATTTGCTTCTGGATGAAACTACACCATTTCTAATTCTATATATATATAATTCTTGATGTTCAACTATTTGAATATGGATGTCCAAGCTGCCCGATACTCTCAAAAAAAGAGTAAAGCTTTAAAGATATTTAAGAAATCAGAGGAATTTTGAATTAATGGATTTTCACTTTTTTGCAGGTTGATTGCAAAACCTAAAAACCTACATGGAATATTAGTCGCTAATTTATATCCTAATAATTCAAGTTAATGTATTTGTGTAATTCATGGCTTGAAAGACATGAAAGACAGTGGGAAGTGACACCATAGCTCAAACAAAATAACAAAATCTTTTATTTGAAATTACTGAATCTAACTAAAGTTATCAGAGATAAGTCCGTGAGCAAGTCAGTAGTGTTGGCATGTGTGTTAGCACTGTGAGTGGGATGTAGCTTGATTGAAAGATAAAACTGATATACAGGACATGCAGTGCAGGCAGAGTCTTCTTCTGAGGGAGCACATGGAGTGTGTTTTTATACTGGGAACACTGGGCTCCAGAGTGTTCCCAATCCCTGATGATCCAACATCATCTACTGCAGCACCTGCAACACATAACATAGACAATCTGCTGACCCAGCAGACAAAATTGGTGGGGCTGTCACATCCCCTCCCACAAAGTTGGGGACAACAAAACACAGACGAAGTAAACTCTCAGCGCAAAATAAAACTACCTCAACCTTAGCAGCACCCTGCTTACACACAACAGCTGCAGGATGAGAAGACATGGGGTCACCTGGCCAGGCATAACAATTGCATCAGCTCCTTTTTGTTCTTGGCACAGAAACCATTCTACAACAAACAGCTCAGTTTGTTGTGGCCACACCTCACCCTGATTGTATTAAGAGTAACATACCTGGAGGCGTGCATACAAATGATTACACCTGTCAGCCGACACCCAGTGAAAACACTATTTGATTGTTTGATTTGGCCTTCCAACCTCTGTTGTGTTGAATAATGCGAGTTTGTGAAGGTGTATCACCAAACAAACTTGGAAAGCTGTTTATTAGCAGCAACACGTTACTTGCAGGTGGCTGAACAAAGTCTCTGACTATCTAAGAGTTTCAGTGTTTTTTAACTGTACATAAAGTGCTGCCTGATTCCCCCAATCAGAACCCACCATGCAAGTCTGCAACAATGACAGGCTGAACACTCTGACACAGAAACCACAAGGAAAACTGAACTTCCCAAACCTTAGGGAATACCAGTAGACCATTGTAAGGAAGTAGACGTACTCTACCAGCTCTGCGTGTTAAACACCGAAGAGGAAGCTGGTTCTCCCTTCACACTTGCTTCATCTGGATTCTCAAATTGCACATGCCCTAGCTTGCATCACAGCACAAACTGCAAACATTTCTAGGAAGGTCTCTTCACGCTCAGCTCGTGCATTTTTTTATTTTATTTTTTTTAAGGGACGGGATTTATAACTGTCGCTGAAGGAGCATCCAGCTAAATGTTCACCCTAGCTTACCAACTTTACTTCGTAGCTCAACTCAACGCAGGACGCGCTGCCATACACACTTTCCCCTGAACCAGATGCACCCCATTCAATGGAACAGACAATCCCAACCCCATACCCTGAATCACCAGTATTGGACTTCTCTCTGACAAAAGGGATTACTAACATGTGAATAAACATCCTTACAGCACCAGAGTCCCTCAAGATTCCAGTAGGCATCTTCTCAAAGAAGATTTTCTGTCAAAGAAATAAAACATCTTATATAGAAAGTGAGTCAGCAGCATCAGAGGGGAGTTCTGCACAGGCTTCAGAAACAAAAAATAAGCCAGAAACCACACTTGCAAGTGAAACCACTAACACAGCAGATTTCACATTGACTTGTTTTGTTTTTATATGAAACAATTTGCTTTCACATGCCCTTTTTTAACAGAAGTGGCACACTTGAAATCACGCAAGTCTGAGACCTCACCCTCGAATTTTCTAGAACATGAAGACAAATAATCCCTGACCAAAAGCACTGTCCTTAGAGCCAAAGACACCACACCCATTGTCCCTGATCTTGTGATGTGACAGAGCATAGTCACCTGTTAATGCAGCCGCCTCACCATTTTCATCAGCTGCTCTATTACATATGATGCATTACGGCAGGGAATGGCATTTTTAAAGTGTTTCACAACAAGATCACACAATGGTTGAAATCATTATGCAGCTAACGTGACAGTAGTAGTACTGCTGCTACTGTTCCTAAACTGTTGGTAATGGCCCTCGAAAATGGCTCCTTACAATGGCTTATCTGTGGTTTTCAGTCATGTGACAGGAAATAACATGACAGGAAAAACATTACTCCATTGCAAGTCCAATAGTGGACAACACTATAGGACAACTGGTTTTTTTTTCACCTGTCTTAAGCAAAGACTACTTGAATCCTATATGCACAGAGGAAAAGCAAAGATATGAAAAGAAACCACAAGTTTTGGTGACTTGTGACCCATATTCTAACCCAGCAGCTTTATTTAAATCCCTGAAAGTGGCGACGTCTCTCCGTCTCTCTCTGACCAGTTCAGTCAGACAAGGCAGGAGACCAGTGAGCAACCATATGACAACCACTAGTTGCAAAGCGAAAAATGTGTATTTCTTAGCCAGCTGTGAGTTATTGCTCGTGGTCCCTATGAAACTGATGCAGTTAGCCAGATCCTCATTAATGCAAGACTAGAGACTCAGTGACTCCTGATAACCACAGCCACAAGAGAAAAGTGTATATTGTGTACATAAGGTATATACGGTGCTGCGCTGAAAACCACCACGCACTTGCTGTAGGTTCTAAGCGGGTTGTCGTTGTTGGCATTTTTTTGCATGGAAGATGGCAACTTGTCCACAAACTACGCGCCTGTAGCAATGTGCCAGCAATCAGAGCAACCACATGGAGATTTTGCTGCAGCACCTTCTTTATGACCTACTTCACTTGGTAACATCTACCTCCAGGAACAACTTGGCAACAGATCCTAAAAAAGCATTTTTCCCTAGCAACCACTGACTAGGCCACTGAGACCTTATCACCACCAAAGTAGCTCAGCCCTTGTTCTTTGTGTTTGTTATGCACTAATGACTGATGAAGTTAGGGAGTGTCCAACACCTGGGCAACAACCTCACAACCACAGAAATTCTGTGGGAACAAAATCTGTGTACCGTGTTCACCACACCACCACAAAAGCAACCCAGCAAAGCTCAAAAGAGCAACGCTACTATACATAGCAGGAGGAAAGAACTTCAGATAACAGGAGATTAAATCATAGAAAAACAATTAAATATTTAATTTGAAATGAACAGAATTAACCAAATTAAACAACACTGACTTTTTAACCAGATAGTCTGACTGAACTATGAGATTTACTGATGAAGAGTTACAACAGACAGTCTGGGGGGAGTTATTCTTCAAAGGAAGCAAGGAGTGTGCCTTTATACTGGGAAAACTAGGCCAAGGCATTTCCCAATAACTGGCAACCCAACCATAAATACTGAGCACTCCCAGTACAAAACAAACAAACAAACAAACAAACAGAGACAACCTGCCAGCCCAGCAACCAGAAGGCATAGGTCACACACTCTTCTCTCTCAATAAAAAGTTCAAACGAGGTTTTCGTTTAAGGCCTGAAGTGAATCACAAAGTAATCTAGCACACAAGTGTTGTGAAGGAAAACCAGTGCAACCAGCTCAAACAGGTACAGACATGCAACCTCCACACCAAAAGCAGGTCAGACATGCACTAATATACCCAGGTTCGACCTGTCAATTTCATTTGACAGCTGATCATTGACCATCCTATTGGTAATTCTACATGCTGTCAGTCACGTTTACCTCTTATTGTTTCAGATATCAAAACATTTATAAAGTAAAGCTCAGCTGGATTAAAGCCGTCACAGTTTTTGATCAGATTCTAACAAAAGAACTTTGTGGTATTTGCCTTTTTAGACCTGTAGTCCCTTCCATGCACATTATTCACATCCACTTCACTAAATGCTGAGCCCACTGTCTCTGTACACCTTCTTCTTTGAAGAAGAGGAAACTCTTTTACCATGACCAGATCAAGTTAGATTAAATAGTCTTACTGAGGTTAGACCTTGGCAAAGTTGAGCTTTATTTGTCTGTTTCTAATATTTCTCGAGTGTTTTCTGTCAGTGAGAAAATGTCCACTTTCAGCTCTTTGGAGACCTTGACAAGAAAATGGTGCTGACAGGGCAGTGACCATGAAACACAACACAACAACACTTAGAGACACACGTGAAAAAACTGCCCACACAAGCGACAGGAGGACACAGAGAACCCGCATAAATAGTACGGCAGCAGGATGAATAACAGTGATTCACAGGGATTTGCTATTATGTCAAATTCCATATTTGGTGTGTGAATACAAATTCAAAGAATAGATTTGTGGAAATAAAAATACAGGTCTGGAGGGAAAAAAATAAAAAGTTTTTGCATCACTATAACCTCACCACTGAATTGGAGAAAGGGCCATGCTACAGCTCACATTCAGCCAATCACAGTGCAGCATGTCGCATTTGCTGCGATGAGTCCACGCTGTCAGAGCTGCAGGGAATGAGAAGCACAGTGAGAGGGAGCATGTAGAACAAGTAGGACACACACACACACACACACACACACACACACACACACACACACACACACACACACACACACACACTAAACATAGTGGACAAGCCTTCGCTTTCCATTAAGTTCAATGCTGCCCTGAGGTTGGCATAAAAATACACCACAAAGAAGGGGACACAAACAGCACCAGTGTGTTTGTGGGTAAGGCACTGATCGTGTCTCCTCACCTTGTACTGATTATCTCTGCAAATATCATTTTAGCAGCGAAACCTAATAACTGTCATGTCAGTGGGTTCAGTTTAATGCTGTACTAAAAAATTACATACTAATTGCTACGAGAAATTAACAATTTGTGCAAAGCAATCTCCTAGACGCGATTAGTCCAAGAGATTGCTTTCCCAACCCCCCTCTCAAAGTCATTCCAGTTCCTCGGAAACTGGAAAATGAAATCGGAGGAACATTTTCATGAGAACAAGGACGACGCTGAGCTGATTCTATTGAAATGTGAAACATGCATGTCCACACAAGACAGCATTCATCTAAGCAGGACATGTGATTATGTGATTCCTTCAAAAACAAAAGGCATCCTCCGCCTTAACATGCCCCTCAGGACTTACACCTGTTTCACACCAGCAGTGTTCTCCCACTAACCCAGAGCAGCTGAGCTCATTCATCTTAGAATGAAACAGAAAACTCCTAAACCTTAAAATGTAAACATCACTTCTAAAGCTCCTTGATGAACGTTATATCCCACGCCTGACCCATGATTCCAGGTTTAATCACTGGCTTCATTTTTCAAACCTGGAATCTACGGACATGTATATGTATTTGAGTACTTGCAAGCTTGATTACCAAGGTGTGTCCGAAGACTTTATAGGTGAAAGTGATATACAAAAAAACAAAACAAAAACTAGAATTTCCCACACCAAAAGTAGAGCACAGATTTCAGATTCACTGCTGAATAAATCACTATATTTGTCAGATAACTGTATTAAAATGCTCCAAAAGGTATTAAAATCACAAAGTCTTAATGAAGGTCCATTTCAGTGCAGTAAACTTAAGTTTCAGTAAATTTTAAAGTGTGACTTGTATAAAAAAGTATGTGTTATGTGGTTGTAAATGCTGACATTAACTATGAAAAATGTAAACAGTTGTAAACACTCTTTGAAAATCTGTAAATGTCTCTGTGTTTAAAGGAATATGGGAGTCTTTTGGGGCTGACTTGATTTTAATGCCAGTTTGGGGAACCTGGCACTAACGTACAGCTGATAAAGCATATAATTAGGGCTGGATCAGGTGACCCTGAACCCTAGGCTGCTGGGGGCTTCCCATGACGCAATGAGTTTTTCTTCTTATTTAGTCACCTTTCTCACTCACTATGTGTTAATAGACCTCTCTGCACTGAATCTTACTTGTTATTTTTCTCTCGCTCTCTTCCACAGCATGTCTTTTATCCTGTCTTTCTTTTCTGACCCCAACCTGACCCTGGTTCTGCCGGAGGTTTCTTCCTGTTAAAAGGGAGTTTTTCCTTCCCACTGTCACCGAGTGCTTGCTCATAGAAGGTCGTCTGATTTCTGGGGTTTTCTCTGTATTATTGAAGGGTCTTTAACTTACAATGTAAAGCACCTTGAGGAGACTATTGTTGGGATTTTTGGTACTATATGAATAAAAGTGAATTAAATTGAATGTTTAAAGCAGCATCAGTCCTCTAATCATTGACAACAAATCAACAGTGAATAAGTTAAAATCTGAAAAAATAGAGTGCTGCTCCCTTAGGGCAGCACATATAGTTCACATTCTTTCTCTGGGCTTTGCATGCATCCTTGATCACACACTGTACTGTACTGTCTTGTAACCACAAGTCACATTAGCTCACTGTCACATTAAAGTAATACACATGCACATTCTTCTGCAGAGATTACCAGTCATCAGTCGAGTGATACACAGTAACATTAGTTTGATGTTTTTGCAGTCACTCACAGCAAGTAGAAAACAAGAGCTCCTTATTAAACTGACACAATAACATTACAATGCACTTTGTGCCAGAGGATAAACCGGCTCCTGTACGGATGTGTATTTACAATGTGATGAGTTTGCATCAGTAATATACATGCACTTTGCCATGCATGTTCATTCTTACACAATTAAAGCTAATTTGTCAGAGTAATTTAGGACTATTTTTACTACCTTGTGCTAAATAACACAAGTCCATGTTGCTAAACACAGCTATATCTCACTCTCTTCTATTGCAGGCCCGTTTTCATGCTGCTTTTGACAAATCACCACATTAAATGTGGCCATTTTTACCCGCGCCACACTTCCCACTGCTTATTGGTTTAAGATAAAAGTGCAATATTTTTCCATTCATCTATTTCCGTTCATCGATGTGGCGCACAGCCTTCGACCACACGCACGCTGAACACACACTCAACTGGGCATTCGGAGCTGTGCACTCGCCTCCTCTTTCTCCTTGGTCGTTAATAATGTACTGGTGGCAATACTGAGGTTACTGACCCATAGCCAGCCCATTAATCAAACAATACAACTAGCATATGATCATAATAAATATGCTCCGGATAAATTTTTTGCAGTCGGGAGAATGATCCCACTGTTTTCCAAAGGAGGCTAAGACCAGAAGGACAAATATGACAGAAAACAGATAAGATTAAGTGGAGGTATTTACACAAACAATATATTCCTCTAGTGGAAAATTCTGTTCTGGACAATCAAAGTGCATTCACATCCAGACAAACACATCATCCATACAAAGCTCTATATAGGCAGGTTCCCTGTGTGGTTGGTTGCTACATTAATAATATAATTTAAACACATACATGTTTAATTGGCTTTACAGATATATAATCTTCCAGCTGTCTGTGTTCACTCATTAAACAAGGATTAATTGCCACATATGAAATGTGTAAGTGATTGGGTCACATCTCAGGAGACTGAACTGCTCTGTGCTTTCAATAATCTGTGCAATAGGCCGTGGGTTTGCTGGAATGTTACGATGTGGTGTTTTGCTGACCTCTACAGGTGGTGGGATGGAATTGCACCAGGACGCGGTAAAAAGGTGGGGATCCTCAGTAGTTACTGTACTAATATACCCATGAAATTTTGAATTTTGGTGTTTTTTAAACTTTAACCTTGTTCTGACATGTTTTGTCTCTAAAAGACACATGAACTTTTACTTGTTTTTAGTATTTGAATCTTTGTATTACGTTTGGTTTGTGGGATTTCTCTTTTATGCGGTTTATGTATCTGTTTCTCTGCATGTTTGAGGGTTCATTTAAAAAGATACTATTAATGTGATGTGTATGTTCTTTACCATAATGGAGTTCAATTGTTGTTCAATTTAGAAAGATGTGTTAGATTTCAAAAACATATTAGTATTACACAGTGCTTATAAAAGTCTAAAGAGCTTGGAAAGAAAAGCATCTGGACTTCTTTAAGTTGCTTGAAGGCGTTTCACCTCTCATCCGAGAAGCTTGAGTCCCAGATTTAAGTCCTAGGGAAATGTCCCCCAAGAGGGACTTGTACCCCCTGTTGATCCTCTACCTAATCACACGAGTCAAGGTGTGAAAACGAGTGTAGGCCACAATCAGCCAAGGTTTCGGGTGAACCCGCTGTGAAACCTAGCCCCACTCTACCCTTCCTGAGGTCAAAAGGCCCAGGATGTGAGTGGACTCTCCACCATTTGACCTTAGAACTGAAGAAGCTTCTCAGATGAGAGGTTAAATGTCTTCAAGCAACTTGAAGAAGTCCAGAGGAAAATGTAGCATTATTAAAAGAGATGAAAGCTCACCAGCTGTTTTATCAATCACTATGACACCAGAGATATGTTTTCTGACTAAAAGGGCCTTGAGCAGGGCACCGGTTTAGCTCAGTGCATTGACCTGGTGCCTTTGTGCCATATGGTTGAGAGCGGCCGGCCCGGGTTCGAGTCCGACCCGCAGCCCTTTGCTGCATGTCTTCTCTCTCTGCTCTCGCTTTCCTGTTGTTTCTTCACTAAATCTATCAAATAAAAAGCTGAAAAAGGCCCCAAAAAAGTGATTTGAGTGACCATTCGCATCGTGACATGTTAGAATGAGTACAGGTCAACATTAAAACACATCAGCTATTTTATTTTAGCCACGTCTGCATTTATTGTTTGTAACTTTGCAACTGAATATGCCTGTGTAATCTAAGTAATCTAAGGAGCTTGGAAAGAAATGCATCTGGACTAATGGATGAAGGTGTCAGCCACCCTCTTCAGTGCAGAAGTTCCTCCGTCTAACCTCACAATACAAGAAAAGAAGGCCGTCACATCCCTGAGCAAAGACCAAAACATCACTATATTACCAGCCAACAAGAGGAGGTACACTGTTGTCATTGACCGCCCTACATACTACCGTCTGTACCCAGGGGATTCTATACCAAGTATTTACGGGCTTCCAAAGGTCCACAAAGGAGTCTCACTCAGACACATTGTTACCAGTATAAACTGAGCCACCTACAATATTTCCAAAACCTCCCAGCATCCTAGTACCCCTTGTGGGGAACATCACTCATCACACCAAAAAGTCCACTGACTTCACCAACAAGGTCCACAAACGTACACTTAATCCACAGCGTCCTTTGATGTGGTTGTTCTTTTCACACGCATACCTGCAACTGAGGCAGTGGAAACTGTCAGAAAACGACTACAACAAGACAACTCCTTGGAAAACAGAATCAGCTTCACCCCCGATCAGATTTTCTCACTGTTAGACCTCTGCCTTACCACTAGAGCAGGGCGATATGACCAAAAATATTTCTTACGATATACATTTGAAAATTTGCGATAACGATATAACTGACGATATAATTGACACTAGACAAAATACTTTACAACTCCACAACTTTATTAGTGCAAAAAACAAAGCATCAATGTATTTTCACTTAAACAAGCAGCTGTTTTTACGTGCATTAAAGTTATATAAAAATTAACAGTGCAAATGCAAATTACTTGCTGAAAGTTTAACCCAGGGGTCAGCAACCTTTAACACCAAAAGAGCCATTTGGACCTGGTTTCCACGCAAAAGAAAACACTGGGAGCCACAAATACTTTTTGACATCTAAAATGAAGATAACACTGTATATATTGTTTTTTTTTTTACCTTATGCTTTGTGTGAACAACTAAGGTGTGTTGCTTATGAAATCCTTGAAGTGCCACAGAGAAAATTACATTTTATTTATGTAATTAACACATTTTGAACTCTTAAAGAAATATAACAAAAGGAAAGACACCCAGCTGAACTAAAATGATCCGTGTAGCAAACAAAAACTGTTATATCGCCTTTGGGCTTTTGGAGCCTTGACCGGACTTTTAAAAAATAATTGGAAAAAAGCACTATGCTGCTAAAAGATGAAAAACAGATATTTGCAAAATTCTGCCTAAATATGTATTTTACCAGGTTAATGTGTGTGGCGGGGCATCGTCTGCAGCACCGCTGCAGGGGAGGCGACGCACCTGAGCGGCACCCGCAATCACGCCTCGCCGCGTTTACGCCTGTGCTACCTATGCTGTTGTGTTGGTGTGTGTCGGGCTGTGAGCTGAAAAGCTACAGCCGGCTGTATGCGTACAGCAACCGTGTGTGAAAAGTGGTCAATAAAGAGATGCTGAAAAGCGTGTTCATGGAAACATCGTCGGGTCTGCCTTAATATGTTTACAATGGGACTTCTGGTCCCGAACCTCTGCGCACAGCGTCTGCAAATCGGGGTTTTTATCTTTACGCAGGACTGTAAGCTGTCATCTGTGAGGCGTGAGCGGTGTTTGTTTTTAACATAGTTCACGGTGGAGAATAGCTGCTGACAATGTGGATCCGAAGTCTCGATAAATGCACGGCGTTTCGGCAGATATACAGGCTTCCGTGAGTGTGACTCTTATTTTGAGCGATGAAAAAATAATAGAATATAATTTTATTTTTATATTTCTAAAACTACAAGTTAAAAAAGAACTAACATAAATAAAATACACTTCAGCTAAATACTTCTAATTTATTTTCCCAAACCACCCGGAGCCACACTTTAAGGACTAAAGAGCCTCATGCGGCTCTGGAGCCACAGGTTGCCAACCCCTGGTTTAACCAAAAGGCATTTCCAGGGGAAAGTGGCCGACATATCCTCAGCATAACCATGTATAATATCAACAAAACTTAAAAAGAGGTTATACACACACAATACCGTAATACTATATTGAAGCACAGTACGTATCACTCCATGAGGCGCCTGCCTATGATAGCCGTAATGCTCCGACAATCCATCAAGCAGGTTCGTAGCTTAGCAAAGTCGTACTAAAACATTTGACAGATTTTCGAGCGCTGTGTACCACATAAAATCGTTTCGAGGTCAGTAAACACAACCAGAATTCAAACATAAAGCACACGGGATTATAAGAGGCACTGTCGATTTTCAAATCAAAGGATTGATTTTAAGTGTGCCGTATCTTCCAAAAAACACAGTAATAACAACGGCCCGCTAGCATGCTCTACCAAAAATAGTGCTTTGTTGAGTAAAAGCCAAACCAGTTCCACACCACTGAAGTTGCAGCATTTTTACAAACCAATTCTGGTTCATCCGTTTCATTCAACGATCCGCTTTCGCCCTTCTCATTCTCCGTCGCCGCCATGCTTTTTCCGCCATGTGTGTATGAAAACAAAGGCACTGCACATGCGCGTTTTACCCATATTCTATCGCGATATTTCATTTTCTTATCGTTGCCCAACATTATACCGGTATTACCGTGAACGGTATGATATGGCCCAGCCCTACTTACCACCACATATTTTAAATACAACAAGGGTTTCTACAGACAAAACATGGATGTGGAAAGATCACTCTATCGAGGATGCCAATGTTCACATTTTGGACAGAATGGGACAGGATGGTTTGAAAGAGGAGTGAAAGAAGTCATCTACGCCCACTGTGAATGACCATCCTTGAACAGAGCGGGTGGCTATGATCCAGTTTTGAGACACGTTAACACCCACTCATATCTTGGGCCTTCTGACCTCAGTAAGTCACATGATAGGGTGGGGCTATGTTTCACAATGGGTTCACCCAAAACCTTGGCTGATAGTGACCAACACCTGTTTTCACACCTTGGCTTGTGTGAATAGGCAGAGGATCAATAGGGGGTCCATGACCCTCTTGGGGACACTCCCAAAAGGCCTTAAAAATCTGTGACTCTCCACCATTTTCTCTTAGAACTGAAGAAGCCTATTGGATTAGAGGTGAAACGTCTTCAAGAAACACAACAGAGTCCCGATGCTTTTCTTTCCAAGCTGCTTAGATTGGTAACTGAAGAAAAAAGCATTCTCACTGTCTTCACTGAGGTTTTGGATGAATTAATAAATGAATGAAAATCTGGAATATTTTTGTGTATACTGTGACACTATGAGGGGAGTGTTGAAGATGTTTTTGAACATTTGAAAAATAATATTATTCTTATTTCTGAAGCATCAAGAAAAAATGTCTTGATGCATGCTTAATCATCAACCAAAAGATTGATTTTGTTCATTTGGATGTAACGTTTTCAGTGGGAGAAACATTTGCTGCAATCACTGCGTTGTAAGATAGTGAAAGATGTACCAAACACTGGTTTGAGCGGGGTGGTGGTGGTCTTTGATCAGTGGTTGTTGATGACAGTTTGATCAAGGAACTGACTTCAGAACAATGTCAGTAATTTCTGTAATTCAGCTTAATTTGGGTTTATGACCATTAATATCTTTTAAATGTATTTATTTTTTTATTCCATCCTCTTTGTTTAATCCAATATCTTCTGTAACAACTAATAATTTTAACTTATTTTTGCCTTTAGACACAGAATAAAACATTAGCTCCAGATGTTCTGAATGGGTAAAATAAATGTAATATTCTCTCAGTGAGATCAGATGTCACATTAACCTGTAGCAGCATAGAGTGCATGGAAGAGTTAGTTAGTTCACCTGTAGACACATATGTTTGAGTATGAATATGTTTGTCCTTTCATCAAGAATATGTCAAAGCGTTTAGTCATCTTAAGCTCACGCAATATGTCAGGAAGTAGTCTTTGTTTCTGCATTGATACTAAAAATTAAGTGTTGCAGATAAAGAACAACACAAATTTAGTGAACTTTGAGTTTGACAGTGAACATTTGTTGATATGTGGTGTGTATAGCAGCGTATATAACAGCCACTTGAAGCTTTTGCCAAAAGTGAATCAGTTCCTGTAGAGTCACATGTTAATATAACGAACTTCAGATATGAAATTAACATGTTTCATGCCTGGTAAAAACAAAAAACAATTGTGTTGGTTTCTATGGTTATTTTCCCACCAATTCATTTTTTGTACCAACTGTACAAAAGACCTTACCTGTGTGCTGCTATACACACTGGGTTTTCACACTGTGTTGGACAGGTCCATGTTTCAGATAAAAACTCAGATGTTTACAGTAGATGAAAGCCCTGTGGTGCTTTCCAGGGTTTTCTCACTGCTGATTTTGTCTGTCCTGTGTTTCGGTGTTTACTATAAACATGAGTTTCCTTCTGCCCTCTGTACCCATGATGAATACATGCGGGACATGATGGACATTAACACTGGCACCAATACATACACACTACACACAACCAACTGCAAACAACCATAACAACAACAACAAACAACCATTTACTTTTACCAAGTACTAAATTCTTTGTGCAAATCTCTAAAAGAAAAAAGAAAAAAAGAATTGTATGTCAGTTTTTGTGTGTTATCCTTACATAAAGTCCAATCATCTCTACAGTGGCCCAGATGGACATCACTAATTGCATTTTATGTATGTGGCAAGAAACCAACCACATAATTACTAAGCCAAAGGTAAGGTAGAAAAGAAATCCTGCTTCATGTTTATGTTTCAGACAGATGACAATTGGCTGGCTAAACAATGACAACAGCAAACAGCAGCAAAAACAACAGAAAACTTCAGGATATTCTCAACAACTTAGCTAAGTATAGATGCATCAAACAGAAGTGAACTTCTGACTCATCAACTTGTATCTGACTCCTTTTAAAAGTGCATCTTAAACCCTCTGTGCTGTTATATCTCTCTGGTATGGCTAGCATATGTTCCTAACTTGCAGGAACTCTTGCCAGGTTCCATGTTCTGCCATTGCTGTAAAACCAACCAAAAAAAACCCCAGTACAGTACAGTCTTCAATTTTTAACTATGGGTTTCATTAAAATAAAAATACAAATAATAATATTAAATAAATCTCCTTGTACACAGAAACTAAATATAATTTAATTACAGTGTGAGAAATTAGAGACCAGTTTTATTATATTTGAAAATTATCTTTATCCAGTCAAATTAAATTGTTTTAGAGTGTGAGTGACTGCAAAAGAAGCAACAGTGTCGGCTACTTTAAAGCCTCTGGGCATCTTTCTGCAATTGGACACGGTTGCCTAGCAGCAAGCATTTAGGCGGGGACAGTGGAGGCAGTGAGCAGAGTAGGAAAGAGGGGGCGGGGCTCCTTTCCAACTCAGCAGGGGAGGAGGGCTGTTGGGCTGGGCTCCCCAGACTGAAACGCGGCTTTCAAGTTGGTGGTAGTAACCCCACTGTTAGCATTGCTGCCCCTTCCAACCCATCTACCTTCCTCTCTAATCAGCGGCTAGTCGGTGGTTTTTAACAGTGCACTCGGTACTAGCGTGGGAAGATGTCTAACGTCAACTGGAAGCCCTTTGTTTTCGGCGGGTTGGCTTCAGTGACGGCGGAATGTGGTGAGTGATGCAGCTAGGCCGAGCAGCGTGACTTCCTGTTGATTATTAATTATTTACAGTGTCGCGTGAGTGTTAATACAATGCTCTGTGTTGCAGGAACATTTCCAATCGACCTAGCCAAGACGCGCCTTCAGGTACAAGGTCAGGTGGGCGATAGCAAGTACCGAGAGATCCGCTACCGAGGCATGCTGCACGCTATAATGAGAATCGGAAGAGAGGAGGGGCTCCGAGCTCTGTATTCAGGGTCAGTAGGACGGACTCGCATGCTAGTGTTGTACGTGGGGTCTCCATAGCCTCGGCTCCCAAACGTAACTGCATTAAGATCTGACAAAGCTTTTCAACAAATTCCTTGTGTGTTTCTGTATGTTCAGAAATTTTTACACTTCCTCTCTTTCGGTACACTTCCTTTTTTGCTGACAGCCACATCAAAACCTCTTCCTCTTCTCTCGAAAGAGAAGCTCTGTTTTAGATTAGCCAAAAACCTTCAGAGATACTGCTGAACTGGGTAATGAAAGTAAACTTCCTTTGTTGCAGGATTGCTCCTGCCATGCTACGGCAGGCCTCCTACGGGACCATAAAAATTGGCACATACCAGAGCTTTAAGAGGCTACTGGTTGAAAGGCCAGAGGGTGAGTCTCAGTTTCTCTTTCTCTGTCTGAAACAAACACACACACAACCACACACTCAGCCTGCTGTTTATGGCAACATGTGCACATTCCTCTTGAAGGTCACAGATGTGCACGTGTGTGACCTACTTAAACATGTATCCTCACTTTTCCTCATCTGAGAGCTCTTTGTAACAGTCAGCGCCTGCAGTGAAACACTGAAAACTGACTGCTGCCCAATATCAAACGCAGCTTGTTCACAGTTACAGCCTGCCTCCCACTCGCTCTTCTCTTTCAGACGAGACGCTGTTGACTAATGTGTTGTGTGGCATTCTCTCCGGTGTCATCTCCTCCTCCATCGCCAACCCTACTGATGTGCTTAAGGTAACTATTTACACACATGAGGGTCGTTTCGGATCTTGTGTTCTCTTTATCAGATGGCAGTAGGACACGTCTGACAGGTTTTTGGAACTGTGGTGAGGCCTGGAGCCATTTTTTTTGCAGATACAGACTGCAGCTTTTTCACTTTTGTTCTGTTGTATAAGGAGTTGTAGTCTTGAGGAAGCAATGTCTTCTTTTTTTCCCCAAGTCTTAACTTTTGTTAAGTGGAATGAAGGGCACCGAGGTGTCCCTGTGACCTCAATTATGTGTTATTTATAGAGTGAAACCTCACAGTTTTAGCATAGTGTTCTGTAAATGATATGCGTGCAGGACTGCCAGTGCTTGTCTGTGCTCAGACTGTGTCCTGGCTAGGCGTGGCTTTTTTTTAAACTCCTTGTAAGCCACATGACCTTCTGTCTGCAGTCTATTAAGGGTTAACAGGGTAATACACGGGCCTGCTGTTGGGGAACATTATGTTTTGATCACATTGCGTACTAGCTGCGCATGCCAAGCCTTTCACTGAGCCAAGAAATAAACCAGGCCTGATTTGCTAACAAGTCAAGGATGGGCTGGAGGGTTCTTGGAAGTGGGGATTGGGAAAATACTTTTGAGTACTGAGCTTGCCAAAAACAATTCCAGCAAACTTTTAAATTCCAATAGAAGCCCAAGAAATACACACTCCCCTAAGTTGGCTTTGCAGCGTTACACATCGTTTGTGCACTCTTGCCCTTTTCAAGTTCAACTTCGTAACATTCACCTCTTTCTGTCCTCCCAGATCCGCATGCAAGCTCAGGGAAATGTGATCCAGGGCAGTATGATGGGCAATTTCATTAATATCTACCAGGAGGAGGGGACCAGAGGACTGTGGAAGGTGCAGAGAAGCTTCAAAAATGACAGCAGTATATACAGCATTGAGATAGTACAGGCACCCAACTTTAACCTTTTCTCTCTCCGCATCAGGGTGTCTCTCTAACAGCTCAGAGGGCAGCTATCGTGGTCGGGGTGGAGCTTCCAGTCTACGACCTCACCAAGAAGCATCTCATCCTGTCAGGTTACATGGGGGACACCGTGTACACACACTTCTTGTGAGTTTGAACTGGCTCCTCTTTGGCTATCGTGTCATGTGGTGCAATAACATTCAGGAAATTGCTTGCAAGTGGGGCGTATTCTAATACATTCAGGTGGACTCGAGCCAGAAAAACAGATCAAATACAGATTTTGGCTCATTGTTTGAAAGGAAGGGTTTTTTTTGTTGTTGTTTTTTTGTTTTGTTTTTTCATAAAAATCCTTAAAATAAAAAGGTCTTCCTGAGAATATCTGTTATACAGACAGGTATTGTGCTGTATTGTAGAGATTACTCAGCACTCCCAGCGGAAACCATTTCACAGTATTCCTCTTAGTTATTTCAGGATGTCTGCTCAGAGCTGCAGTGATGCCAAGTTTGTACCTGCCAGAGACTTCAGTGATTGTATTTATAGCAGCAAATGCCATGTGGGTACTTGGACGAGGCTGAGAATATTTTCTGTTTGTACTGGTGGTGTACACACTACCATAAAGACTGTTTTTAGTACCAGCAACATAGCTAAGGGACATAATGCATTTACCCTTATGGTCAACAGGTCCAGCTTTGTGTGCGGCTTGGCGGGGGCTCTGGCATCAAATCCAGTGGACGTGGTCCGGACACGCATGATGAACCAGAGAGGAGGAGCGCTGTACCAGGGAACATTAGACTGTCTGCTGCAGGTCAGTCAGAACCCCTGAAACGTGCTTAGATTCTGTTGCCCTCTAGGTAAAGAGTTACTCCATCGATTTTTGAATCAAGTCTTCTCATCATGTAAACACAGACACAGTCTTGAAAAAGAAGGCACTTGGACTGCTTTAAGCTTGTGAAGATATTTCAGCTCTCATCCAAGATGCTTCTTCAGCCCTAAAAACAAATGTAATCGATGTTTCAAAGGAAGATTGATATTTCCGTCTGCAGTAATAATACGGTGCTGACCTTCTCGCCCTTTCATTCATGCACATATATGGAAATTCAGAATCAGCATGAAGGCTAATTTGGAGTAGGGTACAAAGTGGCTTGCAGATGTGCAGCAACTGCGGATAAGGTGAAGCAGCTTAAATGCTGTACTTTATATTTGATTTGTCATTAGAATGTGTAGGAGAGCATCGACAGGGCTGTCAGCTGGAGTGGATCGAGAATTAGGCTGAACGTCACTTTGTGACTGGCCTGAACTAATTTTGTGCTCTATTTGTATCACATGTAAAATGTGAGAAAATGATCCCTGATGAAAATTAGTGCAGGGGAGACAGTTAAGCAAAAAGAGAGGAGCATTCTGGGAAGTACAGGATCTAGTGGTTTGGTTTTTCATGCAAAAGCCCATCTTTATTGAGCTGTGGAATACTTTTTAAAATGCAGACATCTTCATGACTTTCAGCAGCTGTGAAGTTTAGACATTTCCATTAGTTGGTCATGTATGATTTTTTTTTTTTCTTGATGGTACATAATTACTGTCATAGCAAAGTTGAATATCCAGATCAGACCTTAATTTCACTCGTTCTTCAGTTCCTGTAAATAGATGCGCAGAGTGGGTGATCATCAGAGAGTAAAGAGTGTTTGTTTTCTTCTTTCAGACGTGGCGCTCTGAAGGCTTCATGGCCCTCTACAAGGGTTTCTTCCCCAACTGGCTGCGCCTAGGACCATGGAACATCATTGTATCCTTTCCAACTCCACACAGATGTTGTGATCTGTATATATAGATAGATATCCTCTGTGGTGCGACACCTTCTAAACTGTAGGAAATTCTCTTATGTATTTGCTGCCTTTGTTTCACTGAGGAAGGCTTTGTTAAACGCTCGCTAACTCTTTTATTAACTCTGTGAAACTACTGGTACTGATTAGAGGCAAATAGCTGCATGTGATGGAAATAGGGAAAGGTGTGGAGAGTGAACATTATCAAAGGCTAAGACTGGATTAAAGGTGATTGAACAGGGAAATAAAGGCTGGCAGATACTCACTGTGCTCCAACCAGGCCTGAAAGATCTAATGAGATTAGTTCTTTTTGGAGCAGAAATTAAAGTAACAAGAGAGACTCGGTGGTGCCACTCATTCTGACCAAAAAAAACAAAGTCCACTCCTCTTTTTTCTTAAGTTCCTTTACTCCAATTTTCAGTTCTTCCTCACCTATGAACAGCTGAAGCAGATCAGCGTGTGATCAGCAGAACAACATGGCGGAGATGAGTGTGAGCGCACGCTCCAAGAGGAGCTGAGAGGACCAAGATTGGGAAAGCGAGCTTGATGGAACCAGCAAGGGGAAAGGGGAACGCACATGTAGACCTGCTTGAAGGGTCAGAATGTGAATTTGCCAGATTCGTGTCTGGAGTGTCTCCTGAAGCCTATGGTGAATGTGGACACAGCACACACACAGATCCATGTATTTCATACTTTTTCTCATCTAAATGCTACGTCAGGCTAAGCAACTTTACATTTGCTATACAATTCCCTCAGATTCACGTGGCCTGATTTACTGACTGGGAACCAACAGTCCCAGGAACTTTGCTTAAAGGTGGCTCTAAAGTCACAGGGAAAACACGAGGCTTCTACACTTTTTAAGTGCTCTATAACCGAGTGCCTTAGTTTGAGATGCGGGGCTGTCTGAGCTCTACGCTGCATAAGGACAGCAGCTGACAATCGCCATAATCACTCCCTTTATGAATAGATTGAAAAGATGTTTAGTGTGCACGAGGTGACAAACTTAAATGTGAATGTTGTATTTGGGTTTTTTTGTTTAGTTTTTTTTATTAATTTATGTGTTTCTAAATTTAAAGAGACGGGTGTGTGAAAAGGTAAAATTATTTCAAAGAGTTTTCCCTGAGGTGTTTAGCAAAGAGCTGGGAATAATCCTGGCGTGCTGTAATAAATGAGTTTCATAAACAGCTCCTTGTCCATATGTGGTGATTAGTGGTCTCTCATGCCAGCAAGTGGAGACGGTGAGTGTGACCTCAGGCAGCTGAGGGTTGACTGTGCTCCCCGTTATGTTATCATTTGGTCTGCTGGAGGAAAAAAAAGTTACATAAACCTACGTATTATATCAGCTCCAGGTTCAGCCCGCTAAGCCGGCTGCCGTGCCGTTGTTTATGCTTTAAGGCGCCCAAACTGCTGCACGCGAGCCGCAATTAACGCCAAATGTATTTCTATATACTGCATTTGCTGTAAATGTGAGCTTTTATTGTGAGGAATGAATATGCCGCTGGCTGTTATGTGTGTATGCGTGTGTGTGAGCTATTGCTGCTGCCAAAGTATAAGCCAGTGTAACTTTTGTTATACCTTGTTGATGTAAATGCCCCATGTATATTTGAAATGATTAAAAATAAAGGACATGGATTTTTCACAGTATTGTCCTTTCCTGGTACCACAGTGTGGCACTGTGGAGCTACACACTCACCTCAGCATAACTGAATACACCAGTATCTGTTTATTATGAGTTTTTGTTGTTTTAATTCCCAAACCTCAGCTTTGAGGCCACAAATCTAGCACAGTCGTGTTTCTCGGGGATCGCCTGGTTCCTTTCAAACGTGTTCAAGCGGCATCCCACGAACGTTATGAATTTTTCAGGGGGAATATAAGATGTAATTGTTTTATTTCTGTGGGTAAATTCCCCAGTTTTCCCTCATCAGAGCTGTTTGAGGAGCTCAGGGGAGTGGAAGGCGCCGCAGCGAACGCGCAGGTCTCTGCGTGGATCTGTGCCTCGCTGTGTTATTTAGGGAGCGCCACCGCGGGACTTATTACTTGTGTGAGAACTGATACTGTTGGGTCTGCTTCATCTCAGCCACTGAGTCTCAGCGCAGCGTTTGCTGTTGGCGTCCTGAGCGTGGCTGGGTGGAATAGCTCGATTCAAAAACAGTGCAGCAGAGTGTGGCAGGAGGACAGGTTTTAACACTTGGGTACGATCCACCCACAGCACAATTAGACCTCTAGGGCTCGAATCCGTGTCAAATTGAGGTAGAACAAGAATCCATGAGGCGAGGTGTAAAACAGAAATGAGAATAACATGTGGCTTGATGCCAGGATTCGGCATCTGTAAGTTGGCAATTTAGCCATCTCTGGCACAGTCCTGGACAAGTATGACCACGGGGGATTCCAGCAGTCACAGACATGCTACATTATGGGTATTATTTGATGCCTGGCCCAAATGTGCGGGGGGGGTACCGGCTCTATTGTGTTCCAGGGATCAGAGTGAGCTTTTGTATCTAAGGGATAAGGCTGCTCCAAAACACCCTGCCCTTTTTTTTTTCATTTATTTTTTTCTCTGCCTATTTTTTTTGTTCTTTCAGCCGTTTCTCTAATGAAAATGCTGCAACCCACAGATGGACGAGTGGATGGAAATGCAGACAAGGAGACAAATCTATCGTAGTCTGAGGATCCATTCAGAGCAAGAACTCTGGCGCTCATAAGCCCCACTGTGCTGACAAAGACAGAAATCACAGGCCTATTGCCATTTCTTTTTTACTCACACTTATTTTCAGATATGGGACAAATCTCTTTTTTTTTTCCCTTGTATTGTCTTGATGCTTATATTTGAGGGGAAAGAAATGAATGACTTCCATCCTGAAAGCACATTGTTTGCAGGTCACGGATTTGGCATAACATCAAAATACTGTGCTTAGAGAGACGTCTGAAACATCTCCCCCCTGAAGGGGGGGAAAAAGTGCAGCCTTCTGTAATTTGAAATCGTGGCTGTGGTAAATATTTTGATAAATTGCACAGCCATACACTGCCCGCGAAGAACAAGCTGACAAAGTGAGGCTTTGGAAGTGAGGAACACAATAGATCGTGCAAAGATGTCAGCTTATTCTTCAGGAATTCTTCCCTGCAAAACCACAAAGATAATTTCGGAGTACATTTCAGAAAAGAAAAATTACAGCAAACCGCTGCAGGATAAGAGAATAAAAAAGAAAACAAAAACTGACATTTTGGGAAATACACTTATTTGCTTTCTTGCTGGAAATTAGATGACAAATATCACTCTGTCTGTAAATATGGGGCTGAAGCCAGCATTTGGTTAGCTCAGTACAAAGCTTTCAAAGTATTTGTGCATAGTATTGCACAAAAGTCTTGAGTTACCCCTGATTGCTTTAGATTTTGCTTCCAAGGAGATGGACTTGTGGTCTTTAGCAAAACGTTGTTGAAAGTTTTCTTTGGACCTTGGCTGCTTTTTCACTCATTTTCAGTCCATTTACTGTACCTGACCATTTACAGAGGAATGTTAATGTGAGCCACTTAACTGACCTTATGAATCATTCAAGCAAGGAAAAGGCAATAACAAGTGATGAACCAGTCTACTGTGTACACATAGCAGAAAGCTTAGCAAAGAATTTATTTTAAATTGTATCTTTAAGCACTTCTCACAAAAACACACAATTTGTTCCCATTTCTTTGTTTGCATCTATGGAAAAAATCTCAAAGATAACACACCGTGACAGGCATGAAATGGTATTTAGCAGTCTCTGAAAAAGAACTACAACAGATGAACTGAAAGTATCTGAATGTCAAAAAGGAAGAAAAATCCAGCAAAGACCTGAGACCAGGATCTGAGAGCTGCTTTCTTTAGAAAGGAAAACAGGGAGAAAAGGCTGAACTGGACTGAAAGCCAGTGGCAATAGGTCTTATGGAGTGACGAATCAGAATTTGGTCGGGAGAGAGGTCAAGACTAATAGAATTATAAACACTGCCAATGCAGTAAAAGTACATCTAGATAGAAGAACATACATTAAAACACTATCAGTCATGGATCGGCCTCCCCAGAGCCCGGATATCAACATTGCTGAAGCAGCGTGGGATCATCTAAAGGCAGCCAACAGCCAAAGAAGAGCTTTGAATGTCCTTCAAGAAGCCTGGAGAAGTATTCCTGAAGAATACCTATAATCATTAAGTATGAATGAAACATGGATGTTGTTTTGTCTAGTTTAAACTTTGGTTGTACTGAAAGAAACTTTGTAAGGGGCAGCCGTTCACTACCTACTCGCCAGTGTTGTCATCCTTTTAAATACAGATTCTTTCCTTCTTTGACTTGATCATCAAAAGGACAATTCGAGAACGGCGCCTCCTTTTTCTGTTACTTTTATAAAAATCTTCAAGTGCCTGACTCAACCGTCCATATTGACTGAAACTCCTTTTCCAAACAAACAACAGGCTCGCTAGATCACAGCGCGGTCGACCTACATTCACACACCACTGGAAGGGGACTGGAACCCCAGGGAGACAGGATCACAAGGATGAGCCGCTGGTAATGCTGCTCCATTGTTCCATTAAGATGAGAACGGGCCAACAGAGTGAATGTTAAAGGAGATAAAGCGTGGGGAGATTTGTTCCGCATGCTGACTTCTTTCACTCTAAGGCTTCAAGAGTCAGGGGAAGTTAAGTCATGTCACTTGTGAAGCTTCTTGACGTCTTTATAAAAGTTAAATGACCTGTTAGTGTGTTCTGCTATTTTCAAAAGAACAGTTTGACATTTTGGGGACTATACAAATTCCCTTTCTTGCAGAGAGTTAGACAAGAAAATTCATCACACCTGAGCCCATGTGCAAATAGCCTGTTCAAAGCCTATTGATGTCATGGGGATGAATCGAGCTGAAAAGCTTTAAACGATTATTTACACCTTCTGTTTTTTAAAGCATTATATGATTGATTATAGGCCAGAACTGAAATCAAACATGATCTTTCCTTTTTTTAAAAACAAACAAAAAGAAAAGAAAAATACAGCATCAGATTCGGGATACAGATCATTAGTGGATGATTTTGTGGTGGTCTGGGAGGAATCTTTTGCTGCTGAATGTGAATAAGAGCAGAGATGGTGATCGTCTTCAGGAGGAGGATGACAACTGTGTTGCTACGTGTCTATCCTGGAACAGCATGCCAAGTACCTGGGCATCCACGTCCACAACAGGCTGAACCAGAAGACCAAAAAAAAAAAGACACAAGCAGGCTCGGGTTCTTAAGGAAGCCAAGTGCGTTCAGTGTATGATGGAGGTTTTCTGTGACTGAGTTGTGGTAAGCCCAATGTACTTTACTGTGGTGTACTACGGAAGCACTGCTTTGCAATTTTTCCTCGTAAATAAAGCAATTTATTGCTTTCCTGCTATCTAAATTTAGACAGTTTACAAAATATGACTGGATTGATGTGGCTCCGCCCCCCCCCCCCCGTGACCCTGATAAGGACAAATGGAGGAGAATGGATGGACGGACTGGACTGAACAGAGCCATCACAGAGCTCTTGTCAGACTCGTTCTGCTTTGTGTAATTCCCAAGCATAAACACTAGGCAGAGCTCATGCACTTTCTTCCCACTAAGACACAGGAGCTGAGGTGTAAACACACCATCTGCCTGTCCCCAACAGCTAGACTCTGTCTCCCCCTCCGTAACCCGCTCAGTCACAGCTCCCTCATTAATATCCCAGTTTCTGATAAGGAATAAATATTCAAATATGCAGCGGTATCAGTTTCCTTGGACGCCTGATTTAAAATTCCCTGCCCTCAGGCGCACAGGCACAGCATGCCCACAGAGTACACACAATCCATACAAAAAAAACCCCACTACACACACACACACACACACACACACACACACACACACACAGGGGCCTCTGATGTATCCCAGTGGCCTTAGTGGGATTGCTAGCTGACTCCAGAGCCCTCCCACATACTGTGTGAAGCTGCTGTTCTCCACTTCTGTTTATCTCTGGCATTTTTTTTTTAAAGAGGCAGAGGCAATGGGGGGTAAAGTGAGAAGAGTTGGGAAAGACAGGTGAAAGACTTAGGTGGGGAATGGGAATAAAAATGAACTGATGGAATGAGATGTTAGATGGAGTCAACGGGGGAGATATGGGAGGGGGGAACTTTATTGGAACTCAGCTGGCATGGAAGCTGGGGGTGAGCCTGCGTAGAAAGAGAATAGAAGATGACAAGAGGAGAAGGGATCGGTAGGAGAGAGGAGAGGATGCAACACATGTCCTGATTCTCTGCTGCGCTCCAATTAGCATCTATATGAAGCCCGCTTGTCAAGCCGCTGTGCCGAGGACTCGAGACACAAATGCGCCACAAGACGAAGGCTTATTGGTCCTGACATTATTTGACTTGAGAGTGGTGTGAGAAAATGGGTAAAACTGGAAAGATTGGGGTTTTCTGGTGGTGCCTGATGCCTGCAAATATCAGCAGGTGGAATATTTACTCTCAATCTGAATGTGAAAAGAAGGAAAATCAATGTAAGCAACAGGAAGAATACTGCCTTAGAAGGATGCCTTATTTTCAATCATTAAGGTGCTTGTTAAATTGAGGAGACTAAAAGGAGAACCTGAATCACAAGTAGATCCAAACAGTACAGCCAAAGATTTTATCACTCATTAACTAATTATGTGTTATTTTGGAAAATCTAGAGAAAACGAGGTGGAAATTCAACTGAATTTTGCTCAGAAAGGTGAGTTAATTTATTGTAAGACGAAGCGCACAATCAGTGTGTTTGTTTCCCCTGGGTGGGTGATTTCAGGAAACTCTACACCACTTTCCACACCTGTACTGATGACACAGGTCTTATTGATGCTCTTTCCCCAAACTTCGAATAGCTCAGTCGGCATGAAACTATAATCTAATTTAGATGTTCAAAGGGTTGGAGAGCCACACATTTTAATTCTCTGGAACTTACCCGGAGCCAGCAGGCACGTAGAAATCAGTGACGTCTGTGGATCTCCCCAAATCTGCTTTTAATCATTAGAAGAAAAAAAAAGTAGTTAAAGCAGAGTCACATTTTGATCTTCACAGAGATTCATGCTTTTATATCCAACAGGCCAGACTATTGTAATGCTCTCCTATCTTGTCGACCCAAAGAAGTCATAAATCAGTTACAACTGATTTCAGCCTCCGACGCCTGAGGGCTGACAAAGAGGAGAACATATAACTCCTTTTTAAAGTCCTGACGCTCGTTGCCTGTCAGACTCTGGATCTGTTTTAAAACTGCTTTAGTTTTCATGAACAAGTTTTTATTTCTTGTTTTTTAGTTATTGCGACGTTGGATTTTGTTTATTGGTTTCATTATTACCTTCTTTAACATCTTTAGTCCCTCCTGTGTGTGTCTCAAACTGTTTTACTGCTCATATTTGATATTTGTTAGCGGCTTGTCAGTCATCTAAAATCCCAGACAATAGGTAACATATATGTATTTTCTCTGGGATGTATTTCATTGTGCTTTGTACATATTCATTTAGTTGTCTTTGTTCTTTGTAACTGTAGTTCATAGTACAGTAAAAACAACTGTTTTTTTAGGTGCAGCAAAATAATGGATAAGAAGTTTGAATTGTAAACAACTGTGCATGAATAACTTTACCGTATGTTTCAATTTTATACTACAATATATTTCTAACTAACCAGGCAGCTCATTATTTTTCTCATTTACAAGATACTTTCTATATAGATGTAATGATTTGGGGTCAAGCTGAAAGAAAGGCAAGATTTTAAATGTATAAGTGAGGTCAGAGGTCAAATGTGACATGATATTTGGGTGCAAACTATAATGTGATATTTAGAATCCCCATATACAGGATCATTTCCTAAATGTTGCCAGTACAAACAAAGGCAGCAGTATTTTAAGCAAAGATTTAAAGATAATAGACATTTTTTGAATTTTATGACATCCATGAAAGTTTGACCTTATTTGACCTTAAGGAAGAGGTCAGAAGTCCAAAGTAACGTGCTATTTGGAACGCCCATAAATCATTCCCTATATGCCTCTAGCTTGTCAGTACAAACAATGGCAGTGAGAAACATAATTCTATTTAGTATTTTTATCACTTTCACCTTCTGATCCGTTTATTGACTTTGAAGAAGAGTTCAAAGGTCAAAGGTGACATGATATTTGAAATCTTTTTATGGTACTTTCTTTATGTTAACAACGCACACCATACTTGTAAGAATCATAGTTTCTAAGGCTTTTTTTTAAAGTTAATTTTCGACCAATGAATCATTACGTTGTTCTTGAAGACTTTGGTGGATGTGAGTCAATTTGTAATGGGTTGCTAACAACACTCTACACCTCTACAAAGTTTTGTGAAAAGTAAAAGTTTCTGATCTGTTGTGTTCGCACAATGGAAAAACAAAAGCACGGCCTCTTGGGCAGAGATAATAAAATAAGCAGTACTATGTACTGTAGCTTTTCAGATGCTCTTGGCGTCACTTCCACAGAAATGCATCTGTAATTGGAGATGGATTATTGCGATGACCTGACTTTGTTTGCGAGATCCCCCAAGTAATGATTCCAAAATGTAAAAAGTATGTTATCCATAGCAAAGTCACATCATGCATCAAACACCTAAGCTGAATTGTTACTGAAGTGAGAGCTCGGCTGGCTTGATCGCCATCGAGCTATGTTCACAGCTCCTCCAATAGCGTTGTGGGATATTTATGCTGCTGTAGTGTCCAGGGAACACATACTACCCCGATATTCCCCCTTAAATAGTCTGTATCTAGCACACTGCGGTTTCATATTATTTAAGATTTAGTGAAGATAGTGAAGATTCTCATCAAGAGAGTTTTCGTTAGTTGGCACGAAACAGCATCTTTTGACATGCGGGCTGATCAAATGTTCTAGTTTTGGGGTATTAAACAATTTGAATCACGAGCACTTCCCTTCATGGCTGCCAGATCTCAATCCAAGTCAGCAACTGAGATTTGGCAACAGTGTGCTGGCCACATCACCAAAAACACCAGATGAGGGAATAGTGTTTTTACCTCCAGCAGGCTTTTAGGATACTTAAATGAACTCAGGTAGCCCAGCATAGACGGATGAGCTGAAGTATCTTCTGACTCATATTTGTGGCTGATTGCAAAGAGCCAAAGGTAAAGTCTTCATCGGTGTGCTAATGCTTGTACAGCCTTAATACCTGAAGTGAGTCAAATCTTGCACTGCTTAATGCGTTTAAGGATTTCAGTCTAAATCTGTCTGATGCCATTTGGGAGCAAAAAGAGAAAAAGAGAGAGAAAGCAAATGTGCAAACTCATCTCTGCTGTGTGGAGAAGCAGCCACCAAATGAATTAACATGGCTCTCAAGAAAAGGTGCATAAAGCAGAGCATACTCTCAAGAAACCATTTACTCTAGTTTTATTGCAAAAGTGGGAAAATTTGTGCCACTTCCACGCATCTCCCTGCCTTCTCTGAGATATTTTTTAAAATGATTGACTTTGTATTGGTCTCATTGTGAGTTCCCCTCCCTGTGTCATATGAGTGAAGTAGGCCAGGCACTGTAGGGGATCACAGATCAATCATGGCACACACACACACACACACACACACACACACACACACACACACACACACACACACACACACACACACACACAGGCAGTGAAGAAAAAAAAAGGAGGAGAATCAGGCATGTAACTCTTCTCCTATCTTAACCAAATAAGAGTCACATGTCTTCTGGAGGCATAAGGCTTCGCATCACACAGTAATCTGCTGAGGGAACAATCACGCCACTGTTGCCGCTGCAACTGTTTGACTGTTTGAGGTGAGAGGCCCATCACGCCCTCTCTTCCTCTCTCTTTCAGCTCCACAGGTGCAGTCTGACACAATGTCTGGCAGGAAGCTTGCGTTTCAAAGAACATGCCACAGTGTGATCTCGGGGAAGGGTTTTCTGATCGCATCCCTGATAACCTACTTATTTGCGTTATGCGTTACGCTGGTGTAAAAAGGCAGCAGTCATGTGGCACATAAAATAAAAAATAAAAAAAACCCGCAAAAAACATGAACAATCATGTGATAATCAAAGAAAAGATCTCATTTGTGTTGATTAACAAGAGGCGATAAGAACCAGTCGTTCTTATTGCCTTTGTAAAACAGTGGACTATAGAAAGGCAGACAGAAGACAGAAGGACACAAACTTACATCCTCAAGTACTGCACAGCTCTAAAAACCTCCATTCACAGACACAGACACACAGACACACACACACCGAGTGGATTTATTGAAACTGTTTGCCAATAAGGTCACAACACCAATTAAAGTCACACAAGGAGTGCATCTCGTTTGCAAGCTCAGTCGTCTGACCTCCGCTCACACAGAGGGGCCAGTGTATTATAAAGAGGTTGCGCGCTTGTTCTCTGTCTCTCTCTCTCACACACACACACACACACACACACACACACACACACACACACACACACACACACACACACGTATAAAGTTCCATCTGTCATGAATGGTGTGTGTGATGTGTTAACATTTAAGGGGTTGGGTGCTGAAGCCACATGAAGGACTGCTTCGGCTAGTTAGCGGGGTTTGTGAGTGTATTTCTGCACAAGATTTTTTTTCTTTCTTTTGGTGCATAAAAATCATCCATAGGCCCTCCTTCAATAAATCTCACTAAACTGACATTTCTATTTTAGCAACTTGACCACATGTCAGCAAGCAATTGTGTATTTCTGGCCGTCTCATAAATCTAAACCCAATACCGCTTCTTCTTGTAGCTTTAGTTTTTGGCGGTTAACAATTTGGAGGTGGTGGAGGGGTGTTTTGGGGGGCATCTGGATATTAAGCAGCTAATTGCTTTACTGTGTTTGCCAGCTCGGAGCGTCTATGCTATAATACATAAACAGGTCCTTAAAGCTGTCTGCTACTGCTGGTAAGGATGCTATTAAGAACAGGGAGGTTAAAACAAGGCTGGGTGATTCACATTAATATTTCATCATTTAATCCTAAGCATGCTTGGAAATGATCTTGTACTTTTTCAATCTATATGAACCCCCTGGATTGATATAATGCGTCTCCACGTTCACATGCCCCAAAAACGTCATTAAGAAAAGAGACTTCATTAAAAAAAAACAAAAAAACAACCACAACAACAACAACAGTGCTTTAAGGCATGTAACTGTATGATAATGGGCGGCTTTTATCCTATTTTCCCCCTTTCTACTCTTGCTTTGTATTCAGCACACACAGCTAAAAACCCATCTATGTTTTTACAGTTGATGATCTTCTTGTTAATTTGCAGTAAAGCTCAACCCCCTTCCACCACCACACGTACACACAAGTGTGTACCATAACTTTAGAGGACATTACGATACTCCCCATCCATAATCACTACTCGCTAAATGTCTTTACCTTAAAGTGAGGCTGTTTATAAAAGTAGAAATGCTTTTAACCCTCGTAAGGAAGATACAGTGTGTCCCCGTACTGTGACAGCATTAACAGAATTAGGTCCCAACAACATGAATCATACCTGAGGCACACACACAGACACGCAAGCACGCACTTCCATGGTGGATTTTTTTCTCCTCACACAGACGAGCTGTAATAGGAGGCATGCATCACTAATCTCGGTATTAAGATGCCATTCCAGAGTTCAAAGTGGGGTTTTTTCTCTCCCACTTTCATTTCCAGTTCTCTTACAGTTTTTTACAGAGGCTAGGACACATTTCTCAATACTTAGGTCACTTTTGCAAAACTCCTCACACAGTGAGCACAACAGAAGTCTATGTGGGCTAAACTGAGGATCAGTTATCATTGTTTTGGCACAAAATGCATTCAATGACTACATCTCTCAAATTTCATGAATTATTTTCTCACTCAGACACAACAACTGCCAAAAATCTTTGTACGTACAGGACATTTTGCATGTACTTACATACTGTTTTCAAAACTGTTAAACTTATGGTCAAAACAATAACATAATGCAAAACTGAATAAGACAGCAAAATCCAACAGCAATATTTTATTGAAACATATTTTAAATCTAAAAATGCAGTTTAACCAGCCACAGCTGATTCTCATTGTACATGAACATCTACACAGGTGTTACTCCTTCAATGTCATTACAAAACACACACAAAGACAACTTTTACAAATTTACTACTGTAACAGCTTATGTTGCCTTGTGGATTTATGTTAGAGAGTCATGGAGATTGAAGGCAGGCAAACACACCACATTTTCATCTTTGTGGATGAGGCAGGTTTCAACTTGGCCAAAGCACGGCGACGAGGGAGCAATGTGATTGGGAAGAGAGCCACAGTGAATGTCCCGGGCCAGAGGGGTGCCAACATCACAATGTGCGCAGCAATATCCACTGATGGACTGCTGTTACACAGACCACTGATTGGGCCATACAACACTGAACGGCTCCTTGCGTTCCTGCATGATCTCTATGGAAGGGTTGTGCTAGGTGAGGAAAGGGATGCGGAGAGAAGGAATCAGCCAACATTTATAACTGTATGGGACAATGTGGCATTTCATCACTCCCGTGCAGTCACCGAGTGGTTTGCAGCCCATCCCAGAATGGAGTCTCTTTTCCTCCCACCTTACTCTCCATTCCTCAACCCCACAGAGGAATTCTTTTCCTCATGGCGGTGGAAGGTTTACAACCATCATCCACATGATCAAATGTCCCTCCTGGATGCAATGAATGCTGGATGCCTGGAGATATCAGCAGAAGATTGCCAGGGATGGATCAGGCATGCCAGAAGATTCTTTCCTAGGTGTATTGCCCTAGATGACATAAGATGTGATGTGGATGAGAACCTGTGGCCAAATGGAGAAGACTGAGTAGATTAGCATTACTATTGTATGTGTATCAGTGGATGGTGTGTATACAAATTCTTGTATTCTGGGATTTCTTAGTGCAAAAAAATAAAAATACATAAACAAATATTAACGAATTCTGCATGATGTCTGATTCATTCCAGCAACATATATTGAAATTATAAACAGAGATGTGTCCTTGTTTTACACAAGAAAACACTGTAATGCTACATGTTGCTAGTGTTTTTTAGGTCATTGTTTTGTGGGTGACAAAGTGTGTTTGTTGGCTGTCAACCTTTGCTAGTGTTCTGGAAGAATGAGTTTATTTGAGACCTGAATAAAGTGTTTTGGTAGTTGTAGTGCATTTTGAATGTGAAATGAACTGCTTTGCCAAGCTGACGGTCAGTTAGGAGGATTGTGTGAAGAGTTTTGCAAAAGTGACCGAAGTATTGAGAAATGTGTCCTAGTGGCTGTAAAAAACTGTAACATGCAAAAGACAAAATCCACAGACATGCAGTCAAAGACACACTAAAAATAAAAAAATAAAAAAATTGCCTGTGTTGGTATTAACTTGGCAGTCTGCAATAATAATTCATAATTCATCTTATTTTCAGAAAAGCAGGATGTGCTTTGTGACCATGTATCAAAAGATGGTGGTAACCTACAGACATAAATAAAAAGTACATAAAAACAAGTGATCAGCTAATAAGACATCATATGTGGTTAAATGATATCCAGTGTGTAGCAAGATTTAAATCAAAACCAGTCATCACCTAATACTGTCCTCCAGTTTGTACGAGTAACTTATTACACCATGGTGAGGTTTAAGGTGATGAACTCAGGGAGCCAGAAAGTAGCAGCCTGGAGGACGCTAGGGTGGATCGTCGAGTCAACAAAACACTGGACTGTAGCAATGGGGGCTATTTCCAGCATCAAACTGATAACCTCTCTTTTAACCATGACCATTCCCAAGCTTTCACTGATATTTCTGTTTACTTGCCTGCTCTAGTTGCTTTTTGAGGAAATGTAGTCAAAAATCAACTGACCAATTATGGGCATCTCACAAAGTTTTACCCTCCTTAAAACTCTTTCTCTCTCTCTGTCAGGCTCAGGAGGGACTCTGAGGCAGACCGTCACTTAAGTTCGTGATTTATTTACACACACAGACACCAGATGCGAATATATACAGGTGAGGGGGCACAGGAAGAGGGTCTCCGGGAAGCACAGGCACGGGAAGAAGAGGGCTATGTACAAAATCCACTGAAGCTCAGGTAGCTCGGACTCCGGCTTTAGCTCACCAACGGCGGTCCTCAGGCTGGCGAGAATCCTGTCACAGAGAGGAAAGGCAGGTAAGTAGTGGCACGACAGAAACTCGAAAAACGGCTCAGATAGGTGATGACACTGACGAGTGTTACACAATAATCCAGCGAGGAAGCACTCTCAGCAGCCGCCTTAAGAAGTGAGTGAGATGATTGCTTGCAGGTGTCCGAGCCAGGGGCTGGAGCCGTCATGACTCCGCCCCGGTAGAGCGCAGTGCAGGGGAGAGAGAGAGATGCAGCACAACAAAAACACTTGTAGCCATACAGAGTCAGCCGAGAAGGCACAGGGTCATGACAGTACCCCCCCCTCAACGGGAGCCCCTCGGCGACCCACCCGGCTTACCCGGATGCCGCCGGTGAAACTCGCGGAGCAGACCAGGAGCCAGAACCGCCGACCGGGGCACCCAGGAACGTTCCTCTGGCCCGTAGCCCTCCCAGTCCACCAGGTACTGGACGCCCCGCCCCCGCCGCCGAGAGTCCATAATGCGGGTGATGTTAAACACTTCCTGCCCATCCACGAGCCGGGCGGGCGGAGGGGGCCCGGAAGGAGGGCACAACGGGCTGGAGAGCACGGGCTTGACCTGGGAGACATGGAAAACATTATGGATACGCATATTGCGAGGCAGCTTCAGACGGACGGATACCGGATTGACCAGGGCCTCAATCTCGAACGGACCGATGAAAGCCGGGGAAAGTTTCTTCGACTCTGCACGAAGGGGAACAAAGCGTGAGGAGAGCCATACCTGTTGCCCAACTGTATAGGCAGGCGCAGGGATCCGGTGGCGGTCAGCGATCTCTTTATTGCGCTCCGCCGTCCGCAGCAGAGCGGCTCGGGTGGACCGCCAGGCCCGGCGGCACCTGCGGAAATGATGTTGTACCGATGGGACGGCATGCTCACCCTCCACGGCCGGGAACAGGGGTGGTTGGTAGCCCAATGAGGCTTCGAACGGCGACAGTCCAGTGGCTGAAGAGGTCAGGCAGTTGTGGGCGTACTCAATCCAGGGGAGCTGCTCGCTCCAAGTGGCCTGGTTGAGAGAGACGACACAGCGGAGTGCCGCTTCAAGCTCTTGGTTGGTACGCTCGGCCTGTCCATTGCTCTGAGGGTGGAAGCCCGAAGAGAGACTGACCGCGGCGCCGATCTGCATGCAGAACTCCTTCCAAACCCGAGAGGTAAATTGGGGTCCCCGGTCGGAAACGATGTCCATCGGAATGCCATGAAGCCGGAAGACGTGGGTGGTGAGCAGCTGGGCGGTCTCCAGGGCTGTAGGGAGCTTGGGGAGGGCGATGAAATGAGCCGACTTAGAAAAACGGTCAACAATAGTGAGGATGGTGGTGTTACCGGATGACGGTGGGAGCCCCGTAACGAAGTCCAGCGCTATGTGAGACCATGGCCGTCCTGGCGTGGGGAGTGGTTGAAGAAGCCCGGCGGGTGGTCGGTTGGGACGTTTGTTCCGGGCACACTTGGTGCACGCCATAACGTACTCCCTGGCGTCCTTGTCCAAGGTGGGCCACCAGAAAAACCGCTGGAGGAAGGTGATGGTGCGGCGGGCTCCTGGATGACAGGTGAACCGGGCAGTGTGGCCCCAGTGGAGTACCTGAGGTCGGACAGCAGCAGGGACAAACAACCGACCAGGGGGGCCCGTCCCCAGGTCGGGGTCAGTATCCTGGGCCTCGCGCACGAGAGCTTCGATCTCCCATGTGACAGCTCCAACAACACAGGTAGCTGGAAGAATCGGTTCTGGATCGGAGTCTCCTTCCGTACTGGAAAACTGACGGGAGAGTGCATCGGGCTTCACGTTGCGCGACCCTGGTCTGTAAGTGATGGTGAAATTGAATCTTGTGAAGAAGAGGGCCCACCTGGCTTGTCGTGAATTTAGGCGTTTGGCGGACCGGATGTACTCAAGGTTCTTATGGTCGGTCCACACAATGAATGGGTGTTCCGCGCCCTCAAGCCAGTGCCTCCACTCCTCCAGGGCCAGTTTGACCGCTAGCAGCTCCCGATCACCGATGCCGTAGTTCTGTTCTGCGGGTGAGAGACGACGAGAAAAGAATGCACAGGGATGGAGCGTACCTTCAAATCGTTGAGACAGAACTGCTCCCACTCCAGAGTCCGAAGCATCCACCTCCACCACGAACGGTTGCCTGAGGTTGGGCTGACGGAGGATGGGGGCGGTAGTGAACTTCTCCTTTAGTAGGGAAAAGGCCTCCTGAGCAGAGAGGTCCCACTGAAAAGGAACTTTGGGAGAGGTAAGCGCAGTGAGAGGTGAGGCGATCTTACTGTAGTCCTTTATGAAGCGTCGGTGGAAGTTGGCGAATCCTAGGAACCGTCGGAGTTGCTGGCGGTTCGGCGGTTGAGGCCAGTCCACCACGGCCCGGACCTTCTCGGGGTCAGGTTTGAGATCCCCCTGAGAGATGATATAGCCAAGGAAGGCCACCGTGTCAACGTGAAATTCACATTTCTCCGCTTTCACGAACAACCGGTTCTCCAGGAGGCGCTGCAGGACCTGCCTCACGTGACTCTCGTGCTCCGCCTGGGACTTAGAGAAAATGAGAATATCATCAAGGTACACAAAAGCACATCGATTAATAAAATCCCTCAGAACATCGTTAACAAGGGCCTGGAAGACCGCGGGCGCATTGGTTAAGCCAAAGGGCATGACGAGATACTCATAGTGTCCGATATGAGTGTTGAAAGCGGTCTTCCACTCATCTCCCTCCCGGATCCTCACCAGGTGGTAAGCGTTTCGCAGGTCCAGTTTGCTGAACACCGTGGCCCCCTGGAGTAGTTCGAAAGCAGAATTAAGGAGGGGAAGAGGGTACTTGTTCTTTACTGTGATCTTGTTGAGGCCGCGGTAATCAATACATGGCCGGAGCGTCTTGTCTTTCTTTGCAACAAAGAAGAAACCTGCCCCCACGGGGGAGGATGACGGGCGAATTAACCCAGCAGCCAGAGAGTCGTTGACGTATCTCTCCATGGTTTCCCTTTCGGGCTGTGTGAGGCTGTAGAGGCGGCCAGAGGGGAGAGGCGCCCCAGGGAGAAGATCAATGGCACAGTCATAGGGCCGGTGTGGTGGAAGCGAGCCCGCCTCATCCTTACTAAAAACTGCTGCGAGGTCATGATAGACGGAAGGAACCGAAGACAGCTCTGGTGACTTTGAAGGCTTCCCGGGGGGGGGAGAGGGAGCAGATGGCGTGGCGGCCCGAAGGCAGGTCATGTGGCAGCCCACACCCCACCCCATAACTTGCTCCTTCTTCCAGTCGATGTGTGGGTTGTGTTGTGAAAGCCATGGATAACCTAGTACAAGCGGGGTTACTGGAGCCTTAAACACACAGAAACAAACGTTCTCAACGTGGTTACCGGAGAGAGTGAGTGTGACAGGTAGGGTGACGTGCGTTATGTCAGGCAACCGGTGACCAGACAGGGCGGACACGCGGAGAGGATGAGGCAGTGGTCGTGTGCCAATGCTGAGCTTGGAGACTAGCGACGCATCAATGAAATTCTGTTCTGCACCAGAGTCAATTAACACAGAGAGGGAATGGGACAACGACCGGAGGGTGAGTTTAGCAGGCAGCAAGAGACGGGGAAGAGGCTTGTTGCTGGACAGGTCGCCCACCAGTACCCTCTCAATTACTGGCGGGCGCCTCCTTTTGCCAGCGCCGGGCAGGCAGAGATGTAATGCCCCTTGCGACCGCAATACAGACACTCACCCGCGGAAAACCGGCGTTGTCGCTCCGCAGGGGTGAGTCGAGAACGTCCCAGCTGCATGGGTACCTCCTCCTCAGTTCCAAAAGCTCTAGCCTCCCGTGCGTCGGGTTGGGGCTCCCGAAAAGCCAGGGGCTCGCGAAACTGCTGTCTTCGTGAGCTCTGGCGCGCCCGCAGGCGATCATCCACCTGAATACACAGGGACATCAAAGCATTTAGAGAAGCAGGAAGCTCACGCATCATTATCTCATCCTTGAGCTCTTCGCAGATATTATTTAACAGAGTGGTCTTCAGGGCCTCAGGTCCCCATTTGGTCTGTGCAGCTAGAGTCCAGAAATCAACAGAAAAGTCAGCCATGCTTCGCCTACCTTGCTTCAGATTAATCAAACGATAGCCAGCTGCCTCCGTACTAGAGCCTTTATCAAACACCGACTTGAAGCGCGACAGGAAGTCGTCATAAGACATTCCGGGGCAAGCCTGCAGCTGGGCCTGGGCCCAGGCCAGGGCTCGATCACGTAGTAGCTGGGTGACGTAAGCGATCTTAACCCCGTCAGAAACAAACACATGGAGCAGTAATTGAAAGTGCATAGAACACTGCAACAAAAATCCCGCACATTTTCCCATCTCCCCAGAAAAAGCCTCAGGGGAAGGCAAAAGCTTATCCAGCGAAACCGCGGAGGCTACTGACGCTACCGCGCTAGCAGCCTGGGTAGCTGTGGCTGTTGTAGTGACGGCAGGAGCGTGCGTTACCTGGGGAGGGGCCGCGGGAGGCTGGTCCTCGGCCAGCGGAATCCGTTGGGCGAAGGCCTGCGTTAGAGACGCCACGTCTCCGCTGAGCTTCACCAGCATTTGTTCGTGTCGGTGCAGAAGCTCCTCCAGAGACATAGGGGCTGTCGCTGCCGAGGCTGGGCCTGCTGAGTCCATAGCGGTGGCTGGATTATTCTGTCAGGCTCAGGAGGGACTCGGAGGCAGACCGTCACTTAAGTTCGTGATTTATTTACACACACAGACACCAGATGCGAATATATACAGGTGAGGGGGCACAGGAAGAGGGTCTCCGGGAAGCACAGGCACGGGAAGAAGAGGGCTATGTACAAAATCCACTGAAGCTCAGGTAGCTCGGACTCCGGCTTTAGCTCACCAACGGCGGTCCTCAGGCTGGCGAGAATCCTGGCACAGAGAGGAAAGGCAGGTAAGTAGTGGCACGACAGAAACTCGAAAAACAGCTCAGATAGGTGATGACACTGACGAGTGTTACACAATAATCCAGCGAGGAAGCACTCTCAGCAGCCGCCTTAAGAAGTGAGTGAGATGATTGCTTGCAGGTGTCCGAGCCAGGGGCTGGAGCCGTCATGACTCCGCCCCGGTAGAGCGCAGTGCAGGGGAGAGAGAGAGATGCAGCACAACAAAAACACTTGTAGCCATACAGAGTCAGCCGAGAAGGCACAGGGTCATGACACTCTCAGTCGGCAGAGTCCACATGGAGTAGTTTCCTGATACCTTTTTTTGTTGTTGTTTTTAGCTGTTGTGTACACAAGACTTAGTTTATCCAAATCTGTTTGAGTCAGGTTGGTAACATGTTGCAACCAACCCCACCCAGATCTGTAATCCAAGTTATAACTAAAAAAAAGGTGAAATCTGGTAAAAGCAAATCCCATGAAAGATTCTTTTTTTTTGACCTATTTTGTTTTTCTAGGTTAGAGAGCATGTTGTTTTAAACACAGTGAGCTAAATATAAATGTTAGTGTGCTGACAGTACAGGTTTTGCATATCACGATTGATAAAATATCATCTGTATTATTTAAATACAACATCAGCTAAAAACAACAACAACATACAAATTAAGTCAAAATGCAGAAGCAGTGTGTGAAAAACTAAGTACAACCTTCTGTTTCCATAGAAATTAAGACAGTAAATTACCAAGTCGCTGCAAATCACATACACTTGATTAATCGATCCTCTATAAAAGCATTCAGATGTGTGTTAACACAATGCCAAGAAGGAGTGATATTAGCAATGATCTTAGAGAAGCAGCTGTTGGGAAGCATTATAGGGCCATTTTCAAACAATTTGAAGTCCATCATTCTACAATGACAAAGATTATTCACAAATTGAAAACATTCAAGACAGTCGCAGGAGTGGATGTCACAGCAATCTTACCCCAGATCCAGACCAGAAAAGATCCAGAAAGAGACTTAACAGGTATAGCTTGTTTGTGATTGCCCCTTCTCACTAAAGTGAACATGTCAGCACAGTTTAGGCTTGGAAAGCTTCATCTAAGCTAAGCAAAAGGCTTTTTAAACAATGCCCTGCGGACAGACAACACCAAAGTGGACATGTTTGACCAATAATGCACAGTGCCAGGTTTAGAGAAAACCAAACACAGAATATCAGCACAAATGCCTCACACTAGTCGTCAAGCACGGAGGTAGAGGGGTTATAATTTGGACTTGTTTTGCAGCCACAGAAGCTGGATACCTTGCTTTTGCACAGCGTCAAATATGACGCCTCCTGTCTGGCAGCTAAAATCAGGGTGAATGGGACTATAATCCCAAGAACAGCAGAAAATATACAAAGAGAAAATAATCAAGGTCCTACAATTGCCTCTTCCAGTTTTAGGCTTTATAAAAGATGTGCGTAAATGTACCCCAAACCTCAATGAACTGAAGTTGTAAAGAAATCTGGACTGACCAGATTATTTTTTTAATCTGTCCTGCTTTATTAAACCTTAGACCTTAGCATACTTATATTTTGTGATCACTACTAAACACAAAATAGAGCTAAGAGTGGAGGGAATACAATTAGTTTTAAAGTAATCTGGTCAGATTTGAAAGTTCTGGACAGATCCACGATTGATGTGATGATAGCAGTGAATGAATTGTTTAAGCATTGTTACAATATATCCTGAGGGGGAATGTGTATGAAATTTAATTCAAATATACTAAGTTGTTCTTGCTATATGTCAGTTGGATCCAAAACATTAGGAAAGTGTAACAATATAGGTCACAGCAAGCCAGCTAACACTGCACACCAAGAATGAAGGCTGGCCTGGCTTATGTACAACAACTCCTGACCTTGCAAAGGTCTCCGCAGTGAGCAAAAGCCAGTCCAAGATCCACAAACGTGTAGCCTCCCCATGGCCACTCTCCCCGCTCTCTGCCTCCAGCCTTCATCATAAATATCCTCCTGAATCTCTTTTTTTACTCGTTCCAAATCTCTCAGCTAGGTAACAAAAACATGACCAAGAAGTAGGGCCAAAGCACAATCTGAATTTAAAAGACTGGTTTTAAAATGAATTGTACTACGACACCGCTCATGCATAATTATAAATTCTTACATACTTTCTCATTTTTTCTTGAATGTCAGCAGTGTGGGCAATGAACAGAGTCCAACACAGGTCGAAATACAAACAATGCTATACTGACAATAATGCAGAGACAAGCTAATTAGCTAATTCTTGGGAAAGCAGTTGCTGCTGAGTCCCCCTACATATCAGTTATTTTAACAAAATATTCAATGTTATGAGATACACACGCTTGACTGATTAGATCACCCAAGTTCATCTTTTGTTCTAATTTCTCTTTTTAAATCTAAACCTGCCCCAAAGGACGAGATGCTAAAATAAAGAGAACAACACTGGTCAAAAACAGATTTTTAAACCGCAGAGACTGCTGGTTTTGCACAGGAAAATCAATATCAGAAGGCTGTTCCTGATACTTTATGCATTCGGCATAATAAACTCTCCCAGAAGGAATGCAGAAAATGTACGAACATTTGGTTTGTATTTCTTTGGTCCCATAAGATTACCATCTGTGAGGCTGTCTCAGTCTCACCATCTCTCCTCTTCATCCAGGCGTGAAGTTGAATCCTGAGGAGTGTCAGGATAGCACCGACAGATATGTGGAGGAATACAGTATATATTTCTGCCTGCAGCGTATTCTTCTTCTTTTTTGCCATGTCAGTGTCGCTCCATTGTTGAGAATTAACAGACTAAGAACTAGCCAGCTGAACGTGAACACTATTAGGGATGCAATGTGTAAGAATAACACTGACAAATGATATAAAACTGAGAACATCATCATCATCATCATCAACTTTATTTATAAAGCACTTTAAAACAACCACAGCTGACACAAAGTGCTGTACATTGGAACTGTAAAATAAAATTACATGAGATATAAATAAAAAACAAATAAAAGAAGAGTGAAATCATTAATTAAATAACTACTGCATTAAAAAAGAAACTAAGTCTCACTGAGGTTAAAAGCCAAGGAATAAAAGTGGGTTTTAAGACGTGATTTAAAAGTGGACAGTGAAGGGGCCTCTCTAACATGCATGGGCAAATTATTCCATAATTTTGGAGCCACAATAGAGAAGGCCCTGTCCCCTCTGAGCTTCCTCCTGGATCTCGGTACCTCCAGGAGCAGCTGGTCAGCTGACCTGAGAGACCGACAGGGTATGTGGGGATGAAGAAGCTCAGAGAGGTAAGGCGGGGCAAGACTGTGTAGGCATTTAAAAACAACCACTGTGCCAGACAGGGCTGGCACAGTGGTTGCAATGTTTAGCACCGTGAGTTCACAACAAGAAGATTCAGGCTTTGAATCCTTGAGCCAGAGGGAGAGGCCCTTCTGTGTGGAATCGCACGTTCTCTCTGTACCTCTGTGACTGCTCTCCAGATACTCATCCGCAGTCCAAAAACATGCTTGCTGGTTTAACTGGTGAATCTAAATTGGCTGTGGGTGTGAAAGATTGTCTATCTCTCTGAGTTAGCCCTGTATGGGCTTCCTCCAAAAGCTCTTTGGGTCCTCCTCCCATTCTAAACTCCTCCTTGATAGCCGGTCAAGATAAGACTGATCAATTGGTAACGTGTGATCTTACAGTTTTTTTCAATCGCTAACAAGCGCCTACCCATACTTCAGATACTTTTTCTAAACTCTTAACACAGGCTCACACCTACAAAACACAATTGGCCAAATGGATAATTTTCTTCTCAAAAATACATTTTGTTAAATATATACTAACTCTTCATTTCAAAATAGAACACATCTTTCTCTGCACACACTAACTGTACAAAAACACTATAAATCTGACTCAAAATGAAATTAGTCTGTCAAAGAATAACACTTGTTTTCACCTCACAAGGTACATGCAGTCAATCAAAGTACACCTTGTTTCAAAATACTGGCTATTATTGACATTACAAAAACTGCATAGACTTTTATGTTTCAGTTTTACAGGTATTTGCATGCGAAACATGCAATCCACCATTTTGACACCAGAAATGTCTTGGTTGGTAACTGTATGTCCACATGTACAGTAATGTTCACATTAAAAAGCATTCCAGTAAAAAGCAAACAAGTTTTTGTTTCTTTACTGTTTACTACAGGAGGTACAGTAGAAACACGGTATGATAGGACAGAGAAAGTTTTACAGTATTGCTTACAGTGAACAAAATATCCATGAAACACACAAGAGCATTCTGAACAAAAAAACAACAGCAAAAAGCCAAGATAAAAAGGGGGGGAGGGGGGCTAAAAAAAAAAGGCAAAAAATTTGCATCTAATCTCTGCGATCTTCAGGGTTAGGCCACATGTTTTCATCAACATCACATCTGATGTTATCCAAGTTGATGCACCTGGGATAAAACTGCCTGGTATGTCGGATCCACCCTTGGCAATCGTCAACTGTGATGTCCCTGGAGCCAGCATCCATGGCTTCAAGGAGGGACATCTGGTCATGTGGCTGATGGTCATAAACCTTCCACCTCCATGCAGAAAAAAACTCCTCTATGGAGTTGAGGAAAGGTGAATAGGGTGGAAGGAAGAGACTTACCAGTCTTGGGTGGACTTCAAACCATGTTGTTATTGCTTGCGAGTGATGGAAAGCCACATTGTCCCAGGTAATTACAAAGGTCCTCATGTTTTCACCCTCCTGACCTTGCTCTGGAACCAGGCGCTGGTGGAGATCATTGAGAAAGGCAAGCAAGCGCTCTGTATTATAGGGTCCAACCTGACATCTGTGAAGGAGTAATCCTGCATTTGCAATTGCTGCACACATGGTAATGTTTGCCCCTCTCTGTCCTGGCACATCAACTGTGGCCCTTTTTCCACTTACATTTCGTCCACGTCGACGCCTTTTGGCCAGATTGAATCCTGCCTCATCGATGTATATGAATTCATGAGGGGCCTGGTTGGCCTCCAATTCCATAACTCTCTGAAACAAAGTTTATGTAAGTCATATTATTACTGTATACCATACTGTACTGTAACCTAGTATTGTGTAGGTTACCTACTTGCAAAGTGCAAAGCTTATAGAACTGGACATTGGATTGAATATACACTATACCTGGACATATTGTCGTCGTAGCTCCTTGACCCTCTCACTGTTCCTCTCAAAGGGAACAGTGTAGAGCTGCTTCATCCGCACTCTGTGTTTGGACAATGTCCGCGTAATGGTTGTGAGGCTGATTCTATCGATATTGTCAAATATCTCATGGTCCGCCACAATTCTAGTTTGAATTTCACGCAGTTTTATTGCATTATTTGCAGTAACCATTTCTACAATGGCAAGCTCCTGATCATTACTGAGGAGCTTTCCTCTTCCCCCAGAGGGTGGAAGACGTTGCATTCTTTAGAAAGACAAAAAATTCAACATATGCATTACTGTATGACCATATTGACATGTCAAGTGAGAATAGAAACAATCCATGTAAAATGCAATACTTACCTGTTGGTTTGTTGAAAGATGCGTATAATGGAGGCAACTGTTGACCGCCTCAAATTGGGCTGCACTCTTTCACCAGCCTCTCTTAGTGAAAGACCATGGTTGATTACATGGTCAATGATAGTGGCACGAATTTCATCACTGACTACTGTTCTTGCAGCCCTTGGAATGCCACCACCACGCATTCTCACACCTCTACCTTGCCCTCTCCTTGGGCCTTCTCTTCTCCCTGGGCCCCTTGCTCTTACTCTTCCTCGACCAGACATTACAGTGTTTGTCTTTTTTTTGTTTCCAAAAACATCACTCCTCAAGGTCTTGCCTTATAAACCCCACTGAGTCTAAGCCAGAATGGAAGAAGCTGTGGTTGGCCCAATTTACCCAACATAAATCAGCTGTGTGTCAATTATTCAATTGTTTGTTTATTATCAGCTGAGATATATTTTTGATATTGATATTGTTTTTGTACTGATATCATTGCAGAAGCAGAGGTTTTTATACTGTATCTAAGGTTTAGAATATTGTTTTTGCTATTGTGGGATGTTGTGTGTTAACATTCGTACATACTACAAAAACAGTCCATAATTTTGTTGGGAGGTATAGCTTGTCTGTTAAGAAAATGTAAGCATTGTGGAAATGTGTTCACTGACTGCATATTGGGTGAACACGACATGAAATGTGTGAATGGTATGGCCACAACAGACCGATGCTGTGCTAATTGTGTTTAGAGTTTTGCAAATGTGACAACTGTTTGGACAAACGCTTGTTAGCGACTGAAAAAAACTGTAAGAGCTCAAAAAAAGGAAGGCGAAAAAAAGGAACATGTAAAGACATTTTAGTTCTCATCCAAGTTCTTCTTCAGTTCTGCAAAGAAAAAGTGATGAATCCCAGGTAAGTCTACCATGACCTGGATGAATGAGAGACTATGCAGGCATACTGTAACTTATAAGGCAGCGGTCTCCAACCTTTTTTGCGCCACGGACCGGTTTATGCCCGACAATATTTTCACGGACCGGCCTTTAAGGTGTCGCGGATAAATACAACAAAATAAAACTAGTACCGGTACCGAAAAAAAGAAAATTTATTCATAACACACGTGAAAAGACCCAGGAAAACAGAGTAAACGATAAAAACGATAACAAAATAACGCTGAAAACCGATAAAAACCCTGAAAACCATACATTTCACACCTGAGCCTCAACTCTCGCGGCCCGGTACCAAACGACTCACGGACTGGCACCGGTCCGAGGCCCGGGGGTTGGGGACCGCTGGTATAAGGTACAGTTTAAGTTAAAGCTTACTCAAGCCAGTGTTGCCAACTTAGCGACTTTGTCGCTATATTTAGCGAGTTTTCAGACACCTTAGCGACTTTTTTTCTGAAAAAAGCGACTTTAAAAAAAAAAAAAAAAAAGACGTGAAAGCGCGTATCGCTTTTACTCTCAACAAGCAGCGGGTGCTGTAACGCAGTCAGTTCTTCTTTTACTCTTATGCTGTTTTGTGGATCACAAGGTTTAAAACTACTTATAAACACACACACAAAGTAACTCCACCAGAGTGCCTATTTCGGGTCACTTGCCGGTCCAAGCCCGGGTAAAGGAGCAGGGTTGGAATTGTGACATTAAAAAAAACAATAATTGCTAAAATAAATTCAATTTGTAGTTCTAAATAAACTCTAAATGCATTTAGGACGTTTTTTACTCACTTTATGTCTCTTCCACGATGTTATTTCTCTCTCCAACAAGGTAGGTTACAATTAGATTAGCATGACCAATTATGCAAATTAGGCAATGACGTCATTTAGCGACTTCTAGCGACTTTTAGGACAACCAATAGCGATTTTCCTTACTGAGGAGTTGGCAACACTGAATCAAGCTCAATTAATCACTATAGCCTTGCTCAGTTATTAGCAAGACAAGGGGTCAGAGTGTGTTGTCAACAGTTATGCAAGATGGTTTTCTTTCTTCAAACCTAGCTAACTGATGTAGCCTTTAGACTACATCAGTTAGCATGTCAACAAACAACTAACTAGTACTGTAATAATTATTCTTAAACTGGTTTAACTGCTGTGAGGGCACGAGACAGAGTGAGATGGAGGATCTACTGAGTCACGTTCTCTCACAGTGAATCCTTTGTACCTAACCCGCTGTAAGGTCCACATGTGTTAATTCACTTCTTTATCACTCTCTGACACACGATACGTTATTGTCTTTTGCAGGGCTCTGGCTGCAACTGTGTTTCTATCGAAGGTGAAAGTCCAAACAGACTGAAACACTCGAGCTGCTGCTGCTGTGTACAGATAAGTCTGACGCCACACGTCAAATAAACACAGCAGCTTTCCCAGGAGGTGAATGGGAAAGCTGAAAGAATGGAGAGCAGCAGAGATGGTGAAGATTAATCTTTTTTTTTTACATAAAAAAGGGAATGGAAAACAAGATATACACCTAAGGAAGGCAGGTGGTGTGATGTCTTCATGGTGAAAATCCCCAGAGGGTGGCTCTAGAAACATATAAAGTGCGGGAGTTCATGTGTGGAGGAGAGATGCAAGTGGGGAAAGAAGGAGCACCGCTGTGGAAAGAATAAGTCTTCCAGACAGCATAAATCAATGCAGACGTAGATATTTAACATCTGTTAAATGTTATCCAAAGCGCACGCAGATACACACGAGTACAATGCACATATGTGAAAGCGGAGGGCGTGTTTTCTATCGTAGACCATGTTCTGTTTTTATTCGAAGCCTTAATTCTTGTGTTTTTCTGCTTTTGTGCCGTGTGTTCACTCACAGCAGCCGTGGATGTCAACCAGCAGCACCCTTTCATGTGCAATATGTGGAATATTCCTGCTTGGCACCTTAATATCAGCTGGAGAAAATCTCTCATATTTCCAAGAACAGCAGCAGAACAACAGAAACTTGTTATTCTATCAGAGAGGTTTTTCAGCAGCATGCCATTCAGTGAGCCCTCTGTTCTTCTCTGTGTGTGGTGCTTGTAGAAAACTAGCGGGTTTTCTCTCTGTTAGCGGCGTGTTCTACTGCTCATGCTTCAGACCTTTAGACAACAGACACATACATAAGAGATTGTGCTGACCTCTAAGAGGATCATTAAAAAGGGAAAGGCAGAGAGGAAGATGGCCTTAAGGAGACTAAACACGCACACATGCAGATGCAATAGCACAGATACACAGATGTGCAAATGCACTGCATCCTGGCTAGCCTGAGGGCAGCGGTTTAGTCATTTCACTGGTGCCTAGTTGATGTGAGGAGTGTTAGAGGGGCACAGTGTCTCCTTTTCGTTTCAGTACAGAGGGGAAAATCAAACCCTGGAGATGGTTAGAGGGCGTGAAGCACAGAGAAAAAGCCTGGAGAGAAGACGGAGCAGTGAGAGAGAGAAAAGATGCATCAGATAAAATACAAGCAGGACAAAGAGAGAAAGGAAACATGGGAGACATTTTGTAACAGGCGATTCTCTAATGAGAGATATAACTGTGCTGAGTCCTATCAATGTGGGACAGCCTTCAAATTGCAATATATGTGCTGGCCTTTTCAAGCCGGATCCCTCTGAGAGACAAGGAGGGTGTTGTAACTGTAACAAAAACAAACAAACAGTGATGTGCTTTTTTAGTGAAAATTACAAAATATGCCAAAAAGTTGATTAAAAATTCCTGTGGAAGCCTAGCCGTAAAGGTATACAGGTGCTCCAGCTAAAGTGCATGGCTGCTTTTATGCTCACTGGTATGCGCTGCTATTTTGGTGTTGCTTCAGCCAGTTATACACCTCTTGATTTCTGCAACCTGATGTGTTGCGCTGCTGCCACAGCTGTGTTGGAGTCACAGGTGTACAATCGTGATTTTATTGTCATTTTAACAATATGCCAGTGCAGGAGCTCCAAGTCACAGATTATACATTGGGAGATGGTGAAACATTAGATTTTGTGGAAAAACTAAGCGGCCAGCGCATAGGGTGTACTGGTGCCTTTACAGTGGCCAAAAAAGCAGGACAAGGAGGCTGACAAAATGAACAAAAGGAGCAGAGCCTTTACTTGGCTGTTGCAAAACTCCAATAAACAAAGTCTGAAAGGAAACATAACACAGGAATGCACAAAGCACAAAAAGACAGTCTGACAAAGAACAAATGGAAAGACAATACATAGACACAGGGATGATTATGCAATGTAGTCCAGGTAGGAAGAGGCCATCAAGAGGGGGCAAATATTCACAAGGAAGGAAGCCAAAAACCGTATAAGCACATGAGCACTTTCTGATAGCAGGATTGGGATAGAAGCAAACATTTTGGACTTTGCTATCTGGTACTGATGCAAATGTTCAGGTCATAAATCACCAGAGTTTAACTCAGTCATCAGCTGGGTACCCTATAACAAACTGATCTTTCATTCATCTTTCATTTCTAACTGCACTTTTTGCTTGATGCAATGATGCACCTAATAATCTTCTGAGGCTGTGGCAGAGACAGCACTACTCTGCATTTTCTCAAAGGGGTGGCAGAGATTGGATGGGAAGATAAAGCTCTGTGAGGTGTGGCTCTGAAGAAAATGAAGGACAAGCTAGTTTCTAGGGATGACACAGATTCATCCCTTCAAGCTGGGCTCAGACTCAGATCAAAATGGTTCCCAGTTCCCAGTATGCCATGTAGCAAGCTCCCAGCTTCCGCTTCCTGGCGAAGCAGGCTGGGAGTAACTTCACCAGAAAGTAAACACATTCCACCTGGAACATCAGACCAACCCAATTCAGATCAGCAGAGGAATGCATTCAGATGCAAAGTAGCAGCAAAGAAGACATACTGGTGAGTGGAAGGCCCTGAGTGAAAGTGGTTATCCCAGCTGGGCATTTGTCAAAGCTGGGAAGGCACCTAAAGTGCCAGCTGATCGAGGAGAGAAGGACAACCGCTGCCTAAGCAAAAATCCTTAGTGATGCCGTACGTGTCAGAAGTATCGGAACAGTTGAGACGCATTTTTTTAAACACCGGGTCTCTGTGGCTTTTAAACCCCAAAACACGCTGCACCAAAAACTGGTCCACCCCAAGGATCAGGTCCCCCGACACAAACAGAGTAACATAGTGTACGCTGTTAAGTGCCAGGCGGATTGCCAGGATTTGTACATCGGGGAAACCAAACAACCTCTGGCGAAGCGGATGGCACAACACAGAAGAGCTACCTCGTCAGGCCAGGACTCTGCAGTCTATTTACACCTACAGGCCAGTGGACACTCTTTCAATGATGAGGATGTACACATCCTGGACAGGGAGGAACGCTGGTTTGAGCGCGGAGTCAAGGAGGCCATTTACGTGAAAAGGGAAAGACCATCTCTGAATCGAGGAGGGGGCCTAAGGGTACATCTTTCGCCATCTTACAATGCTGTGATTGCAGCCATTCCCCAACTCTCTGTGAATGGGACTCATGGCCATTAATCAGTGGGCTTTGATCAGTGGTTGCTAATCAATGGTCATGACAGTTTGCATATTAATGATCAAGGAACTGACCTCACAGCCCATTGTTCATTCATCCCCTAGACTACTGATTCCTGCAAAGCTAAGAAACCATAGTGCTACAGAGTTCGACTGATTATGGGCAAAGTTTTCTAGATTCAAATCTCATGTCACGGATAAAAATCTCACTTGAAAGCCTTCCAATTCCACTACATGCATTAGCTTTGAATGGAAAAATAACTTCCTTTATTACCCATCAAACCAAACCCATCCATCTTATCCTGTCTAACCAATATGAAAACATATGTATTTGTTTCGGAAGCGTCACAGATAGTTCTAGGTCACCTATGGCTCATAAAACATAACTCTGATACTGATTGGGTAAAGGGAATATAACTGGTTGGAGTACACTTTGTCACACACACCTATGTTCCCCTAAAAAAATTGCAATCTAGCCAAGATTTTGCATAAAGACTGAGGTCTCTTCTTGCCACCACATCAACCTATGACTGTGCATGATCCCACAATCCACATTTCCCATAAGTTGCTCTAACCTGTCATGTCCTGAATGTGAGGTGATGTATAAATATATCTCTGAATCGTCTGTGAAGGTTCTCAGTCATCCAGGTCATCATAGTATAAGCAGCCTGGAAAGAAAAGCGTCTGGACTTCTTTAAGTTTCTTGAAGACTGAAGAAGCTTCTCGGATGAGAGGTGAAACATCTTCAAGAAACTTAAAGGAGTCCAGACGCTTTTCTTTCCAAGCTCCTTAGAATATCATTCATTTAGAATCATTCGGCCATCTTTTCCCAGGGTTTTTTTTTTTTTTTTTTTTAAAGAAAGACAAGACACTGTACCCATACATTGACTACCATGAGTTAAATAGCATCACTGTCAAAAGTAAATCCCCTTTGCTTGCCATTAATTCTGCTTCTGAACCTGCGCAGGATGCCACTGTCTTCCCCAAGTTGAATCTGCACAATGCCTGGTAGGAATCAGAGAGAACAACAAATAGAAAAATTCCATCAACAAATCATTCAGACACTTTGATTATCTGGTAATTCCCTTCGGATTAACTAATGCACCTTGCTGTGTTTCTGTTGTCAGTTCTCCGTGATGGCTAAGCTGGTTTGTTTTTGTATATCTGGACAGATATAGCTGACATCCTGTTTTTTTCTGTAAAACAGGCAACACGGAAACTTTTAAAGCACAAATTATTTGTAAAAGCAGAGAAGTGCGAGTTTCATGTGTCTTTGTGAGCTTAATGGGTTATATCATCAAGAGTGGGCAGGTAAAAGATGACTAAGGGAAGGTGAAAGCAGCTGTTAAGTGGCTGCAGCACGCCAGTTAATAACATCTCAGTTTTGGGAGTACGCTCAATTCTACCTTAGGAATCTCAGGAATTACACTGTTAACTCTAGTAACTTCTGTCAGAATTTATTCCACTGTCAAAAAAAAAAAAATTCAGTTCAGATCCAATCCTTGTTCATCCTAACCGTACTGGTCCAGTCATTGTTAATCTCAGAATTGTTGATTATTGTTAATCACTATCCAGAGTGGATAACAAAAAATGGATCCATGAACCTTATAAGCCTTTTTCTGTCACAGTCTCTCCCCAGTGAATCCTCTATTCATCTATATGTGTGTGGTGCTTGTAGAAAACGAGTGGGGTTTCTCTCTGTTAGCGGTGTGTTCTGCTGCTCATGATTAAGACCTTTAGACAACAGACACATACATAGGTGCTGATGTCTAAGAGGATCATTAAAGAGAGAAAGGCAGAGAGGAAGATGGCCTTAAGGAGACTAAATACGCACACATGCAGATGCAATAACATAAATATACAGATGTGCAAATGTACTGCGTCCTGGCTAGCCTGAGGGCAGCGGTTTAGTCATTTCACTGGTGCCTAGTTGATGTGAGGAGTGTTAGAGGGGCACAGTGCCTCCTTTATGTTTCAGAACAGAGGGGAAAATCAAACCCTGGAGATGGTTAGAGGGCGTGAAGCACAGAGAAAAAGCCTGGAGAGAAGACGGAGCAGTGAGAGAGAGAAAAGATGCATCAGATAAAATACAAGCAGGACAAAGAGAGAAAGGAAACATGGGAGACATTTTGTAACAGGCGATTCTCTAATGAGAGATATAACTGTGCTGAGTCCTATCAATGTGGGACAGCCTTCAAATTGCAATATATGTGCAGGCCTTTTCAAGCTGGATCCCTCTGAGAGACAGGGAGGGTTTTGTAACTGATGTATTTTTTAGTATACGTGATAAAATGTGCCAAACATTGGGTGACAGTTCCTATGACAGCTTAGCCATAAAATGTGTTTGTATGCTCCAACTAAAGTGAACTGTCAGCATAGAGAGGAGGACATAAAAGCAGGACATGGAGGCTGACAAAAAACGAACAAAAACAGAGATCCTTTTTTGGGCTGTTTCAAAAGTCCAGTAAAAGAAACAAAGAAAGCACAAAACAGGGATCTGAAACAAGCAAGACGAGTGAACCAGAAAATATGAGCACGGTTAATGGACAAAGGAGAAACGGTAAATGGCAAATGCACTAGCGTCGAAAAGCGCTTTCCTACTCAACTGAGCACTAAAAGTGCTTTCTTACTAGAAGTCTCATTCACTCATGCACAAAAACCTTCATACAGACCTATGCCTAAGCATTTTCTAATATTCACATGCACACTAATACTGGAGTGGTTGCATCGGAGGCAACTCTGGGCAACTCAACTCCACTGTATCCATGAACCAAGGAGATACTTTATCATGTGGTCCACAGGAGCTGGGGATCAATCTACTGAACATCCCGCTTTACTATTTGAGCAACAGCCAGGAATACATATAGGGTAGACACAGGGAATTAAGAAGTGAACAAACCCAAGTAAAAGTCCAATAGAGCCACAAGAAAAAGTGATTATCAAAATAAAACAGGAAGTGAAACCAACACAAAAACAAGACAGAGGTATGGAATTGTAGGGAAACACTGAGGATAATATCATCATAAGCATTACAAATGCATGTTAAATGGTCAAGTAGTGTCTTAAAACCCTAACCCTATACCTAATAGCTGTATTAGGAATACACAAAAAAATCTGCAACTTCCTGTTTAATACTCAGTCTTGAGTCTGGTCTTGAGTTCCCACTGTATTTTTGTCTTTATATTTGCCACTATTTTGTTTGTCCAATTGAGTACCACTTCATGAATGTGTCCAAGAATAGACTGTGTGAAAATGTGCACCATTGCACAAGCATGTAGAATTTACTAGGAATGGTGAGGACATGTCCAAATCAATAACTAGTATTACATCTGGTGGTAAGAAGTTGACAATCTCTGTTAACTAGATGATTTGCCAATGTTCTTAAATTTCTTTAACTTAAAAACCACACTGGAAAAAGTTGTGTATTTATTTTCTCAAGACTTGTCTCTTCTGAAATACAGAAAGGTCACTCTATAGAATCCAATGACAGTCCATAAGAATACCAATAGGCTTGTTTGCAGATTTAGCAGAGGGCACCTAATCACCCCAATTGGTTCATTCATTCCTGTAAGTTTTAGAAATGATTTTAGGATTCTGCTGAATATTTTTAAAGCATATTTGGGTCTGGCCCCGAGCTACATAGCAGAAATGTGGAACCCATATGAGCACATTTGCAGCCTCAGTTCCTCAGCTGGAATCCTTTTGGCTTTTAGAAATTCATTGCCTAATTTTAAAGGTGATCGTGCTTTTGCCATCAGAGCCCGCAAGCCAGAAAGAAACTGGCTGAGCAGATCAGGCTCACTGAAGTTTGTTTTCTCTTTATTATCTTTGAGTTGTCCGGTATGTTAGCTTTGTTATCTCCTCTAATGCGACATATCGAAATCTAGAGTGTGGAACCAAAAAGTGGCATGACTATGGCCACGAAAATTAAAAAAACATACTGGATTTAATTTTGAACAACGTCACGTCCTTGTTGAACTCTTAACAGCTTCCAGTGAAGCTCCTAATTTTAAAGCATTCCCTTGTAAACGTTTCAAATGTTTATACACCACTATATTTAATCATTAGTTATTATTAATCACTGTTTCTCTTACACAGAGCATCTTTTTATATGAATAGATGAGGTCAAGAGAGTATGAAGTAACCCAAATAATGCAGTGCAGGTAAAACACGTCCAACATCGCAGCTTCTGCATTAGTGCATATTCAATACAAACAAACAATTGGTGGATGAATCGAACTTGAAATATAGCTCTAATAAAGTAGCAAATAATTACTCTTTATAAACCCATCACACCCTCTTGGATAAGGACACACTGAGACACATACAAACATATTTCAGCTGGTAATCAGTTGGTCCTGCATCTAACAGAGCATGCTCAGAGGTCGTGTTGTGTTCTCAGTGAGCTGGCCTCACGTTGACACTGAATCTTTGCTTGTTCAAAAACAACCCGGCCCTTTGTCCTCACAGGACCTGAGGATAAATAAAGACACCCACTTTGGAAGATGAGAGGAGTTCTCCACACACTAACCAGCACATGCCGAACGCTCTCGTAAAAAAAAACGGACAATGCTGAAAGGAAGGATTCAGATGCTCTTTGCTTTAAATTGTAAATCTTTTTATTGGGACATGAGTCACAGTTAGACAAGGAGGGTGAGAACCTCTTACTAATAGCCTATAAGAGACAATAAAACATGAGCTTGAGGGTAAAAGCCTATAAAGAAGTATTTATGTAGACTACATAGAGGCAGTTGAGTTGGAGTTTTAGGGCTATTTTTTTAAAGACTCTTGAAAAAAAATCTCAAAAATACAGCTATGACTCTTTATTTCACATTACTTGAAATATCTGTAAAAGAAAAAAATTGTGGGCTTGACAAAATAGCATCGAATTTGCATATTTAAACTAATAACCAGGATAATTGAAAGCACTTTAAATAATATTAATCAATAGGAAAGTTTTCTGATGTTACCTATCAAACCTTTGTTTTTTGTTTTTTTTAAACCGCTAAATTATTTTTACAAAAGTACAAATGTATGGAGTGCAGAGAGATCTGTTTATGCAGCACTTACAGCCTGACTTGTAAGAATATGAAAACAACTGTGCAGAAAATGTACTATTTTCATCTACTTATGGTGATCTCTGTCTGGTTTTTTTTATCCTGTTTACTTGTTGCATCCCCTGATTTATGCAATATTTTTCACTTGACATTATTTATAATTTATAAAGCGCTTTGAGTGCTCAGAGTAGAAAAGCGCTATATAAGAACCAGTCCATTTACCATCACTTGTGAGATTGTGATATTACTTAAACAAGTAATTTCATTGTTTCCCTAATTATTCAAAGGCTAATTATTTCTGGGCTCCATATTAAACCCCGGTCATACGCTCAGGCGGTGACCGCTGACAGCAACGAGGAACCTGGAGAGCTTGACATTAGCTCCACGGAACAACAGGTGGCTGCTTTCCTGCGGTCCAAAGGGATTGCCCTGGACTGTAACTCTGTCAAAGCATGCCACCCTCTTCCCAGGAGGAACGGCAACATACCGGCTATTATATTAAGGTTTGTAAATCGAAAGCACAAGATTACGCTGCTGAAACAAGGAAGAAAATTAAAAGGATCTAATGTCTTTATCAATGAACATCTAACCAAACACAACGCTGAAATAGCCAAAAAAGCGCGACACCTTAAGAAGCTGGGAAAAATCCAAGGCACTTGGACGACGAACTGCAAAATATTCATTAAACTAAACAGATCACCAGAGGAAGCCAAAGTTCTGACCATTAAAAATATGGCGGATCTCGAAAAATATCAGTGAGCAACACGATCTGGACGGCAAACAAGGTAACAGACAACCACACACTCACTTATGACACACACTGGAAGGAAGAACTCAGATACATCTGGAAGAATCAGCTGCATCAGTCAGACAGTTGCAGAATATGATCAATTGGAACTGAAAACATTTAACTATATGGATCACAATACACACGACTTGGAATATGAAATAGATCCAGACAACAACTTTTTCTCATCTAACAATAACAATTGCTGCTACTATACAAATAAAGACTACAATCAGAGGATTAAAACTGAGAATAAATTATCAATTATCCACTTTAACTGTAGAAGTCTCTATGCTAATTTTAGTCATATCAAAGAATATCTTAACCAGTTTTCACATCCATTTAGTGTCATTGCCTTATCAGAAACTTGGATCAATATGGAAAAAGGAACAGACTTTGAACTGGAGGGTTATGAATTCACATTTATAACTAGGCGAAACAAAGGAGGAGGAGGAGTGGCCTTGTATGTGGACAAATCCTTGAAATTTAATGTGGTGGAAAAGATGACGATGGTGATTGATAATGTACTAGAATGTATTACAGTTGAAATTTGTAAAGAAAAAAGTAAAAATGTAATCATTAGCTGTATATACAGAGCTCCAGGTAGTAGTATTGAGACATTTAAAGACTGGATAGAAGAAACATTTATTGAAATAGCTCGCAAAAAAGTTTTCATTTGTGGAGACTTCAATATTGATTTGCTAAACCCAAATAAACATAAAACCACTGAGGAATTTATAAACACAATGCACTGTATGAATCTATTCCCTAAAATTACTAGACCTACCAGGATTACATCACATTGTGCAACTCTCATAGACAACATTTTTGCAAATGACATTGAAAATAAGACTGTAAGTGGACTCCTGATTAACGACATAAGTGACCATCTTCCAATTTTTACAATCTATGATAGGAATTACAAGATCAATAAAATGGACAGTAAAAAAGAGTACAGACGAGTAAGAACAGAAGAAAGAATGAATGCATTTAAAAAAGATTTATTGAAGGAAAACTGGGGTGAAGTATATCAGGAACAGGACGTTAATAGTGCTTATAATAAATTCCTTAGAATATTTACATTACTGTACAATACCAACTGTCCAATAAAGCAATATAGTAGGAAACAGAAATATATGGACTGTCCATGGATAACAAAAGGTCTGCAAAATGCATGTATAAAGAAAAATGCTCTATACAGAGAGTTCTTAAGAACGAGAACTAAAGATGCTGAAATCAGATACAAAAGATATAAAAATAGGTTAACTAATATACTTAGATTTAGTAAAAAGGAATACTATAAGAAGCAATTAGATATAAATAGAAATAATAATAAAAGATTATGGGAAATCCTGAACAGTGTTATAAAATGTGGGACTGGACAAAAGAACTATCCCAAGTATTTCATTTGTAATGACCATGAAGAATACAATATGGATGTTGTGGCAAATAGTCTCAATGAATTCTTTGTAACTGCTGGACCAAATTTAGCAAGAACAATCACTCATCCTGGGAAAGCACAGGAAAAACCCGATACACTGATTGACAGAAATCCATATTCTATGTTTCTCACAGCCGTTGATGAAAATGAAGTTCTTGAAATTGTCAAAAAATGTAAAAATCACAAATCTTTGGATTGTAATGATATTGATATGATAGTGGTTAAAAGAGTCATTGAGGCTATTATAAAACCACCAACCATACATCTGTAATTTATCATTTCAAACTGGTCGATTTCCAGACAGAATGAAAATAGCAAAAGTTATACCTCTATACAAATCTGGAAACAAACACCATTTCACAAACTACAGGCCTGTCTCTTTACTACCTCAATTCTCAAAAGTTCTTGAAAAACTGTTTAAAAACAGACTGGAAAAATTTATAGATAAACATAAACTACTCACTGAGAGTCAGTACGGATTCAGATCAAGCAGATCAACATCATCGGCACTATTAGATTCAATAGAATACATCACAAATTCCATAGACAAAAAGCAATATGTGGCTGGGTTATTCATAGACTTGACAAAGGCATTTGACACTATAGATCATGATATATTAATAAGAGAACTGGAACTTTATGGTGTCAGAGGGGTAGTTTTAGATTGGGTCCGGAGTTATTTAAGTGACAGAAAGCAGTTTGTGAAAATAAATGGTGGTTGCTCCTTATGTATGGACATTGCTTGTGGTGTACCCCAAGGGTCAGTTTTGGGTCCAAAATTCTTCAACTTGTACATTAACGACATCTGTAAAGTGTCCAAAGTATTAAAAATGGTTCTCTTTGCTGACGATACAAACATTTTTTGCTCTGGTGATGATCTGCAGAATTTATTGGAGGATATGACTAATGAAATAAGTAAAGTGAAGTTCTGGCTTGATAAAAACAAATTATCATTAAATTTGAATAAATCTAAACTTATGTTATTTGGAAATAGTAGTTTAAATACAAATGCAAAGATTCAAATAAATGGTGTTGATATTGAAAGAGTCAGTGAAAATAAATTTCTGGGGGTAATAATAGATGAAAAACTTAACTGGAGAGCTCACGTAAGATATATTCATTCCAAAGTATCACGAAGCATTGCAGTACTAAACAAGGCAAAACAGGTATTCGACAGAACATCACTTCATATTCTCTACTGTTCACTGGTTTCACCATACTTAAGCTATTGTGCAGAGGTCTGGGGCAATAACTATAAAACCAAATTACATTCACTTTTTACTCTTCAAAAGAAAGCAATTCGAATCATCCACAATGCAGGTTATAGGGAACATACAAACTCACTATTTTTGCAGTCTGAAATATTGAAAATTGACGATATAGTGAAATTCCAAACAGCACAAATTCTATTCAAAGCAAAAAATAAAGAACTGCCAGGTAATATTCAGAGTATGTTTTTTTTGAAAGAAGGAAGTTATAATTTAAGGGGTTTTTGTAACTTCAAAACAATGAAGGTACGTACTACAAGAAAAGGCTTTTGTGTTTCTGTTCAAGGAGTGAAACTATGGAACAAACTGAATATGGAATTAAAGCAATGTCCAAACATAAAACTGTTCAAAAAGAGTTATAAAAATATGATCTTCTCGATCTATAAAGAAAAGGAAAATATTTAAATTAAGTGAATGTCTCTATTTAAAAACAAACAAACAAAAAATTCATGATGTGATATTATAGTATATAGTATATCAGAAATCTGTTCACTATTTTTATTACAAATTATATCAGTAAGGAAGCTGACTAAATATTCACTGATAATTTATGGGACAGGGGTGGGATTAAATAAGTGTATACTTCTTCCCACTCCCTTTCAACATGTAAATTAATCAGAATGTTTTTTTGTATGTAATTTGTATAGTATATTTTTTTTTCTCTCATTTCTTTTCTAAATGTACTTGTATATTGTTCACATGTTGAAATAAATTACCAATCAATCAATCAAAAAGGTAGAGTTAACAAGTCATGCCACTTATCATTTAATTTATTATCACCACCCAAGCTGTGCCACCTCCTAACTGTCAGTTCCTTCCCTCAACCTCAATCTGTGTGAGTCCTGGTAGTGGTACCGTGGGGTAAACTGTGAAAGCAAGCCAAGTAAGCACAACATTCATCTAAGTCAATTTGGAAATGAGCAGGAGTGTGTTCTTTGTGGTATCTAACCAACTGTGATCAGGGGACTGCATATGCGAAAACCCTCCTCACATGCCCATTAGAAAATAAGCTGGCAACCTCCTGACAGCAAGAACAAGAACTCCTTTATTTATTGTGTTTGGCTCAACATGAGAAGGTCACAAAGAAACAAAACGGAGTGTTCAATGACTTAAAAGTGATAAAGCCTAACATGTGTGATACAGTGTAGAAATATTCCCTTTGTATATGTTTCTCCTGTAATGGGTTTAAATTGTATTTTATGGTTCATTGTTTTTTAATGGCTAATTTAACTTCGGCCCAAGAGCTGGGAAAGGAAGGGAAGTCTAAAGTCCAGTCACGGTAAAAAAACAAAACAAAACCAAACAAATGATTTTTTTTTCTGCCAGTTTGAACAAAAACTAAGCCAAAATGCAACATTAGTGTGTAAAAAACACAATTCATGAGTCTTTTTCAGTCATTCCGTTCTAGATTTACAGCTGTTTTCAAACTCATTTAACTGTGGCAAGACCAAAATTGGGCTAAGCTTTGGCCGTTAAACAGACGGCCTCACATTTGACCCTAGAACACTTTGGTATACCGAGCAGTTCATGGTCGACTCAGTGACTGCAAGATGTCCAAGTTCTGTAGCTGCAAAAGAAACCCAAATCATCAGCCCTCCACCACCGTGCTTGACAGATGGTATGAGGTGCTTGTGCTGATATGCTATGTTTGGTTTTCACAAAACATGCCACTGTGCATTGTGGCCAAATATCCACTTTGGCCTCGTCTGTCCAAAGTAAATTGTTCTACAAGTTTTGTGTTTTTATTCAAATGTAACACTTTTTTAGAGGCTTTCTCTCTGCAACCTTTCCAAACAAGAATTTTGTCATGAACTTTAACATTCAGCATACCAACTAAGGATATGTGAAAGTGAGTGTATTTTCTATTTACCATGGTCCCTCTAACATCTTAAAAATTGAGACTTATCCAATAATTGTCAGTTACCGTGTTCACTTCACACAGGGTATCACTCAATCAATATTTAACCAGATCGGGGGTTTTTTGGTTGGTTTTTTTTAGAAATTAATAAAGAAGTGGAGGAGTGACATAACATGTTTATCCTTGTTAAAGAGAAAAAGCAAAAACAGCCGGTGCAAATGGGCTGATATCAGCATAGGATGGAGGGTTTGGGTGGGAGCGACACACAGATGCACATAACTGATAAGTAGCTACTTAAACAGACAAATTTAAAAAATAATAGGTTCAACCACTAAAACTGGAGCACAAGCTTCTCACACGGTCTGTGCCTTACAGCAAGTCACATTACTTACCATATAATTACATGTAATTACATGAAAATGCTCCGAAAGCCACAAACACCATAAACAAGGTCAAGAAGTCATGTTGAGTGACTCGTGTAAGTGGAAGTAAGGCCTAGTATGTCTATCAACAAAAACATGTCAATCAAAGCAGCCACACCTTCAACTTTATCCTTTAACAAAATCCAAACGGCTGAGCCACAAAAAATTATGAAAGGGGTACAATATCAGAACTAAATACTTTTTGTACATTTGTACATGTCAATGTGGAACAACTTGCTTTAGGTCTCATGTGGCCACTCCAGGAACTCTGGGAATTTTTCACAGATGGAAGTTGGCCCATGGTGGCAATATCAAGACTGGTATCAAAAGGTGTCATACAGACAGTGGTTTTATAAGACTACTAGCAACATCTTTATCTCATCTTTACCCTCAACCCATCAGGATGGTGTTTAAATGTGACAAAATTTAACTTAAAACATAGAACTACTGATCTTAAAGTTCAAACTGATATTAAAATACTTTGTTTTGGACACTAAATTACTTTATTATGTGTAAACGTGTGTGGCAGTTCTCAACAAATTTCACTGGTGAAAGTTTGAGACTCATGGAACCATTTTTTGGAGTTTGTGTGCAGACTCTTAGCTGTCTGATAGTATGACAGGAATATAACTGTTGGGGACATATATTAAATGAAATACCTTCATGTCAGATATTGATAACTTGCACAGTTAGAGGAGAAATCGTTTAAACAGGCCAGATAAAACTGTGATGGTGAACCTCTGTAGGAATCCTAATGAATGTATTTTTTATTGTGAGACATAAACTACCACAAAACCACAGCGTGAACAGTTCACTCCTGTGAACTGATTTTACCACGTTTCTTTCATTAATGCTGGTGCACTTTGATGAATAACGTGAACATCCTGCCTATCTTCCCTCACTCCCTCCTCTAAATAAAAAGAGGAGGGGTTGGGGGTTGCGGGGTGTGGAGGAGTGGGGCAGGGATCAACCCTGCAGACTCTTGAGTGTACACCCAGACTCAGCGCAGTACTGGAGAGGAGAGCACAAGTAGAACTGCTGACTGGAGCCACTGAGTCACACAACTGTAAGTTTTTTCATTAACTTTGGCCCCAGTGACAGAGAGGACTGCTGCTGTTGGAGATGACTGAACTGTCACTGTTGGAACAATATTCCTCTGCTTTAGGAAATGTTCTCTGTTCTGAGAGCCTGAGAGTTACTGAGGAACTTTAAACTAAGAGACGCAGATATCGGAGAATTCCCACTTCAGAGTTTGGTAAGTAAGAACTTTAACAAGAGCAACTGGAGAGCATTAACTGACTCATTTAGGGACTGTGTTAAATTAACTGTTTAATCGATAAAAAGGGGGAAACCTACAGCCTTAGTGTATTTATGTCTTCTTTCACTCATCCGTTGTTAATTGAATAATCTAACAGTTGTATTTTCCTTGTTCAGGGTAGGAATTCTAAAAACAGCCTTGTAATTTACCCCTGAACATTTAGTACAATGATGCACAAACATCCACGAGAAGTGAAACTAACCAAAAGGCATTTTTGAATCTAAGGGGACGTTGACATCCTTCTACATTAGATACAAAGGTAAGCTGAAATAAAAACTCTCTCTCTCTCTCTCTCTCTCTCTCTCTCTCTCTCTCAAAAAAAAAAAAAAAAATGGAAATAAAAATGATCCTTTAGCCAAAGTTAAAATGTGGTGTGGCCCCACTGGTAGGGTGCAGAGCCCCTGAAGTTGGGGTGCCAGATGAAAAATATGAAGTAAAAATGATTTGAATTATTAATTCATTAAGGGGTTGTTTTTTTTTTAGGGGGAATTTAAAAAAAACCACACACACACAAATTTTTTAAAATTAATTTCTGATCAAAGAAAAACTTGAGGGGTGTGGAGTGCAAACTGTTTTCAGCTTCTGAATGCCAAAAAAAAGTCTAAGAACTGCTGCTGTAGTTCAACACCAGGCCTGTTCACAGTGTTTCTAATCTGTGTTCCAGGAGCTCTAAAGAAGATCAGCTGCAGGCTGTTTCTTGAATAAAATCCACAGTCAAAATCAAAGGATGAGGACTCATCTCCTCTGCTTGGAGCTACTCGCTTTGGCAGTCCACATACTTGTGGCCAGTGGACAGCTGGAGCCAAAGAAACAAGTGCCCCAGGAGCCTCTCACCGTTACCCAGAAACAAGGGCTCGTGGAACGAGATGTGCAGGGTGCGGTGCGGCCCAACAGCACCATGCCCCGCCGCCGCCTGCCACCCATGTGCACCGGACCCACAGAAATCCGAGACACTTTCAAGTACATCAACACAGTGGTGTCCTGCCTGGTTTTCGTTGTCGGTATTATTGGGAATTCCACTCTTCTGAGGATCATTTATAAGAATAAGTGTATGCATAACGGGCCAAATATACTGATTGGCAGCCTGGCACTTGGAGACCTGCTACATATCATCATCGCCATTCCCATTAATGTTTATAAGGTGAGAAAAACTGCAGAATAGCATAGGAACAGTACTTAAGTCATAGGAAAGCATGAGCTGCTTAACATTATTTTTACTTAACTGTAACTTTGTGAGGTCATGCACAAATATTTAGCTACATCCCAGACAAGTACTCAAATATTCCTATTAAACTCGTGAGCACACATACACACACATGCTTGTAAAAGCAGGCTTCCACATAATTTTCAAAATGTTATTACCTTACTGGATTCTGAGCCCCTCCATATCCCCTTATGTCTCTGGTATGTTTTAATCTGTTGGGCTCCTTTTGTGTGAGTGAGTGAGTGAGTGAGTGAGTGAGTGAGTGAGAGAGACAGAACCAAGAGCGTCTGTATATTTGGGTAAGGGGGCAAGCATGTTAAAACAACTGGTCACAGCCGCATACCATAGCAATGACAGGACAGACGGGGTGGTACGGAGAGAAACATGTTCACATCTGATTTTAATAGGTTTTCAATCACATTCCAGACACCCATCCAAAGACAGCATGAAAGGTTCCATATCTTTCATGCTTAGCAGAGTTTTCTTCTTCTCTGCGAGTGTTCTCACTAGGTCACATTGCCTGGAGTTTAAACCGAGGCAAACAGGACTCGTGGTTTTAAGGAAAAGACCAAAATGTTAAACCTGGCAAGAAAAGAACGATAAGTTCAGGTTCACACATGCCTGGCCTGCACTGGATGCCTGAGGCTGAGTAAAAATGGGGGATAGTAAATTCGCTTCCTTTCCTACCATGGTTTAAGTCTGTCATCAACTCTTTCTCTCTCTATACAGCTCCTGGCGGAGGATTGGCCATTCGGGGTGACTCTGTGCAAGCTGGTGCCATTTGTGCAGAAATCCTCAGTGGGGATTACAGTGCTGAGTCTGTGTGCGTTGAGTATTGACAGGTAAGCATGAAGCCATGGCAAATGAACAACAATCTTTGCTTTTTTGTTTTTTGTTTTTTCAATGCTGCAACTGCAATTAAAAAGCAGTGACTTTTTATCCTCACTTTTTCTCTTGTTCCCACTGGCTGCTGTCTACTTTGATGCATTAGTAAACTGACATTTTGTTAATGCCATTATTGAACGGTGAACATAAAAAGGGCTCAAATAAACCAAAACAAAAAAAAAGTGTATGAAAGACACCTTGGTGATAAATCCACAATTTTTCTTTTAAATTGCAAAAACAAAGGAATTAAAACAGTAACTTATGTCACACTGTATCGCAGTCACCATGGCGATGGTTTCTGGACTACTGTTTGGAAGCCTCAGGTTTAGCATTTTTGCCATTACAAGTAAGCAAGTTCATGTGAGCAAGCTGCAAACATATTTGTGTGTCATACAGATACAGACAGTGCTAAGCACAGACCTAATGGGTAGATCACTTAACTACACAGGAAGCCACTGTGTTTCTGTTAAAAATGCCAACACTAAAAATGTGGTTGAAAGACCCAGTTTAGTGGTGGACCTACCTGAGGTAAGGCTAACAGGTAGCAAGTGGCTCTAGCTGCATGAGTCATGCACTTCTAATGCAAAACTTTAAGAATAAATACATTTTAAACAGATGAGTTTTTATAATTGCTTTATTGTACAATGTAGTCACCATGTAAATGTACCAGTGATAGCCATCTTATGAGCTGCCTCTCAATAAAAATACAACTAAGTACATTTCCCGAGCCATCAAACTCTTCCTTTAACTAACTGACTCCACATGTCACACATCTTCCAGGTATCGTGCCGTGGCCTCATGGAGCCGTATCAAAGGGATCGGAGTTCCAAAATGGATGGCTATCGAGATAGCGCTCATCTGGATAATATCCATCATCCTGGCTGTGCCAGAGGCGATAGCCTTCGACATGATCACCATGAACTACAAAGGAGAACATTTGAGGATCTGCTTGCTGCACCCCGTGCAGAAAACCGAATTCATGAGGGTGAGCTGTAACACACCGACTTTTAAAGGCCTGTGGTTCGCTGTGCAGAAAAATAGTACGTGTTGACATAGCTGTATGTCGTATAACACATACTTATATGGACAGAGACGCAGAGGTGAATGTGTACATGTGTGTGCATACGCTTATACGTACACTTAAAACCACAAGCACTCGTAATCAGACTGTGACAGCTTCCCCGCTAGATCGGGGTTAGGAAGAGTTCCCAGAAATGAAACACTGTCAAAAAGAAAAAAAGTCATGGATCATAAGAATTAGAACATCCCCCACTTGGGTGACAGAAAACACTACAGCGGTTGATTATGTGTAGCGTAATAGCTAATGGATTAATATAATGTATTTGCCATTACATTCGTCTATCTTCATGTAAAAAGAATAATACATTTATTCCCACTGGGGCCTTATGATAAATTGATTTGTAAAACCATGTCAACAGCAACTTGAAACACACCCTGGAGTCAACCCGGTCAGACCGTGGTTACACACCATTAAAATCCATCTGCTTCTGACATACTTCACCTTTAACTAAAGATTTCCAGCACAGATGTTTGTGCCTAATCCAGTGCAGTCCTGCTATGTTCTCTGTGCAGTTTTATAAATCAGCAAAGGACTGGTGGCTGTTCAGTGTGTATTTCTGCCTGCCGTTGGCCTGCACTGCCATTTTCTACACCCTGATGACCTGTGAGATGCTGAGGAAGAAGAATGGCATGCAGATTGCGCTCAGCGACCACTTAAAACAGGTAAGATGGTGAAAACTCACTTTATTAGGCCTGTTTGTTGACGACATATTTAGTTGAGTTAAAGTGATATTTTTCCTAATGTAATAGGACGATAAACAGACAATGCTATTAAAGTAATGTTCTGCACTGTTTTCGACCTAATTTGCAACTCCCATTTCCTACTGAATTCAATTTGATTCCTGATAACAAATGTTTTACATTTTGAGGGGAAAACATGTTTCCAATGATGCCTAATTCCTTTAAGGCTTAAGTTTCACCACAGCTACTTCGGTGCCAAACTGTAATTTATGTGTTTTTGTGTGTGTTCAGCGGAGGGAGGTGGCGAAGACAGTGTTTTGTCTGGTTTTAGTCTTTGCTCTGTGCTGGCTGCCTCTCCACCTCAGCCGTATCCTGAAGCTCACCATCTATGATGAAAAGGATCCAAACCGGTGTGAATTGCTCAGGTATGGAGGGGAAGTCATGATAATTTAGTAGATAAAAAAACTTGCCTCGAAGACAGTGTGAAGTGGAAGACTAATATACCACTGTGATATATTTTAGTTTCTTTTTGGTGTTGGACTACATTGGCATCAACATGGCATCTGTCAACTCCTGTATCAACCCCATCGCCCTCTACATGGTCAGCAAGCGCTTCAAGAACTGCTTCAGGGTAAAGTGTAACTCACTCAAAAAAGGCTTTACTTTTTGGTTATTGTGCTAATGTATTTTGTTTATTGGTGTTAAACTGCACCCACACAGGAAGTGATTCACATTGACTTCCGAAATGTGAAGTGACTAAAGGCAAAAAAGATTCTGGTACCTCAAAGTAGGCAGGTCCCGAAATAAAATATTCTCAACATAGAGACAAGCAACTGAAGCAACTACCAATGAGTGTGCAGAGCCCCTTTTCCAGTAGTACCTACTCAGATGGACTCAACTTGGAACACCTGGTTTTCCATTACAATCTAGTACCATGGTCATCATTATAGCAACGCGGCCGAGCCTCCCATAACACGAACGCTACAACAAAGGCGGACACCGAGGCAACAATATACCTGCTGCTCGATCTGTGGCTTTTCGTCAGACTCGTGGGAGTTGCTTTCTGTAACCAATTCCCTCGATGTCGGATATCAAAAATGGCAGTTTTGATTTCTGTGAACGAGACTCTCTCAGAACTGACCAGCCATTCGGTGGCATGCAGTCTGACAATGTCACATTTTAGTACATGGTCAGATTGCTTTGAACTCCATCTGAGCAGGTACCATTTTAGTACCTGATACCAGGTACTATCACTTAATGGAAAACCCTGAAAAAACCTGATCTGAGTAGGTACAAATGGAAAAGGAGCTTAGGATACCAGTGATCACTACATCCTAGCCAATCGACCATCAGCTCGAAAGCAATGCACAATGAACTAATCGCTCCCCGTGTGGACACAGATTTTTGTCTTTACAACACAAAATTAAGCCATCTGTTAGGCTACGTTCACACTGCAGGCAAAAGCGCATCAAATCCAATTTTTTTTGACCCTATATCCATATCCGATCATGGTATGACAGTGTGAACGGCACAAATCCGATATTTTCAAATCCGACCTGGGTCACTTTCGTATGTGGTACTGAACCCGATACATATCCAATGTTTTAGAAAACGACTGCTGTTTGAATGGTCAAGTCGCATTAAATCCGTCTTTTACGTCACTGACACGAGACAGACGCCAATTATCAGCTCCCGAGAAGCACCCGATAAGACATCGCAAACGCTTCCTGGCCATCCAGCGTAGATGTTAGTGAAACTGTTGGGAAGAAAACGTTGGAGAAACGTGAATATTTTATTTATACTGTATAATCTGCAGATTCTGACAGAAATCTGCAACTATCCTTTGAAGCACCGCTCCTCTCTAAAACAACAATAAGGATAATTATTAGGTTATTTTTACATTATTATGTAAATAACAAAAACACTTAAAGCAAAAATTGGGAAACGTAAAGTCCGAAGTCTTTATATTAAGGGCCATCAGTCAAACAATACTGTTTGGTCTGGGTCTAAACAGAGCGCGTTGTGTGTGACGTCTTCTTTTGCACATGTGGGCCGCTTTGAGGGTTCACACCAGAGCGCGTTTGCTGTCGCATTTTATTTGTAGTGTGAAAAAGCAAACAAAAAATCGGATTTGATCAAAAAATCGGAATTGAGCATTAAGACCTGCAGTGTGAACGTAGCCTTAGTTAAGTGATGACATATCACTCATAGTCATTTTTGGCCTCTTCTTACTGCTATATGATGCTGTTTGTCTCAGCCCACCAGATATCCTCAGTATGAACTTTTACTGAAAATAGTTTAATCCTCATGCTACATCTTTACAGTAGTATTGTATTTATTTTAGCTTAACCATAGCTCTAAGGCTAGCCACCAGATAGCACACTATTATATATCAACTAACCCAACTTCACAAACCCTCTGAATGATGTTCATGTTTATTTTTCTGCTTTTGTTTACTTCCAATGTTATACAGGTGTGTGTTTTAATTTTTTGTTTTTTCAGAAAAAAATTCATTCAGAAAATGTTATTTCATATTTAAGTGGAAACCTGCTCTGCCTAACCTTCCACTAGAAGGATGGCTACACTGATCATTTTATTGGAGATGAAAGAGCATTTAGTGATTTTAACTCTCAGTGACGCCTCAGTGTTTGGTCCCAGAAATTTTTCTTAACTTTTACTAACTTGGACTATTTCTAGACAAGGCTTACATTTCTGTGCCAAGCTAACTAGCTGCTGGCTTTAGCTCTACCATAAAGAAAGTAGTAGTGATACAACAAAAAGAGAATAAGCTTATTTCTTACAGTGATGAAATATTTCTAAGGCTGCAACAAAAAAAGGCTGTAAGAATCAGTCACTATTTTGTCAAAGTGCGAACAGTGTTCACACTCTTCCTCTTTTCTCGCAGCCTAAGCCTCACAGTTTCTTTTCTTCTTTAGTCCTGTCTGTGCTCCTGGTGCGTAACGACAGAGATGTTAATGGACGAAAAGCAGTCGTGCATGAAGCTTAAAGTCAGCGACCGAGGCTCCGAACAGAGCAACTCTCGCATGACCAACAAGTCCTCGACAGCCTGAGGAGAGGCCCAGAAGTGAGAAACAACCAAAAAACATCGAAGTATGCCTGCGTAAATGAGGACAGGGACCCATTTGTTTTTATCTACAGCATAATATGAAATGTCCTTAAACTCTTAGGATCTATTACATACCGCCGGAAATCAGCTCTCACTGCAACTCAATCTAACCTGAAACTTTTAGCACTTATCATGGAGTGCCACACTCATTCTGTCCAAGAATGAAGTGTCAGCACACCTCCAAAGCTGCACTCTTGGATAGGAAGTATCAAATTTATACAGGCATGAATAACATTAAAAATGGAGAACTGAACAGGAGCAAAGTTCAACTATGTTGTGTAAAATTGGGGGTTAAGGGTTGATAAGCTAAGACAGCTTGCCAGGCTTGCAGCCTGGATAGTGTATGCATTGTAGTGTATTTGTTACATACTTCAGCATCTTGTAAAACAGCCATTAGAGCAGGGCGATATGGCCAAAAATATTTATCACGATATATATTTGAAAATTTGCGATAACGATATAACCGACGATATAATTGATGCGAGACAAAATACAACTCCACAACATTACTAGTGCAAAAAGACAACCTTCCATTTATTTTCACTTAAACAAGAAGCTGGTTTTTATGTACATTAAAGCTTTATAAAAATGTAACAGTGCAAATGCAAATTCCTTGCTGAAAGTTTAACCAAAAGGCATTTCCAGTAGAAATGGGCTGACATATCCTGAGCATAACCATGTATAATATCCACTGAAGTTAAAAAGAGGTGCTTTGCAACATTAAACTGCAGTGTGCAGTACACATTTTTCGGACCATAAGGTGCACGGGATTATAAGGCACATTAAGCGAAACAAAGCAGTCAGATAAATCAAACTTTATTAAACTCATTCTTCTTGCTTCCTCCACTTCTGTAACATTGATTCATTAATGTTGAATTCTCTGCAGCTGCTCTATTCCCATGTTGTTGCAGTATATTAATAACTAACCTCGTATTGTGGATGGATTATCTCAGTTGTTCTCCTGACTGAAGTTTGGTCCGTTTACAGCATCCTGCCATGCGATTGCATTTGTCTCTAACCATGAGGAACCTTCACATTAACTTTTATAAGTGGAAAAGTGTTAGTGTTTGTCCTCCAGCTTCACTGCTTATGTTATGCTAACATAGCTGTGTCGCTAGCGATCACGTAGCACATCATTATATACCAGCTAGCCCAACTTCAGTAACCCTACAAACGTCACTGCTGTTTAGTTTCCTGTCTTCATTTATGTTGGAAGTGATAGCAGAGCTGTACGTTTGATTTTTTTTCAGAAATCTCTCAGTCAGAACATGCTATATCATGCTTAGGTAACTAGCGAAACTAGCGAGCTAACTTCCGCTAGCTTCCTGCTAACTTCTAACTCCGTTAAATGTAATAACGTTTGTTTTCATGGATGCCTGGAAGTTAAACTTTATAGTTACACCTGGTAAAGCAGCAATGCTGATCGTTTTATTAAAGATGAAAGAATTTAGACAGTTTTTAACTCTAAGTGATGCTGCAGTGTTGTTTGACATGAAGCATACGGAGCTTAGGACCCAGATTACTCCCAGATTTAAGAGCATCTTAGTCCGACAAATACGACAATAACAACGGCCGCTTGCATGTTCTGCAAAAAAATGTGCTTTGCTGTGTATCTGACGGACAAACACCAAACCAGTTCCACATCACTGAAGTTGCACCATTTTTACAAACCAATTCTGGTTCATCTGTTTCACTCAACGACCGGCCATGTGCGTATGAAAACAAAGGCACTGCGCATGCGCGTTTTACTCCCATTCTATCGCGATATTTCATTTTCCTATCGTTGCCTAACATTATACCGGTATTATCGTGAACGGTATAATATGGCCCAGCCCTAACAGCCATTTGGGGATTTTGCATGTTTTTTCTGTAAAAAAAATGAATGTACATGAGCATTTTACATGCTTTTGCATACTTGTTAATGCTTTGAAATGTATTTTCTTTGTGTATTCTCACTAGCAACAAAACTACTGACGCTGTGTGACTTCAGCTGTGATACCGTCAGCTATTGTATCATATTGTTCCATACTTGGCCTGTTCCTGAGGCTTTATGCATTTTGTCATTATATTAGTGCCTGATTATCTTAATTTGACTCCTTACCTTTGATGTAGGGTTTCTTTTTTCAATAAATATAACACATAAAATCATGACTATATTACAAAAAGAAAACAGTAAATTATTTTTATATTAATTTTTAAAGATTTCTTTTTAGGTCTGTCTGCTGTTGGCTTAAGTGTATGGTGTATTCTGTGTTTGTGGGAGTGTGTGTGTGTTAGTGTATGTGGGAGGGTGTTTGAGCATGTGGCCTCGATTTAAGTGTGACAGCAGGCAGCATCATGTGATGGCGAGTGCCAACACAGAACATTACTGTGATCTCTCTGTTTTTCTCCCCACTTCTTTGCCCCAAACACACACATACAAACACACACACACATTTCTGACCTGGGAATGTTGCTTGAGGCTAAACCAGTGTCACGCATGTCACATTAGCTGTCAAAGAAGCTCTCTGTCCTCTGATCTCTCACCACCCTTCCTTGTTTCATTTCTTTATCCACTCTCCTTGCCATCACTGTCTTTTTTATGTCTGTTTTTCTCATCTTTTTTACTACTTCTTTGTCCTCTCCCTTACTTTTTACTTCCTTATCTCTGCACATTCCTGTTTCGTCTCTCTGCCATAACCTTTCTGCCTTTGTTCCTCCAGCAAGTCTTCAAACAATCCAGTGTGGTTTGACATCAAATCAAACCCACCACTCCTGTAACTAGCCCTAACTGAACATAATCACATTCAGTACATTCCTCTCTGAATTACTTTTTCATCTGTTTCAAACAGAGGGTAAACTGATTTATCTGGTTTTGGATAATGCTGGCCCTCTTACTGGTGTGATTGATCACCTCCTAGATCAGTGCTACATAAAAAAATAAATAATTAAATAATCTGCTACACAACTTGGATAACAGAGCGAATTTTGTTCAGTGAGCTACTTATCCAATATTCTATAATCAAACCACAAAAGTACTGTTTAAAACTCATTTATTGACCCAGGCAAGTTTATTTTGGTAGTTCAAGAAGCTGTAAGAAAAGCTGTAAATGTAGATTTATGTGTCAAATTAGAAGTAGTCTGGTACTGCCCAGTGGTAAAAGAATCCTTTCCACACATTTTTTTTACATTTGTACAAAAAGGGTTCTAAAAGGGTGTAGCTGTACAAAAGCCTATATGAATATCCCCTGGTGAGCTATAGCTTAATGTAATGTATTGCTTTTCTTTTTTAGCTGGTTGGCTTTTTACAAATTCTTCCAGCTTCTGGGGGTGGATGGGGGAATGAAGCTACTAAGTGCCGTAAATATAGTTCCAATACTCCTTACCTTGTACCATAATGTCGTGTGTGTGTGTGTGTGTGTGTGTGTGTGTGTGTGTCTATATATATATATATATATACATGTATATTACAGATGGGTAAATTTTTTAACTGGAGCCCTAAGTTATATGTAATCTAAGACCTGGCTATCTTAAAGGACTAACAGGTATAACGTTTTATAAGTTTTCCAAAATAACACACTAAGGAGTTGGCCATTTAGTTTTTTAACTTTCTCCAGTAATTTACCCAGAAACTTTTTGATTTAAGCCTGTTGTGCTCTAACCAAAATTAGCATTTTATTTAAAATACCTCGCTAACCAAGCTGCTAGCCACCAATAGAATTAGTTGATCATTTCCCACCATTTGCTCATCCAAATAAACATCAAGGAGGGGACAGTCAAAATAACAAACCTGACATACTCTACAACCAATCCAGTCTTTAAGTGATGACGTATGAACTCTGCTTCCAGGTCCAAACTACTCTACCTTTATTAAGGTGTTGTGTTTTTAACATGTTGTATTGTATCTTGTTCTATTTAATCTGAACACGCTCCTAAAAAAAGGCAGTGATCACTGTCAGCTCTTTCAGTTTTTATTATCACTATTCATTTTAAAGCTCAGTTTTAAAACCTTACGATGTAATTACAGTCCAGCCCATGCAGCAGTAAATTAATGACTAACCTTGTATTGTGGATGGTTTATCTCAGTTCTTATCCTGACTGAAGTTTGATCTGTTTACAGCATCCTAAAATGCAATTACATTTGTCCCTAACCCTCATGTTAACTTTTATCGAGTGGAAAAAAGCGTTCATCCTCCAGCTTCACTGTGCTAATGTGTTTTATTATGCTAACCATAGCTGTGTAGCTAGCCACCACATAGCACATCATCATAGCCCAACATCAGTAACCCCACAAATGTCACTGCTATTTAGTTTCCTGTCTTTATTTATGTTGGAAGTGATAGCAGAGCTGTACGTTTTAAATTTTTCAGAAATCCCTCAGTCAGAACATGGTATATCATGTTTAGGTAGAAACTATCGAGCTGTTTTCATGGATGCCTGAAAACTTAATTGTTACACCTGGTAGAGCAGCAACGCTGATCATTTTATTAATGATAAAATAATTTAGACAGTTTGTAGCTCTCAGTGATGCCACAGTGTTCGTTTGACTTTGGGACCTGAAGCGAAGTTTGGACCCGGAAACGGCTAATGACCTCAGACTTAAAGATGACATCATTAGCTGTAGATAGATGATGTCACAGGGACTACATCATAAACAGTGGCTTTAAGGTGTATCAGGATTTATCATGTTCTTCACTCTAAATGTGTGCATAATTTGCAATAAGAATTGCTACTGTACATTGTAAGATAAAGCCCTTACAAATTAAAACAAGCTATTGAGTCCATCACCCAATAGCTTGAAGAAGGATTCTGGGAAGTAGCTAGCCAGTCGTCACGGCAAAGCTACGAGAGCGTCTCTCAGCATGGGCCCGAAAAAAGTTCTGTCAGCCGAGGAAGGAGACGATATTAAGAAGTCGCTGGAGTTTATGACAGAGGAGATTTCTACTGTCAAACTGCAGCAGAAAGCCATCCTGGACCTGGTCGAGGAAGTTAAGGCTCTCCGCATCCAGAACGCCGAGAAGGATCGGCGGCTGGCGTACCTGGAGAACAGAGTGGCGGATTTGGAGCAGTACACCCGGATGAACGATGTTATCATCACGGGGTTTCGCATCAAACCCCGGTCATACGCCCGGGCGGTCGCCACTGACAATGTAGGAGGGCCAGGAGAGGAAGATGTCAACTCCACGGAGCATCAAGTGGTTACCTTTCTACGGTCCAAAGGTGTGGAAGTGGATTATAACAACATTGAGGCTTGCCACCCTCTACCCCGAAAAAATGACAGTAACAAACCAGCCATCATTGTGAGATTTGCAAACAGAAAACAGAAAACAGCACTGTTAAAACAAGGAAGGAAACTGAAAGGATCCGATGTCTTCATGAACGAACATCTGATAAAAAGAAATGCGGACATTGCCAGGAAAGCACGTTACTTGAGGAAACAGGGAAAAATTCAAAATACATGGACCACCAACTGCAAAGTATTCATTAAACTCAATGGAACACCGGAACAAGCCAAAGTGTTGGTCATCAGAAATATGGAGGAGCTGGACAAATACTGAGGTCAACTTACTCTGGAGGTATGAATACACATGTGACGTGACACACAACGCAACACATGGCACAGTCCAAAAGAACTTCATCTGCATCCGGCAACAATATCAACATGACTCATTGGAATTCTCTTTATGATAATCTGGAACTGAGAACATTTCGATACACAGACCATAATGTTCTAGACTTAGAAAAGGATATAGACCCGGAAAATAATTTCTTCTACAACATCAGCTGTAACTGCTGCTACTTCACTGATGAACAGTTTAAGCACACCATCAACACGGAAAATAAATTATCAATAATCCATTTTAATAGCAGAAGTCTGTATGCCAACTTCAACAATATAAAGGAATATCTAAATGAGTTGACAAATCCATTTGGAATTATTGCCATTTCTGAAACATGGATCAATGCGGAGAAAGGAATGGACTTTGGACTGGAGGGATATGAAGTGAATTTTGTAAATAGAAGGAACAAGAGTGGAGGGGGAGTAGCTGTGTATGTGGATAAAAACCTAAACTACAAGGTGGTAGAAAGTATGACAACTGTAATTGATAATTTACTAGAATGTATAACAATTGAAATTTATAAGGAAAAAGAAAAAAATGTAATAATTAGCTGTATATATAGAACACCTGGCTCTAGTATTCAAGTATTTAATGACTTCATAGAGGAAATATTCTCTAAAACAAATCAAAAAGTTATGTTTATCTGTGGTGATTTTAATATTGACCTGTTGAATCCAAAAAAGCATAAAATGACCGACGAATTCCTAAACACTATGTACAGTTTGAGTTTACATCCTAAAATAACCAGGCCTAGCAGAATTACACCACATTGTGCCACCTTACTTGACAATATTTTCACTAACAATATGGAAAACAACATTGTGAGCGGAATATTAATTAATGACATCAGTGATCACCTACCAGTTTTTGCAGTTTATGACACTAATTATAAGAAAAATCAGCATGAAGAACAACTGAGATACAGACGTGTAAGGACAGAAGAAACTATGACTGCATTTAAGAACGATCTATTAAATCAGGACTGGGACAAGGTGTACAAAGAAGCTGATATTGATATTGCATATGGCATATTTTTAAGAATATTCATGGAGTTGTACGATAAAAACTGTCCAACAATAAAATACAACAGAAAGCACAAATATTCAGATAGACCATGGCTCACTAAGGGTTTACAAAATGCATGTAAAAAGAAAAATACACTCTATAGGGAATACCTAAAACAAAGAACAAAAGAAGCTGAAAATAAATATAAAAAATACAAAAATAAGTTGACCAATATTATACGTGTATGTAGAAAGGAGTATTATAGTAAAATATTGAACAACAATAAACATAATATGAAAGGAATATGGGATGTTTTAAACGGTATCATTAAAAATAATTCTGGACAACAAAGTTATCCACAATACTTTATCGATAATGGCAATATTATGGAAAACACTGCTGATAAGGTCAACAGCTTTAATCATTATTTTGTAAATATTGGACCAAAACTGGCAGAACAAATTCCTGAGTCACTGCCATCAGTAGAATGTAGTGAAAACCTGATTGATAGGAACCCTAACTCAATGTTCCTCACATCAGTGGAGGAAAAAGAAATAATTGACATTGTACACATGTGTAAATATAAAACATCCACTGATTGTAATGATATTGACATGAAAATCGTCAAGAAGGTCATTGAAGGAATTGTAGGACCTCTAACATATATTTGCAACTTATCATTTCAGACGGGAAAAGTGCCAAACAAAATGAAAATAGCTAAAGTTGTGCCGCTGTATAAAACCGGGGATAGACGCCACTTCACAAATTACAGGCCTGTTTCTTTACTACCACAATTCTCCAAAATCCTAGAAAACCTGTTTAATAAACGATTAGACAAATTCTTAGATAAATATAAATTACTCTGACAGTCAATATGGATTCAGATCAAAAAGATCAACATCTCTGGCATTAATCGAATCAATTGAGGAGATTACGAATGCTATAGATCAGAAACAGTATGCAGCTGGAGTATTTCTGGATCTCAAGAAAGCATTCGACACAATCAATCATGACATATTAATTAATAAACTGGAACGGTATGGGATTAGGGGGGTTGTACTGCAATGGGTGAAAAATTATTTAAGTGACCGGAAACAATTTGTGAAGCTGGGTGTCCATTCCTCATCATGCTTGGACATTGCTTGTGGTGTTCCACAAGGCTCTGTACTGGGTCCAAAATTATTTATTATTTATATAAATGATATTTGTAAGGCATCTGATATATTAAAATTAGTATTATTTGCAGATGACACAAATATTTTTTGTTCTGGGGGGAATCTAAAGGAGCTGCTGGATACAATTACTTCAGAAATGTGCAAAATTAAAAAATGGTTTAACAGGAACAAACTATCGCTAAATCTAAGTAAAACTAAAATTATCTTATTTGGGAATTCCCTTAGAAATGCACAAGTGCAGATTCATGTAGATGGTGTGGAAATTGAAAGAGTACTTGAACATAAGTTTCTTGGTGTGATTATAGATGATAAATTAAACTGGAAGTCTCATATAAATCATATACATAACAAAATTTCAAGAAGTGTCTCAATCTTGAGTAAAGTAAAACACATTCTGGACCACAAATCACTCCACATTCTCTATTGTTCCCTGATTGCACCGTATTTGAATTACTGTGCAGAGGTTTGGGGCAATACTTACAAATGTTCGCTATCATCAATCTTTATATTACAAAAAAGGGCCATAAGGATAATCCATAAAACTGGTTACAGAGATCATACAAATCCACTATTCTTAAAATCAAAAATTCTAAAATTCACAGATCTGGTTCATTTTCTCACTGCACAAATTATATATAAAGCAATAAATAACCTGCTTCCTGACAATATTCTAAAAATGTTTTCTAAAAGGGAACGGGGATACAATTTGAGGGGGGAATTAAATTTAAAACATCCTCGTATCCGTACAACATTAAAAAGTTTTTGCATCTCTGTGTGTGGAGTGAAGCTGTGGAACAGACTAAGTAAAGATATGAAGCAATGTCCAAGCATGGCGCAGTTTAAAAAGCGGTTTAAGGATATGGTTTTTACAGGGTACAGGGAAAAGGTAGAGATTTGATAGGGTGTTCTTGTCTAATATTTTCATGTGTGTGAGCATGCACGGGTTTGTTGGTATGGGTATATATGTATGTGTATATGTATGTATATGTATGTATGTATGTATGTATATATATATATATGTGTATATGTATGTATGTATATATATATATATATATATGTATATATATATATATATATATATATATATATATATATATATATATATATATATATATGTATATGTATATATATATATATGTATATATATATGTGTATGTGTGTGTATGTATGTGTGTATATATATATATATATATATATATATATATATATATATTAAATATATATAAAATTGTAGGTTGTGTATCCTTCAGGTGTTAATGGGGTTATTGAAAATGTGTATATGTGCGTATGTGTGTATATACGTAGGTATGGATAGATAGAAACATATATGTGTATATATTAAAAAAATAAAAAAAAATAAAAAAAAATAAATTACACATAACATATAATGTAATTACAAGGAGGTATTTCTGTAGTCTATTGATACTAGATAGTGGAAAAGGGGTGGGATTAAATAAGCTTATGCTTCTTCCTGCTCCTTTTTGAACATGGACGTTATTTGGAGTTGTGGTTGCTCGTTTTCCTTTTGTTTGCTTTGTTCATTTGTCTCTTTTAATTCTTTTTTTTTTTTTTTTATACTTTTTCAACATGTTCAAAATAAAGATTCAATCAATCAATCAATCAATCAAAATGTGTTTACTGTTCTAAAGTAAGAATTGGGGTCATTTTCTTTATACACTGAGTTACGTCAACTGGCTATGAGAAAGACTGCTTTAAAATAGTGGTTTCACTTTTCAGATCCAGAGGTTTTATAATATTCAGGTTGATCAGACAACATAAATGTGGTTGTGTTTGTTTGTAAGACAGATTGTTTTTAACCATTAGATAAGGCCAAGGTAGTTGTTCCCCCGTGCAAATTCTTAAACATCTTTATTTCCAAGAAAGACAGCTTCATGAAATACGTTCACACATATACAGAGTAAATGTGGACACCAAATAATCATAATCAAACCTACACATACCAGTGCAGTTTGTCCTTTTCTCTCCACAGTGTGTTGGATTGCAGACTTTATTGTTTCGAGTCTGGCTCTCAAGGGCTGGGGTGTGAATAAATCTGATCTGGTCCGTCTCTGTTGTTTTTTTCCCCTCCAAACATTCTTTTGCATTTTTCTACCCAATTCCATTCGCCGTTGTGCATATTTACACAGCATGTTCAGCAAGACTGCGCCAGCGAACTGCATTCAGAAACAATTAGGAGCATTTATATGATCATGATGTTTTGACTTCACTTTCAAATGTTTGAGAAGAGAAGCTTTTTGGCAAATTCTGGCCTGAGAGTATGGCAAACATCACTGCTTGGCACTTTTCAAGAATTTGAACCCATATAGGCATTTTCATCCAGAGCTGTCATACACAGCTTCTGACAGATGTCTAATAATCTAAAGGTGTATTCACACTTCTTGATGTATATGTCTTGCTGGCCTCCTTCTTAGTCATCTAATATTTATTCAGGATTTATAGCACAGGGAGGAGAGCTTTCAGTCTGGTACAGATTCTGCAAACATTTGGGCAGAACAAAGAAAATATGCTTTTGTTGTGAGTGTGAAAACGTGTGTGCAGTTGGAGCCATGGAAGTACTTCAAGGGAAAAATGTTAAACCAAGTGCAAACTGAGACCCCCGTGCTGGCTGCGAGAACACAAAACGAAGATATGTGAGTAAGCACGTGCATAAAAACAAAACAAAAATGCTTTCTGCACTTTTTTTTACATTTGATATCTCTTTTGGTCGCACACCACTGACTTTGCACTTCAAGGAATGGCTGATAAATGACACAAAAACGCAACTCATCAGTCACTTTCACATGTCACACACTTGAGCACATGCATAGACAACACAAGCACGCCGAGCAACAGAAGACGCGGCAGAAGGTGAGCAGACGTGGCCAGCAGAAGGAATTCATCAGACTGACGTTCCATGGACTCTGGAGCTTTTCTTTCCTTCTATTTCCTCCTCAGTTCTACATCAGGGGACATTCAAGCGTTGTGTCACAGTCTCTCACTGTTAGCACACTTCCCCCCCTCTATTTTTTTTTTTGCTTGTCTGACAACGTGATGACAAATCCATGGGGCTAGAGTACATGATAAAGAACGATTCATCAGTCACAGATACGCATATGGCGAGCAGGTTGGATTCCAAATGCTGGAAAAGTGAAAGTTGTCAGTGCGCAGCTCACATCAGATAAATCTGCAAATATAGTATACTGGGGTCACTGGGCTACAATTTATAAACCATAATTGAGTCTATACAGTGTGGTTAGCACTGTCACCTCACGGCAAAACGCCCCTGGGTTCAGATCTGCTGGGTTGTTTCCGTTTCAAGTTTGTAAGGTCACCGTACATTTCTCTCCGAGTACTCCGGCGCCCTCTCAAAAACAATCATGTTAGTTTAATTGTTTTTTCTAAATGGACCATAGGTGTGAATGACTGTCTCCATTTGTTATTTAATGTTGATATGATCCACAAGAGGATCAAATAACCTTCCTTTTAAATAAAAGGAATATACGGCCTCTTATCCAGCCCTCTTAAAATGTCCATTAAACTCTAAATGAATTATTGGCAGTCTAGCTGGACTGTGGGTAATGTATACACTGCATTTTAAGAGCAATGCTTGAAATAAAACAGAGGATATCCATGTTTAGGCTGCATTCCTGCACACATGCTCATGTGTCCGTGGTTTTCTTGCTAATTTTTCCTTAAGTTAAAAATGTCAAAATGTTCTTTTTTTAATCAGTCTGTGTCGTGCTCGTTTAAAATCCTAAAAATCTAATGTGCATCACCCCTAAAAACAAACAAAAAAATGAAGCAAAAACAATGGAAACATTTCTTGAACCCAATATTTGAGATTCAGTGCATTAACTGTCAGTGACAATAACAATGACCCCTCCTCTCCCCGGTCTTTCACACAGATAAACACAAACCCATATTGTAATAATCAAATCGTGTGCTCTACTACTTTACAAAAACATTATGGGAGTGAACCTCGTTTTTCAGCCAAACCAGCACATTCCTCACGAAGCTGCCCGCCGTTGCAGAAGTTGGGAAACTGAGTGAAGAAATAATGGAATGAAAGAGAGGCCTGATTTATTCCATCTTATCAGTCCAACCAAACCCAGCCCTGTGAAAGGTATAAAATGTCCTGACATGTGAAAAAAAAAAATTAATTTAAAGAAGGCAGCTGTACTGTGTAAAATGGGGGGGGGGGGGGGGGTCATTCTCCAATCTTGAAAGCAGTGGCAGAGTCAGTGGGACTGGGTGCAGAAGGCCGCCATCCTCAAGAGAAAACACACTGCCAGCAATGGTGAGCCTCACTCACAGATTTATAGGCTACAAGCTGTCTCTGTTGCCGTTGTTGTGTATTAACAAAAAAGAAAGGGCGGGAAGGAAATGAAAATGTGGATCAGATGGGTTTTTTATTTTGAAGGCTGCTGATGCTGAGTTTAACCACTGGGGAGCGTCTGGGACTGGATAAAGTAGCTATAACAACCCCCTTGTTTAAACTCTATTATTCAGACTACTTTTCACTGGGATGTTATTATTAACTGCACAAAGCAACAGGTAATAATAATCTGAGGTCAAATTTAGTGATATCATCAGCACACACATATGCCCTCTGCGTCCACACAGCTGTTGCAGATTGGTTGCTTGGCTCTCTGCTGCTTTACATTGCAAATACACCCGTGTTTACATTTGCTCTGCACTGACAATGGTCACTATGGGTTACCTTGACTCACAACACAGGTAACCAATGAGATCTCGCAGCATGGGAGGGGAGGGAGGGGTGCGTGTGTTTGGGGGTGGGGGGGGGAGGGTGCTCAGTTCTCTGGAAAAAAGAAAAGAGGAAGCGTGAACTGACAACGACTAGAAAAAGAAGAAAAAAAAAATCACCATGATCTACGCTGATCTGTGATCTCACGTCTGCGTGACGCACTCTCTCTGGTGGCTAGACACTGACAGGAGGGAACTGATCCCACGCCTGTAAGCAGATGAAGGTTCTGTGTTTGCCAAAAGTAATGAGAACAATTTCCGTTTCCCTCTTGGATCTTGCAGGCAGCTGCTGCTCTGTCACATACAGGCACGAGCTGTAAACACAAAGGTAAGCAGACTGCTTCTTATTCCATACAACAGGCCTACTACTCTGTATAGTATAGAAAGGAGACACAGAAAAAAGACCAAAAGAAAAAAAGAACTAAATATAACAAAAGAAAATGTTAGAAGACGTTTGGGTGTATGACTGTATGCTGCATGACATGTGCTGAAGAGAAAGTGAAAGTACTTTTCAGAGAGTGTAGGGTTTTGAGCGCGGCTGTTTGACTCTCTATAAATGCTGTGCCAGAAAATGTAGATTAAAAGAAAGAAAGAAAGAAAGAAAGAAAGAAAGAAAGAAAGAAAGAAAGAAAGAAAGAAAGAAAGAAATACCTTTCCAATGATTTACTTTCAGTGACGGCTAAACCACTCACGTTTGCACGCGAGAGAGATTGTAAAAACAGTATTGCGACCACCTCTGCTGTTCTCTGGCAGACCATATTTTACTGCATTCATTTAACAAGGCCTGGTTACCCCAAGCAACAAGAGGGGCTTATCAGCTGCTGCCTCTCTTACCATGCTGTTATCAGCCTGGCCTAGTTCACGCACACACATATATATAACACTGCTCCTTTCTGTCAAACACACCCGCACGCTTTCTATCTCAGTCTCTGACTCTCTCTCATGCGCACACACACGTAAACTGGGGAATGAATGTTATGGGGGGCTTATCAGTGTCCTTAGGGGCCTGGCAGCCACTTCACAGACTCAGATCCCAGTGCAGAGGCCACAGAGACAAACCTATGTGACCAGAGTGCTGATGAACACCACATACTGTGAGAGACTGCAGGCTGCAGGGCACGGTAACAATGAACGTATACATGTGGCAGCACAAAGGCAAGGCCCTGGTGGCTACTACTAAAAAAAAAATAAAGAGAGGAAGGGACAAATGTTTCTTTTAATGTGTTCTGTTGGGGTGTGACGAGTGAAACTTCACCGCCTTGTTTACTTCAATAGAACAGAAAATGCAAGCTGCAGTCTTCATGTTTTGTACTTTGCACTTGTATTCACTGGAACTACGCAAGCATGGCAACTTGCCATGCTGTATAACCAGAGCAGACTTGCAGGTTAGGACGTACAAAAAAGCCATTAGTTATGTTCATTATGCAGTTTAGCTTGGCTACAAAAGGCAAAAAAAAAAAAATGTAAAAAAAACTAATCATAGTAATAATAATTTGAAAATAAAACCATCTTGAAATATGTTAGAGAATGACTAATTCAACTCGCCATTAACTACATTGCATACTAAAATGTCCATTATCAAAAAAACATTAACTTACATCAACTATATTACTAATATATGTCATAATAGGACATTAAACTCTATTTATTCTGCTTAAAATGATATTAAACACAATGGAAATGTTATTTATAAATGGCATTATTTTAGACTGTTACTCTGTTATTCTGCTAATTTACAGTATAAAATTATAGCACCGAGTGCTACAAATGTCTGTTCAAAGTAATTGTTAATTTAGTCATCTTACAAGTCAACAGCACATGCTATGCAACCATTAGATGGCTTAGTGATCAAAAACACAGCAAGCTTCTAAGATAATATTGAGGCTTAATGCTATTGCAATTGTGTTTGCATAAAAAACTATCTGATAACAAAATTTGTATTGGTAACTTTGCCAAGACGTAACACTATAATAAAACAGGATACCACAGTCAAATCCAGACCTCAAAGTATCATATTATTGCTGTTCTCACACTGCAGGCTTACTTGTGGTTCCTACAGGTTTGATGTAATGAGCATTTCTTCTTCACTCACCTCTTTCCTCACCCTGAGATGAGTGCATTTAATCTAAAATTAATGCATTCAAATAATTAAAATATTATTAAACTCTGGCACTTTCCACCATAGTCTGTCTCTTGCGCTCTCTTTTCTCTTTCCCCTTATCCAGTTGTTCCAGATGGCTGCCCTTCATTGCCGGAGGTTTCTTCCTGTCAAAAGGGAGTTTTTTGTTTCCAGTGTTGCCAAGTGTTTGCCACTAGGGGGTTGTATGATTGCTGGGATTTCTTTCTAATGCTGTAGGGTCCTTAAATTACAGGACAGAGTGCCTTGAGGTGACTGTTGTTGTAATTTGCTCCTATATGAATAAACTTGGATTGAATTGAACTGAAATGAACTCAGGCACAGTCATTAAAAAGCCACAACAACATACCATGTATGATTTACTGTAGGAAAAACACAGTACTAAAAATTTTTTACAATTCACAGAGTGATACTGGTGATATTAATTTTTTGTTACTAAACTGCTGGTTCCAGCCCTAACATCAAGTGATGCATATTACATATGAACAAAAAAGGACTACTTTTCCTTGCTGACTTCTTCTTGAACTTCTCTTGGTTTTGGGAGTAAACTATCCCCCAGTTCGCTAATGTCCCACCTAAATCATTGAGTGCCAAGTGGCTGCAAACATCACAGGAAATCGAAAATGAGAGGACCACTGCTGGCAAAGACATGCTGGCAGTGGTTTGGCGCAGGAACTCAGGAAGCGGTGCCTCCTAACTGAGCTGTGCTTCCTGCGTGATAACTGACCCAAACATATTTTGCCTCTATCTCTCACACGCATACACCAAGACAAAGAAAACCCACACGTTCTCCATCTATTTAAAAAGGAAAAAGAAAAAAAAAAGGACCTGCGATACTATTTAGGTTACAGAGGATTTACAGGGTTAGAATGTTTAGAATGGATTATCTTTGAAGCCATTTGGTCACAGTGCCACAAAACCTAAATGTTGGGATGATCTTCAGAACAATGATGCTGAAGGTAAGTGACGGAGTGGCAACAGTGTTCGGAGCCCACGGTAGAATTTTGCAGGAGGAGGCAGCTGTACTGCTAAATTCGCTTAAAGGTTAACCGAAACTTGGGAATTATTAAACAGCGAGTACTGAAGAGAAGGGGTGGCATTAGAAGCAAAGGGAAGACAAAGGAATTCAAGGGAATTAACAATGTTGTGATGGCCAGATACAAGAGGAGGGACAGAAAAACAAGCAACTGGGAGAGAATGAGAGGGAGTAATGCAAAGGAGTTGAGTGGGGGGTTGCAATTTTGTGCTAAACGTCCCCTTCACGGTCATGTCGTGAGGAATGTGCACAAAATGGCCCTGAAAGCCAAAAGCTGAACATTGTGCAAAGACATGATGTTGTCACCCACCCAACCAACCCCCTCGACTCACACCGCACACACAGCCCAGACACACATTTCACTGCAAACGCTTCCTTCCTGTTGCTGGTTTAGCCCAGTTTAGAAGACAGATAAGAGCAAAAGAATGAGACGTGTGACAGAGGGGGGAAGCAAATTACGATGTTCATTTCTCTGCATCTGAGACCAGAGACATTTCAAACACATAAATAAATAAATGTTCGGCAATGCCCAAAAAAGTAAAATTGTTCACAGCCTAATTTTAGCGTCTGCAGGTGTGGTCATGGTGTTTGTTTTTGACTCTAACAGCTCTTCAACTCCCCCACATATTTTTGTGTGTGCCTCTCTGTTCTTCTCTGGCAGGTTCAGTCAGACCACAGGACAGTTTAGCACTTCCTCATTGAGAGCCGGTGCAGAGTGAGCGGGTGAGCGCTTCCTGTGACGCCTCTGCATCTCTGGTCAATAATTACACTCACATCACTCTACCACTACCAAGCCTCGCTGCATGGAAGGACGCAGGCTGCATCCCATCCAGGGGGAAGTTCTCTGACAAGTTATCTGCGTGTTCATCGGAAGGATTGTCTCCAGAAACGGGACCTGCCTTGATTCGACAACACATCAGACCTCTTCACTTCTTACCAGACTTTAAGGAGACGCTGTGATGCTATCCTCGCCCAGTTAAGAGTTTGTACGTGTGCTTTGGGACATTCAGCCATGCTGCAACAGTCAGAGCTCATCTTTGACTTTGCCAGTGACCACTTTAACATGTCACAGGTGAGTCAGAGCTAGACGGTGATGAACTTCTTTGTGTGGAATTGCTGGCAAACTTCTGATGTCGTCTAATTTCATGCCGTTTTTGTGTCCTGCAGCTGGGGGGTTTCACAGATTGCCCTGCGGTGATTGTAGAGCAGGTTCCACATTCACACCTGTTTTCATATACAGGTCTAGCGTGTGAACAGTCACAGGATCACCAGCAGCTGGTCAAAGGTCAGCACACACACACACACGAAGACATACGCACTCACTTCAGCCTTTCTTTACCTGTCAGGCTCACATTTCATGATAGAAGATCCCCTGTCGTCTGCGACACGGTGCAATTCTTTTTTTTTCTTTACAAAAAGAAAACGAAAGTTTCTATTCAAATTTTATTTAAAAAAATTAAAAGTAATTCGCGGTTTTGAAAAAAAAAAAAAAACAGCCTTGCTTTGCACATGCGTATTCTGCCCCTCGCGCACATGGACCACCCTCCGCTGAAATTCAGGAAGTAAAAAAAGAAAACATTCCTGGCTTGTTCCTGGGGGGGAAACAACAGTTAAATGAATCATATTAGGATGTAGACGTGGTCAAAGCGAGCTACAGCACACATGCTATAGCTTGTTCCTCACACGAACATTTGAAAAGTAAGTGATATCGCCGTGTCGGGTTATATTTCCGTCAGTGTTCAGGTTGGAGGGAGCAGCTGAATCGACGCATGGCGAGGAGGAGGCTCGGTTAACTTTAGCTCACAGTAACAGCAGCACTTGTGGATAATTTACAGACACTTTACTTGAACGTTACAACCGTTTTGGGACAGCAGCCCATCTCGTATGTTTCTCTAAACGTGGCGGTTTGTTGTGACAGGCTGTGGGTTTGCTTCTCCCGACGGCAGAAAGTGTTTTCGAGTCCACGACAAAACAGCTGTTAGCTAGCAGATGTTTTCTAGCTCACTGCTTCTTCACGGGCAGCTCATCACACACACAAACAAGATGCGCATAAAAAAACACACACACGCAGATTCCCTTTTGATCATGTTTAGCCTCGAGGACATGCACGTGGGGAGATGTAAGCTGTTAGACAGCACAGCGTCGTTGTGAAGCTAACAAGCACCCGAATATGAGTCTGTCAGTGTTATTTACCTGGACGGAAAGCACTTGAGGTCAAACTGCTTGGAGTCGGTGACCGAGACTCTGTGTCATTGAGTTTACTCAAGAGCTGCACTTCACTAAGCTCTTTGTTGTCTGTAAGAATTCCAGCTTACTCTGTGCTCTTCCATCCGGCTGTGTTTTGGAGGCAAATATTCTTTGGACTTCTATTCTAGTTTTGTTTTTTTTAATTAATTATAGAATTGGCTTCATTTGCTACTGATGTGAACATTAATGAAAGTGAACTAATGCTGGAAGAGCTTGTAGCATCTGCATAATAATTAAATGTATTTGTGTTTTTCTTCTTCTTTTTTCATTCCCAAAAGAAGGGAAGTGTAAAACAGAGTGCAATTATTTGCTGTCACGTAAGCCTTTTTTTATTTAACTGAAATCAGCATAGCAAAAACAAGCCAGATGTTTGTTTTTATCCAACCATCACACATAAGCAGCACATATAAACTATAAACTTTGTGTACTAAGTCATGACTTGGCTTGAGCATAAGCAGTACTTATATGTACCCATGCTGCATTCTGCTCATTAAATATATTTTACCCTGCAAAAGGAAGCAAATGAATAAATACATATAAACATCATCAAAATTATTCACATCAGTACAGCTCAATAAATAGCTTATATTTGGATAACCAAATGCGAATTACGCAGTTCGAAATGTTGTCTTTCATAATTTACCCTCAAAATTAGATATACATCTATTATATATAGCATATATATAACCATCACTCATGCATTAAAAATCTCTGTAAACATTCTGCGAGTGTTTAGAATTCACTCTAAATGTTATTGTTGTTTTTTTTTATTTGTTTGGAAAATGAAATTTGATAAAGGATTTCAGCAGTTTGATGCCTGTGTTGTATTTTAAAATGTATTCAGATGTTTTAATGGATGGTGGGTCTGGACTGCAGACGGGCCTGTTTAACAGCCACCCTCTTTTACTAGTGATCCACGCTGTTGTAACATGTGAAGAACATTGTCTGGATTGTCTCGGTGAAACAAAAATTGTTAGTCATCATGTTGTCCTTCAAAACCTGTTTATCTGACTCAGCGTTAGTGATGCCCTTGCAGATGTGCTGGTTTTTGTTGTCATGTCACAGAGGTGACTGTAGCTCAGAAGGTAGTTTTCCACTAATTGGAAGGTTGACAGTTTGATTCCTGGCTGCTCCAGTCTGGTTGCCAAAGTACCCTTGTGCAAGATACTGAACCTGAAGTTGTTGTCTGTCCAGCTAAGTATGAATGCGTGTGAATGTTAGACAGAATGCACTTTGCCATAGAAAAAAATACTTGTGTGAATGAGACATGTATGTATAAAGTGCTCTACTAGAGTAAAAAAGCCCTATGTAGGAGTAAGCTTGAACCAGAGAGCGGAAGCCTTTCTAAAATTTGCTAATATGTTGAGGGTTTTTATATATAAATATATATATATATATATATGCATGGTGGTTTTAACCTTTGTGGCTAGAAAGCAGTTGAGTTTACTGACAACAGTTTCAAGTGTCCAAAAGCACATGTTTCGACTTCTACCACAGAACTGTCCAGTCTGTTTTTAATGCCGTGATGTTCATATTCATTTATGCCAAATTTCTAAACGTTATAATTGTTGCTAAACTTTGCCTGTTTAGTTTTATCTCAATAACGTTTTTGATGCCTCTCCCAACAATAAGAAAAAAAACCCTAATAGTTTGTAAATAGAAACTACATCTGCAGTTACTAAGGAGAACCTGGAAACGCTGTTTAGTAGCTCACTGTTATATAGTTGTAACTATTTGCATTGGACACACTCCAATTTTACATCAACAAAAACAAGTTTTACTCTTTGATAATTCTTTGTGGTTGTTATTTTTTGTAGTGGAGCCATGTGAAAGTGGGGAGGAAGAGACCATGGAGACGCTTGTCTCTCCTGACTCGTTACTCAACATGGAGTGTGCTGACACCCTCTCCCTGGAACACTACTGTAAGCACGGCTGTGTTCACCTCGAGCATGCTGTTTCCTGATTATTTTGGTGCAAGATTTTATTTTTAGGCATTACAGTGCTGCTGTTTTTTTTTAGCAAATCTGTTTCTGAACCCCTGCAGCGCAGACCTTCTTACCATCGCTTGGCGATGTCATCACTACTCCTGTTGTGGGGGAGGAGCTTGTGGGAACTGTCAATCAGTCAGAGTGGTTGTCGTTGCACAGAAACAAGCCTGCGTCGCAGCTGCGGTCCAAAAAGAAAAGTCAGTAACTTTCCTGCTCAGCTTCTTGTACGGCTAGAATTTCGAGGGTAAAATGTTTGTGACTGACTTTGGACTGCTTGTGTGTGCAGGCAGGAAACCTCGACATCGAAGAGCAGAGTCTCCCACGCCAGAAATTACAGTAAAGAAGGACAAATACAACAAAGGTATTGTCAAACAGAGCAAGACCTTGTTCCCTATAAAGCCACAGCACAAGTCACCTGACTGCACCTGAAATGATATAAATGTGTGTGCACCTCACCCCTACCAAGTTCTGCAAGTAAAATTATGCAACTGTGCTTGTTTTGGGGAAGCGTGCTATGAAAGTAGGTCTTCACCAAAGTGATTTAACCCAAATCTCATCTGTTGTTTTTCTTTTTCGTTCATGCGCTTTAGGCGGAAACACCCTTTACCTGTGGCAGTTCCTGATGGAGTTGCTGCAAGATAGACAAGTCTGCCCTCGTTACATCAAATGGACTAATCCTCAAGCGGGGATCTTCAAGCTGGTCAACTCAAAAGCAGTGGCCAGGCTGTGGGGCAAACACAAAAACAAACCAGATATGAATTATGAGACAATGGGCAGAGCACTCAGGTACAACACGGCAGCTCCCAGATAGAATTGTAATGTTCTTTGAAATTTCTCTCTCTGTAATTTGAAAAAATAAATAAATAATAATAATAATAATGAACAATCATAGATGTCAAAAGTGCCTTTTAAGGTCATTTATGCTAATTTTCCTACATTTTAACTCGGGGGTTTTTATTAAGCACAACTTGAAAGCAAAGACATAAACAGCCATTAATACGTTTCCTAGCTTTGGCTTTGTACAAGTAATGGCACATTTAAGAGTGTGAAGTAATCATTCAGTTTACAATGTTTAACAAATTTATTAGAATACCACTAAATTAGCAGTATTGTTAATTAGCAAAATTATTTTTTAATGTTTGTGTTTTAATGTTAGTCTATGAGCACACACAAGCATTAAAGCATTAAAAATGATATTTTTAATGCTGAAATACAATAATTGTTGTTAGTCATGAATTTTCAACAGAGCACAATGTTGTTACTTTTTGATTAAGATGCCAAATAATGCTTATTTACTTACATTCCTGAACATAAATAATAGTTTTAGTGCTTGAGCAATATGCCTGATTCGTTCCCGGCTTCTCAGAAAAGTCCGGTGTGTTGCCCCAAATTTGGGTATAAAAAGGTGAATTGAGTTTGCTGTTTGTCTAACACGTAACAATATCATTTGTAGTTTTAAACAAACTTTTGGCAGATTTCAAAATATTTGTGTTTTCTTGTTTTTATGACAGGTCTAATAAATAGTAGTGCTTAATAAAATCAAATGGAAGCTTATTGTACAGTTTACTCGAGTTTGATCCTGCTTGTCAGTACTAATTTAACCTTTTTTCATTTTTAAACCAGTTTAACTCATTTAACTTTTAATTTATGCATGTAAATGCAACTGTTTATCCAATCTAGGCTAGTAAGAAAGGGGCAGGTATGGAACCTAATCACAGTACACCAAGAAAACGGTATTCTGTATTCAGTAAGACAGGATTAAAATGCATCGATAAAAAGTCAAAAATATATTTTTGACAAAAAACAAAAGGGTTTTTTTGTCATTTTAATTTGAGATTTTACAAATGAGACGTGAATAATTAAAAACTGTAGCAGGTTTGAAAGCTGTCGGTTTCTGCTTTTTCCATGCAGGTACTACTACCAGAGAGGCATACTGAATAAGGTTGAAGGCCAGCGCCTCGTTTACCAGTTCACCTCTCTCCCCAAAGACATGATTTACATCACCGATGGAGATGGCATCAAAGAGGAAGACGACGAGGACCACGATGACAACAGCGTCAACGACGAAGGCTTGAGCGACGACTCTGACAGTACCGTATCGTCTAGTGACCATTCAGCGGAGGAGCAGGAAGATTCTCAGCCACCGCCAAAGAAATCGTCCCCCGTCTCCGGCCGCACTCCCGCTTCACAGCGCACCAGGCCCGCTCCCAGGCCCTCAGCTCAGCGCGACACCGTCCTGCGTCCCACCAGCTCCAGTTTGATCCAGGAACAGCATCTGCCTATCGTGTCGGCTGAGATGCTACGCACGCTCCAGAACCTGCAAAAGGTCCAGTCTCTCAAACCCGCCGGTCATGCGTCAGTCTTCAAAACGGCTCAGCTGATGGGGAGTCTGTGCGAGCGGCAGGCCGCTGCCTCTGCCGAGGTAGCCATAGGGAGAAAAGGTGCGCCGGAGATGCCCGAGAAAAAGTCGCACCCAGGACCAAAAACTCCACAGCTTATGCCTCTGATTAGCTCTGACCAATACAAATAACAGGTGCCCACTTTCTATTGAACACACAGATGCCTGTACACTCCACTGACTCAGGACCACTTACAGGGCTGCACTTTGCTATGACAATGCTGATTTAAAAACAAAGGGACTTTTGATGTAGAATATTATTTTAGATCATAAGTACAGATCAGTGCTTTCTCGCAGCGCTGACAGGAACCAAAATCTCACAGCAGTTTACCTTCTCAGCTTTGAAATCTGATCATTTCGCCTTATTGTCATTCTGTGTAGCCCTTTGTTAAACCAACACCAAAGACAGACATGCACTGGAATCTCTGGCCTCTCTGCACTGCCTGCAGACACTTTCTCTGCTTGCACTTCAGCTCCAGTGTCCTGGAAGCAATTATCTTATCACCACACTGTGCCCTTCGTCTCTGCCTTTTGCTCTCACTTTCTCCTACGTTGTTTAGTTTTGTGTCTTTATGCTATCACGTGCTGAAGCATTCCTTTGCCTTAAAAGTGGCTTTGCACTAATGTTTACCTCTGCTGTATATTTCTTCTGAAGTGCCTGAAGATGTCAGTCCATCCTATTCCTGGTAATCATAAGGGAAAACATTCCATATTGTTATTGTTATTATTATTGTTGTTGTTTTTTAAGATTGCTGCCTTTTTTTGTCTGCATTGTGAAATGTTGAAAACAAGGGATCACTGTTATTTTTTTCAAAGTAGTACTTTAGCACTTGCGCTGTTTATTATTTGTTTATCGACACCATTGGACTCTTTTTTTCTATTTTCTTCATGACAATCACCAGTGAAGTGGCCTTGTAGCCACCCTGCCTCCTGTAAAATGACAGTGCTACTATTTAGCTTTTCCCTTGTGCACTAGCTATCCATATATGAGTGCATATATTAAACTCAGAATCCTCTATCTGTATGCGTCTATTACGCACTGTAGGGCCTCAACATTAAAACCACTGTGCTGGCTGAAGTGAACATTGGTCATTTCGTTACAGTGCAATGTTTGGCTGGCATTCACGTGGGTTTAGCATCGAGCTCAGCGTTGCAGAAGGCGCCAGCAGCGGCATCTCTGCACAAAGCAGACCTACATATTACCAGGCTGGTGGTTTTAATGTTTTGGCTGATCTTTGTGTACTGTATACCTGTGAAAGCGCCTGACTTGTTCTTTTGATGCCATTTTTTTTCCTTCCCTCAGGTTTATAAAGCATTTTTGTGCTGCACATATTATGTACTCTATGCAAGAAGTAAAAGTGAAATTGTTAGTTTATTATTTTCTCTTTGGCCGGTCTTAGCGTAGGCTCACGAAGCTGGCTTACAAACTTCACCTCACTCCAAATTAAAAAAAAAAGCGACTGAAAGTTAGGCTGGCTTTTTGAGAGGCTAAACTTGGCAAAGAGATGCTTATAAAGTAACTGTGCCTGCAGGGAACTCTTATGCAGAACTATTTTCACTTTGTTAAACCATGTTTGTTTGTTTTGGGGTTTTTTGCCCCTTGCTTTTCAGTGTGTGTCCTGGTAATGTCTTACCTTAATAGATTTGTAAGCTTGTAGCAGAGTGAGCTCTGCTACAAGCTCCCTCCATGGAGCTTGTTTTTTTTTATGCTGTATTGTGTTTGCTTTCATGCAGTCCAGTGATGTTAAAGCTAATCGTCTATTATATGAAATAAATTTACATTTGTCATTGTGTGAAATCCATCATTGTTCCTTTGAAAGACTCGGAGCATCAGTAGACATGATGAGTGTATATGTCACATTTGAGCAGTGCGTTCGACTGCTGCTTTATTAGTAAAGGCCTAATGCAATGATACAGATCTGCCAGAACTACTTCTACAGAATTCTGACACGATCAGTTTGTTTTTCTTTTTTTTTTGCTGTTGTCAGAAAGGTGTTAATTCTATTTCTGATTTGGCGAAGTTGTTTTTTGGCTTAACACATTAACACTGAACAAGCTGATGTAGGTTTTTCCAACTGATACCATAGTTTGCATCTCTGTTACCTTGTCAGAGGTCAAGCTCTGTGAAAATCTTGTGAATAAAGTAACTGAAGAAAAATGTCACATAGGCTTTTCAAATTGATACCATTGAGGAGATTGTAGGTGGCTTAGGGGTAGCAAATGGCGACCACCAGTCTTTTTAACATACCAATGGTGCTAATCTGAGGTGGCAGAAGTGCAGATACCTCTGTTAAAAAGTGCTCTGGTAAAAGTTAAAGTACTGATTTGACTTCTTTACTCAAGTAGAAGTGAAAAGTACAGGCTCTGAAATGTACTCAAAGTAAAGTAGCTCTTTGGAGGACATTTCTAAACCAGATATTTTTGTGCAAAGCTAACTGAGCTATAGTAATATAATAAAGTGACAGTAGTACATGGCAATGCAGTCTTTATTATATAATTCCTGATCTAAATTTTATTTCTAATGAATGTATTCAACTTGAATCAAGTATGCAGAACATGAACATAGAAAAAGAAGAAGTTTATTTTGTGTTGCCTGCAGTGTAGAGGGTGACTTTTCCTCTAAACAAGAAAATGTGTACAGTCAGGGGTTAACCCTCTCAGGCTCAAATTAAACTTTTTGTTGCTAATGCACAACCAAGTCCTGCAGTGGTACTTCTGAGTAAAAAAAACTCATAAAATGTGTATGTGGGGTAATCAGGTTGTTAGTTTTTAACTGTTTCAAATTGGCACTGCCTGCCTCGAGAGGGTTAAAGTGGATTCTGCACATGGGGAAACCCCAAAATCCACTGTAGAGGTTTAGTGTGGGGAAAAGAATGAGAACTCACAATAATTTCTTCTGTGAGCTCCAGCAGATTTTCTTAGTGTACCGGCTGTGATCAGTTGACCTGCTGGTCTTTGTGGACATACGCAACAGGATGTTACATGTTACACATACATAAAGCATGTACAAGGATAGATAACACTAAATACTTAAAATGTCCCAGGGAAGAGGAGTATTCTTCAGTCCAAATGTTTTCCTCCTCCTGAGATCAGCAACAATATTTTTAAACACATGCAGTGTAACTGGTAGTTATCTTTTGATCAAATAGCTACTTTACCCCTTGTTTTCCAGATGTGAACGTTAATAATGCACACGACTACCTAGAATGGATGTCTTTTACAGTCTTGCATTATTTCCTTAAAGAGACGTGCAACACAAATTTGTCAACATTACAACCCACAGCCGATTCTCTGTCTTATTTCCGTTGTTCTCTGTCTGATTACAGATCCAGCTGATGTTGGAGCATTTCATCCTCCCAATGAATCACTGGACATTTTTGTGCTCACATAATAGGTTCATTGTACCACAGCTCTCACAGGAAGTCTGACTGAAGTCTGACTGAGTTTAGCCATGTCTCCGTAATTCTTTGATATATTGTATCATTTATGTGTCCTGACAGTCTGAGAAAGTCTTAGTCTTTTGTGTTTATATTATATTAACCCCATTTTTATTTTCATTAATGGTATTATAAATTTGTTGGTGGCTGACCGTACCCAGTTTCAATTTAAACGTTTCTATTCTTTGACAGATCTGCGGCCTAATTCGCTGTCCAGAAAATCGTCTCCTTAAAAAAAACAAAAAAACAAACAAAAAGAAGTTATCGCTATTTTGCAATAACTCCTCCGGGCCTTTAGGGGGAGTAGAGGCAGTATGAGCTGTGCGCAGCCGGATGTTGACAGGCTCTCTGCTGTGTTTGAGCTGTAACTGTTACCGCTATCACGTTTCTCGTAGTCTCCACATCTAGAACTTTCCTGTCACTCCAGAAACAGTGCACATCCACAGGAGCAGATGGCAACCGAACGGTAAGTTCATCGAAATCTATCAATGAACTGTTCTTATAGCAGCAGACATTTCTTTTCTTTCGGTTATTTAACGCTAACTTGCTTTTTTGTTGCTTTTAGCAGCTTCCCCGATAGCTTCATTGACGAAGATCCACAGAAAGCTCTGCAGGTAAAACACTAGTCTCAGTTAGCCACAAACAAGTTTGCGCGATGCACGGTGGCTCTTGCAGGATGTCCATTTAACGTTAAATTCAGTGGACTTACTCTAGAAAGGAAATTGAGCAATACCCGTGGTGTTTGTGTTTCTGATATTACCAACAAGCTAGCGAAGTTAGCCAACGTGTTTGCTAGCCCTATTTAGTTATGAATAAAAGTAATCCCAGAATCGCTTCGTTATCATATCAAACGGTCACCTGTTTCTTTAATACCATTAAGAATTAAATATGTCTCATGCGTGAGGAGGTATTACTACATAACGTTAGCTCGAAATAGTCTGCTTGCTGGATACTAGCCCTGTCATCCTGACATGAAGTTGTGTCAACTGTGAACAGACTAAACCAGTGAAGTTTATTTCTGCTGTTTTAAAAGCCTCTGGTGAATCTGCGGTTATTTATGTGACTAACCGGGGCAGTATTATGAAAATCATTACAGTTTGCAGGAATAACACAGATTCGAATAGATTTACGGAGAACTGCTTGTTCTGTAAAGATATCCGACTGCGAAAGTGAAAGTTGCAGATGCATAACAGCGCTACTTTCGATTTAAGCATTTTTCTAGAAGTTTTTTTCTTTCCACAATTCTTGAAGCTGAAAACACGATTTTAAGCCCTTTATACAATAATAGCAACCTCGTTATTATTTTCAGGAGCTTAACGAGGCCTTACAAGGAGACTCAGACAACGCTGGGTGGTTTTGTCAGCGTGCCTATGCCCACATACTGCTCAAGAACTACAGCTGTAAGTCTGCACAGCACATGTGGAAACAGACCACACTAATAGCATTTTTGATGTATTATGAAGTGCATGAACATTATGTGAGCATTACAAATACCTGTTGTTTAGCTTTTGAGGTTTTACATTGCATGTGACTTAGCCTGGACATATGCACTGCATAAAGAAACATAGTAATTTTTTTATTTTTGTTTTGTGTCCACAGGTGCTGCTGATGACGCCAAGAAAGCACAACAGCTAAAACCCAGCCTCTCCCTTGCTTTCATGCGCACAGGGTATGGACTGTGAAATGCACGCCTTTACATAGCAGTTTTCTAGCCTGACTGACCACCCATAGGGTCAAATTTTCTAAAAGGGGCAAAATGGCAAGTGAGGACAATCCCCAAATAGTGCTCGCAGGTGTGGTTAGTTTTAAAAGCAATGTACAAATATACTTTACACTACAAGAAAAGCTTAAAAAACACTGTGGGCCTTCCTCACATCCATGGCCTATTCAGAATAACCAACCTAACCCACAGGGGTCCACCCTGGCATGCAGATGTTTAGCTCAGTTTAGACTGCACTTCATTCACCGTTTGATATGTTCATCTCACCACTTTAAAAAAAAAAAAAAAAAAGGTAAATTAACAAAAATAATAATTAAAACATATAGTTTAATTGATTAAAAAATTATCCCTTCTGAGACAAACGCACAGCCAGCTTTATTGACAAGATGGGATGAAACATGCTGTGTATGGCTCATGTTTCTGATGTTATCTGACGGTTGTCACAAAATGTCTTTCAGCTCAGTGATTTCAATTCTGAAGGCCTTTTGTTCAGTGCTCCCCCCACACCCCAAACCTGACCTCTAACATAAAGGAAAATTTTGAAAACCTGTCCTCGTCCATCAAACAAACTTCAGTTAAAGCTTTGTTTTGACACACAAGTCACCAAGGTCGTACTGTCGTGCTTTTTCACATTCTTCATGTCAAGCGGGCCTTGGAGGAGTCATCTTGGCCTTCGTCTCATCATGTTTGAACTATTGTAATCCACTCTACTCGGGTCTCAGACAAAATTCAGTCACCCGCCTTCATCTCATTCAAAACAAATTCACAGAGACAAGACAAAGTGATTTAAAGTTGAGCTGATTTGAAGCTTTTATTGTGTGGATGCTTTAAGCATCCACACTATTGAGTTCCTCTTGGGACTTCCGTACACTTTTTGGCACTTAACTACTTCCGCAATTTTCAGCCGATTTTCACCGTTCAAATTTTAAACTATTCTGCTATTTCTGCTAATGTGTGCTATGTCTTTTGGTATTTTTCACTATTATACTTTTTAAAATATTAAGCTTAATTTGTCCCATTGAAATGAATGGGAAACTTCTGCAATTCTGCTAAAATTTGCTCGTTTCTGAAACTTAACTACTTCCTCATATTTTCACGTAGAACAAGCATTCAAACTTTAAAATGTTCACAAATTATTGGGCTATTCATGTGTGATTCAGCTTTTTCAAATCTTTTACCGTTTTACTTTTATGCCTCTTAAAGTTTTGAGTTGCACAATTGTGATTTTTCACAAAATACATGCGTTGTTATGGTTGCTATGCTCTTGGCTTCCAGTGTGCCACTGAAGCTTTTGCAGTCTTCTCTTCATGTCCGAACAACTGTTTGCTACTTGCTCAATTTTCACTCAACTTCCACAAATTATACATCAAAACGTAGGTATTTTTGCTGGCTTTCAGGAAATGTCACTATCATTGTTGTGGGATTTATAGAATTTTGGCAAATCTCCTCAGACCAACACAAACTCTCAAAACTCTGCATAGAAAGTCAATGGAGAGCTTGTTCAAAATCATCGCTGGATTTCTGTAATGAGAGGCATATTTGAATCGTCATATCTCCTTAACGAAGCGACTTTAAGACATGAGGCTTGTCCCGGTATATCTTCAGACACTCCTGACGCTCACAATTCAAGAATTTCTTTCTCACCTATTACCGTTCTGAAATGAGTTGGACTTGTTTGAGGGTAGGAAATTCGTCCGTCGCACAGATTTCTTCAGATTTCAAACTCTGGAAATGAACCACTTTTTTCTCTCGTCATAACTTTTTGTTGGATTTCCACAGAGACCTGAAAATTTCCATGACTGTTCACCAAAGCCTGCTGTCTCTTACGGTGAAAGAATGATATCAATGCTCCAAATAGATTTCGAGTTACAAAGCGTTGTTTGAGGGCAAGTCAAGGCAGTTTTTGCTTCACTCTACTCAGTTATGGTGCATTACAAGTCAAATATCTTTAATAATTCATATTTTAATGATAAATTGTTAACACTGGAAGATTCCCCCATCTCTTCTGAACAAAACGGTGTAAGAATGACCGCTCTAGCCCCTACGGTTAGGAAATTATGGTCATTTGTTTGAGGGGAGTCGTCACTATGAGAAATAGACTGCAATAATCCTGTGCCTCTCTGTGCTGCCTGTGTAAACAGATGCACCTGTTTTGGCGGGAAAACGTAAACAGCCACTCTGATTGGTGGATTCAAATTCAGCAGCTCCCAGGCTGACCTAGAAACTTACTTCTCTCTCCCTGTGTGTGTGTGTGTGTGTGTGTGTGTGTGTGTGCGCGTGTGAGAGAGAGAGAGAGAAAGGCTTTTAATGGGATGATCTCATTCTAAGATTCAAATTCAATATATTTAGACTGGTTGACTGAATTGGATCTTGTGTGTGTGTCTCTCTGTGCATGTGTGTTTCCTTCTGTGTACATATTTCTGATTGTGTGGCTGTTATATATTTTTTTTGCTGATTTTTTTCATTTAACAAGTATATTTGAGGGACTCTCAGCATGTTCAGCATTTTTTCAGCTGTCCATTTTGCTTTTCCAATTTTTCTGTTTAACTTATTACTATTGTGCTAAATCAAACTATTTCTGCTATTTTATAAGATTTGTGCTTAATATACTATTTCTGCTTTTAATAGGATTTGTGCTTAATATAGTATTTCTGCTTTTTATAGGATTTGTGCTTAATATACTATTTCTGCTTTTTATAGGATTTGTGCTTAATATAGTATTTCTGCTAAATGTAGTATTTATGCTTAATCATACTATTTCTATATATTTCTGCCAGGCAGCCAATCCTCTGTGCGAACTCAGACACATATCACATATCAGGGCCTGCACGGCTTCCCAGCCAGCCAATCATGTCTGAGGTCTTCCGTTTCCTCTCTCGTCATATCTCAGCGACGGTTGTACAAAGCGCAATGAAAATCGCAGTCAAAGTACACCAAAGTCCGCTGATTCACCCAGCACAAGAAATATGCCTCTAGTCCACCTAGTTTTTGAGTTACACAACGTTTTGTAACTCCAAAAAACTGCGTTTTTCGCCTCTCACCGCGATCTAATTCTGACTCCTCATCACCCTGTTTTTCAAGACGGCTCCTCTCTTTCCCAGTGGCGCAGTTGGTAATGACACGGGTCTGCAAGCCAAAGATCGTGGGTTCGATTCCACCTTGGTCAACATGTTTTTTTCCCTACAAATTAATACACTGTCACAGACCAGTAATTCATATTCATCATTTATTACAATTCTGCAAACTGTTATGATTTTACCAGCTTTTCTAATATGGACCTCACATTCTTAACACTCCATGGCACAAATACTCTTCCCTTTAGGCTCTGTGTATGTGTGTGTATATCAATATTTCTCCCATTTTAAAGTATTACTCCTCTATAATTGTATTTCTGTTAAATCAAAGTACTTTTACTACATCTTAGTACTTCTGCTCAATCATAGTATTTCTGCTAAATCATAGTATTTCTGCTACTTTTTGGTACTTGTGCTAAATACAGTATTTCTGCTAAATCATACTATTTCTACTATATTATATTTTTCTTTCTAAATATAGCATTTCTGCTATATAATTGTATTTATGCTATGTTATAATATTTGTGCTAAACCAGAGTATTTGTGCTGAAACATAGTATTTCTGCCAAATGATAGTATTTCTGTCAAATTATAGTATTTGTGCTAAAACATAGTATTAATTTAAAATTACAATATTCATAGTTCATCACAGTGTCTCTGGTAAATCACAATATTTCTGCTAAGTTCTGCTATGCTATTGTATTTCTGCCAAGTATTATGTTTCCTCTAAGATATTGCAGTTCTGCTAAGTTATTACATTTTAGCAAACTTCTTTTGCTTCTGCAAAGTTTTTACAATTTCTGCAACTTTTCAGCTTTTTCAGCTAGTTTTTGCAGACAGCTTCAGCTTAAAGCATCCACACTGCATTTTCGCAGGAAATGCAAATTTTTCTAGTTAAAGTTGTATTTGTTGTTACTTTAAAACCATGCATGGGCTCATCCTACCCGCACTGTCGATTTAGTTGGTTGGTATTAATTGAGCGACTGGCTGCGTTTGTCGGGTCAGACAATTCTAACGGTTCCCACAATACCCTCATTACATAGGTGTTTGAGTGTTTTCATAGAAAATCTATTTTTACTGCCCCTTTATTATTTCTTTTTGTTGTGTTTATTAACCTGTTATTCACACAGCATGTTCAGATTTTATGCCTTGTTTTAATTTGTTGCCTCTTTGTTTCTATATATTTATCATGTTTTGTAAAGCAATTTGTAACTATGTTTTATATTTTTTTTTCTTTATTGTTCTTATTACGTGGTCACAATATAAGTTTGGTGTGGTTGCATTATGTAAAACTTAACGTTTTACGCCTTGCAATGTAAGAATTGTCGGAAACTTTTAAAGTTATACTAGTAAAAAGTCTGATTTCTGCGCTTCCTCAGAAGTTAATCCACAAAAACTACCAAAACATTTTGCTTTAACACGGTAAATCATACAGATGTTGTTTGTCAGATAAAGCTGCGTTTATTTTTCCAAGATTGTCTGATCTAAGTTCATGTGGCATGTTTTTCTCGCCCAACTGCAGAATAGCCGAATATCACCTGAACAACTATGAGTCAGCGCATGCAGCCTTCACTCAGGGACACCAACTGGACGGTGAGTGCAGCTCATTTTGGCCTCAAGTGCAGGTTCCTTAATTCCACTGTGTACCAACTACTGTTCGCAGCAGTGTCCTGTCCACTTTGCTCTCCTCATTGTTTTCATGGCTAAATTTTGGGCCTTATCTTTAGGGCTTTTTTTTTTTTTATGACTTACACAGTTACGACCACCTTAGCCAAAGGCATTATGTTTTTGGACATCTTACATCCATGCGTCACATTCTGGAGAACAAACCTTTTTTTTTTCTCTCGTATTTGGCACAGATGTTCACTTGGTCTTATGGATGAACTGCATAGGTTTTGGTCATCTGAGGTCAAGGTTACTGTAATCTTACCATAACAGCAGCATTATTTTGCGGTTTGTGACAGACAGTTATGAAACTGTGACAGTTTCATACAGATAAAATAACAAAGTGATGACCATTTGAATACAGAATGTCAAGTCTGAGTAGACTTGGATGTAGACTGTAATTCACTGATGTGGTCAAACTCCCCGCTCTCCATTCAGTTTTTACATTAGAAAAGCCTGCGTGTTCTTCACATGTGTGTAGTTGGTGCTTGGGTAGTTCAACATATTTGCAGATGCATTGCTCCAAATCTTTGCATGTCGTTACCACATGGAGAGCAGTGGAATAGTTGGAAACCATTAGCATTAACAGGCATTACAGTGGTATCACCTGTGCTTGCCCAACGCAGTAAATCAAATGAAAACCCACCATGAGAACTGTATTAGTGCTACGTATTAGTGCTGTGAATGGCGTCTGACGGTTGTCCTTAACACACAGTACTGGGCTTTTTTTTTTTCCTTCTTTTTTTCTTTTTTCAGTCTCAGGGGCTTCTAGACCAATACACCATCTTAAAGAGGTGTACATACAGGAGGTGACTACACAGACCACAGACAGTCAGTGTCAGTGACATCCAGTAACTTAAAGCCATGGCTGGTGAAATAACTGCTGGCAACATGAGGTGGCTTGTCCTGTGTTAAACTATTCTCAACTTTAAGGCAACAGATCGAATAACAAAGGATCCCGTTGATGGACATATGACAGATTAGTAATATATTTAGGGGTTACCTTGACGACCAGTACCTGGAATGACTGCTAGTGACCAAACGTCAGCTACAAGGCATACTTCACAGGCCAAACATTTCCTGTTTGGATCCTCCTTTAGAAGTCTTAAAGCAAGTGTACTTCACTGTCTCAGGTTTGTCTTTTTTAAATCTAAATCTAACATGTCCTCAGAGTTGTGGTGTATTTTTTTTTCCAAATTCCAGTATTGCAATAATCCCACTAACACTGTTCCAAAAGAGTGCTTGAACATTTTGGGAATTGGATCGGCTGCACATTATTTTACAAGTATTTTCCCAGTACTTGGTGACAAATGTATAACATGTATAACAGGACTATATGTTTAGCTGTCTCTCATTTTATGAATGAACTCGGTGCCTTCAGTTGGACTTCATATGAAAAAAAAAAAAAATTTAATTATGCTAAACTCAGTCGCCAGTCGGCCACTATTGATTTAGCTGGTCACCCCACGCAAGTAAAGTCTTTACATGGGAAGGAATGTTCCAGAATAATTAAACTTCTCCAGCATACAGTCAGTTAAGTATAGCTGGCCTGCATAGTGTGAATAAAGTGATACTAAAGCATTAATGTTAGTTAGGCTTCAGTGTTTGATAAGCACATTGTACACAAATATTTCCTTGCAGTACAAGCTGTCATTGTGCTTCTCACAGGTGAAATTATGGAGCATTGACTGATTAGGGCTTTAGTGGCAGTTTGGCAAGTTGCCCGAGTGTCTTCAAGGAGCAGTTAGTGAATTTGTTTTTAGAAGTAAATCAGTGGGAGATGAAGAAAGACTTAAAATAATGCACAGTTAAAAACAAACAAAAAACAAACAAACATTGCTGTGATGCAAGAACTTTATTTTCCAACTACCTTCTTCAGGCATGTACAGTGTTTTTGGACATCTGCTTACCAGGTCAGATTATGAGTGATTTCCTGATTTAGATGAAATGCCTTGAAACGAATACCTTCAACCTTGACTGGCCTTTACTTCAAGGGGACATGAAATGCTACACACATAAAGGCTAATTTAACTCACGGAGCCCTGCTCTCAAAAACTGACATAGATGTAACTCTGTCTGTGAAGCTGGATTTAAGAAATAAGTGCTTAAAGTTAAAGTTTTGAGAACACGTGTAGCGCCATCCTCAGTCAGTACGAAACGTTATGTCACGTGGTTGGTTTGGTGCGGCTAATAGACTTAGTTTATGTTAACTAACAGGTGACGGAATTGATGGCTCAGAGGAAAATAAGGACACTAACAATAAAAATCATTTTAAGGGATTACATACAGCACCAAGGGCGGATAGCACAAAAGTGATCGGGAAAGTCCACCTGTTAGCTGTAATGTTCAGTTTTGTAAAGCACTTTATGAATGAGGACTGTGATATAAAGTAGCCTTTGTATGTGTTGTGTTTCATGTCCTCTTTAAAGCACTTGAGACTTGAGTAACCAGCTACTGATGCAGTTATGTGTTTTCGTAATGACTTTTTGTGTTGCAGTGTTTACTTAGTGTTAAACATGTAAGAGTGTTTATTCTTTTTTTGCAGATTCTGACAAAACCTTTGAGGTCTGGATCAAGCGGTGTGAGGAGATGATGGAAAGTAAGTAGCTCTCTCTGTACTGTGCAAAAGTCTTAATCCAGCCATTGTTTGCAATGGCTCATCAGGCTTTCTGAAAGTCTTTCAAAGTTTCTCTTTGGACATTGGCTACTTTTTCACTCATTTTCAGTCCACTCCTTGTACCTAACAATTTTCAGAAGAATCAGGTTTTATTCTTTCAAGCTAACACTTGACCAGTGAATCTTTTACACATGCAAAATGCATCTAAATCAAGGCATGAAGCAGTGACATATCTACACATAACAGACAACTTGGCAAAGAGCAATTTTAACCCCACAGCCAAAAAAGGCTGATGGGGTTTGTCGTCACCCCGGTGGGCGGGTGGCATGAGCACCCAAGATTGTGAACACAATAACTCGAGAACGAGGCAATATAGGATTTTCAAATTGATATTATAGGTGCATCGTCTAAGAGGCTGAGGGATAGCACTGGTCACTGCAAGTATTTTTAATTATCTGTAGTAGGGCTGCCATGAGTAGTCACGATTACGTCGACTATCAAAATCGTCGACGACTGATTTAATAGTCGACGCGTCGTTTGAAGCTTTGTAAGATCACAAAAGACACAGGAATAAGTAGCAGGATTTAAGAGTGTAATAATGGACTGAAACAGAAGATGGCAGCACTGCATGCACAAGGATGCCAGCTGCCGTTAAACCCTGAAGAAGAAGCTGTGTCCCAGAATTCATAGCGTGGCCCAGCTCAGTTTCCAACAATGGCGGCAGCTAGTTAGTTTTAATATTACTCTTATTATTCTTTCTGGGTCACAAAATAAACGTTTAACATATTTTCAGGCGAGAATGTAGCTGTGTAAACCTCAAATATCTGCTCAGTTTATCAGGACACCACATATTTTCAAAAGCGCTCCGACGTTTTCAGAGACGTCTGTTACCCACTAGCTCGATAGCTAGCCGGGGGCAAGGCTCGCTAGAGCCCGTGAGAACACCGGACTCCCGGAAAATCGTTTTCAAACCCACCGCCGTCTTTCGCTACTCAGGTTAAACATATATAAGTCACTTAGATAACTTAAAAATGTTATTGTTGGCTTTTTTTTTTAGTATTTTATTTGTTCCTGAGTAAATCGGTTTGGCTGAGATTAAAGTTATAGTTTTTACACAGCTGAATAAAAGTCAAACAGACAGCTGATTATCAGAAGTGTGAGTGAGATGCTCGAGAATATACTCCGGTGTCCCGTTATATTTTAGATTGCAAGGAGTTTATTAAACTCTCCCTAACTTATTAAACTTCACCGAAACTTTATTTTTAGTTAGCACAGACCTTAAACACTTAAAGCTGTAGGCTAATGATAGTTCTATAAGAGCAGATGCATGCTGGTGCAATAAGCTGTACGTTTTACGTCCAATGGATGATGATCTGATTAGTCGACTAATCTCAAAAATAATCGGTGACTAGTCGACTATCAAAATAATCATTTGTGGCAGCCCTAGTCTGTACGCACTTTGCCATTAGGACTCTGTAACAAAAACACATTTTATTTCCATTTCTTTAGTTGAATCTTCAGAAAATGCCAATGATAACACAGTCTGACATTTTCACACTAACAAGGTGAATCCTGAAGAGCTGTTGTCAGAAAACTTGTCATCATGTGCACAGTGTGTTTTGTGTGTTTGATTAAAAACAGATAAGATAAAAAGTATCAAAATGTGCTGTTCCAAAGAAATAGGAAAAGACCTGACACAGGACCTGAGAGATGTGGAAATCAAATCAAATTTTTCAAATTTTTTTGAATCAAATGATTCAAATCATTGTCAGTATGTACAGCAGTCAGTGCTGCAGAACTGGAGTCATGTTGAATATCTGGAAATCTGCTTAATATTCATATAATTATGAACACAGAAAAGTACTATTTGATGTCGAGCCCCCATGCAGTAACATCTGGAAAGCATTTGATTGACAACAGCTTCATTGTATAGCAGGACACACTGTCAATGCAGTAAAAGCATGGCTGGATAGAAAAACACACAGTGGAACACTGTCAGTCATGGATTGGCCTCCCCAGAGCCCAAACCTCAACATTACTGACTTACAGAAATGACAAAAAAACAAGTTCAGGCTGTGCTGAAGAATAAAGCTGCCTTTTTCAGTGAAGGTTTCCATGTTTCAGTGAACGACTGGACCTATTTGTAGCAAAATATAAAGAAATTATAGGGGGCTCAAGACTTTTGCACAACACTGTAGTTTTATTGAACTTTGACCAGTAATAATGCATCTGAAGTTGTGGGGGTGTGGGGGAGGAATCTGTGTTGTAACACCCTAAATGTAAGTAAACAAAATTGCCTGGGGTACTTTTAGTTCAAACAAGCTTCAGACTTGCAAACTTTAACTTTTGCAGTATATCCTATTTACTGCCTGCCATCAAACGCGCAGCTAAATGGCACAGTCAGGGAGCAGATCAGCCCATCTGATCAAACAAATGAGCACGCACACGTCCACGGATCTACAGTATGCGCTCACAGTGGTGGAGGCTGAGCTGCTTAGTCCAATAAAAGATGCATGCCATGTCTGCGTGGTGTGTTTCTGTTTGCTGCTGATGCCTGGGCCCTCTGGATCATCTCAAGTAAACAAGAGCATGAGTTTTGACAAACACGCTTCACACCCGCGTGCATACGTACTCCCAGGAGTGCGTGATTCATCAGAGTTAACGTTACTGATGTTTGAAAGCCCCCGATGAGACCCAGCCTCTTTGATAAGCCGGGTTGCAGACAGCATACACACACACAATCTCACTGCTCACACCGGGAACAGCCTCTTTTTTTTTTTCTTCTTTTTTTTTCCTGGTGACTGTGTTTACTGTGAGCAAACACACACGCACACAGCACCTGGTTATTCCATCACATGTGGAACCCCGCATGCATCAGAACACACAGTCGCACACAAGCAGCCCCCCCTTCCTTGTCACTTCAAGCTCGACCTCATTAAGACAACATTAACACGCCTCCTATCATCTCATCTATCTATGTAATGAAGTCTGTGAATAATGTATGACAGCATGCTGGTAAACGGTGTTTGGGCTCGCTCTGGCTCACAGGGCTTTTAATGGGCGTGGCTAGACCAGTAAACAAACTGGTGGAGAGGCTCAGAGAGTGTATGTGTGTGTCTGTTTATGTTGTGTTGTGCCTATTGTCCGTTATTCACCTATAGATACATTTAAAATTGGCGCTGGAACCTCTGCTCTTATCCAGTAATCTAATAGTCATGTTTTAACAGAGATCAGTGAAGCCAGTTATGGGTGTATTAAATGTTTCGAGCTGAAAGCCCACCTTTTTTCCTTTTTCCCCTACAGATAAGACACAAAACAACAACGTCAACACGGTGAGTTTCTCTTTGAGGCCACCTGGGGGCATTGTTGCTCTCAGCATCAGCACGGCTTTGTCCACGCTTTGGCTTCAAACAAGGAAGCCATACTAAGCTTCTTTTGTTGTTGTTGTTATGGCTTTTTTTCACCCCCCCTCCTCGTTCCTGTGCTTTTCTGTCTCATCCATTTGCTTTCCCACCACGTCCTCCTCTCTAATTGTCATCTCGTCTCGTGGGCTGAATGACCCAGCAGACACCAGCGGCTCCACCTGTGAAGTAAGTGCACAAATGTAAATACGCCCTATCTGGTATTGCTGTTTATTTATTATACAGAGTTAATATTCAACCGAGCCTCAGTGCTTCAAAGCAGCCCCTTTCTTTATAAAAATGTAAATCCCATGTACACAGAAAATATATGTTAATGAAGATGGCTGCTTTTTAAAATTATTATTATTATGCATGAAATCTCCATTTTTGTCGCGATAAGTGGATTAAGGGGTCAAATTCAAATAAGTCTTCCTGTGCCGTTAATTCTTGTGTTTTAATCGTTTGTCTTTCAGGCACGACTGGTACCAAACAGAATCGCAAGTCATTGTCACAGTGATGGTGAAAAATGTACCCAAGGATGGCGTGCATGTCAGCTTCATGGAAAAGGAGGTATAAACACACACTTGAATGCTGTGTTGAGTCTCTGTTTGCTCTGTGTGTGGAGCAGAGATGGGTTAGCTCTTGGGTGTTTCCTCAGGGGGGCCCATTAGATGGGTCTCTCTCTCTCTCACACACACACACACACACACACACACACACACACACACACACACACACACACACACACTCACTCCCCATGGACCCAACTATGCCTCCAGTGGTGCCTTGTTAACATTGCCCCCAAAGTACAGATCTAAGAACAATTTACCCTCCCCAGCTTCTCCAACCTCCTAATTGTCTATAGATGGAAGGCATAACTGATCTAGGATCAGCTGCAGAACCCTCTAGGGACAACCTCCCTTTCTTACTCTTTCTTACTCTTTTACTTTCTGCCTTTTGCCTTCTTTCCCTCTCTCCGAGGGGTAACTGTGGGGCACCCCAGGGAACAGCTTTGTCTTTCCTAATAGAATAACAAACTGAATTTACCCCATTTCAAAAGAAATTGTTCACTCGCTTCGAATCACACAGTCACTTGTTAAGCTCCTTCCATGGTGCAAACTACAGATAAGTTCATATATTTTTTACTAGGTCAGTATACAAAAGAAATTAAAGATGAAAGGCGGCGGTTCCATTTATTTTCCCTGGTGACTGCGTTTGCAGAAGCTGTATACCTACAGACAGCGCAGGAATTCAACTTGAAATGAATATTAAGGCTTTGATAGTTTTGTGGAATTGCCCAAAAGCAACTTAAGCTAACTTTCGAAGCTTTTATCCTCAGTGAACTATTTTTTTTTCTTTTTTCCTCATTCATTATGGGTCCAAAATCAGAAAAGTCCACTTTTAGTGAAGCGTTAGGTTGCAGATTACAGTTGAATACACTGCTGGGGCAGTGTGCTGTTGATTCGAAAGGAATGAAGTACAAGACTGCATGAGTGTCACATTTGCCAAGTGATGAGCATGTTAGAAGTGTGAGGGTTTGGGCCGTAGCTGAAGCCCTGTCCCTCTAAAACAACAAGCCGCCCACCTACCCTGCCCGAGTGAGTGACAGGCCGTTAGGAGCTGTCTGATGCCCCCTCGTCACTGTGTGGCTGAGGGGGACAGGTTGAGGATACTACTGGCCGTCACACCAGCCACATCAGATGATCATTCTCATGGACACTCTGACACCTTCGACCCCCCCCCCCCCCCCCCCCCTTATCTCTTTTTTCTAAGGATCGCTGTGCCATAAAATCTGTATACTGATGCAACAATTCCAACTTGCAGATGGTTCCATATTTATTCATTATTTATACTTCGTGGACATGGTCCTACCTTTAAAACCATGTCATATGTGTATATTTCACAAATTGTTTACTACCAAAGCTAATGCCAGTATATAAAGGGAAATAACTTATATCTTTTGTGTGTGATGCCTTCAGATGTCTGCCACAATACAGCTGCCATCAGGGGATAACTACAACCTCAACCTCCACCTTCTACACCCTGTTGTCCCCCAACAGAGCAGCTTCAAGATCCTCACCACTAAGGTATCACTTTAACTTTAGCTAGCGGAGTTAATGTGCTGTAAAAAAATCTTTAACTGTTTCCCCCTTGGACACCTACTTAGTTTGGAAAATACAAACAGATTTACCCCCTGAGTGGTTTGTGTCACATTTCAAGCCTGACTTCAGAACATACATTGATTGCGTGTGATCAGAATTTGGTGAGGGTGATCTCTAACTAGGGCTACCCTTGGGAAAACCCAATGGTCAACAAACCATGTCTTTGTTGAAATTTAATGAGGTGGCAAAACCCGTCATTAAGGGTTCGAGAACAGTCGTCAAGGGTCAAATATCATCTTTGTGGGGGAAACACTTAAAATTCCCACCATTGTTTTTAACAGTAGCAGCTGTGCATAGTTACATTGAGCATGATTTTAGTGTTTTGACAGGTTTAAAAGACTTTTTAAATGTTCTCTTTTTTTAATCAAGACCGATTCATGAAGCAGAACCAGACCACACGTATCAGACCTGCAGTTGTGTTAAGGGTCCATTGTTCTGTAAAATGTACTTTGAAAATATTGAGACGTGTGTATTCTGCTTGCTTTTTGTCCAGTCTGGGGTCACAGTGACCCCGGCTGACCAACACTCAAACAGCTGAGATGATAAATGGCCTCATACGGGGTGATGATGTGCTTGCCAGAATACAGTTTATCATTGCCAGGTCATTTCTGGAATCTTTTTGAATTTTTAAAAAGGTGTATTCAAGCCACGGAGAATCCAGGAAATACTTTGAGATGCTTTCTGTACACAGCAGACTCGACTTTGGCAGAAAATAAGTCTGTGTGCCACTTTACAAATTTTTTTTAGTAGCAAAAACACAAACAAACGAGGAAGAAACAACATTTTTAGGTCATAGAAACACTTCCACTGAGTTTTTGAAAGTCAACGAAAAGTCATTGAATTTTACTCTGAATCATTGGGAGCACTGTGTTTATCCCTGCCACGCCAATAGTTCCTCTCAACAATAAAGCAGCAGACTATCAAACATGTCGGGGGACGCGTTTTATGCCGCTGTAAAGGGAATAGGACGTAGTAATGCTGCACGCTGTAGAAATGTTGTTATTGCTCTGAAGTGCAGATGCATCGGATGGCGTGTTGGTTTCTGTGGATTCAGACTTTTCTTTATTAAAAAGAAAAGATAATGAAGCGGGTGTCAGATGGCAGTAAAAAGGCAATGTGGAAAAGCGTGCTAATGCGAGTTTAAGCAGCTTAGTGAAATTGTGACCGATCATTACTTTGGTTACCACTCTGAGATCAACATCTTAATCTCTCCAGTGATTTAAAGCAGTATAAAGTAGACTGTCGCTACCTATAATTCCTTAATGCTGGTAAAGCTCACTGCAGCTGGAGCAGAAATGAGAAAATCCACTCTGGCTGTATACAGTGCGGCTCCTGCGGTTCATCTGTGCAGCTAAAAGGAGATTCACACATATGCACAAATCCTCACTCCTACACACACACGGCTGTACGCGCGGAGTTCCTCAACCCTTTTTAAGGTGATTATGGACCTAATGAGTAGGAAGGGCACTTTTTTACTATAGACTAATTAGTGTATATTATAGAAGATGTGGGTTAATGAGTGTGCTGGCTGAGTGTGTGCTGATTCAGGGTTTAGACCCCTGTCAGGCTTTAGCCTGCAGATCAAAAGACAGCCTTCTGTGTGACTTGTTTTGATTGGTTGGTTGTGTTTTCTTTTTTTCTTCATCATTAACGAGGGGATTTTTTTTTTTTTTAGGGCATTGATCATTCCGGTCTTGTCAATACAGAACTCCATCAAGCTTTGCTCTTTCTCTTGACTCTTGTTTAAGAAGCATCTGTAGATGCTGCCTTTTTCAAGTTATTTGGTTTAAAGAAATCAGCTCCTCAGAATGTAATTTATACTAAAGAAATTATAGAACTATACAAGTTTCTGGCCTGAATCTTGAACCTCAACAGTTTGAGTGTTTGTTTTTTTTACCCAGCCCGTTAGAGTTGAGTTTCTCATTTTTTGATCAGTTTTCCTGACTTTTAGATTTAACGTGTGAGTCTTACATATTTGAAAAGTGGCTAAATACTTGATATTGAAATGACTCTCATCGTTTACTTACCAAAGTTAGACTCGACATGGAGAAAAAGTTTATCGCTTATAGTTGATAAAATTATAATCTTCCGAAGTATTCCATCTGCAGGTAGCTGACCTTTATGGGAAATGAAAAAGAGATGAACAAAATGTACCGAAGCCACCTACAGAAGCAGAGAGCGGTGGAATGAAAATGGTATTTATGCAGATGATTAGAATACTAAAGATGAGTCTACTCATCGGCGTTATATAAATGTCTTATCAGCAGACAGAACAGCACTGATGAAGCGTGTTGTGATTTATTTATTTTTTCTTCCCCCAAATACAATTATCATTAAGTTTGCATTCAGGCTTGATGAACACACTCCACAACAACCCCGCCTCTTGTTTGTTTGATGCAAATTACTGGGCTTTGCTCAGGTCTTGGTCTTGCCTCTGTGCTATGTTTAGCTACGTCAGCTAACTTTGAGGATTTTGAACGCAAACATGTCTGTTGGAAATTGCATGACCTGAACAAAGTGAACGCTAAGAGACGTGTAAACCTGCGTTAAGATGTCATTTAACAGCCTTTTCTTAAATGGAGTTTGCGCACTTAAAAAGCCTGCTTTTTAAGACCTTCTCTAATGAAAATCAAGTCTGTGACCTTGGTGATGCGTCTATACTTTTAGTGAGTCATTTATGGGTGTGTTGGCCTCACTTTCCTGCTCTCACATACACTCGTGCAGTGAAGCCCACAACAGAAAGGTAAAATGAAATATTAATCAAGTTGATGAAAACACATCGACGATAAACAAGATGAAAAATAAATAAGAAGAAAATAACACACATTTTTTTGTCCTGTTCAAAGAGAAAAGGAAAAACAAAGAAACTGTTTGCATTGCAGGCGCGAAATACATCCACACTGTCAAACCCTGTGCTGTTAGCTTCCTCGACGCTGTGTTAGCTCGGCTGTTTGAAAACCGGCGCACTGAACACATCAGCTTGTTCTTAGAATATCTGATATTGCTTTTTGGTCCAGCGTCGGACAGATAGCCGATCCAAGTATAGGATTGGAACGTTTGTGATATACACCCAAGAAGGTAAAAGTCTGACTTTACCTGGTAAAAAGGTGTCACCCATTGAGATGAACCTACCTCACTCCCATGATGTATAATCCTGTTCTCTGTGAACAGGACTAAGCTGCAAAGCAATTCTGGTATAAGTGACACAACTACAGTTATAAATTTTCCATTTTAGAGGCCCAGCAAATGAAAAACAAAAAATAAAACCCAGCAAACAAACTCAAACAAAATCACTGGAAAAGGAGCAACTCAGAATTAGATCGGTAATGTTCGGAAAGTGTGAAATGTTCAAGAGACGCTCTGACCCAGGCGTCTGACCAGCATCAGTTTGTCTCAAACTCTGTCAAATCTTCACCCTCACCCATTTTTCCTGCTTCGAACACATCAACTCTGGCTATTAAATGTTCACTTGCTCCCTAATATAGCCCATCACTAACAGCTGCCACGATGAAGAGATAATCTGTGTTATTCACTTGAGCTGTCAGTGGTCATAATGTTATGCCTGATCAGCGTATACCCAGAGTGCTGTGAGCATCCAGGTATCTTGTGGAGGAGGCTTGGAGACGTTCTCCAGCATATACAGAGGCGGCGTCTTCTAATGTGTTCAAGTGAATCTTTTAAACAGATCAACTTGATGCACACAGCTCGTTTCTTCAGCCCCCAGTTGATTGATCGAATTAAGCCTGTTTTTGTCTGTTAGATCAATACTTATATATAAATATATATATCTCACTAGCAAAAACGAATCAAAAAAAGGTTTGTCTCACAAGATATAGTATTATATAAACAAAACAAAAATCTTTAAGCAAGCTGAGCCAGAGCGCATCTGAAAGCAATGAGGGGAGTTATTTAAGTTTACTTTGCAGCAAGGCCACAGGGGGAATGAAAGGGCAGTAGACGACGGTGGGTGCTGGAATTACATACTGTATGGTGTCAAAGAAGCAAAAAGCATAGAAATGGAGCACCACATAACCTGTATGTCTCTCTATATATATGTGATGTCTGTATTGTGAGCATTATATCCACTGGCTCCACTGTGTCGAATAGAAGCTGACCTGCACAGAAACTGCCCCCTTTCAAAAAAAAGCCACATTTCCTCTTACTCGCTTTCTCACTTTTCCATGGCAACAGCAGACACTGCATACCAGAGGTGCACGTGGGTTGCAGCTTAAACAAGGGCTCAGTCTCAGAGACACCGCAGCTGAAGATGGTCTTAGACTCCCTCTCCACCCACTGTTACTGTCTTTTTTTTATTTTCAGGCCTTTTTTCCCTTTATCCTCATTTACCTCCTTTTTCTTTTGCTAATTTCTTTATGGCTCTCTCACAGACAAACACACCTTCTGTCGTTCTCTCTGTGTGTGTGTGCGTGTGCGTGCGTGCGTGTGCGTGCGTGTGTGTGTGGATAGAAACACAAACACCGCCCTTCAGGATAACAAGAGAGGGTGTTCTCAAACCTTCCTGCTGTCCCACAAAGACCCAACTGTTCCCTGGTCCAGCAGGCTCCTCGGGCACACACGGCCCCCTTCCCCATGCACACATCACTCCAACAGTATAAGCCCTCATTGGCGATTCAAAAGTTTAAAATGGCATACGAACTCCTAACTCTTTATAAACTGGATGTGTGCGAGCCCATGCGCATGACAGCGTGAGAAAACCCTGAAATACTGAGCAGCTTTCTCGATGCATGTCTCATTTAAATATTTTGGAGCCGTTTCGTCTTTTGAAGCCAGGAAGCCACTGGGGGGATAAAAACATTCAAATGAACAACGGCATCAGCAAATCAAGTTTCTCCAGATTGGCATGCATCCCTAATGAGCGTTTAAAAAAAGAAGAAAAACGAACTGCATTTCCCTCAGAGCTGTTGACTCACAACCAATGTTGGTCGGTCTGACTGTCTGTAACAGGCTGCCCTGCACTCTGTGCTCCACAGTGTTTACGCTTCATCTCCCCGCTGTCTTTAAAGACAACTTAGCAGGGGGAAGCTAAGCTGGGTGTGCACGCGTACACACACACACACACACACACTCTCTCACTCACTCTGGTACAATGACAGAGGCTGAACAGTAATCTTTCCACACACTTGTGCCATTTAAAGGAACTATTTGAAGTGTGCACGTGTGCGCGCGTGTCATCTCTAGCACATTATCGTCAGTGCGACCTCGTCCTGTCCTCCATCACGGCAAACATTCCAACCGCAGGGGTCACCGCGACAACGGGGAGCCAATTACACACCAGTGTGTTTGATCAGAACAGACGGCTAACGCGCACACGTGGGCGTGCACGCAAACACGCCGAGCGGTATCGGAATGAGCGCTCGCTCCTTCGTTCAGCTCGAAACTCATCTCTTTTGGGCGAACGGCTAAAGTGGCGTCTCCCCTCTTTAATTTGCACGCCTGTCAACGTCGAAGAACGTTTATGTGTATTTCATTTGTGTCCTTTTTAGCCGAGCTTGTTTCAAAATCCGCAGGCATCTGGGGAAAAAGAGGGAGAAGATGCCGGCCCCCTAGCAGGAAGGGGGGGGGGGAGCGACGATGGCTACAAACACATGTGACAAGCGACATGGGACCTCAGTGCCCCTCTGTAAATAGCATGTGTGCGTCTGTGTAGTACAGGATTGTATAGTCCAGCCTCTGGGGTCCTGTGGGTGGTGGCCCCTGATTGTGGCTCTGCTGTCACATCCCTTTACAAGCCTGTCATACACACAGAAACACACACAGAGAAACACACACACTGCGCCTGGCCTGCCATGTCCCTTAAAAGCTAGGAAACGCAGATGTGGCAGCAGATTAATGTTGTATGTCCTAGGAGCACACACGGAAACACACACTGTCAATTCGATGCACATCGCTACAAAAATATTATGTCTGGTAATTCCAAGTTAATACATTTAATTCTCTCAGCCTTTGATCCTTTGCTTTCACTGTCTTAGAAACTTAGAACTTTATAGGTTTCTAATTTAATGACAGATAGAATTTGATTACTGTATTTTTGACGCTCCTTCATTGGATTGCACAAAAAACATCACATGATTAAAAAAAAAAAGAAAAAAGAAAAAAAAAGATGAAGACGTCTTTAAATAGACTACAAGTTGTTTTGAGTCACTAGTGCTGCTACAAAAGCGGTGTCAGGCTGAACACCAGTTATTGGTGATTTGAACTAACGGTCTGATGTGCTCACGAGTCTTCAAAGCATCACGAGACCACTAACAGAGCTCAAAAGGCATCTACGCCCCAGACTGCAGGTGGATCTGTCAAAAACAAGTGTTTAATATGCCGTGGGGAGCTTTTGCAAAACCTAACTGATCGGCAAGCTTCAGTAAATAACCGTAGAAACATCTCCGGGATCATTTAAAAATTCTTTACGTTGCATTTTGGCCATATGTTTGTGTTTTTGAGGAAATTATGTATGACTGGTAGATCTTAAATTACTGCATTTCCAGTGAACTGGAGCTGATGTCTCAGTGTGCATGTGTGTGTGCAGCCTTTTGCAGACGAAAAGCTGTAGCACTCAGCATGCTTTAGTTTTGCAGTGTGGAGGGCAAGTTCGCGGTTCTCCATCCGAGAATGATCTAGAATGCAAACACAAGCTAATTTGATGAGTACATCATCCAGCTTTTACAGTGCGTGAAGTTTCCGCTCGGTGTTGGAAGTGAAGCTCGCTAAATTGAAGTTTTTAAACAAAAATGCACACTGGATAACTGTAGCTATGCTTTCTAAAAGCAAACCTTTTTGGATGCTCAGAAAATTGATGGCAGTCCCTTTATTTGTTAAAGCTGAAAGTCTGTGATTGGTGTACAGAAGTAAAAATGCCAAAACTGCGTGTTGGCTCAAACATGTGTGGAGCTACGTTGAAAGTCCTTTTCTGTGGAGGTCTTGCTTATTTAAGCAATGCAATGACAAAATACATTTTACATGTATTATTAAGGCAGCAGACAATTCAAAATATGACACAGTTTCTCGTTTTTGATCTTTTAAGATGTTTTCTGTGTGCGGTTTTTAATTAAACTTGGGCTTTTAAATAATTACCAAATGCCTTCATTCTGTCTTTATTTTCTATTTCACACAGCGTCACAGCGGCTGTGATTTTTGAGAGAATCAGATATCTCCCAGCACAGCTCTTCATGTTCCTACTGATAAGTTGATTAAGAGTTACATGCCAACCCGAGGATTAAGCTGCTCCACAGATGGTTGCGTAACATGCGCGAGATGAGGGGCGAGACACAATGAGCAATTTGCATATGCCGAAAACAATGCACGTTTTCAGGCTGCCTCACTTCACTTGGAAGATGTTCAAACTGTTGCAATTCTTTGCAGTGACAAAAAGTGAAGAAAGTAACAAAACAGAATCGGCGCTTGAATCGTGCGTCAATATTAAATTGACATTTTTTTCCAAAAGAAATTGTGGGATGCGAACCTCTTTTTAATTCTTAGAAACTTTCTGACAGGCACTTCTTTTGAAGCATACCAGCTTTTGTGTGTGTGCGAGTACCTGGGGGTGAGTAGACGGTGTACTAGAATTTAAGAATTCTCCCTTTTCGCACAATCCGGCTGGTCTGCTTAAAACGGCAATGAATTATTCCAGCAGTAACCTGTATTCTCAGGGGACACCTTGTGTTTGGGGTTTGTTTGTTTGTTTTTTTAAGCTGTTCAGCCCTTTGCAGCTGAGCCCAAAAGTTAATTTCGGACACTGCACAGATGCCTCGCCGTGTGCACGAGGCCCTTTGTGGAGCAGAAAGCGCTGACACACACCAAAGCGATCTATCAGTGTAAAGCCACTCGCACTAGCTCATCACCTCGGCGGAGAAGCTAGCAGCGGTCATACTGTCTCATTTCCCTCAATCTGCTCCCCTCGCTCACACCTCAGTCCGTGTCAGTCAGCCTCCCTGCCTCCCCGTCCCTAACCTCCTCTCTTGGCACCCTCATAAATGAATAATCACATCGCCTAGCAGAGCAGAAATGTTCCTTAATTGCGCCGACATCACCAGCTCTGTCTTTCACATGCACACATATCAAACACACGCGCCATTAATGGGTGAAAGTGGACTCTGTGTGTGTGTGGAAGGTTTGTGGGAGGCGGGGGGACGCATGGAGCTGCTGCTCGCGTGTCTTGCTGCTATGTGCCCTGTCAGTGTGGCTCAGTGTTAAAAGCATGTGTCCATGTCCTCTCTCCCCTCATTGTTTTCTTCCTCTACCATGTTCTCCTGGTGTAATGATTCGGATCAGATGCTGCTGTGTGGAATTAGGATCTCCCGCCCTCCTCCCCCCCACGCTCCGTCTCTCACACTGGCCCCTCTGGCTGACAGGCATCTCGTTAGTGCAGTATGTCTGTCAGTGAGGTTTGAGATTGAGCTGTGTCCCCGCATATCCCTGATGTGTCTCTCTCTCCCGCTCACACACACACAAAGTTGACGGCGGCGCTGAACAAGCCGGTCTCTCCGGCCTCAATAATGATCTGATGTCCCGAACTTTTAAGCTGCCACTTTAGTGGAAGAGTTATTTTCGTGCTACGCACCAAAGACAACGTTTTTTTTTCCCTTTCTTTTTGCTTCTTTTTAAGAATCGTTAACTCCCTTTTTCTCCTCTCGTGTCTTCCTCCTCTTCTCCTCCGTCAGGTGGAGATCAAGATGAAGAAGACGGAAGCCGTCAGATGGGAGAAGCTGGAGGGAGAAGGACACGAGTCCAGCGTCAAACACTTCAATCCAAGTCAGTCCGCAGCTTCGACATTTGCCCTCTTCCACCCCACCTCCCACCACCAGACTGTTCTCCTGTGTTTTCTCCCTTCTTATTTCTCCCTCTCTCTGCAAAGATCAATATAAGCTCCTGTGTTTGTCTGTTTTGCACTAAAATGAGAGTGGGCAGTCGAGCCCTGCTTAGTCTTTCATTAGTCTGACGGCGAAAGTGGGCAGTGAGAGGGAAAGGTATGACAGCGGAATATGACTCAGTATTTTAACCCACACATTCCTATTACTGACAGGATTAATTACTTATGTAAGTGTGTGTTTGAAGGGGGAGTAAAAGTTAAGTGGGGAGCCAAACTATGTTGTTTTTTTCCCTCCAGCTCATTCTCTTGGACATCTTGTTTATTAGCGCTTGCTTTTAAATTGGACTGCGGTTTCATTTAAACATCATATTTGACATTTTATTTTTATGGCACTGCATCTCAGTTTGTCCACACTTGGCCTGAATCTGTCTGCTGTGCATTTTGCTGCTGTATTTATGTAAATCTGCGTCTGGATTACATTTCCTGCTCTCCCCCCCATCCCGCCATCTCTTGTTGGGATTATGGTGGGTGTATTGCATCCAGAAAAATATAGAAATCCAATCACAATGGGATTCTTCGCCATCTAAGTCGGACGATTCGGTGGCAAGGAGAGTGAAATTGGTTACGAGCTGACAGTTGAGTCTGTGCGCTGTGATTGGATGATAAAAGTCAGCGTATTTAATTAAAAATGTTAATGAACATTTGAAGTGTTTTCACAAAAGCAGTGAGCTCTTTTTATTTTGGGCTCTGATGGAATTTAAAGATTTCTTTCTTCATCAGACCAGTACCCCACATCGTCCCACTACACCTGCAAGTGGGACAAGTTGGTGGTGGAGATAAACAAGGAGGAGAAAAATGAGCAGGTGGAGGGAGACGCGGCACTCAACAAGCTCTTCCAGCAGATCTACTCGGACGGTTCAGACGAGGTCAAACGAGCCATGAACAAATCCTTTGTGAGTATTATGTTTAACTTGCGTTACGCGTGTTTCACACTGAAAACAGTCGTACACGTGCGTGGTCGCAAAAACGATCTCTTCTCAGTTCTAAAAGGAAAGGTTTAATTTTCCTTCCTCACCGCCTCCATCGTAGAATCGGTGTATTGGTGTCTGCCTAGATGGCCACCTTTTATTTGAAGTGGACTCTGAGACACATAACAGAGGTCAATAAGTTCAATCTTTGTAGCCTGAGCAGCCCACGTCTGGCCCTTCCTGTTTCATTTTTAAATCAGTTACACTTTTAACCTAAATCGATCCAATCTGTTAGCTGCTGCCACAGGACATCATATTTACAGGCTTTTGCAGTCTAATGTGTTACGTTTGCACACATTAATACAGGTAAAAACCTGTTTTAATGTGTGCTGTTATTTGTATAATTTAATGATAATTTATTATTTTGAATCAGAATTAAAGTCATGAAGAGAACAGAAAAACATTTCTTTTTTTTGCACTTTTCTTTCTTTTAATTAAAAAAAAATCTTATTTTAAACACTTTCCACTGACCGACAACAACACAGAGCTCTGGTCTCTGGAAGCAGTTGAAGGAAATTAAGAGTTTATGCTAGCTGACAGCTCTGGGACGGCTTAACTAACCCAGACTAGATGTAAAGTTGGCCAATTAGCAAATAACATATCAGGTCTTTTGAAGAAAAAAAAATCGGTTGAATATTTCAATGTTGTTGCTGTAGATCCTCAACCGATCATTTGCATTACTGGGGTATTGTTTCTGTTTTTAAAGAATGCCAGTGATCTACCTCATTGGTTCCTCCAGTCCGTGTATAGACTCGCTCAGCTCTGTTAGGTTTTAGAAAGACAATGGCCCAAAATTGTAATTGGCAGGTCAGATGTTTGGCCCCCCAAAAAAGCAAAATCATTGATTGGAACTGACCAAGACAATTATAAATTTGACTTTTGGCCCTTCAAATAAACTTTTGTTGTTGACTGTTAGTTTTCTAGCATGCCTAATTGACAGCAACCCACAGACTTACACAAACATCTAATTGGGGGAGCTCGCAACAATTATCAGAATAAGTTCCAGATTTAAAAAAAAAATGCTCTCATTTTCTTTAGTTAAAGCTTTAGCGGTGCTATGAAAATGCAAAGCTCCATCAGTAATTATTTACACAATTCTCATTATATTGAGTGAACACACACACACACACACACTGGGTTGATTGATGCAGCAGGAACAGATTGTCTCGTTAATGAGCGTGTATTAAAGTGTAATGAAGGAAGTGTGTATGATTGCAGCCAAATGTTGATGGATGAAGGCACGGATGGGCATTCATTAACGATATGATCTCATGATGCTGGAGAAAAAAGTATTTACTGTCATTTCCAGCATACAGCCTGAAGCCAGCCGTGCTTCGGTGTGATCAGTTGTCATTTCTGCATTTAGCTTAAACATCTTAAACACGAGTTCTTGTTACAAAACATCAGGACAATGAAAAGTTAAACGGTTACCAGTCACCTTGTACTTCAGCTGTGCTGCGGTGGACTTACCTGAGGCTCACTAGCAGAGAGAAAGTGTTGCATAACTGCTACTGAAAACCTGTGACTTCTCCTCTTTGTGCAGATGGAGTCAGCTGGTACGGTCCTGACCACCAACTGGGGAGATGTAGCCAACAAGAAAGTGGAAGTGAAACCGCCCGATGATTCAGAGTATAAGAAGTTCTGAGCGTCCCCTATTTCGCCATGACTCCCCCTCCCCCACCTCAGTTCATCATCTTTCTTGACATCTGTCCACCTGAGCTACAGCGGGATTCGTCGTCGCCGCCCTGCAGCCTGCATGGCTGGCCACTGCTTCGCCTCTTCTTCGTGTTTGTCACTAAGTGCAGGGAGCCAAGCATTCCCACCATCACCCAAGCAAACTACATATGGCCTCTTCTCTGCAATATATGTTCGGTTAATTAAGATGATCTGTTGAAAGGAATGATCAACATTACCTGATTTCTTTTAAAGGCCAATGAACTCAAAAGGGAACTGAGATCGGGCTTAAAATTGACGCGCTTCACTTCAACTTCCCCCCGCCCCTCCTAATCACTCACAGCCTTTATATTTGGGAGCCTTCTGTGACTTTGCAATATTAGTACTTGTATAAAAAAGTTGCTAAAACATTTGTGAACACTACCTTTAAACCAACTGATTGTGTTTCACAGATCATGCTTTTTTTGTTTTCCTCCTCTTTTTTGCACTCTGTAAAAACAGCAGTCCTCTGCAAAACAACTTATCTGGAAAGTGTGCGACATGTCTGGCTCGCCACCGGTCTCTCTCTCTCTGTGGGATTCAAGCTTCGGTGTAAATAAAAGATTTGGCTCACAAACTTTGCCCTGTGTTTTATGGTTTCTTGTCTCCCGGAAACCGTTTTCGAGCAGCTCGGAAAAGTCTCGCTCAAACACAAAAACGGCAATACATTACAACAGGGATCCGTGCTCTGTGATTATGTGCTGGGAGCGATGAAATGTGGTATTACTGATATGAGCTCAGGCAGTTGAGATACGGTTGACAGCTTGAGGATATGGTTTATGTATTGCGGGTTTCGATTGGTATCGAGTGGAGGAGCTCGGAGCTGCAGGTGAGGATGCGGCCCTGAGGTGGAGCGGTGATTTACAGAGGGGAGATGTGAGGGGAGCGGGCGCCTCCCCTGTCCTCCTATCGCATATATGCGGCAGCCGAAACTGTGAGGGGGCGTCCTGCCGAGGCAAGAGAGCATTAATATGGATCAGCCTCCTAACCACATCATCAAGCCTCTCACACTGAGTTAAGTGTTAAATTCATCACACATCGTTTCATCTCTCGTGACGATCAAACGCCCATTTGTGACTCTGGATGGAACTCTTAGCTTTGTAACACTTTTTTACACACTCACACTAACACACTCCTTCGCTATCCCTGACACACACACAAATACACCGCCCCCATCCTTACCCCCTACCCCCGCCCGAGGCAGCTCCGTGACATCAAAAGGAGCTAAGCGCTTTGCATCGTGGGTAAGATCTGGGAGCGTGACGGCTACAGAGTCTTTAGTCTCATTAAAGAGTTCTAGAGCTGCAACTCTCACATTAAAGAACTCTGGAAACTTCTTTCTGCTCATCCCTTTGGAGCAGCTGCCAGACGTGACACTTCTCAAAACTGTTTTTGAGCGGAAAAGAGAAGAGAGGGTGATCCCGAGTAAAGTCGCCGATGTGAACGCCGTGTATTTACAAACGGGCTACAAAGTCATTTGGTCAATTAGAGAAGGAAAAGAGAAGGACGCCTTTAATGTTTACTTAAAAAAAAAAAAAGTTTATTCAGTGATATTGCACTTCGAGATCACTTCTTCAATGCTTTACATGGAGATGAAAGTTTCTGAGACGATACGTGCAGTACATTGTTTTAATGAGAGCTTCTCATGAAGGCGAAAGAGAGATAAAGGGTTGGAAAACATGCGTTTAAGATGCAAGTTAAGACTGCTATTATTGGCTGAAGGCACATTTATTTACAGAAAGCAAAAAATGAATGAAAAAGGCTGCTTATCAGCGCTAAAAATACAAGCTCACCTTGCTTTTCCTAAATGCGGGTAGTTTTACATGCTTCCTTTTTATGTGGTGTAGAGCTGCACATCATAAGCTGTGTGATCTTGATGGAAATCAAGTGTGTGTGTGTGTGAGGTCATGACTGCCCTAGATTCTTTACCATGCATTGATAATGTGTGGTCACAGCAACCTGCTGAGGATGAGAAGCCACCATCTTCCTTTTCTAAACTTTATCCTTCTCCTATCTCTCCTCCCCCATCCCTCCTGCACTCTACCATCTCTCACGTGGGGGGGGGAGGCTCACACCAGACCCAGGATGCGTGCCACCCACCAGTTGCAGGGCATGATAACTCGGCAGGCCACCCTGCAGCCCCTGTAGTGGTAGGGCCATGGGTGGAAGCCTTGGAGAGGCTCGCAGATCCTCTGACAGTGGGTGTAGCCGCGGCGGCACTCTCTGCAGCACACGCCCTCGTGGTCCAGCCTGGGGTCGATGTTCATGTCCTGCTCGCCCTCGAGGCCTCTCTGAGAGGAGGGAGAAGAGAGGAGAGCGGTCAGAGTGAGGCGTTCTTCGGCAGGGCGGCAAAAGCTTGTTTTAAACCAATTAAAAATGGATTTCCGACAGGCTGTGATGGGGGAGGAGGGGATGTTGTCAGATGTGGGTTTTTGTTGTCAAATATTTTCTTTTTTCAGAAACGGCGCTTGCTGTTTACCCCGTTCTGTGGTTGTCAGGAGTGGGTTTGGTGGGGTTTGGGTGGAGGATTAGAGAAAAAAGAAAGTGGGGCCTGTAGTGAAGGGGTGAGGATGCATGTGTGTATGCATGGGACTCTGTGTGTGCTTAGCAGGGGCAAAGGGGCTGCTGAAGAGGAGGAGGTGGTGGGATGTTGTGGAATTATTCATACAGCCTCAATGCTGAAAGGAATGCTTTGGACAGCCACACACAGAAAACCGCACGCACAGACTACACGCCCACGCATACACTCAGATTTGCAGTGACAATCCGGGCCCCTCCACCGTGACCCCGGCATCTGCTGCCGCTCGCGCAGCTGTGAGAATCCCTCGCTGGGAAAAGCCGTCTCAGGTAGGCCTCATATCTGATCGGACAGCTGCGACGCCGCGGCCCAACGTAAACACAAGAGAAGAAGAAAAAGAGGAACCGTGTGAGTCACGTTTGTGTGTGTGACTCACCTGATAGGGGTTCTCAGGGTTGAACTCCGCTTCCACGTCCTCCTCCACCTCCTGACCTGCGGCTCCGGCTGCCTGGCGGCGCTGACGGGGGGCAGCCCTCCTCTTCCTCTGGCCGCCTGCACACATCACACTCTCAGTATCTGACAGAATCAGAATCAGAAACTTTATTGTCATTGTCATGAGAACAACGAAATTAAGAATGGTCCCCGATCATTGCATCATCCCTAGCAATATCAACAGCAGACCAAATCTAGGAGCAGAATGGCACTAATGTGGCACACAGCCGTTTCTCAGGCAGCATTTTGAAGTCCGCAGCTGAAGCAGAAGGAAAATTGTGTTTTGAGAACTTTTGACCTCTCAGCACGCTAAGAATTCTACACTCAGCAGCTCAGAAACTTCAAAAGGATTTCTGCCTTTCTTTCTTTATAGCCTGTTTTTCTCTCTCTCTCTCTCTCTGTAGCTTAAACAGCTGCGATGTTAAATGAGAATGCTTGAGACTGTTTGACCCATATTCTCTTTGTTTTTTGTAAAAACAAGAAAAAATGACTGTTTTCTTATCTTTTTAAAAAAAAAAATCCATACTACTGAAAAATCTGTTTGCTTACTACTCGAGAAGGTGGGACGGAGCCAGAAGATTGGCAGGTCGCCGCACAAGTCCTTGATCTTGTTGCTGAGGAAACCAGAGTCCGAGAGGGGTGTTTCAGCTGCTACCCAGATCAAATCATCGTCGAACTTGGCCGGGATCACTTCATCCTCCTTTTGTGGGTGGGAAAAGCAGATGAGACTGATATGCAAGTAAAAATCTTTCAAAACACACACACACGGCTGCCAAAGGTGTAACATCACACTTCTTGTATCTTGTTATGCTTTAAACAGTCCACACTCTCTGCATCCTGCCCAAGTCTAATCTGAATTAATGCTGCGCTGTTAGTGCTTTTATGTGAACATAAAACAGAGTAGTAAAAAGGGAGCCCTTGAGGCTTTAGTATACACATTTCCCTTTTGCGCTGCCGTCTCGCTGTACACACAGTGTCAGAACTCATCAGCTTCTGAAGAGAAGAGACTGGATGTCCTAAATTTGCAGGTTTCTGCAGATCAACTAATGAGGTTTGCAGAGGAGACGCTGAATAAACATACATACTCTGTATCCACAGCCTGCCAGGTGAGGCACGGGTGAGGGTGGGGTGGAGGCGGCTCTGTGGGGATGAATTTGCCCAGAGGCGTTTGTTCCTGAGGGCTGCGCTACACAAGCCACAGACATGTTTATGGACTGTTATCCTCCAACCTTTTAGAAGCGCTGCTCTGTGTGTGTGTGTGTGTGTGTGTGTGTGTGTGTGTGTGTGTGTGTGTGTGTGTGTGTGTGTGTGTGTGTGTTTTCTCTCTCAGCTCAAATGATTTGCTGGAGGGACAAATAAAAGCGGGGGTCCTTCTTCACTGTTCGACTGACTGATAAGAGTTTATCTGACCCACTCTCTCTCTCTCTGGAAGGAGATGTGTGTGTGTGTGTGTGTGTGTGTGTGTGTGTGTGTGTGCTTATCTAACCCATATTTGCCATCACTCTAAATTATAGCAAATGACCAGCCCACGGCAACCATTATAACAACATCTCCATGTCTCCAAATGCATGCACACAAACACGCACACACACACACACATACACACACACGCACACACACACACACATACACACACACACACACACACACACACACACACACATACACAACGTCCAAATAATCATTTATGAGGCAAAGAGAGGCAATAACGCAAATGCGCACAAAAGCGCAAACGTGAAATAAATGATCGTTTATGAGGCAGATAGAGGCAATAAGAGCAGCCCTGCGTGATAATTAATTGTGTTTGTGCACGCCAGTGTGCACGTGCACAGGCGAGCGTGTATGAGCCGCGTGCTCACGAGAGCGATTTGGTTGATGTGGATTTATGTGGATGTGAGGCTTATGCAGAACTAAATGATTTTAATTATCAGACAGCCTCAATTGAACAATCACAAGCTGTGGCACTGGTGATTACAATCCTCATATTGAGTGAAGACCTGCTGGGTTTATTTCTAAATCTTAATAGAGTCCAAGTTATATGATGGGAAGCCACACACAAAAGTCGCATATGTGGCTTGGAGAGCGCTTCACGATTTTAGCATCAGATCAAATGAACACAGCGTGCTAAACAGAGATACTTTATGAGAGCTTTTTATAGTGTAACTGGTGACATCAGTAATAATCTTTGCTTTGCCTGAGTTGAACTGATTCAAAGCAGGCTGAGTGAGAAGGCAGTTAAAGCGCTTGAGAATAAAGTGTTGTATGAGTATGTGTGAAAAGGGAAATGTTGCTTGTAGTAAAAAGTGCTTTGAGTAATTCGAAATATTGCTTTAGCATATTATCCCGTAAAATGTTTCTTATTTTAGCTGTCATGTTTTAAGTAAGTAAAAATAATGCAGATCATTTCAAGAACCAAAGAGGCAAATTTGTTTGCTCCTGTCTGATAAAACAGTGTGCTGACTGTAAGTCTGCTCGAGCAGTGCTACTTTAAGTTAAATGCTAAAACGCTTGACACAGTAAAGTTTTGCAACTTTAATATTAGTAGCGTTAGCTTAACATTTTCCCCATCTATCATTTACTAATTAGTGTACTGTTTTGTATGCTAATTACTTTCCTATAACTAAGCAATGCTATTAATTTAACAACATTTTTACACAAATGTTGGTTACACTGAAATTCAGACTCAGTGACGGTGTTTTTTGGAGAAGTGAGCAAAAAAGCTATAACTGCTGACCCTGTGGGAGACCTCAGGATTGCTGCTGTATTTTGTGGTTGCTCATATAACAGAGGAGCTCTCAAATTTACAAGGAGCAAAGAAAGCCCTTGTAATGTTTACACTAGCTTTCACTGCTTTGGCTTTTTGCTCAGTTGACTGTAACAGCTGATTCAAATATTTCTCCATACCTGTCCACTAGCTTGCCTGCTAACTGGCTAAGCTACACACCACAGCATGATGTATCTGTGATTAAACTAGACATATTGTTTTATCACAAACTAGCATGATATGTCACAACTGTGATGGCTCAAGGATGAAGTGAGAGCAACACAATATGTTGTGTTGTTGTTTATATATGCAGTTTTTGTTTGGTTGGTTTTTTGTCAATGATTCGGGCTAATTTTATGATATTTCAGATTATATCGAACACCCTTTAAATATGGGTCAAGACCACTCTTTGAGAACTTGAAACCTCACCCATCTCATGGCATGATTTAAAATTTGCAACAGCTGGTACTCCAAAGAAAAACTTGGAGATTACTGAAGGTCATAAAGGTGTGGCCATAATTTCATGGGAAAACTGGAGTTGCAATACAGTAGCATGGACCAATGTGATGGACCAGCACACGACACTGCCTCACTATTTGAATGAAGGAAGAGAGAGGAGTTTTTGTTTGTAAAGGAAAAATAATTCACTCTAAATTATTATTTGAAAAAAAAAAAAAAGCCCAAAGAAGCAAGTCCAAAGTGACCGCTGACATCTGGAAAATATGGAGGCATAACTAAACACAAATTCTTGAGCGTTTCAGTTAAATGTAGGCCTGTACTGAGAAAAAAAGTGCTGTTGGTAACAAAACATACAGCATAAAATCAACCCACCAGCTCAAACGTCATCGATTCCTTGTTCAGAGCCTCCACGTCTGGTAGATGAGCTTTCACCTGTGTCTTGATGTAACACTTCTCTCCTGCTGAAAACCGGATCCCTGTGATTCCCTGGATAAAGAATTTGAAAAACCAGGGAATGGGGGACACAAATTAAAAGATGTACACTACACCTCACTTAACTTCTGGGGACATTAACCTATTTCCCCCCTTGACAGTCTGAAGGTTTCCATCACAAACATATCACAAATAAAATCTGTCAGGTTTTGATTGAATTTAGGGCAGTCATAAATGTGAGCACTCTCTCAGATTGAGAAAATACAATCACAGGGGACACTGTGATTAAAAAGGTCAAAATTTTAATACATAAAAGGCTAAAACTGCTGCTTCACTAGTCTGATTGGCCTGGTTGGGGCACTTTAATTAAAGGTCAAAAACCACCAGTCTGAACGTAATGAAAATTGGAGGGACAGTGCATCTCGACACTGATTGCCCCTGAGGGGATAACTCGCCTGCTTGTTCTTAATTTCTGCTTCGACCAGTCTGATCGACTTTTCCTCTGATGCTTTAAACAGCCTCCTGATACACATTAACATATATATATATATATATATATTTTTTTTATATATATATATATATTTTTATATATATATATATATATATATATATATATATATATATATATATATATATATTTTTATATATATATATATATATATATATATATATTTTTTTTTTATATATATATATTTTTATATATATATATATATATATATATATATTTTTTTTTTATATATATATATTTTTATATATATATATATATATATATATATATATATTTATATATATATATATATTTCATCTGGTTACGTTGACCTGAACTCACAATCTCGAAGTCATGGACCTCCACGGCCTCGTCTGCTCCGCTGCCGGTGCTGAATCTCTCCATGTTATTGGCAGTGTCGATCTCCATTGAACCTTCTTCCACTTTGCCATTGATGCTCATGCTGTAGTGGACATTGTAGACCTACACACACACACAAGCTTTTCTGACTGGCATGTAAGGTATGAAAGTCCTGAGACTCACCCCACCCCAGGCATTCGCTCTTTCACTCTCCCTCCATGTCTAATCTTACCCTGTGACTTCTCCTCGCACATACCACCTCATTTTTTTCCTTCTCAAATGCTCATCAGAAGAATAGTACCCTCACAGCTCCCCAGTAATGTAATTACCCGCCTACAGAGCCTCTCCATCATGCGTTAATAACATTTTCTAACTTCTTACTGGGAGAAAAACACACTCAGAAAGCAAAATTTGGCCTCTCATTTCTTACACCTCTTGCCCCCGGAGCATCAGCTGGACCCTGAAAACTCTCCCACAACCCCACCCCTCATTCCAACCCAGCCAAGGGTCCTCTATATACACCACCCACACACACACAGGCACACAACGCCTCCATTCACCAAGCTCTGCCTCAGACTGTACCATGAAATGGGAGTGTTTCATTTACATTTTTACTGTTTGCCTACACTGCAAAAATAACCCATCTTGAAGAAGTGCTTTAGTCTGCAGAGACTTTTTTTAAATTTAAACAAGTTTAAAAAGAAGAAGAAGGAGAAAAAACTACCAGTGATGACTACGTTTCACTTGTTCCTAATTTCAAACAGCTTGTTTCAACAATGTCTTCAGTTAAGGGATGTTAGTTTTATAGAGTGTGGGAGCTGTGTTTTTTTCTTTGGTAGCAGGGACTAAATGGGTGTTTGGTGGCTGTGCATGGATAAAAGAGGGAATGGTCTTTGGAGCCTGTGCTGCACCCAGTCCCTAGTAATATATAAATTTCTGATGAATACCTAAATAGATCTTGGAATATGCAAATAAAAAAAAGTAGATTCTGAGCTGGAATGCTCCATATATTCACTTGCATGTTAACTACATTTGAAAAATAACTTTTAGGTAGTTTAAGATCATATTTTCATACAGTTTAAAAGTTGATATGATAATATATATATATATATATATATATATATATATATATATATATATATAACAGCTGTTATATATATATATATATATATATATATATATATATATATATATATATATATATATATAACAGCTGTTATATATATATATATATATATAACAGCTGTTATATATATATATATATATATAACAGCAGTGAAGTATCACTCTTACATGGTTTTCATTGTTGTTCCAGAAGTAGAAGGCTCCGACGGCTCCCAGCAGAAGCAGGAGGGCTCCGGTTATGAGCACCGCGACCCCGGCCTTCAGTAGGCGGCCGGTGGCAGCGGGTTTGACCGCCAAGGCGGAGTACGCCTAAGGTGAAAAAACAAGCAACCCTCTAAAAATGAGAGCATGGTACAACAGCACAGCTAACTCTTGATAACACAGCGTTACGGCTATGCAGCAGTTATGGGATTCAAAGTTATCTATCCAGCTTTTGGTCTTGAACACACACACACATGTCTGGTTTGCTATGTTTGTGGGGACATCCCATTGACATAATGCTTTCCCTAGCTGCTTGCCCTAATCCTAACCATTAAAAATGAATGCCTAACCCTAACCCTAACCCTAAACATAACCTAATCGTAACCCTGACACTTAAACCACATTTTGAGTGTGAAAAATGCCTTCAACCCCATGTAAACCTGGATTTTCGTCCCCACCACAGCTGTTGGTCCCCACCAGTATAATAGATTTCAGATTTTGGTCCCCACCAACATAGTAAGAACCTGTACACACACAAACACACGTAAGACAGCCTGCATCATGGAGCAGAGTGGCGGACTGGACTGTACAACTCACCGGAGGCATGAACTGATGTAGGTCCTCTGGTCCCGCCAAGGCAATCGGTACTTTCTCTGAGTTCTCAGCCATGACTGAAGCCAAACACCTGAGGAGACCCCAGTCCACTCTCTCTCTCTCCCCTCTCTCTCTCAGGGGAGGGGGAGGATAGACACTCCTCAGTCACGCAGGCACTCTTTTCTGTTGCTGTCCTGCTGAAGGTTTCCTGACTTTACAGATAAAACTAAAACTTCCAGCTGATGACCATCACATGCAGTAACCTCTTATGAGCCAGTTGTTTTATACCTTCTGTCAAAAAAAATAAAAAATTAATGATCCCCCCCCCCCCCCCCCTCTTTGAAGTTCGTATAGGCTGCTCATGCAATTTGCATGAGTTTGATATGACTTTGTGACAACCTCAGACCGTGAAATCTATTCGGCAGGACGAGGGAAGCATAGGGTTGTCTCCCCGTATCACCGTACCCTCCTCCCTCTCGCTGCTTTTCAAAGCTCTACAGACTGTTTCGGGGTCAAAGGTGACTCTGGCGGAATGTCGCATGGATTTTTTTTTCTTTCCCACCCTGGAGACGGTGTATTTACATGGCACTGTGCAAAGGCAGCAGCTTGTTGGACAGATTCCCACCGCATTTTCCCCTGTCTGCGTCCAGGGCTGTGGTTGCTGTTATTAAAAAAAGGAAAAAAAGGAAAAAAAAAAAAAAAAAAGCCCGAAACCATGAATGATAATGATGGGATTACGTAAGGGGCGCACGGTGCTCATTTGGCAGATCGACAAAAAACATCGTGACAGGATAACAGGAAAGCTTTCCCCCACAAGGACTTCATGTACTTTGACAAAAAAAGAAAAGAAAGGAAAAAGCACAGGTGCTCTTGGATTCCTGTGTGCACCGTCAAACTTATTCTTAGGCTCCTCTGATGTATGGAAGCTCAGAAGACAAACAGCAGACGCGCTTTTACGCGTAGCCCTTGTCAGTATGAGCCTCACACATAAGCGCGCTCTCCAGGTTTTAATGATTTATATAAAGGAAACCTGAACATATCTTTAATTCATGTGTGCTATCAGCATGCAGGTCCCGTGAAAATAAATGTAGTTATTAAGTGCCTGAAAGAGTGCACAGACTAACGATGGAGGTCTTTGCTCGATATGCATGAGAGTGATTTGCTCAAAAAGAAAAAAAAAAAACCTTGGCTTCTGTTCTGGCATCTCACCAGCGAAAATCGTATTCACAGAGGGGGGAAAAACTTAACTGACCTTCTTCAGCGGGCTGCAAGGACAGAGGCTCACTACCGCAATAACAGCGACACCTGTTGGTTTTTACAAGACTGATGCTCCTGCAAAAAAACAAAACCCAACGCTTCCCCCCACCAAAAAACAATGATCCTGCTTGCCCTCATTACCAATCAACTCACACTTTTCAGAACAATTTAAAGTTTATTTCCTTTCAGCGTATTGTGATGATAAAAAAGACTTTACAGTTATTTAATTATTGCATTCAAGTCCGTTTCCTTATGTGGTTGTCAACTTGATACATTATTGGTCACCAGCCCTCCATGAAACCAGATATTGGGGGCATTTCGTTTTAAATAGCAAGCATGCATAAAGATTGATAATTACAATTCATATGTACACATCTTTTGCTTCATTATACTTTCATTATAAAAATAAAAATCTCTCAATGTACAAATCTTGCATATTATACACATCCAGTCCAGCAAGTTGTCACAAAGTGATTGGATGGACTTCAAAGGTGGCTTTTACATTAAAACAAATGAAATTTTGGGACATCAACGTGTGCGCACTCTCCACAGCAAATAGTTACATTGTTCTCATTGTCAGTTAATCATAAATTAAAAGTCTGAACACACTATACAGTTCCTTGCAAGTGAGCTTAGGGCTGTGTGTGTCTATTTTAGTCATCATTGTTGGGACAGTGTGTTGGGGTCGGGGTGTAAACGGGGATGCTTATATCGCTGATCTCTTGCACCCTCACAGGTCTGGGTGGAGTGACCAGAACATAGTCGTACTCCCTATGCAGCACCTTCTCGTACACGCTCTGCAGACCCACAGTTTTGGGGATGTGGGCCTGGTAGTAGTTGTCCCTGCGGTGAGGATCCCGGGGCAGAGAGGCCGTTTTGGAGAGACTGCTAAAGGAAGAGAGGGTCGGGGCCGGAGATGGGGCTGCGTTGGCTCTCACTGCTGAGGGGCTCCAGCAGCGATCTGAGTGACCCAGGACTTTACACTCATTGGTGCAAGCCCACAGAGCTGGAAGAGAGGAGGGTAAGAAGGTGGGGTTAGATTAGGTGCACACCACCTAGCTCACATCTCATTTGCTGATAATTTGAGCTTGAGTTAATTTTGTTGCTCTTACCATTTTGGCCACCCATGGGAGGAACTGCTGCCCCTTCTTTCTTCAGGCCAGTGTCTCCACTCACATCACTGTCACTGTCATTGAAGTCACTGTCCCCTTTGCCACTGTCTTTGCCACTGAAGGCTGGGTCCCTGGCAGAGATGGTGGTGTAAGAGTTGCCCTTCCAGATGGTGATGGGCCTCACCGCCTCTTTGCCATTCCCATACCCGGGTAGAGTAGAGTAGCCCTGCAGGAGAGGGGGGGGGATAGAAAAACAGAGGTTAGTGCCTGCTTGTTGTGTGCAACCTCCTCCTCCCCACCCTCCCCCAGCACGCTTGTCCCAAAGGTGCATCTCACCTCGTGTTTATTCCCCCGGAGCTTGCTGTTGTTGTCTGAGTCATACACGCAGGGCACTTCACTGCCGTCCTCCGAGGCCGAGCACATGTCGCTGCCCCCAGGGTGAGCCGAGGTGAACGCCCCTGGCTGGCCACTGTACGACTGTCCGTCAAAACCCGCCTCTCCCCCGGCTCCGTGGAGAGGCAGGAGCGGGTTGTCCACCACGTGGCTCCTACCCCGCTCCAGAGCGCCCTTCTCCCCGTACGAGTCGCTGTCATCTCCGCTCTTGTCCCGCTTACGCCGGTTGCAGGTGGTGGCGATGAGGATGATGGCGAGCAGCAGGAGAGTGCAGCTCCCCGCGAGGACAACGATAATCACCACCGACAGGTCCCACTGCGCGTGCACCTCCTCCCCGCCGCCTGGCTGGTACACGGTTCTGTCGCTCGGCGGGGAGCCCGCGATGATGAGGAAGTGGAGCGTGGCTGTGGAGGTGAGTGCGGGCCTCCCGTTGTCACTCACCGTGACGGTCACGCTCAGGGTTTCGTCCACGTTTTGGCTCAGCACCTGGTTCAGGTAGATCTCCCCTGTGGCTTTGTTAACGGAGAACACAGAGGGCTCGCCGGTGGCCAGTCCGTAGGACAGCTCCGCGTTCACGCCCTCGTCTGCGTCCCGAGCCTCCACGCGGGTAATGACGTAGCCGCTCGGTGAGTCCCGGGGCAGGAGGACTTCAGCGGAGCCGTTGTTGAGCGCCGGCTGAGTGATATACGGCGCGTTATCGTTCTGGTCCACTATCCTAACGTACACGCTCGCGCTGCCGGACAGCGGCGGGGAGCCGGCGTCGCTGGCCGTGATTCGGAGCTCCAGCTGCTTCATAACTTCATAGTTGAAGCTCCGGAGCGCGTAAAGCGAACCGCTGGCAGGGTCTAGAGACACAAAGGTGGAAATGGGGGAGCCCATGAAATAAGTGTCCGCCAGTTTATAAGTGACCTTCCCGTTTGACCCCATGTCGACGTCCCGCGCCACTACTGTGGTGATGTACGCGCCGGGCGCGTTGTTCTCCACGACCGACACTTCGTACACAGGCTTGCTGAACACCGGCGCGTTGTCGTTCTCATCCGTCAGTCTGATGGTGTACTGAGTGATGGTCCTGAAGGGAGAGGAGCCCAAATCCTCCGCCACCACTGTGAGGTTATACTCGGGGATTTTCTCACGGTCCAGTGGGCTGGTGCTCACAATCATGAAGCTGTCCTCGTACGCCTGCTGCAGTCGGAAGTGATCGTGTCCGTACAGCGTGCAGTGCACCTGCCCGTTAGCGCCCGAGTCTCTGTCCGAGGTGCTGACCAGAGCCACGAAACTCTCTCTGGCTGCCGCCTCAGTTATGTACGCTATTCCCGCCGTGATGGACGTCATCGGGGTGATTGAGATCTCCGGCGCGTTGTCGTTAACGTCCTGCACCTGCACGACAATTTTACAGATGGCCGGGCTCGGGTTCGGACCCAGGTCAGTGGCCTGGACGTCAAACTCGTACGTGGTCTTACTTTCAAAGTCAACCGGGCTCTCCAGAGTGAGCCGCCCGCTTTTTCTGTCCACTCTGAAGAGTTGTCGTATTTCCGGGGGCACCTGGTGACCGAACCCGTACACCACCTCACCATTCAGCCCTTCGTCCGGGTCCTCGGCGTTCAAGTCCAGCAAGAGGGTGCCCACAGGCGCGTCCTCGGGCAGGTCCACGGAGAAGCTGCTCCTGTCGAACACCGGGCTGTTGTCGTTGTAGTCTTTCACCTTGATGTTTATGCGCGTCGTTCCGCTGCGGGACGGGTTGCCGCCGTCCATGGCGACCAGCTCCAGCGCATAAGAAGCTTGCGTCTCCCGGTCCAGCTCCTTCATGAGCACCAGCTCCGCATATTTAACCCCGTCGGCCCTGCTGAGCACGTCGATCGAAAAGTGGCTGTTAACAGAGATCTGGTAGCTTTGGATGTAATTTGTCCCAACATCCTCATCCACGGCAAAGTCCAGGGGGATCCGGGTGCCCACCGCTGTGTTCTCGGAGATCTCCAGACTCGACTCTTTCCGGGGAAACTCGGGAGAGTTGTCGTTGATGTCCTTGACCTCCACCTCAACGTGAATGAGCTTGAACTGCTCTTTGGAGAAGCTGACCACGTCGAAAGCGATGAGGCAGTGCAGGGTGTGTTTGCAGATCCGTTCTCTGTCTATCCTCTCTCCGATGGTCAGCTGCCCGTCGCTCTCTCTCAGACGGATGAAAGACGAGTTGAACTGTTTCATCATCCTGAAACTGTTCCTGGAAGAAGAGGCAGAGGAGGAAGTGTCCTTGGCTAAGTTTCCAATCACCGTCCCCGGTGCGTCTTCCTCAAATGTCTGATATTTCACCGTCTTTCCGTGCGTGACAGCAGCCAGGCTTATCAGAGAGGCGCACACTAGCACCAACAGCCCGTTCCACCCTGTTTCTCCCATCTTCGCACCTTCTCTCCTAAATATTCTGAAATTCAGCAGAGCGTCCTCACTCAGTCCAATTCAAAGTTTAAACCAAACGCACCTGAGAAAAAAACAAAAACAAGAGTTCTTCCCGCCCTCTAATCAACTCTCCGGGGTTGTTTTTTGTTCAGATAAAGCCCACAATAAATATTCCATATGTCTTTCAATGCGCACTCTGGATGCGCTCCGCTCTCTCTCTCGACTGGAGGTGTGCTGCTCTCTCAGCGCAAGAGGGCTGCAGTGTCTGCAGGAGGGTTTATACGGCGAGGCATGCAAATGAGCCTCACTGTGACCAATCCGGGCTTTGAGATAGAGGGGGAAAAGAGAGGGGGGACTTCAGAAAGACCTCTATACCCTGTTTAGAGATTCCTGGACTGTGCGGAGAAACTTGGCTCCCAATATGTGGGCTAAACGCGGGGCTTGATTTAATACTGCTATAGTTTCCTTTGCTTGTTTATATTCCTGGGGCTGTTAAATGAGTCTGCGCACCGACACGCGGGGAGGGGGGCCACGGAGATGCGCAGTGTCCCTGAGCTAGAGGACAAAGCATTTGAATAGGAGTGTCTGCTCGGGATGTTTTACCTCTACAAGCCTTATTTCAGTATGAACAGATTTATGTTCAAACGCTGTTTGCTCGGATCATCAGGCACGCGTGTCCTGTGTCAGTGTGGAAGCAGCCACTGGTGGTGGTGGTGGGGAGGGGGAACTGCCCCAGTGACCTCTCCATCTCTGATACAGTACAATAACTTAACACATGCAGGAAACATGACACCGTTTGTTCTGTGTTGGCACTGAGGGGCTCAGATGGATAGAGAGGATTTCACGTAGTTTACTTTTGATAGACTCATTATGCTGACACAGCTCAGCGTGCCGAATGACTCAAAAAGAAATGTGGCTTAACTGGAAGTAAGAGACTCGGTTTTTTTCCTTTTTTGGGCTCTTTTTAAAAAAAAAATTCTCATTAACCCTAGAACACTATCGCTGGGTGATTTACACCCGAGAAAATACATTTACATCATTTCTCTCTCCTGCAGCTGTTTGCGTGTCGAGGAGCCTGTGCCTTCACCAGGGAAGTCTCAAATGTCCCAGGAATGGGTGGACCAAAGACCAGCTTTCCAGAGTCATTATTTTGTTTTAGGAGTTTTATTTTTCATTTTGTTAGACATGGCACAGTTGAAAGTAAAAGACGACCACTCTAATTTGTCATGTGTTGTCATATTTTGATATATTTGATTACTTTTCATTGGTTATATTATATCGGGTAAAAATCACCCGGCATTAGTGATCGTGTTACTATTTATAGCGATAGTGTTCCAGGGTTAATAAATTCCTTAAATTTCCTCTGCCCTATGTTCACTCATCCCCCCTGTGTGTTGTAATCCAGTAATTGTTTTCCTATCAGATCATATCTGAGGCGGGAAACGGACTATATCCACTGAAGCATCGATTTTTATTCTAAATCTGTCTCAGCTCGGATCTTCTCACGAGATGTCTTGTACGAGAGAGCGGGGGATTTTTTTTAATTAAAGCCAGTGTAACGTCCCGATTTAATATACGACTCTCTTTGGCCTCGGCTGCCAGAACAGAGAGGCGCAGGTGAGGACGACACACACACACACACACACACACACACACACACACACACACACACACACACACACACACCCGTTACAAATGGGATTTGGCTGTAAACGCGGGGGGGGGGGATTTATCAGTATTTCAATAGTGAGATTATATCAAAGGTCCATGAAGCCCTCGTTAGTAGCGGTGGGATAATGGCATGGCAGGGCCTCCCTTTTGCAGGCGTCCATGCCGGTATTGTGGCCCCCTGAGCCGGTTGTGGGGACCCTAACCCCCTGCAACCTCCACACAGCCCTCGCCTAACTGCAGCATAATGAGGCAAAGCCACATGTAGCCTTTGTACCCTCCCCTCCACCCCCCTTTCCCCACGACTCCTTTCATTACATGGAGATGGGAGATGAATTGCCCTGGACATCAGGGTCCCTTCTATTAAAATACATTTAGAGAGTGGGACCGGGCCCCGTCACGGATCTTTAAGGGGATTTTCTCATTCTCGCCCACTGGACTCACTTTCCCTCTCTCTCGCTCTCTTTTCTCCTCATTCACCCTCCTCCTCCTCCTCCTCTCCCCCTCACGCCTTTTCAGTGGCAACACTTGCCTTGCAGTGGAAGCTAATATCACTTGGCATGTTCTATAAAGAACCCATCTGCCACAGAAAGTCAAATAGAAGACACCTGAATGGACAACATCCAGTCAAGCAGCTTGCAGAGTTAGACACAGTCAGGCCTGTCCTAAAAGATAAGCGCACATCACTCTGTGATTGATGAATTACTGCAAAGCTACATGGCTGTTACAGAAATATTGGTAACACTTTCCAATCAGGCACCAACAACACCCAGGATGTGCTAAATTCCTTTGACTGCATGAACCCTCTGGGACAGATCAGACTGTATAAAAGGTCTGGACAAAATTAGGCATTCACTTTTTTGTGTAATAAGTGCATAATCAACCTTTCTAACTACCATAAAAAGGTTTTATTCAAAGCTTTATAACTCATATTGTTCCAGTTTCTATATTGTAAAGGTTCTTTATAGATGACAAACATCCTGAACCTTCACAGAACATTAGGGACGTTTTGCAAATTACTTCCCTATTAGTTCCCTATGCAATTTTAAGAAGGCATTGCAGCTATGTTACTTTGAAGTTACATAAAAACATTATGAAGAGGACATTTATGCCATCTAGTAAACTTTCCCATTAATGACACTATCAAGATCATATGAGTCTATTTTTGTTGTAGGACAATCCTTTTTGTTTTATTTTGTAGTTACGGTGGAATAGGTAACATCTTCACTGATAAGAATATTATGTTGAGGAAGTAATAAGAATGCCAGTATATGAGTTTAGGTTTGTCACGTGATAAGGAGCCCTTTATGAAGATGTTCCAGTTTGGTTATGTCACGCTTACACTGCAGCATTACACAGAGCACATGTGGGACATTCAGATAAGATTCCCATATTTTCCTCTGTTAGTTGCAGGGAACACAGGGATGCTCGAGAACTTATTAAAAGAACTTCTGTGGGTTTTCGAACAGCGATAACTCCCTCATGTACATTTATGCATAACACATAGGACATGTAGACTTGAAATATGACTGCACTATGCTGCTGTCCTCAAAGGAATTCCAGCAGTACTTGGTGTTGACTCCAGTAAATTCTACAAGACATGCTGTGTAAGTAAATACAAACAACAACAGTTTAGTCTGCATTTCTTGAAAGATCATATCCCACAAACTTAGTTTAGAAGTTGAAGTGAAATTTATTTTCTGCCCAAATTATTCTGGAGATGAAAGGTATACAGATACCATGTAATTAAAATAAAACACTGACTTCGAAGGCTTTCAGAATGGAAAGTTAGTGGCCATGTTTGCATAGTTTTTAAAATTTGCTTTCATGGCATTATTGTGTGTTTGGTGGCGATCAGGGTTATCAAGGCTGACGAGCAGGACATTGAATGTTACCTCGGGGGATATTGGGGAGGGAGCCTGTGTTAGTGTGTTTGACCTCAATAAATAGTTTGGGTATGTGCAGCTGTATGTTCTGGAAACCTGGCGGAAGAGAGGAGCTGAGCTATCAGCTGATCACTACATTGTGGTGGGTTGGATGAGGTGGTGGGGGAGCATGCTGGATGAGAACGGGCTGGCTGGATATTCCTGGATATAGTGAGGGTGGACTGGGGCGGCCCCAGTTCAGGAGATCTTCAACTCCCAGTTTGAGGAATGGGACACTGAGTTAGAATGGACAATGGTCTGCACCTCCATGGCTGAGGCTGCTGCAAGGAGCTCCGGGTGCAAGGTGGCTGGTGCCTGTTGTGATGGTAAGCCCAGAAGAGAGCCATCAATCTGAAATCTGAAGAAGGAGTCTTATTGGGCTTGGTTAGCCATCAGGTGTTGGCCTCCAGCTCGCAATGGAGAAGTTCACAGCCGAGTTTGAAGCGGTGGGAATGAGAATCAACACCTTAAAATCTATAGCCATGGTCCTCAGCTGGAAAATGATGTAGTGCCTACTCTGGGACAGGAACAAGTTGCTACCCTGGAGGAGTTTAGGTATCTCGGGGTCTTGTTCATGAGTGAGTGAGAAGCGGAGCAAGAGATCCACAGATGATTGGTGCCAAAGCTGCAGTCATGTGGACGCTCTACCGGTACATCATGGTGACGAGAGAGCTGAGTTGATCTACGTCCCTACCCTCACCTGAGGTCATGAGCGTTGGGTAGTGACTGAAAGAACGAGATTTCAGATGCTTAGGCTACTGCCCCTGTGACCCAACTGCAGATAAGTGGAAGAAAATGGATGGATGGTATAATTGTTTAAGTCACATTTACAATATTTTTGGGCAGCAGTGTAATAATGCAGCTTGATTGTCTATTTTGAAGTCTGTTCTATAGCAAATGCAGAAAAAAAATGTTTTAAGAAGGGCAAATATAAAGAATCCAAAGAATATGACTGTTTTTCTTTGTAGGACACCAGGAGAGATGAGTGCTCTGTCACAAATGGTGTGGTCAGTAAAGATGGTCACCTGCAGGTTCAATGTGATAATATTAAAAAATATTATTAAATAGCACAAGCTGCAATAGTGGCAGTATATTTGTTTGTTGTACTTTTTTGCATTTGAAAATAAAAGTTGGTCTGATTTTAACTCCCTTGCAGGAAGTGTTGTTAATTATTATTATTTTTTAATTACACTTACATACAGTGTTTATATTGATTAAGTGTTGTATTAGAAATCTCTCAAGCTCAAGGATGATAAAGCATATTGTGATTCAGCTGCATTTAATTTGTTTGTTAGGATAATTAAAAACAGTAAGTGACCATAATTTTTTAATGTAGTTGAACTTGTATAAACGTTTGCTCAAGTTATTTTCAGTACTGTGTTCATACAATGAGTAAGATGTCAAAACTTGGTCATCTTAAGTTCGCTTAACTTACATAATTCTTTAAGTTACGGGAAGTAATTAGATTGTACAGCTTACGGGAACTGTACAGTAATGTAACAGAAGCATTATGGTAGATAAAAGATAATGGATTAAGATTAGTGATAATTTACTGTAGGACAAAACAGCATTATCCCAGCTTTAATAATGTTGCAGCGTTTTGTTTTTTTTTTAATTTATATTTTTGTGCAGCTTGGTGAACAGTCTGCTCCGCCCAGACCGAAGGCAGGGAGGCGTAGTAATGCTGGGCTGTGTGTGGGAACCGTCCTGTTTATTCTCCTTTCTCTCCTTTAGGTATCTCGGGGTCTTGTTCGTACACAGGACTTCTCTCTCTTTCTCACGCACACAGAAGGACAGAGAAATCAAATGATGTCGAGTCTCGCCTCGTGGATTAAACGTCTCTGCACGTGCGCGTGCATCATACTTTTTTGTTGTTGCTTTAAACAATGTTGGACAGACTCATGCATCCTCACGCACTAACGATTCACACACACACCCCAGAAAAAAAAACAGAAACGAAAACAAAGAAGTCTCTCACGTGGTCACCGTGTCAATCTCACACGTCTGCACGCGAGTTTAACAATAGCAGTATTAGATTGAGTCTCCGAAATCCCCTCCATTCTTCACGGGACACATTAGCATTTTCTTTAACATATATAAATATGTCTTTAGAGGACCACTCCCCTCCCCCCTCCCTCTGCCTGTGCCCTTTCTTTCTTCTCCTCGGCATTGTGCTTCCATTTGCTCTAGTGATCGCCGGGTATTTGGGGTCTGAATCCGGTCGCCCGATCCGTGCCTCTTGTTGGGGCTTAACTCTTTGAGATGGAAATAGGCGATTTGGTCGCTTTTGTCCACCAGATAAGCGGTGGAAGGAGAGAGAGAGTGAGAGAGCAGGAGGTGAGAAAGAAAAGATGTGCGTGCCTGTGTGCAGGAGGGAGAGGGGGTCTGAGATAATCGATCAGAGCTCTGACCCCCCCCTTCCACCCATCCTCTCTTAGTGCTAACCTTTGCTTAACTCGCGTGCCATCACAAGCACGGAGCCCTAATTGGTTCCCAGCACTAATTATCCAATTATCGCCTCTCCACCAGAGTAGCGCACTCCAGGCGCTCTCCGGGGTAATGGCCTCACTGTCTATTGATGGAAATGATTAAGAGTGAATGCGTCCATCACGCTCCGGTCTGCGGCACTCGAGGAGCTTGTGTCACCGGCCCTGCAGAAGGGTCTTAAATTGAGGAGCGCACTTTAGTTAAATGTCGCCAGTGAATGTGTGATGCCCGAACTGTTATCGAAATGGCTTTCATGATAAAGGGGCGTGCGGTTGTATTTCAGCTCGTCTTTGCTGCTTCTTTGTTCCGAAATTGTGAGCTATCTGTGTAAGTTTTTAGTTTGGGGCTCAGACAAGTATTTTTGGTAAAAAAACAAAAATTGAGTTGCACCTCCAATTTTTTGGGCTCTTAGACTCACCGGTTCATTAAGAATGACACAACAGTGTTTTGCCCTCAACCCACCTTTTTTAATCTAAACCTTAAGATCTTAAAGGGACTTCTCGTGTGCGCCACTTACACTGGAATAGTAGGACAATAAAAATCCTTCTCGCCATGCCCCAACTTTATAGACCTGTTATTAAGTGAATGGTTAATTAATGATGGTCAGATCTAAGTGCACAAACCGCACAGGCTGTGCCTTTTCTTAATTGATTCAGTATAATCGATAATGTAGGCTGTTAAATGGACACGCTGGTAACTCCTGTACAGGCCACAGTTAAGGCAGTGAGTTACATGTAACTACAGCTGCGGTAATAGACTGGCACCAGAACGCCACCGGATTGAAAACGTCCAGTATCATAAAACCTTCTTTCTGCCCTTTCCGTCCCTTCCTTTCCTCTTTCTTCCTCTTAGTTAACTTCTGCGCACATCCATCACCTTCCAGCCCATCTGTCGCTGATAGCTGCAACACTTTGAATAAATTCCTCCCGACGAAACAAAACGGTTAACATCTCATGAATACAGCTTTTACACCCCGCACACAGATTGTGGGGAAACTTTAGGGCCAGTGGAGTAACTAGTGTAAAGAAATCTGTCCACGAACACTCCCTCTTCGCTTCCACTTCATTACCGGTATTGTGCTCGGGAGCGCGCAATCTGTGCGGCCGTCTCCGCCCGGTCCCGCCAGCTTTCTAATGAGTTTCCAATGATGATTTAAAAGCTCACACCACTCCCCACAATTCCCCCCCCCCCCCATTCCAAACTCCTCCCACCTCTCCCTTTCACTGCTTTTCAGTTTCATCCGCTTTTGTCTCGGAGTGTTTTCCATCACTCTGCAATTCTGAGGCAGGGGATTCAGGGGAGGTCAGGAGGAGCGCACATAAACATTCACACATCAGCCTCGAATAAAGGAACGATATATGGGGGCCTACATGGGACCGAGGTCGGCCCCTGACTCAGTCTAGTAGAGCGGGAGAATCTGGGGGTGGGGGGAATTAGAGGCTTGTTTGTGTGTCTCCTCTGAAGATGCTTCGCTAATAAAAACTTCTTCAAATGCCTCATTCCCGTCTCGTTTGAAGACAAACAGGAACTAAAAGTTAGAGATTGGGGGAGCTCGCGAAAAGCTCGAGGCCTCTGTTTGTGCACACCTGATGGCTGCACGGAGCCAGATTGTGCGGTGCTTTACAGGAACAGATGGGAGCTGATGAGTTAAGAGAAGCATGGAGGGAGGGAATGGCAGGCGTCTGGATATCACTCAAGTGAAGTTATGACTCTCCTATACCTCTCTCCTCATTGCGTGGTCCACGTGCGCTGAAAACACAGCATACAGATGAGCTGACCGAAAAAAAATAGCAGTGGTAGTGAGATTTTGGAATCTATGGAGGCAGAATATATTTGTAGGATGGCAGCACTGCTTCAAAAAAAAAGAAAAAGAAAAAAAGAAGGAAAAAACAAGTTTTTTTAGCTGCTTCAGAGACAGATCAGCACGTGTTTATTTAGAGCTGACACGTGTGAGACTCCACTGAAAATAATAACAAAATCAACATGTGACAATGTGCAGCATTCACAGCTTTCTGTCCACGCAGCGTGGCTACACTGATGTGCAACGTCACCTCACCCACTGCTGAATGGATTATTTGGAAGTTTTGACAGAGAGAACAAATTTAGTCTCAACCAGGTCAAAATAAACATTTTGTTTTCTTATTTACATGCGAACAGAAAACCTTCTAGCATGTTTCACGTGCACATCAAACACATAAGAGCTGCGTGTGTGCATGTGTGTTCACTCAGCAGGAACAATATTGTAGAGAAAAGTTGTGAGTGATTATTTGGAAGCAGTGCAGTGTGCCTGAGAGCCTCCTGCATTATAATGCAGGATATGTGTAAAGTTTAGGTCGAGCTTTGGTGTTTTCCCTAAGATCTTGCTAGAACAGCCTGGTGCTGGTAGAGGTACAAACTGGTGCATAAAAAACAACTCACCAGAAATGGAAATTAAATGTCCGAGGCTTCAAATTTCCTGCGGGAGACTCACCAGAGTGCAGCTATTCATTGACACACTGATCAGAAGGATGAAGATCCTGTAGCTAGATATAATAGCTACAAGATGCTGTCATTAGTAGCACCCGTGTTTACAGAGCATTTCATGCCAAAATAGCCCCTGTGAAAAAGTTTTTTTTTTTTCTATTTAAACATCGAATGAAGATAGAGTTGCCTGCATTTCTGTGCATTTGGATGAACACTGTTGGCTTTTTCTCTAATTGACATTTGGATTGATTAGTATAATGCCTTTGCTTTCCTATAAAGCACTGCAGATCTTTAACATTACTCAGTTTGGTTATTTAGTTTCAATGTTAGCATGTTAACAAGCTCTTGTATGAGTATGGCAAATAATACTTCCTAAACGTGGGTGTCTCAGGATTGCCACTGGGAGTGCGTTTGTTAGCATTTAGCACAATCTTAGCACACCCTCACAGCACAAAAGATTTTGGCTGTCCGTGTGACAGAACAGATTTGAATCAATCCAGCTGTCCACACAGGCTCGTGCTTTAGTCTTGCTATATTGCCTTAAACGCAGTCTGAGGCTGTTTTGATGCATCACTGAGCTGTGTTACACGGGCAGTTCCTGTAGATTTCTTGAAAAACAGCATGTTTCAGAGGGAAAGTTATTTCTTTGCCACATTTTATGTAAAATAAAGTACCCCCCTCCAGCTTTTAACTGCATTTTAAAGTCTCTGCTCAGGGAGTGGAGCTGGCTCAGGTTGGCGTGATAACAGTGCTGGTAGTTTTCCGAGTTCACGCCTTGCTTTGCCGCCCATGCGTTAGATTCCCTCATCATGACAGACTGTGACCTGCTGCTTTTGTCATAACACGGGCGCCACTCTGCTCCAGTGTCTTCTTCATACCGATCCAAGACATAAAATGCTCAGATTATCAGTTACTTTGTACGAGATCAAAGAACTCCACCCGCGGTCTAACAAACAAGTCATTTGTGAACTTCCAACATTTAATTTTAATGATTCCTTTCATTATCATATACTAACTTTGCTGCAGAATGATTCTCATCATGAAGAAAAACATGATTTTTTTCAGGCTTATTAGCTCTTATACTTTAAGCAATAACCCACTAACCTACTTTATGGACTATGAGTCACACAAGACAATCAGGCAGTGCATTAGCAGCCAAGGTGGAAATGCTTCTTATATTTGCCTGTTTGATAGGCAACAGAACTCCCACATACACTTACATTGTAATTCCTCTCTTTTATCCCTTTCTCCCACTCCTCTTCCATCTTATCCATTCCTAGTTCTCCCTCTCCGTTCCTCCACTTCTTCTTGCTGTTTCAAGTCCCCACAGTGCTATTTAGAGCATGGCACTGAGCTATATTAATGTGACTAAAGAGGATTGTACAGGTAACACACAAGTCCAGCTGGTGCTACGCTCAAGCGATGCAGCTCCTCACCGAGCATTAAAGCTCCCCTGTTTATGGAGTCGCCCTTCATAAACAATACTATATAATTCTCTTTGAACAGTACAGCACATGGCTCATATAAAAGCACCACAAAATATGAGGGGACACCAACACGCACCCACGCATAAAGTGGAAAGACTCCTAATGCACGGCACGCACACACACAAAGAAGGCAGGCTGCTCTGCACGTGCACACAACCACAGTGTTGTGTGATCAGTGTGTCCTCTCTGCATGTGCCAGCACAACTTTGAAGGGAAGGCATTGTTTTCCCTTGAGAGTAAACAACCGCACAAGAAAAATAACTATATGCAACAAATGGTCTCTGTGCACCAGCAATCCCCTCCCCACCATGCACGCATAAAAAAAGAAGTAGAAGAAGAAGACATATCTTTTTGCCCAGTATAGAACTAATCAATATTTCAGCAGCCCGGCCCTGATTGTTCATGCAGGCCATGAGAGGGCTAATGAGGCAGAGCTGCAAAGACAATGCGCTCACCAACGTGGGCTATCTACTAAAGGACAAAATTACCTTTCAGATCCCTGGGATCATTCGCGCTCTGCCTGGGGTGAGATGCTACTGAAGTGAACCACTCGAGACCCCGCGCTTGCCTGACAGCTTATGAGCAGGCATATCTGTGTGAGTGAGCGAGCACAGATGTGGTTCACTCTGATCTGCTGTGTCAAAGCCCTCACACCTCATATGCTGTTTGTTGTCAGCGCACTTTGAATTGTACTTTTTTATGGGAACGTGGCGTGCCTGTAAATGATGCTCGATGGAACGAAAATAACCAAGTTTGAATGTTTAAACAAAAAAAAAAAAAAGACAATGTGAACATTAACTACAAGGGCTTTGGTGAGGGGCCGTGCAAAAAAAAGAAAAGAAAAAGGTTAGACGACAAGAAAAGTGTGATGTATTTGTTGTTGCGCGGTGCTCTAACTCGTTCACCTGCTCTCCTAACACAGTTTGAGTTTCCTAAATGTGTTTTCTTTAGGTAACGGTGACATTTAGAGGCACAGCTGTCACTTGCTGTGTGATTCATAGCTGTGTCATTTGCAGAAGATGAACAAGTTCCAAATTAAACATTTTCCACACCCTACAGAGTGACAGAAGCATTTACTGATTTCACGCCTTGGTGACAGTCAAAGACTTTCAAAACTATTAAAATTCATTTTAAAAAATGGCTTTATGACTAAACACAGAGCTGTTATGGATTTGGTTAACTTTAGCCACGAAGATGTGATTGTGGCTTGGGGCAGAAATGAATGGCTGAGTAGTTTCACTGGCATGTACAAATCCAGTTATGAGCAGTATGCACTGACTGCAGAAGGTAACCATATGCACCATTGTGATCTCGTGTTTAGCAACAGATGGGTTTCTGGTTTTTGATCTGCTCCGAGTCCTTTTGACCAATCATGTCTGGGCAGACTTTGACAGCATGCAGGTAAATGTTCCATCTAAGGACAAAAAAAAGGGGGAAAAAAATCCCAAAATGCAATCTTGCTGCCTTTAACTATCTTCTATTAAGCTTGATGACACTAATCAATTAGTTAAACAGCAGGTATGTGTCCAAGGATGGGATTTCCTGTCATTTTCTAGTCCTAGATTCCCCCCCAAAATTAGGTTTTTGTACTTGGCCCTAAAACAAATAGAAACATGGTGTCTAACCAGGCGTCTACTGTGGATGGCACCTTGACCCACCTTCACCTTTAGGACCACTGTGAGGAATCTTGGTGTCATTTTTGACCAGGATATGTCCTTCAATACACACATTAAACAAATATGCACGACTGCTTTCATTCACATCTCTAAAATGAGAAACATCCTGTCTCAGAGTGATGTGGAAAAACATCACTTTGTTCATGCATACATTACTTCTAGGCTGGACTAGTGTGGTTCTTTATTATTAGGTTGTTCTAAAATCTCCCTAAAACGCCTTCAGTTGATCCAAATTCTCCTGCAATCCATCTCTATCCCGTCGCAGCAGATGTCTGCTCACCTATGAGCCTGGTTCTGTGGGAGGTTTCTACCTGTTATGGGCGTTTTTCCTTCCCACTGTCACCAAGTGCTTCTCACAAGATATCATCTGATCATTGTTTATTTGTTTCTAATTACAGCATAACAGAGATTCCAAACTCATTTTAAATCAGGGGCCACATACAGCCCACTTTGATCTTAAGTGAGTCAGACCAGTGAAACTCCTCTTTCTGTCAATTTAAAGAACTTTAACTACACAACTGATCCCTGAGATATCTCAGTATGAGAAAAAGAACTATGGTTTCAACAGTACATATCAGCTTTTTTTCACATGATAAATGCTGCAGTAGTTAATGAAAGAAATCAGATTTCTTTCATTGATGTCCTGTCAAATGTCCTGTTTTATTTATTTGTTTGTTTTGCCCTGGATACATTGTAAATAAACAAATAAACAGACATGATAAAAAACAGGAATTTTTTTGTCATTTAATTGCTTGTCTATTACTTTATTACTCTAGTAAGAATGGGTGTGGTAGATATCTTTATCAGCAGGACAAGCTATAGAGATTTATGAAAATACAATTAAAAGTCCAGATTTTATGCCCTCCTTTATGTTTTCCCAAATATGTTCAGCAGATTGGAGTCTTTGCTGGGGCGATTCTGGCCCCTGAGGCGTTATACTTGACACCCCTGCAGCAAGGTCTTAAATTTACAATTTAAAGCACCTTGAGAATGGTGATTTATTTATGTCTTGTGCTGGTTATATACACCAGAACCTCCCAAAATGAGCCACATATTAGTCTTTGGGTTTTCACATTGCTGACTGCCTGATTCTCGCTGTTAAACCTGTTCTGGTTCTGGTACCTGCTCTTTCTGCTCTTAGCTCTCTACATTTCTGACAAACAGCCTCACACAGACTGCTTGGGTGTCTCAGGGGCTTCGGGGGCTTCGTCAGATTCATTCAAGGAGCAGAGCAGCAGTACAATCTCCACTTGCTAGTTGAAGTGTTAGGCTGTGGATGTTACTCCTAAAGCATGTGTTATTTTTTATACTTTTGTGGTGCAATTAGCATCCACAGTTGGTTGAACTTTGCTTACTGTATAAGAGCTTCAAACCATTAAACTTAACTAAAACAAATCTTGATTCTATAAGTTTGCAGCTTTATATCGAACGCTGCCAACAGCTACATTTGAATGAGCTTATTGTTTTACATCCACTCAGCACGAGTATATCAAGCTTGTGTGACACCCAGTACATCTATGGGTCTGGACTTGGTTTGTATCAAGGAAAAAATCTTAAAGTATTAAAATTGAGTTTTACAGTCCTGCTGTTACACTAATAAACAGTTCAGCATCATCTTTATTTATTACACTGATTCTTTAAATAGTAAAACACAGAATTAAGCTTGCCTCACTAAAATGTAGTTTTTGTTTGGTTCCTAATTGTGCTGTTAAATCTTTGCTCCTAAATCTGCCCTCTACTCAGAGAGCCCCATTTTTTTACGCATGAAAAGCTGAAATAAAGTCTCATGGCTGCAGGACTTTAAATTCGAGTGATAAAGTTACGAAACACTATTAGCGCGTGCCGCATTTTGGGTCTGCCATCAAAGAGGAGAAAAAAAACCCAAGCAAAGTAAACACTGAGATCTTTGCAGGCACACAAACACACGCAGCAGGCAGCACCCAATTATCTCTGCTCACAATAAATGAGGAATAGTCAAATGAGTACTGGGTCTAGGAAGTATCTTCATAGATTAGAAAATAAAAAGCAGGGGAAAACATCCTCACTCACAATTCCTCACAGGCCCTCGACACAAAGCCAAATGTAGGCTATTTCATAAAACTACAACCCCGTGTCGTCAAAGCTCTCCCAGCGGAGGCGGTATTCTTGATCGCTCCTCCCGTCTAAGCGCCCTATTTCTCCACATAGTCATCTTTGTTTGCAACACTTGTCTCACGTCACAGAGAGGAAAAAGCCCGCGTTCGATTCATCTTAACAGTTTGTGTGTCACTGGGAAAGAAAAAAAAGAGGGGGGGGGGTGAAACTTTAAAAAATTCAGTCTTTGTTGCCAGAGAACAGAAGGCTGACAAAGTTTTATAGAGGCAGCCATGAAGTTCTGCCTCATTAGATAGAATAGCTGTTCTATATTCAGGGTCTCTGTGGGGCTAACAAACGCAATGAGTGGGCCAAACTTGGTTCGTTCCGCCAGAGCAACGGCCTTTTTTGTCTGCTTTCTGTGGGTGGGGTACAGGGGCCGGGCCGGCCCTCCAAAACCTGGATTTTCTTTATAAATGAGCAGACGTATTAGGAGGTGAACGTATGTAATGGTCTACATTGGAAAGCCTGTAGGATTTCAGGTTCCACAGCTCATCCTTAAATGATCTAATCCAGCTGGTTACATCACTGCAGAGACCTGGGCTGATCTAGCATGAAATGCAGATGTCACATTGTTATTTTTGCCACACTGCACCACAAAGGAATTACAGTGCTGGCTGTGACTGAATGAATAATGTCTTTATCACAGGTGCTGTGATTTGAAAACTCCACTCCACAACAGCGTCCACTGGTCAGACATTCATTTATTTCAATTTGGTCTCATTTGTATGAAGAGGGCTGTTATTTCTGTCAGTTGTGACAGAAAATCTGCGCACATGCATATTAAAAGCTGTCAAAGCCGAGCAGGAGGTCTGTAAAGCGTGGTGGGTGCGAGACACAGTTTGTGTAGTCGTTCTACAGCGTGGCTTTACTTTCTCTGTTATTCGGCTTACTCTGGAGGTTTGTTTACAATCCGTCTGATCGTCCGGTCACTCCCATTTCTTGCCAAATTGCTCTTTAGTTAAGCCAAATTGCTACATTTCCAAATCTCGGCAGTTAACTACTGAGCACATTTTGTCATAATCAATAAAACAGGCGAATAAACCCAAAAGAGGCTACAATTAATATTTTTATGCTTCCACTACTAACATGGCTGTGCAATATAGTGACAAATTCTACTCCAACTCCCAAACTGGAGGATCAGGGGACACCCTTGGAGTCTAGTGTCTTGCCTGAGGATACTCTGGCACTGATGGAAAGAGGTCAGAATCAAACTGCCAACCCTGCACTTAGTAGACAACAAGCTTTGTTAACTGCATCACAGCCATCCTTGCCGTGAGGAGGCCACACTGAATTAGCACCCTTTTCTACAGTTCCCATGGAGCACCGCATTTGGCACCTTTTAGCTCACTTTTGCTTTTAAATGTGACATCTTTATGTTTTAGCAACTGTCATAGCAGCGCTGAGATATTTTTAGCAAAACTTCGTGCTGCCTCATGCTGGCTGCTCAGCACATATCAAATCGTTAAAGAACTGATTTTTTAAAATCTCCTGCAGGTGGAGACCAAAACACACCTCAGAGGGAATAGCCTACTTGCAGAAGCTGCGCGAAACAGTGAGCATGGCTTTGTAGGGGACTGTTTGCTGCATGATGAAAACTGGCCACATTGTATATGTTTACTTATAAAAAGTCAGTTAATGCAGGCTTGATAACTGCCTTATATAAGGACTGCAAACTTTCTGCTGCAGTTTGTTTCTGATCACCATGATCACCATGTTTTTGTCTTTCTGTCCCGTAAACATGATAGCTCAAAATGTTTTGAATGAATCCTGATAAAACGTTGTACAGGTATAAAGTGGGGTCACGTTAGTGCTCCATTACGGACGATCTGATTTCCTCGTGTCAGCATTGGCGGACAGGCGGCGGTTTCTCGCTTCTTCACTTGTATTTCGAAATACTCGAAGGCGGGTATTTCGAAGTCGCAAAGGAATGACGTCACAAGAAGGTGATTGGTCACTTGCAATGTTGAACCTGGAACAACATTAATTATGATGATGTGGGAACAATGCTGACACGAGGAAATCAGATCGTCCCTCCATTACAACCCACCAAGGTCTTCAAGGTCAACTTAATGATTTATTCATCAAAAACAGACAAAAAGCCTTTTGATTTAGAAACTATCATTCTAACAGTTGAGGTATGTGTCATCAACATATAGGAAGCACTGTATAAAGATTTAAAACATCGTGTCACATTGGCCATCTGACCTCTGCTTCAATGTCAACAAAAGCCCTCACTTTGCACTTGCTTTTACTACACTACAAATTTCCTGAAGTACACGTCACAGTGCTTCATGTTGTTATTGATACCCAACTCAGTAAGCTGATCAGTGATGCTTAAGTACAACAAAAGCTGTTAAAGAGGAAATCAAAGTTTAAAGCTAACCATCAAATAAACTGCCCGTCATATCACAGTACCAGTTTAACCAAGCTCATGTTAATGGGGAAGACAAATTAGCAGGGAGAATTTTAAATGTTCTCCAGGACGTCATCACACCCACTCTGACCTCATTATACTCACTAATAAAATCATATTCTCACTATGTAACAGCAGCTTTGTAAAACTTGAAATTATTGCAGGGTGGTTGTGATGGATAGCATGAGAGTCTTCCTAATTAAGTGGTTAGTGTGTGCATTCCTATCCTGGCATCATTATCTTACATCTGTGATGGCTGTGATAACAGGATCTCTCATCATATGCATGTTGCTCTAATTAAACAGTGTCGAATACTTGGGTTTGAATAAGCCTCCCTTCATTAAGCACTTTAAAATCACAAATGTAACTATATGCAAACAATGCATGATTGGTGTAGTTGAAAAGAGGCTATACAGCACATCCGTTTATTTTTCAAATGCATTTATTGTTTAAAGGAAGTGGGTTGTGTGTGTTTGTGTGTTGGTATATTTAAAAAACAAACAAACAACCTACTTAGTTTAAGGACACATCTCAGAGTTGTCCTTCTAAAAAAGATTAGAGGATTAGGAAACCATCTCGAAGTTGCTGTTTCATGTCTGTGTCCTAGATTCAACTTGATATCCTTTGATTGCGCACAGAAAGCCACTCAGGCTGTGGAGCTGTGGGCCAAGATAATGGAGAGAAATTTGCACTGTGTCATTATTTTCATCTCAGCCCGCAGCGATTCCAGGCGGTGTTTCATTGATAACGTTATAGGAATATCCTCTATCCGCGTCGGCTCGCTCGTTATAATGCAAATGTGATACAGGCTATTAGAGGTGTTTAGCAGGCTTGTGTCTGAAGACGTGGGTATTTGTTGGGCAGATGGACGCAGCTCCGGGGTCGCCCTCACCCCTGACCCCCCCACAGATGTCCCGAAAGCCAGCCAGAGCTCCGTCACGAAGCAGTGGAAAATCAGTAATACACCGGAACACACTAGTGAATACCCGGGACAATTAGGCGCATTCGAGCGCCACTTCTGACTGCGCAGCGGCGCTCGGTGCAGCGATTAGAGCTTAGATGAAAGAGGGAGAGGGGCCAAGCAGTGCCTTTTGGTGAAGGCCTGTTTGACCGATGGCTCTTGCCTGAATGAGATTCTGGTGGTCATACATAAATTAAGAGGTTAAGTGAGCCATCAGGAACAAATGTTTGCATTTATTAACTAAGGACAATAGCTCCCAGCGTGAGCCTGCAGCCTGCGTGTGGGTTTCCCTTCGGGCTGGCTTCTCTTACACAAGTTTGAATTTACCTTCAGTTTCCTGCATTAGTTTAGACTTCAGGCCGACCTAATCTACATCAATCAAACCCAATTACCTCTTCAAAGCTCATTCTTATTATCGTACAATATAATAACGGGGATGCTGCAGGTCAAGGGGATAAAAAGAAGAAAGAAAACGCACTAAAAGCAGGCTGTTAAATACCCACAGCACACACAGCATATCTGGAATATTACAGCCTGTCTTCCTATTAAGGCGCTCACAGTGTTCCAAATGGACAGCCGGCGACGACATATATATGATATTCAAAAAAATGTTGAAAAAACCAATAAGCTGCGACTTCATTAAGACATCAGAGACTGAAAATGCTCGAAGCAAACATTCCCACTCACACGTGAGGAAGGATCCCGCAGGAATGCGTGAGGCAGGTGTAAATTTAAAGTGTTAATGAGGCGCATCAAAAGCATCAAAGACACGTCGTGCTGAGCCATTCTGCCATTAGTCCATACTAGACAAAAGCCATCAGAGAGTTTTCCTCGCTAAACGGTGCAGAATGGGCGCAAACAGCGGGAGTTATATTGTAGCCGCAAAACCCCCGCGGACTGCCCCAGGATACCTCACCAGCCAAGTCCTATGAGTTTTACTAACGAGACAGATGAACCCTCTACTATTGGCCACAGCATAATGTGGGGGTCTATAGGCCATGATGGGGACAGCGATATGGAGCTATACTGGGGTAATAGTTAAATAATAAATGAAGATGTGAGGCGTTTGACACAATAGCCTACTTCATTACATTTCGTTATATTCCATCTCATAGACTTTATATTTAAAATACACTATGTTATCTTACAAAAAACAGCTGTTCCATCTATTCAGATCATTTAAAGAGTCAGGTTTTGCTCCAGGCTCATCACACTGCAGCAACCTTTCACTCAAATGTTTGAAAAGTAAGGTTTCCCAAAGCAGAAAAAGTTCTCTTGTGAGCTGTAAACAAAGCCCACTATTATATGGAATAGTTTGTGTACTTCATTGGAAACCAAGCTGACCAACATGGAGCTACTTTTGATTTATATTACATTTTTGAAACCAATTTTTCCTCAAAGGTTAACCATCTATTTAGATCAAGCCAGTCTAGCTGTAGTTCTTCCACGTTGGTGCTGGGTTGGTTCTTTGTGGAGCTGATGACTGCTCTCCCCAGCCATTAGCTGTATTTTTTTTGTATTTCTCACAGCTTTGGTATAGTGGCTCCCTTTACCACTCAAGCCAACGTCTGAACCCATCAGCATTCAGCCTACGCACAGCGCAAAGGTGATGCACTGTTGACTTGATAAGCCAGATCTCCGTCAACAGCAGGGTGTAGCACTAAGGTCCTAGCGCCATGCTGGGATCTTGAGAGGGCTGCACATGATTTAAAATGCATCCTCGTAGTCTTTGAATTGGTGGAATTCCCATAATCCTTTTCTTTCTCTGTACAGACACCAACTGGGGACCATAAATCAGCCTTAACCCAGCTGTAGATATGAGAGTGACAGTCTCCTCATAAAGCCGAACTCTCAGGAAGAATATCATTTTTTAAATGTTGAAATTCTTTGACTACTTTTGGGTAGATTAATCATGACACTGGATTATACTTAAAAAATATCACCAAAATGTTAAACTGACAGACAAATAAAACTCACTGGGTGTCAGTTTACAAGAAAAAAATAAATGCATGTAATCAAACACAGGTACCTTAAAATCGGCACATTTTATTTAGTATAATTCAATATGCACTCATATTTGCTGTCCAACCTGGTTACGGCTACAAAAATCCATCTCAATAGGAACATTTGACCTTAATCTCTAAATTCACATTAGCCCTCAGCATCAATCAATTTTAAATCTGTACAACTCTCTGCCAAACCCTGAAACTTCAGGAGCAGTTTTTCTGCTACATTATAATAGAGCAGCATACCTCCTGAAGCCACGTCCTTGATGAGGCGCAGGAGATACTGACTTGGCGGAATAATGGAGTATCTTTTCATCTGAATGAAATTTACATCATCTATCACTTGTGAAGCAGAAAATACTCTGTTATCTGCAGAAAAGAAAAATTCCTCTTGCATATTGCCAGAGTGACCTTCCACTTTATTTTCCTACATCAGTGTGAACTTACCGATGCATGGGAGTGGAAAACTTTTCTATCTCGTTTCTGGCAAAGGAAACAATGTTCACTAATACAGGGCAAATTGTCCTAAGGCGTAGGAATAACATCTTTGAATGATGAAATCGAGCACGGTTCCCTTTGGCAGGCAAATTCCCTTAGATCCTTGCATCTTACCAGGCATGTAGGGGAAGGTTTTGTGGGTGTGGGTGTCTCTGTGTGTGTCTGTGTTTCCCTGAGGGCTGATGGGAGGCTTGCGTGTGCATATGTACGCTTGCTGTAGGTGGTTACGTGTGTATATGTGTGTGGTTTAAATGAAAGGCAGCTTATGCAAATTAGCTCATGTGACCAACTCATGGGACAGGCGACAGTCTCATGCGGAGTTTTAATGCGCTGCTCTACCAGTGTTTTACCCAGGACTAACAAGGCACGGCGCGCCATCAGGGGCTGAGGAGCGGTGTTCACAAGCTAGACAAGTCCACGGGTTTCATGCAGGGCGACACAGAGGGCCCCGCTGAGCATGGGGATGAGGTGCGGCGGGAAGAATTAGCAGCAGTCAAGTCTGTGGCCCACTTCTTTCCTTTGGGGACTTGATGACAACCCAAGTGCGTGACACACTGGCATGGCAGTCTGCTGTTTGTGTGGATTGTCAGGGGGGATAACAAACAAGCGGGATGGGGGGCGTCTACTTCTCCTCTCCTGGCTTGTCAGTCATTTCTCATCCGTAGGACAGCGAAGGTGGCGTGCTTCCAAAGCCTGGCCTACTTTCCCGCTCTCCGACAAAATGGAAATGGGCTCAACTTATTTCTTTGTGAGTGTATGTCGGGATTTAATTAACATCACAGTCGTTATCATAAAACAGCGCTCTGTCTATATCTTACAGCAACGCAATCACACATCCTCCTGCCTTCTGAGTGTGTGTGTGTGTGTGTGTGTGTGTGTGTGTGTGTGTGTGTGTGTGTGTGTGTGTGTGAGGGAGTGACAGAAACTGAGGGCTGAAATCCATAATTTAACCAAATGCCCACGAGCTTCACACAGCAACACTGATTTCAAGACACTCCTCTCAGGTCTCAAATGAACAAGAGCTGCTGTGGGTGTTTCCTAACACACACACTCTCACACACACATACAAACATGCTCAACCTACTACTGTATTTTTAATTGTTGTTCATGTTCTTCACTCCCCCAAACATATAGCAGCATACAGTTGGATGTTTTTGTAGCGTGACACTCTCCCTCTTTCTTTTCTCTTTCTGTGTTTTTGCCATGAGAGTATTTATAGCATATTCTGTCAGACAATGTGCTGCATTTGTGTGTATTCATTTGGAAATAATAACATTGACAACTGCTTGAGAGATGGAGGGGTTGCGAAGGGGAGAGGGACTCATTTTGAGCATGTACCCACTAACGAGCTGTATTGTGCTCCAGGCGATGTGTATGATAGCTTCAAGCCGCTGTGTTTGTGCATGTGTGTGTGCGTGTGCCTACTTATTGGCAGCTGAGGGATCTTAACAGTCTTATTTTCTCTAATTTTTATATGCTACTCTCCTGTTTTACTTTCTTCATGCCTCTTGTTTCCCATCCTTTCTTCCCATCTCTTCCTATGCCCCCTTTCCCTCCCTGTATCTCATCTCATCATTTTGTCCCTTTCCCCTCTCTTTCCTCTCTCTTCTTCTCTTTGTCTCCTCTCCTCCACCATTTTTCACACTCAGAGCAGGTTTTGTTCTATTACGGCCCAAAAAAATCTCTCATCCGTGCCATTGTTTAGAGTGTAATGCATTATCCATCTCCATTCCACTTTGTTCACTCCACTTCACTTCAAGTGGCTGCGGCTTACGAGCAACTCACGGTCACGCCGCACACGTGCACACACACGCATGTTGGCGTTCACACGTACACAAGCACGCAGTGCCACAATCCCATTAGTGTAAACATTTCAGTGGCGTCATAGCGTTCACCAGCAGCCTTGTCACCGCCTGCTCCCTGGGGACTCAGATCCTAGATCAGCCGGCTTCTCCTCACCTTGTAAAATCACCACCAGGACGGGGAAAGCACTCAGCTGACCTCGGAGGATGAGCTCCCGCCATCATGCTCAGCATTCCCAGGAGTCCCCCACAGCCACCACTGCTGCTGTCATCTCGGGGGAAGAGCAGATAGAGGGGAAGGGGATAAAAAGAGGGCCGGAAGGAGGGGAAAGTGGAAGTATGCATAAGGTAGTCTGTGGGAGTGGGGGAGAGGGAATGAAAATAAGATGAGCAGAAGAGGGAGATACTGAGAGAGGCTGTGTGGGTGGGCTATGGGTTGCTGATTAGGCCCTTGGTTTAAAGTACTCAGCAGCTTACCCTGGATGCAGTGACACACACACACACACACACACACACACACACACACACACACACACACACACACACACACACACACACACACACACACACACACAGTTTCACACAATCTTTATAAGTCATTCAGTGTTACAAAGGCTTTAGAAGTGTACAGTGAGGCACTTCTAAAGCAGTTCAGGCATTCTGTTAGAAATCCTCTGCTCTCTGAGGTAGAATATTTCCCTTTTGTTCTGAAATTCATGGCTATGATAAATTTTATGGAAAGGTCCGCTGCATAATAGAGCTGCTGTGTATGCGTGTGTGTGTTTCTGTGTTTTATCTGCCTTTCTGTGCGTGTGTCCATCTGTGTGTGAAGAATTGAGCTGAATATGAAGAATCGTACAGATGTGTCCGGCAGAAATTCGTCTTTGTGTTTACCTGAGGCGCCAAAATCGCGTCACGGCGTGCAGGGCTCCTTCTGTGCCCGCGCTACACCATGCCTTAACTCCCATTTCGTCAGGGTCTGACCACTCGTTAGCCATACGGAGGCTGAAAATGTGAAAGGACAAACACACACACACACACACACACACACACACACACACACACACACACACACACACGCTATGTCCTGGGAGTTATAACTCATGCATGATCACTAAATGGAAACATTTGTTATCTCCACAACAATACAGCCAGAGGAGCTAAATCTTTTATGGCTCCCTTAGCCCCCCCCAAACCCATACACCACCACCTCCCACCCGCTCAAAAGCCCACTAACATACACTGTGGCACACACACACACACAGATGCCACACGTTAGAGCTCACAGGTCATCCTCCTGTGAATAAACCCAAAGAGGATGCATCGAGGCATAAACAACCACACAACACCTCCTTCCTCAAACCTTCATCAAATATTAAACTCACAATGGGTGTGCTCACACCTGCATTAACACACACACGGAAACACGGAGACACACATGGGGGGGACACACGCCTTGCTAAACCTTACAGTTATGAAACATTAACACAAATACATCCCTCTTGTCTTACTATAAAACATTTATGTTCTTTTTCAGACTGATACATGCTCTCCATGCTCATCCACTATTCACATGGACTAAACATTCGCTCTGGGGGCTCGTCTGCCACCTTCCAACACAAATGTCTTGTTTGTTCCCCAATTTCTCTCATCTGCTTTTAGGTGAAAAACCTTGGTGTTCTGACCTACATAAGAGACTCGCAGACCTTTCTGCTGTCACTCCATGCATCCAAGTAAAGGGATGCACTGGTGGTTTTATTTTGGTAACTGCAAATGTTTGGAACTTTCATCGCTGCTGACCGTTTATCCAAATGAGACTTTAAGTTTTCTGACCAAATATTCCAGCCATCCACAGTGAGCATGTGGAGAACTGCAGTGTCTGGTGCATCTATATTTTTCAGACATAGGCTTCTGCTCGACTCACAGCATTGTTACACTGCAAGCCCACTGGGCACTAGAGACTTCATTTCATTAGAATAACAACATCCATCTTAGCATTTCTGTGAGGCTCAAAAGCAGTGCAGTGCTTTGCATGGTGCTAGTGCCAGCAATCATAACATGTTTCCATTTACAATGATAACATGTCTTCTTTCTTTTCTCACTTAACAGGGATAATGAAGGTTTACATAGTTCACATGGTTTTAATAAAGAGCATGAAACCGATGTGTTGCACAGACAGTTTATAGCTAATGCTAATTTCCAAATCTTGTCCCTAGTAAGGTTTTTGCATCCACAATACACAAATACAATTTTACATCATTATATAAAACCACAACACACAGAAGATAGAAAACTACAATAAAAACCCATTAAGTTGAAGAAAAAAGAGAAAAAAGCTAAATAAAACACATAAAAAGATATATTTATTAAAACATGATGCATTCATTATTAATATCTATTAAATTATAGTATAATTAAGTAAAATGGAAAATATCATACAATGTTACCTGAGTGGGCATGCAGTGTAAATGTGTTAATGTTGAGATTTGAACTGTGGATCTAGAATTATTCCTAAAAACAACAACAACAACAAAAACCAACCTCCTCTAGTCCAAGTTTTAATTCTTCAAGTGAATCACGTTTTCTAAAAGAGACACCCGTAGAAACAGCCTTTCCCCCCAAATTCTGTTATATCTCATCCACTGATGGACATCATTCAAATGTGCTGTTAGGGTTGCTGCTGCCTTAGTAGAAGACTTAGCTGGTACATATTTAACTACATCTGCACAAAGATGGCAGCCAGCCTATTGGCAACTGGCAGTCAGACTATTGACAAACACACCGAAAAGCAGTGGGCCAGGGATTAGTCCTTGAGGAATACCCATTTTACCCATTTTACAGCAAAGATGATTTTTCTTGGTCGACCCTGACATAGTGCTCCCCATATTACTGCCGTTGTCATTTCCATCAATTTTGGAAAGATTTTAAATTGAAACCAAGTTGTTTTGGTGTTGTTTGGTCGAGGATGACGCCATTAATAGAAATCATTTGGGAAACTTGAGTATCCTTGAAATGTTGTTCCACACCCTGATATATTATAAATACAAATACAACATAACTTACAAAAAATTCAATTCAATTCAATTCAATTTTATGTATAAAGCCTCAAATCACAGCAACAGTCGCCTCAAGACACTTTACATTGTAAGGTAGACCCTACAATAATACATAAAGAGAAAAACCCAACAATCACATGACCCCCTATGAGCAAGCACTTTGGCGACGGTGGGAAGGAAAAACTCCCTTTTAACAGGAAGAAACCTCTGGCAGAACCAGGCTCAGAGAGGGGCGGGGCCATCTGCTGCGACCGGTTGGGGTGAGAGAAGGAAGACAGGATAAAAGACATGCTGTGGAAGAGAGACAGAGGTTAATAACAAGTATGATTCAGTGAAGAGAGCTCTTTTAACACATATTAAGGTGACTGAAGAAGAAATATTCAAAATCTCACCTCCTGATGGCCTGCTGATGATGACGATCACCACCAATGGTCTTCTTGGCATCGTGAATCAAAATTTAATTCAAGTGCACTAGATGTCTCTTATAGTTCAGTATGGTGGACCAACATTCTGATATTGGGATCCCTATACGCACAGTTGCTCATGTTAAAGTTGCTCGTCTCTTTAATTCAACAAACAGTTTGACCTGTGAGAAGGGCCAAAGCCTTGTAATGTTTGGAAGATTTTGAATTCTGAATATCAGCACAGCCTTGAAGATGCTTCACAAAACATTTTTAGAATATTCAGAAATAAAAGGTTGACAACATTGTGTTTGTGGTGACTTACCTATTACAATCTGTAGAGGTAAGCCTTGGTGAGAGGAATTTGATCTGAAATGAGTGGCAAACAACAGCTGTCTCAAAGCTACAAGATTAAACTTAAATCGTATGGTAAACTCTGTGAAACGATCAGCAGGAACACAAAGCGCTGTATACACAATTTGTAGTTGGTGGTCTTAAGCTTTCAAGATCCAGTGTGGACTGCTGTCACTTTATAGCGAGCTCAAAATGGAGAAACTATTGTGTTCAGATTAAAATCGTATAGCGGTTGTAAAGACACTCACACTCAGAAAAGAAGCACAAAGCGGTACCGTGAAGAATAGCCGGGCGGAGAATGGTGAGAAAAGAGAGGGGCTGAATTAGCCCTTGGACACACACTCGCAAACACTTTCTCTCTCACACACACAAACTAAATCATCATTGGAAAATCATTAGAAATCTGGCGAAGTAGAGGGGCACAGATTGAGGGACAAACCCCCCATTCAAAGGCACACAAAGACAGGCCTGCGCACACACAGCAACGCACTCACAGAGAGGCAGCCGGGTGGAATGGAAGCAGGGCGGTTCCAGCGACACACTGTCATGCACACACACACACACACACACAGACACACACAGCTACAGCCTCACAAACAACCCTCCATACTTCCCACCCCGTCCGCCTGCCCGCCCACCTCCGTCGACATTTATTGCTCCTTCTGTGTGAATATCTTCGAGTTTCATTCTCATGTCAGCTATTGTGTGTGTGTGTGTGTGTGTGTGTGAGACACTGTGCATGTGCTCGTGTGTGTGTCTATGTGTTTGTCCCTGTGAATGAGGGCTCCATTAGTGATTCATTTGTGTGTAGTTAACCATTGTGGAGAGAAGGCAACATTTTATTCGTCTGAACCCAACCCTGACCATATGGCTGCACCTTCCCCTGCTCGCTTCTCTTTCCTCCCCTTCACGTCTCCTCTCAGATCGCCTCCTTCCCTGGTTCTCCCTCTGGACTTTACACATTCCTCTTCCCTTCCTCCTCCTCCTCCTTCACCCACAGTTCATCTGTTCAATCCATCTCATCTGTGCTTTTCTGCTTCAAAGTTGCCTCCCTGCCTCCTTCCTTTAGCTGACTTTTTGGAGAGCCATCTTGCTGCATGTGTGTGTGTGTGCGTGTGTTCTAGGTCGATGGGGACAGGCCTCTTTGGCTGTCAGCTACAATCAGCCCTCACGTGTGCCAGTAATGTTGTGTATTGTCCGAACACATCACTAGAGGAGCATCTGAGACGTCCATTAAAGTTCAAAGCAATTTATCACCATCTCCCTCCTCCTCCTCCTCCTCACCGCATCCTCTCCCATCATCCCTCACTGCCTCCTCCTTCTCTCCATGCTGTCACTATCTCCTCCTTCTCTTCTCCTCCTCCTTCCAGTCTCATCCCTCCGTTTCCATCCATCACATCCATTCGCTCCTTCCTCTTTTGCTCAAATTAAAATTCAAATGGGATTAATCGGTATGGTTTTAATTCGCTGGCTGAAGCAGGTTGTGCAAGGTGTAACGTGGAAAGAGAAATATTGCACAGCGACGCTCCCTCTCTCTCTCTTTTCTGTTCCATCTTGTAAAGTGTCTGTCTCTCTGCCTCCGTCTGTCACAATCGCTAATGCGCGATGCCCTTGACATCTTGAGTGTGATTTGTGACAAGTTGAGGCTCCTGAAGGCTTTGAGCGTGTGCGTCCAAATGTGTGTGTGTGTTTCCAGTGTGACAGGAGCCACCCTGGAGTATGATAACTGTAGACGGCGAGTTTAAATATTAAACTGGCCTTAACAAGTGACAGCTCTCTAACACCCGTTCAACATGCATGCTCTGTTTCTCAAACACTCGCCCACACGTGTTCCAGCCGTGACAGTAAGTAGCTTTCCTCAGCAAACATGCCTGTGTGGACGTGCAAGTGCAAATTATATACGTGCCTCTCTATCTGCCCGTGTGTGTGTGTAAGTGCATATGCGACACAAGGTTGGATTTGGATTTGTTTTTAATCAGTGGGATTTTGCAAATGGCCTCGGGCTTCTCCCAGGGACTAATTAACGATGTGACTTCAGCACGATAAATAAACACGCGCGCACACGAGCACACACACCAATACGGCATCAAAACGCAAAAAAAAGAAAAAAATAAACATAAAAAAAGGAACACAGAAGAGAGCGTTAGAGTCGGGATTTACAGATGAGATGAAGAAAGCCTACATTTACAAGGGGAACAAACAAATGTGTGGATGCTGCCTGATCCACACTGATGCTTTCTGTCTCTCCCCTAATTTCTTCCTTTCCTCTCTCTTTCCCCTTTCCAGTGTGTTATTGTTGAGTTTTCACTTTGCATTTCTTTCACTCAGTCTCTCTCTCTCTCTCTCTCTCTCTCTCTCTCTCTCTCTCTCTCTCTCTCACACACACACACACACGCACACACACACACTTAGATTCCACTATTTAATGTGTTGACAGCCTGCGCCCAAGTGAGAGCAGAAGGTTGACGGCCTAAGAGAATTCCTCCGGCTTTTCTACACTGCACCTTATTACACACACACAAACACACACACACACACACACATTCTGGCTGTGTAAACCAGAGAGATTAGCAGCTCATTACCATACCACAGGGGGGCTACACACAGGGGACTGTGTATTTCTGTGTGTGTGATGGTGTAGTGTCTGTGTGTGTGTGTGCCAGTGTACCTCAGAGCATTGTCTTCTGGTCATAACAACAACTGTTCCATTATTTGTTTGCGCGTGCCAGAGTGAAAGTGTCTTTAATCAGGAGGACAGAAAAACAGAGGCCACAGAGAATTACTGAATATGTTTTCATTGCAGAGACAATCATCAGATTAAACAAATTCACCTCGTTAAGCAGCTAATCCATCTGTCCAATCAGCAGGGAGGACAGAGGCAGCAACACCTGCTCACCTCAGACAGATGTGGAGATGCGGAGGTGATCCACTTTCAGAGTCTCTGCCTGGATTCTGGGGGAGGATTGTTCCATCCTTTTGAAGTCTCGCATTTGGCATAAAAAGGGGGATGCAACCCAGTTTACAAAATTTCACTTACATGAGAGGCAAAGTTTTGCCTCATTTTCATACGTTGTTTTCAGTCTGTGGTACTGTAGTGCCATATCCACATTCAGGGCTATTTTATAGTTTTAAGTAGTGTTTCTTCGATATCTGTCCAGACCAGTGCATCGAATCGATCCATGCACTTTTGGCTCCCCAGAGTCAGTCTTTGGAGGTCTAACAAATTTCTTCAGTATTCCTTCAAATAAAGCTGAAAGCAATGGACACTCTGCCTGGACTCTAGCTTAGAGACAGGCTGAAGAGCCCAGTCATTCAGGAGGCTTTCAGGTTAGAGCTGCTACTCTACTACTTCAAAAGGAGGTGGAATCACCCTGCAGCATATTATATCTGTCAGCTGGCTTGGGAACTCCTCTGGAGTAGGTGGCTAGGCAGAGGAAGGTCTGGGCATCTTTGCTGGGAGTGTTGTCCCTGCGACCCTAACGGATGGATACTGCTTACAGCTTTTGGGCACACTTATTAATTTAGATAAAACTTAAGTTCGAAGTTATGATATAATTATCTTTAGCTATGGCCTCCCAATATAATTACCTGGTACAATTATGTAACTGTGGAGGAAGACAAGACATCTTGATATATAAAGACAGGAATGTGCCACATATTCCACTTTAATTGCAACATATTTCTTCCCATAATATGCAGACTTCACATTATGATTACAGCACAAATATAATTACTTTAGTGTCAGTGTTGATGTGGTTAATAACAGAGGTTACATTTTGAACATGGACTCTTGGAATAACTGAAATCTGATGTACTGTGTTAATGCTGAAACTGTAGGTGGACACCCAAGATTAGTATCATCAATTCAGTATCTCAAATGTGAAATATGGAATGTGAATATGTAGAAGAAAACCATATGTCATGGGGAAGTTCATTATTTTACCTTGGCTAAGTGTGTGAAATGCTGTCATGAGTTAATATCAAACAGTTCCAGTTTTCTTGTCTTGAGGTGAGTTTGGTGTTTTGGATGGGTTTTACTGTAGTTTGGTACCCTGTACCCTTTTCCTGAGGGCATCAACTCACCGTCTTTTAAAAGGAGGTGAATTATATCCTTAGTGATTTTCAGACCCTGTTTTATCACCAACTCTTCAAATATGTCCTGGAAGGAAAATAAAAGTTGCATCCAAAAAATCCTTCCAGCCCTATCAATCAAATTTTGAATTTGGGATCTAAACTTGGCAGAAAAGTTACTGAACCATGAAGTAATGCCACAACAGAAAATAGATTCAACATTTGCCCTGTAAGTAGTAACACAATTCATTTATCCACTCTATGGACCCTTAGCAAACACGTGATGAGCCCAGCGTAACTGACAAAGTGTCACTTGTTTAACTAATCAAAGCCAGGCTTTGATCTCCACTAGATCTTGGTTTATAGATCTTTTCCTTATTTCTGGGACATACCCGACTCCTGTTCCAGAAAAGTCTCAGAGAAGAAGGTGTGTTAACAAGAGGCTAAATGAGCCTACAGAACTCATCGTGTCATTTGTTTTACAAATCAAAAAAGAGGCTACGAGTTTGAAGCTGATCATCCTGAACAAAGGTATCGTAAACCAGTCAAAGGCTGTGGAGTTAAAACACACTGAAATGGGATGATTCTTTTTGATACGCCCTGTACTGTGATCAAAGTACAGCCTAAATGCAACAAAAGTCAGTACATCGTTCATTATACTGTATACATACTATGTAGCATTTAATATTCCTGTCTTCATTTTTGATGTCAGATTCAATCCTCCTGGGTTTGGATGATTCTCAGAAATCTCTCGCGTGATGCTCAGTGATTCCTAACCTGATATTTTTCTCTTAGCTTGAGGGGAAAGGCTGCTTTGGTTTCAATTTTAGCGGCAGACTTGAGCAGGTCAGCATTTTCACTTCTTAAAAACTCGTGGGTTTTTTTTTTTTGGGGGGGGGGGGGGGGGTTGCAGTCACTATGTCGTGAGCTTGGGTGTCATCATTTCATATCGAAACATGCATACAATCTATGAATTGCATGACATCATTTTTCGAGGATGACCTCTGCATCATGACTCGTCCCGTACCTCCTAACCGCTGCAGCAGCTGCGTTTTCAGTAGCCTGCTGATGCTCTCTCTTCTTTATAAAGTTTTACGTTCTAGTTTCTTACTTGTTCAGACACTTCTTTACCGTGTGGAGCCGTGTTGCATTATTCACAAGCTGGGCCGAAACTGAGAAAGCTGTGGTGTTCAAAGGCTCTTTCATAGCCTCTTTCAGGCAGTTTGCCTTAATTGGAAATTACATTGCTCACTTACATTGCACTGGTTGCAGGGGTGTGCTTGCTTGCATTAAATGCGTATGTTCACTGTCGTCTGTCTGGCCTGTTCAATTTTAATCACATCTGAGATCAAACACCACGCACTTAAACTTAAGAAATATAGTTAGTAAGGTGATACTCACATTTGAATGATGTTGCACAGGGGTGCACTCAGTCTGGGGGTATAGTGTATGTACAGCAAAAAAACTGAACGCAGTCAGCTAAAATTCATTATTTGTGTCTTGTCTAAGATACCTTTCGGAGTCATTTACTGCGTCTTTGATCCCCTGTGCATTAGTTAGGCATCACAGACAGAGGACAAAACAGACTCTTGACTCATGTTTCTGGCTGCAAGAGACAGCAGGTAGCATTCACAACAACAGACACATCCCGGGGCAAATCTATTTTAAAGCTGACAGCCGGCAACTTTCTCCTTTAAGACAGCGGAAGTGCAACCTGAAGCCTTGATCAGGACAAAGGCCGAGATTTATTTAGACTTATGAAATGATCACAGTCGTGGCAGTGAAAGCCAGTGGAGAAAAAAAATGTGCATAAGTGCTTTACTTGCTCACACACACACACACACACACACACACACACACACACACACACACACACACACACACACACACACACACACACACACACACACACACACACACCTCTTCACAATCAGAAATCAGTGCCTGGCTGCAGAGAGAAAAGAGAATTCATTAAACTCAGCCACCCACGCTGGGCCACGGCATAAACGGGGGGTAGCGAGGGAAGCAAGGCGGGGAGGACGATGATGAGAGACAGAAAGAGAGAGAGCAAAGATGGTGAGAAAAAGAGGGAGGGGGTGAGGAAAAAGAAAAGAGAGAGAGAGAGAGAGAGAGAGAGAGAGAGCGAGAGAGAGAGAGAGAGAGAGAGAGAGAGAGAGGATGGAGTCCTCTTAGCGGGGGCCCATCAAATGAAGTGGATAGGAGGTCAGTTGAACAGAAAAGCTCTTTAGGAGCAAAGGGATGAGAGAGAGACGGGAGAGTAAAGAAATAACAGAACACTGCTAGAGAGAGGAGAGCACGACTATGTGTGAAGGCGGTGTTAGATGGGCTCTGGAGTCTGGAGTTAGTTTGAGATCATAACACACACAGAAGCAATTAAAAGTTGTCCTCACAAACTCATCAAACTGTCTCGCCTCCAGCTAGTCACACTAGGTTGTCCCTGCTCGCCAGCCGATCGGCCCTCCTCGCACCTTTGATTTTGCCAAATCTGACTGACAGCCAATCAGATAATGCGTTCCTGGTCAGCGTGGATGTGACCGGAGGCTGAAACCAGTCGCTAACCTTTGCCGCTCGGTCGTTATCCTGGGCCTAATCCGCACTGTGCTAATCTGGTTAACTAGAGCGGTTTGTGAAATTAACAAAAGCATAATCTAATTCCCACTTAGCACCAATTAAGAGATTACTGACCGCATATCCTATTATCATAATCATCGAGCTCTGGCAAACAGTCAGACTGTGGCAAAACAGAGTCAATAAAATGACAGCAGCAGTCAGGAATGAGACATCGGTGTGGAGTTAGAGATTGTGTGTGTGACAACAGTGCTCACTCAGATAAGAAGCAGAGATACAGCGGAGGAAGAAATGCCAGGTTCCTCTGTCTGCCTTTTGGACACACACAAACACACACTTACACACACGCTCTTCACCTTAAGCCTTTTACTGTCCAGAATGTCAGCAGCTATCTCCAGCACCGCTGCCTGTCACATACAGGGAGAGTGTGTGAAGCCAGTGTGTGTGTGTGTGTGTGTGTGTTTGTGTGTGTGGGAGAGACAGCCTGAGAAGCTGAGGAATGGAAACATGCAGGAGGGAGGGGCGTCCTTGAAAGAGGACAGAGGTGTTCAGCTGGATCTAATGTGAGGAAACAACTGGAGCACATACACACACACACACACACACACACACACACACACACACACACACACACACACACCACTGTTGCATCAATCACATTCCTTTCCAGGAAAAAAAGAAAAAAAAACATTTGTTGGGATAAATTCACATGAATCTGCAATCCGTCCGGCTAAATCCATTTGTGCCATTCAAAACCTCCGCAGACCAGCCTTTTATATCACCAGTATAGGAATGGGAGCAAGAGCGGGGCCGAGCCCCAGCCAGGCTCTCTGCAATGGGCCTCAGCATCATTATCATCAGCAGCGGGCCTCTCAGATGCGCCAGCACAAGATCAAAGGAAAGCCTCTCAATCTTCTCCCCTCACTGAGGCAGCACAGAGCTGCTCTATAACTGGCATCTTGGTCCTGCGATAATCCTCCCATTGATCTACTTCACAGAGTTCAGTCTGCACTGAGGCTTCTGGGTTGAGGGTTAAAAGATGCAGAGGAATGTCTGTCAGAGTTTGCAGCACAGGGTGCCAGACCTTATTAAACCATGAGGTGGCCGGGCTGAGCTTTTACAGTAACTTGGTTTTTTTTGTTTTCGTTTTTTTAAAGTGCCTTGCTTACATGAGGTAATTTTAATGTTTCATGAGGGCTTCTAGCATTTGCATAGATTCTACTCACATCATCATTTCGCCTTTTGTAAAAGATACAAAAATGGGTTATGTATTTAGCACAAGCAATTAAAAAGCATATCCGCTGCAACATGTAGGCATGGGGTAGAGGGGCAAATTAATTCACCTTATTTTCTAGTTCCTTCCTTTCCTTTGAAGTCCATGAGGGGGAGTTTGGACTGGAAGGCAGAGGGAGAGGGTGGAGGGTGAAGATGATTACAGGGAACAATAGACCAAAGAGCCATTACCTCAGCACTGCCACTGGGCCTCCAGCCACTCAACATCTCCACCTACTGGTGGCTTGATGCAGTGCCAGCATGTCCTGCGTGGTTGTGCTGACTGGCTCTGCTGAGTTGACAACATGGAAGTCAGCTGATGTAATGTCTGTTGCAACTCACTAAACACTAAACAAGAAAAGAGTGGCTGCAGTTCGAAACTCATCAAAAGTTTAGCCCGTGTATACAAAATTGGAGGGATGAGCAAAGTAGTTACTGATGAGTGTGGAGGTCAATCCAGGACATCTGTCAGACCTGTATAAGTGGAGGTGATATTTTTCCAAGTTGTGACAGATGTTCAAAATAAACATCTAAACATGCCTTTGGATTATTATTATTATTATTATTATTTCATGTTAAGCTAAGTTAACTATCATTTTCACACGATTGTTGAACAAGAGCTTTAATAATAAAATGCTACATTTAATTTGAATGATTTGGGAGAATGCTTCTTCCAAGACATGGAGATGTTTGTGGATTTGTTTGCTTTATAATCTATCAATGTGACAAAAGACTAAAGACATCCCTCACACTGGCCAATTAAATATGAACCTTCAGCTAGGCAGTTAGCTTAGCCTGACAAAAGCAAAACAAATAGATGTCTAGGAATGGGGATCAAGAACTGGTTCTTGTAGAAAACTGGTTCCCTGTAGTCCAGTTTGTTGAAATTTTTAGTCTTCCGTGGATATCGATCCTGTTTATCGGTTCTTGCATTCGCACTACCATTTGCTGATTTTAGTTTCCGTGTCAGAAGGGGAAATAGAATTGGAGTCTACAGCATGGATATGGACATTATTTTTACTGTACAAAAGGACAAGATAAATAACTGCATCCAGGACAGAAAGAACTGCATTATGCTGCTAATACAACTTTGGTTCTTTGCAAGCATCTGCCAAGACAGCATGTTAACGCTAAGCTAGTCAAGAACCCAGAGTGAGAGCTGAGTGAATGCTGACCCCAGCATTCACAGGACCGTAAAATCAACAGGTAACAAGCAGATAAGCAGTCAGGCTGCAGCATCCTTTCTACCTGTCCAGGTTTCTAAAGCAGAATCACTGTGGCGATCGCTTTTTTGTGCTGGTTTTCATCTTTGCCTTGTGCGGTCAGCTTTGTATTAGAGATGTGTGTCCTCATTAGGGATTTGTGTATGTGTGTGGGGTTGTAGCCTCAGGTTTATGTTGTTAAATGGTGATTATGAGACAGTGTGATTCAGCTATTTAACGGAGTAACATGAAAGTATGGTAACAAATAGCATACCAAATTATGTATCCAGTGTATCCAGTGAATAACAGCTGCATGGGCGGAAGTGGGAACACAGTGGCGATTTGGTGGACCGGTACCTGGGTCGAGCTCGTCTTAATGAGCCTGATGCATGGTGTCTTCCATGTCCCAGGTGATGGCTTCCACCTTGCAGGTGGCAGGAAGGATATTTGCAGGCTCTGGTTGATCAGTGTTGGTGGAAAACTGGTGGGACAAGGCATCAGGCTTGATATTCCTGGAACCTGGACAATATGAGATTGAGAATTTAAAGCGACCAAAGAAGAGAGGCCAGTGGGCTTGGTGAGCATTAAGTCTTTTAGCGATTCTTATATAGGTAAAATTTTTGTGGTCTGTCCAAATGATAAAAGGTTGCTTAGCACCTTTTAGCAGTTGCCGTCATTTTTCTAGGGCCAACTTGACCCACATCATAACTCCTCACCGCAGGAGTGAGGTGACGCAGGAAGAAGGCACAGGGTTGTGGCTTACGTTGGGGCCCTGGATGCTGAAAGAGCATGGCTCCAACTTCAGAATCAGAAGTGTTTATCTCTCCAATGAATGGCTATGAGGTGTGAGGTGCAGAGGTGAACAACTGTTCTAGCTTAACAAAAGCTGCTTCATCTTCAAGGACCAGACATATTGGAATCTTGGTGGAGGTGAGGCGAGTAAGTGGTGTGGATACCTGGCTGTAATTCTGAATAAAATTCCGGTAGAGATTGATGAAACAGAGGAACCGTTAAAGGTGTTTGCATGATAAGGGAGTGGGCCATTTTTTCACAGCTTGTATCTTAGTCGGGTCGGTCTTCACCTGTCCTCCAGCCAAAATATAAGTGAGAAATGTGACAGATGAGGAGTATAACTCACATTTCTCGGCTTTCACATGTACTTGTTCTCAAGGAGTTGGTGCAGGACGGTGTGGACATGAATTGAGTGCTACTCCAGAGTCTTGGCGAAAGTGAGGATATCGTCTAGATACACGAATACAAAGATATTCAGAAAATCCCTTAAAACTTTGTTAACTAAGGCCTGGAAAGCTGCTGGAGCATTGGTGAGGCATGGCATAACCAGATATTCAAAATGTCCTAGCTGTGTTCCATTCATCCTACTGCCAGATGCGAACTAGATGGTAGGTGTTGCATAAGTCAAGTTTTGTGAAGATAGTGGCCCCGTGAATGAGTGCAAAGGCAGAGTTGATCAGGGGTAGTGGGTACTTGTTTTTAACTGTGATTTAATTTAGACCTCTAAAGTTATTACAGGGACAGAGTGTCTTGTCTTTTTTGACAACAAAGAAAACACCAGCACCTACCAGGGAGGAGGATGGATGGATGATGTCAGCTGCCCTGGACTTACGGATGTATTTCTCAATGGTCTCATCTTGGACGGTGACAGGTTGCAGAGTCTGCTACAGCGCAGGGAAGGAGGTGAATAGCGCAGTCATAGGGCCTGTGAGGTGGAAGAGACAGTGCCTTGTCCTTACTCAAAACCTCATGCAGATCATGGTATTCTGTGGGAACTGGAGAGAGATCTGGTGGTGGAGAGACGGTGGGTTATGATTGGTGAGTTCCTGAGGGTATACAGGGAGTGCAGAATTATTAGGCAAATGAGTATTTTGTCCACATCATCCTCTTCATGCATGTTGTCTTACTCCAAGCTGTATAGGCTTGAAAGCCCACTACCAATTAAGCATATTAGGTGATGTGCATCTCTGTAATGAGAAGGGGTGTGGTCTAATGACATCAACACCCTATATCAGGTGTGCATAATTATTAGGCAACGTCCTTTCCTTTGGCAAAATGGGTCAAAAGAAGGACTTGACAGGCTCAGAAAAGTCAAAAATAGTGAGATATCTTGCAGAGGGATGCAGCAGTCTCAAAATTGCAAAGCTTCTGAAGCGTGATCATCGAACAATCAAGCATTTCAATCAAAATAGTCAACAGGGTCGCAAGAAGCGTGTGGAAAAACCAAGGCGCAAAAATAACTGCCCATGGACTGAGAAAAGTCAAGCGTGCAGCTGCCAAGATGCCACTTGCCACCAGTTTGGCCATATTTCAGAGCTGCAACATCACTGGAGAGCCCAAAAGCACAAGGTGTGCAATACTCAGAGACATGGCCAAGGTAAGAAAGGCTGAAAGACGACCACCACTGAACAAGACACACAAGCTGAAACGTCAAGACTGGGCCAAGAAATATCTCAAGACTGATTCTTCTAAGGTTTTATGGACTGATGAAATGAGAGTGAGTCTTGATGGGCCAGATGGATGGGCCCGTGGCTGGATTGGTAAAGGGCAGAGAGCTCCAGTCCGACTCAGACGCCAGCAAGGTGGAGGTGGAGTACTGGTTTGGGCTGGTATCATCAAAGATGAGCTTGTGGGGCCTTTTCGGGTTGAGGATGGAGTCAAGCTCAATTCCCAGTCCTACTGCCAGTTTCTGGAAGACACCTTCTTCAAGCAGTGGTACAGGAAGAAGTCTGCATCCTTCAAGAAAAACATGATTTTCATGCAGGACAATGCTCCATCACACGCGTCCAAGTACTCCACAGCGTGGCTGGCAAGAAAGGGTATAAAAGAAGAAAAACTAATGACATGGCCTCCTTGTTCACCTGATCTGAACCCCATTGAGAACCTGTGGTCCATCATCAAATGTGAGATTTACAAGGAGGGAAAACAGTACACCTCTCTGAACAGTGTCTGGGAGGCTGTGGTTGCTGCTGCACGCAATGTTGATGGTGAACAGATCAAAACACTGACAGAATCCATGGATGGCAGGCTTTTGAGTGTCCTTGCAAAGAAAGGTGGCTATATTGGTCGCTGATTTGTTTTTGTTTTGTTTTTGAATGTCAGAAATGTATATTTGTGAATGTGGAGATGTTATATTGGTTTCACTGGTAAAAATAAATGATTGAAATGGGTATATATTTGTTTTTTGTTAAGTTGCCTAATAATTATGCACAGTAATAGTCACCTGCACACACAGATATCCCCCTAAAATAGCTAAAACTAAAAACAAACTAAAAACTACTTCCAAAAACATTCAGCTTTGATATTAATGAGTTTTTTGGGTTCATTGAGAACATGGTTGTTGTTCAATAATAAAATTATTCCTCAAAAATACAACTTGCCTAATAATTCTGCACTCCCTGTAGCTGAGGTGAGGATTGTGTTTCTTTAACCATGGGTGGCGAGGATTAAGGGCGTATCTGTGGAGGCGGAGGTGAAGAACCAGAGAGTCTGCCAGTGATTACCTGGTGACCAGGCAAACAGGTTTGTTTTGGTGAGTGATTAAGGTGAAAATCTATTTGAGTGCAGTGGCTGGTATGGGTGATTCAAGTGGGAATAACCAGCAGGTTTATTAGTTTAAACAGCCTGGTGTCGATTAAGTTCCGTTTGGCACCGGAATAAATGACAAAGTGAAGTGGGTAAGTAAATTTGATTCAAACTAGAAGACACTGGCAATAGTAACCGGGGCGTGGAATTGGTCAGAGGTCTGTATCCCCGAAATCACCAGTGGGCACAACCTTTTGGCTGAACTGGACATATGGCAAGAAAATGATCCGATGCTCCGCAGTAAAATCATTTGCGTAAGTGAACAGCCCATTTGCGTAGGCTCAGGGAAGAGGGAAAGGTAACTGAAGTGGATGTTGACACGGGAAGTGGAGCAGCAGATGCAGAGATTGGAAAGGAGCGCAACAAGGCTTTATGGCACTTGTAGTTCTTTTCTGCCTCTCTCTTTCTTAGGCGATTGGCAATCCTGAGAGAGAGAACGAGATAGAGACCAAGGCTCGTGAGAGGCTAATTGATCCTTCGTTTGATCAATAAGGACTTGCAAAACTCTGCCTGGAGGACACTAGTGAGCACTGTAATAGGAAACCCTGCACTGACCCAGTTCCCCGGAAAAGGGTTGAGGCACCCTGGAAACAGCGTCACAAAGCACCAGCATGAGTTGAGGAGAGACGGCAGCAGCAAAAGAAGGTGGGGCTCCCTTGGGAGTTGAAAACGGGGTTTGCGTGGTTAAAACGGGTGGCTGACTGGGGACGGAATCGGACCTTATTTCCAAAACCTTGTTGATCTCCTTAGCCTCGCTGATCATTGTCAATGCATGACAGGTGAGCAGGGCAGGTGAGGAACCAAGCCTCCACTCAGAAGGCAAGTGCAGGTAAACACAGGAAGGAAGTGGAAAAACAGCAGATGCTTACTCGGATCCTGACACCATCACTATCTGGGTGAAGAAAACCGTAGAAAATACAGAAGTGCCTTGCATTCTGTTTGAAGGCCAACACATCCAACACATGGCCTTCAGACCTCCAGATAGCTCTGGTTGCAAAAAGACTTCCAGTTTTATAGAAGTCTGTGGGAAAACAACTTTCTGTCTGTTCTGACCTCTGTAAACACTTTCCTGATGAGTTAATGGGCTCAGTCATTTGATATGGATCATACTGAATGAAAGAAAGTCAGCTGGGACTGACGAAGTCACTTGGATGAGTAAATGTGAAAATGCTGCGTCCAGATGAGGAATCAATGCGCCAGCACTAAAGGACATCATGGCAGCTACTTTCATCTTTTGTACTGTCCGTGATTGCAACCAATGGAGTCGCACCCCGCTGGGTGGTGAAAAAAAGAATGCAGGTTTGAAGCACTTTCCCACTGGCTTTACTTTTCAGTCTTACCTACGTCTGCCTTTTACATGCAGTGTACAATATTAAACATGGGTTTTATCAGCCTTTAGCAGTGCTAAAGGGAGGAGATTTTAAGTGTTTTTTCAGCCATGATTAAATATAGATAGTCTGCTAAGCTAAGATAGCTGCCCATTGGCTGCGGCTATCAACGTGGTATTATTCTTATCTAACTCTTGTAAAGTGATTTTGCAGAGATGTCCAACTATTTCTGTTACAGCTTGATTATAGCTATTAAATTGAAAAGGCTACAGTCAAAGTGAGGCAAGCGTGAAGACTACATGCAGATTTTGTGTTAGAAATAAAGACAGAATTGTTGTCAGGTTGTTGAGCTGCTTTATGACTGTGGGTTTGGTCAGCATGCATTAATGTGAATTTTTAACTGGGAATGCGAACGTGTTGACAAGACTCATCACATGTGGTTTTCTCTTTATAAACACTCACAGGTCAGCTCTCTTTCTCTCTCACACACACACCTACTCAGACGCCTCCGTCTTAACCGCACAATTTTCCAAAGCTCGGCAAAATGCATTGATAAGGGAGTGCACGCATGCACACACACACACACACACACACACACACCGCAGTGTGAAATTGGGTCAGCAGTGGAGAGTGGGCTTTAATGCTGAGCACATACGCTCTCTAAAACTGATCTGCATATTCATGTGGGTGGCTATCAAAATGACACACACACATACACACACAGTTACAAGCACACACATAAATAAGTACATGCATGTACACATTGGCCTAAACTTATCCATCCCACACACGTGCCCACATGCACGCATACATGCAAATGCACTCACACACACACATACACACACTCAAACAACAAAGCACAAAGAAAAACCCTAAATCTCATGGATATTGTAACTGTCAGGCAGCTACAGGGGGCATTTACGCTCTACTCATTCTAATTCTGTGGCTAAAAATGAGTTTCTTCCTCTCCCAGCTGTACCATGTCAATCATTTTTCTTCTTTTTCGTTTCACTTCTCTTCCTTACTTTTCCCCCGCTGGCAAAAGCAGTGGCCATCTTTCAGGGAAAAGCAAAGTCCGGCTGCTGCCGGCCGCCCGGCAGAACAGCTCTCATTACTTCAGAATTTGTGAGTGAGTTATAACATTGTCAAAAGTCTTAGAAGTGCTCACACTTCACCCAAAAGATATTCACGCGCCAAAAACAGAAATAAATTACCATTGCCTCACATGATTCTGCTCCTGAGCCTGGAAGCGAGTGGGAGAAAGAGAGGCAGAGGTGTGAAAGAAGGAGGGATTGGGGAGAAGAAAAGGAGAAAGAGGGAGGTGGGTGGGGGGGAATGAGAGGTCTCTCCCTTAGGATATACTTGTCAAAACCCCCTACTTTGCGTTTCTGACTTTTTCGGCAATGAACAACAGTTTTCTCTGACAAAGCATTTTCCTGCTTATTTGCAGACGGAGGGAGGAGACGGGGCTCAAGTTGGAACGTGAGAAACTGAAAGGATATAACAAAGGATTCAGAGCCAGTAAGCAGATAGCTCTGAAGGCCGCTAGGGGCCAGGGGAGAGAAGGGGGACGGGGGGGATGAGGTAGAGGGTAGGGGTAGCGGTGGTGGTGGAGGTGCTGGTGGTGATGGAGGTGTGTGCTTGTGGTGGTGTCTTTTGAAGAGAGAGATGGTAAGGGGAAAGAGAGAGGAGGAGATGGAAAGAATGAGACAGAGAGTGTGTGTGTCTCCTGTGTATGTGTTTGGGGACCCACACAGTGAGGCCTGAGCATGTGATTTATTTCAGAATACTAATGTCTCTTTGATCTCCACCGCTTTAAAAAAAAACACTCTGCTGGGACTGTAGGCACACACACACGCACACACTCTGACACGTGCACACAAATGCATATATGTATTTATATACACACTCTACCTACGAGCACACACATAGCCACATTAATATTGTTGCGTCCCCGCAACTGTCCCAGCTCATTTATGCACACACACCCACGCACACACCCACATACTCCAGGGTGTCTAATCTACTTTAACTATAATCAAATCCATAGAGATCCAATTACAAAGATAGAGGGATATTTGTTTTTCTCTGTACATCCTAAAAGACTAATTAAATTTTCATGTAAAGATGAAATTATTTGATATAACACAAATGTCTTTTCATTTTCATAATTGTAACGTGATATCTTTTAATTGGGATTCCTGTGACTGTTTCTGCCTATTTCAGCTTCATTTGTAGGCCCGTTAACCTGTGCGGAGCTTACTTGCACGCACCCACACAGAATCATGATTTACTCTTCTTACCTTGCTCTTTTTTTTCCTCTACACTTCCATCATTATTCAAAGTCAGGGTCATGGGGGCTAGAGCATATCCCAGCATGCACTAGGCAGGAGGCAGTCAATCACCTCCTGTTAGTAACTAAGGACAGGAGCAATCAAATCCTCTAACAACAAAAAAGAAAAAAAAAGAATTTTCTGAGTTGTTTGTCTTTCATTTCTTTCCTGAGTCTGAAAAGGACATAGAGCAAAGTCATTAGAGTCTACAGTCATGTATGCTTGTATTGCTGTGGGGCTTTAATTAGGCTAACAGCTAACATCACTAGCATGCTAACATATTCATAACAAACTTGCTAGGTACTGATATTTAGTTGGTATTTTTGTGTAGTAATATGCCGTCTGACAGTATTAAACTACAAGTACTTACATCCGCTGAGGAGATTATGCGTTAATAGTATTTACATGCGTGCTTGTTATTCTGTCTGTATAGCTCAAACAGTTTTGAATGAATTCTGCTAATGCTATATCGAGCTAAACTATGCTTCTTGCTGCCATTATTTGTAATTACAAATAATCTAGGTAGCTCTGTTTTGGAAGTTCAGTTAACTCTAAGAATGTGTTTTGGAGTTTGTACGTGCTTTGTCTCTAGGGGCCACCACATATAAACATATATAAATAAAACCACTTTTTTTTTACATTAGTAATTCCTTTTGTGCATAATTTTATATTACTGTTAATTAATTAAAGCAACAAAACAACCTGAAGAGCCGGTTCGGAGCCGAAAGAGCCGGGTCTTTTTAGTGAGCCGGGCCGAAAGAGCCGGTTCTCTAAAAAGAGCCGGGAATCCCATCACTAATGTGGGGATTCTAAAGATCACATTACTTTGGACCTCTGACCTCTTCTTTAAATTCAAATAAGGCCAAACTTTCTTAAGATGTCTTTTATTGATAAACTTTGCTTCAAATTTGACTCAGATAATACTGGTATAGGGTTTTAAATATCACATTATAGTTTGCATCCAATGTCCCATTTGACCTCTGACCACCCTTTCTTTCAAGGGGGGAAGGCTAAAAAAAATTTTAGTCAAAAATGTCTTTCACTTGAAGTGAATTTTTCTAAATAATGAAATTAATGCAATATATTTATGCTAAATATATTGAAAAGGGTTTAAGCAGGGCAATTAACAAAAGCCTGCACATTGCACTTCTTTTACTCCACTACACACTTTTAAAGTACATTTAAACCACCACCAGTAGGCCCTCTGACCTACTGGTGGTGGTCAGAGGGCCCGGTGGCGCCAGTGTCCGGCAGCCTCGCCTCTGTCAGTGCGCCCCAGGGTGGCTGTGGCTACAATGTAGCTTGCCATCACCAGTGTGTGAATGTGTGTGTGAATGGGTGGATGACTGGATATGTAAAGCGCTTTGGGGTCCTTAGGGACTAGTAAAGCGCTATATAAATACAGGCCATTTACCATTTAAAAAGGACAAAAAAAAAAATGAATGTATACAAATTTGAATGCTATTCCCTGAAAAGTAAATACTGCCCAGAGACTGAACTGCCTTGGTGGAGGTTTACGCTCTCCGACTAATTCTTGTTTTGACTTGCAAAGTCATTTGAACTATGTTTTCTAACTTCAGTCTTTAGTCTTCTAATTATAGTTGACCAAACTACAATATCTTCTTAAGGACGCTCTGCTGCAGTTCAGCTTCATTCCTGGTTTAAAGAAATAGCCTCTTCCAGAAGCTGATGGTGAGAGTATAGTTGTCTTTGATTTTTTTGTTAAAGTCTGGACTAGAGTGACCTGGTGTGGGACTGTACAGCATTTTTTTTTTCATCCCTAGTACACCTGTCCCACATATTGATACAATGTTCCACATTTTACTGGCTCTAGTTTTCAAAAATCAACCCTGAAAAACAGGTACTTTTTCTAAAGTCTGCCTTGTATCTAATGGGTGTGAAGAAAGCCAGTCATCAAGGGTTTCCTGCAGGTTAAGATTTCACTGTATTTGCTGCCTACGCTATACCCACAGTGGAAATTGCAAGCTACCAGAAAGTCACAATACACAAATGAAAAAGAAAATACCCCAAATAAAAGGAACACACATACAGTGAAAACTGAAACTTGTTGAAAGTGGTTGAAACTGGTGGAGGTCGATTCTCCGAGAGTTTTCGTTCTTTCTTTTTTTAATGTTTTTGTCAGCATCTCACAAGAAACCAGCAGCTCAGAAAGAGACGTGACCGTTGCTGGATGCACCCCCACTGAAACCCAACTGACCCAACTACGAGCCACAACAGCAAGTGAAATAACAACAGTTTTAAAGGTTATTGGGACAAAAAACCTAGATGACAGAAAGAAGACTACAGTAAAATTTTTGCTTCTGTTTATGCCTATAGTATGTCCGGATTCACATATTTATTTTACATTCTAAATGCTTCTGAGCATTAGCAAACTTCCCCACACAAACATATTCTCTGCCGCACAGTTAGCTTGCCAGGATTTGGTCACCCTAGTCAAAATAGTGTAGCAACTGACAAACCAGTGATGTTTTTTTTCCCGATACACTTCTCATTTGGAGTGTCCCTGGCTTTTTTGCTCTTGGATCTGATTTTCCTGTAATATGAAAGCAGAGCTTTGTGTTAGTCGACTCTTGCATGCTACAGTGCAATCTTGTTGGAACCAGAAATGATTCAGTAAATTAGGTTGATAAATGCTCCATGTGGTGACCTACTTATTTCAAAGTTTCATGGCAATCTATTCACTTGTGCTTGAGACAAGTTTCAGTTTTTAATTTATTTTTTTCCCCCTTGGTCTGCAGTCAGCTCATATTTCTGTTTGTAATAAACCTCAACTGAATATGAATAAACTGATTGTTTGGTAAACCAGCATCTTAGTCATTTCTACAATTACCCCTTACATAAATACAATATCGATTGCCAGTTTTTGAAAAATTAGCTTATTTTCCTTTAATACTAATGGTAAAAGCTGACATTTGCTGTTGATGCTGCAGAAGCTCTAGATAGCTAAAGAGAATAGGAAAAAAAAATACTATGGTGTGAAACCACAACTTGGCTCAAAATATGGTGATGATGTCTGAGTTTGGACAGTTATTTACAGTAGTGTGGGGAAACACATCACCAGAAATCACAATATTTCTAAAAAACGGAAGGTGCAATGTTAAGCACAAGTGTTTTTGGGAGTATTTTCTTTTGACACAGGATGTTTCTCCGTACTGCTCAGGCTTGAAATAGCAAGGGGTTAGAAGTTTCTTTCCCCCAGCAAGCCCCAAGTCTCAGTTGATACATGGTATCTGTCAGCTCCTCCCTGATGAACACCTCCAGCAGCAGCCTCAGGGACGTCAGCGCATGCAACTGCTGGCCAGGCTCTTCTGGGTATCCAAGTCTTGCTTTTTTCAGGCAGCAGATGTAGCAGCTTGCTGATGCCACCTCTCATAAGGGACTGGCACAATGTAGCAGCTCCAGCACATTATGGAATCACACTTGGTAATACGTTACACATAGGTATAAGATGATCTGACCTGCTTAGAGCTAGATATGGTATCGATGTCGTCATCTTGTCAGATATAAAGCTGGAAAAATTAGATTTTCAATTGAAAGTCTAACTGGGAAAAAGTGTAGCTTGTCGTAGGAAACCCACTTTGTCTCCTTACTGTGCTGTTATTTGTTTTGTTTTATTCTACAACTTTATTGTTTTGTTGGATTTTGTTGAGCATGTCATCATCTTGGTATTTTGAAACTGAACATGTTATGCTGTAAGCATCTTGGTTAGAAAACAAAACAACAATAACAAAAACCCATATGTGATGAGAAGGTCAATGCTCATTGGCTCATGACTTACGGTTGACAACTCATTATTCCACAAGCATGCAGTTTCACTGGCTTCATTCTCCCAACCTGGAAACTATGAAACTACTCCAATGTTTTTATATTGCCTATGGTCATATCCTGTGTTCTTGCTTTTGTTTTTACTATAAATACATATACATAATTGACAAAATAAACATCAGACTATATTAAATAATGCTTGAGACTATATTGAGATTGTAAAGTCATCAGGAAAATGTTTACTCGAGTCATAAATGAAGGGAGAAGTAAGGTTGCGTTCTCACTCACTTCTATAGGGCTTTGGAGCTGACGTCACGCCGCAATGCATTATGGGAGCGCAGCGCCATTTTCGGGGTCTACGAATCAACACAAACACACTGTGTTGGAACGACGACTACAAGAAAGATGCTTAAGAGCCTCTCAAAAGAGAATGAACTGTATAGAGACCGATTGCGTCCAGAGGCGAAGCAGCGGTACTTGCAGAAAAGAGCGTGCATTGGAAATGTGGACCCGTATGACATACGGCCGTGGAGTAGAAACCCTGAAGACCAACCGCTACTGACGTAGCCTGACCTTGTCTGTGGAGTCAGCGCGTACAAGTCGTCATTCAAACAAAGGTAAGTCAGCTCGAGTACTGCGAGTGAATGCGTTTGATTTCCCTGCAAACATTCACATTAGTGCAGCATAAATTCATTCATGAGGGGAAATTACAGTGAGAACATGTGGAGGCTGTTAGAGGGATAACATAGTGAGTTCAGTGCATTGATGAGACACTGTCCTGAAGGTTTGTTGTTCTTTATGGTTAAAGAAATTGCAATGATTTATTCATATTTATTATAAATAATTCTAATTATACATCTTGCTTCCATGTTTGTATCCTGTGTCACTAAAAATACATTTTATTTTAGTTTTATACATCGATTAATGACCTGCAGAATCTCCTTATCATACTAAGTGATTCATAATTGTCACTTTATGCTTTCTCCATCTCTAAAGTGATGACATCCTTGCATTACATACTTTAGGTTCATTTTCTGCAGGCAGGTTTCTGACAGAGAACAGACAGATTTAGAATATAACATGCAGCGTTCTATAGATGGACACATAAAGAAATGAAAAATGACATGTATGTGCAAACTTTCTAAACACTTTGTTACATTTATGATAAAGTAGATAAAACACATTTACCTCGGCCTTGGCTCATAGTTCTTGTCTTTAAATGAACTTTGTCTGTGTGTTTCAGGTCCTGCACTCTCAAAGACTGAATGAACCAGCATTGCAGCCATGGGTCACTGTGAGCATCACAGGGGAGGTTGAAGCCGCCCACTGCACCTGTATGGCCGGAGTCGCAGAGACCTGCAGCCATGTCACTGCTCTTCTGTTTAATTTCGAAGCAACAGTGTTGATCTGTGGCACAAGGACTGTTACAGATGAACCTGCATACTGGGTTTTGCTGGGTAATATGACCAAGATACAGCCAGAGGTTGGCCATAAGATAGACTTCTCCTCTTCAGCTGCCCAAAAAAAGGCTCTCAATCAAAACATAAACAGACCGTCTGTAGTGACAGGGAAAAGGAGCCGTCCTCAAAAAAGAAAAATCCCACCTGCTACTGTGGAGGAGTTGTCACTGCTATTGGATACTTTGCTGGAACACAGTAAAGCTGTGGGTTGTGGGAATGACCCATAATCTTTTATCTAGGGGTCTAGATTTGTGCCTGTAGTGCACTGCTGTGTAAATAATTTGCATTTACTGAATATGTACTGACTGAGTCCCGCTGTTCAAAAGTTGAATAAACAAACAAACTAATTTTTGCCAGTTTTTTTTTTTTTATTAAAACCACCTTATAGAACATCACATCAGTTACAATGTAGAATCCATGTCATTTATAGTTTACAAATGACAAAATGTTTACACAAAATCATGAGTGTTTACATGATATCACCCACTACTAACATTACTTTATTTACTGTATCTTTTGAAAAAATACAGCAATTTTAACAGCACAATACTTAACTCATTCACTGCCATTGACGTCTATAGCCGTCAATGGCAGTGAATGAGTCAATGGGTTTAACTCATTCACTGCCAATGGCTGGCAGTGAATGAGTTAAGAATATTTAACAGGAGCAGGTTTCATTTTCCCTGGTTTTATTATCACACTGTTCAACAAACGCAGCAAACCTTCACCATCTTATCCAGGAGAGTCACCTCTTCACCCTCACATGGAAGAAGTAATCTGATTGGCATGGTGGTATGTTTGAAGCAGGTCCCTCGTGTAGCGCTGGAACCCAGTCACGATGTTTCATCCATTTCATGGATGAAATTTGCTGCAATAATGCCAAATAATTAGCAACTCTATAAATAGAAGGTAGTTCTGCAAAATCACTCAGTAGGATGTTTGTTCTAATTTGCTATGAGCTCAGAGCGCATCGAAAATAAAACTAATAGGCTATAAAAAGTGATATGAACATATTTAGAACTTACCGGAATGAAAATGTCAGGAGCACCAACAGATATTTGGAGATGGAAGAGAACTGGATATCAGCTCGTCTCACAGCTGCTATCCAGACTAGACGCCTTCGTTTGGTAACATCGATACACGAGCTGCCTCATGTTGCTTCCAGGTTGGGAAAGAATGAAAAGATAAACCCTTTTCAAGCTTATTCTCTTGCCGGTCGTGCGATCGAACATTGCAGCCGACCACACAGCAAATACGAACCATGGCTGTTGTGTGTGACTTCGCTCCCTTTTCACTTGCGCTAGACCCCCAAAATGGCGGATCGGGCCAAAATCCTTTCCACGCCCACCCCCGTGACATCACGCTCCAAAGCCCTGAAAGAGATTTCTTTCTTCATCCAATGCCCCCTGGTGGCCATCAGAAAGACTGCAGCTTTAAAAGTACCATTTATAATAATGCTCTGCAAATTTGAACTAAAACCTTCACCACAAATGGAGCACTGTATTAACAGTTGATCCCTTCCACTGTTTCCTCAGGAGACTTGTAAAAAAGAAAGTTTTTCATTGTGTTGCCTAGTTAAATAAAGGATTACCTGACTTTCATGTTGTGGTACTAATTGGATGTTATATTAAAGTGCAGTCTAGCTTTAGTTCAACTTTAGTTGATATCTTCAGTACAAAGTCTGTTTGTTTTTATCTCCTGCAAGCTTTAGTAAATTTTAGAAGTTTAAAAGACTTTATTCATTAGTTGCACTTTTCAGCAAGAGGCAACATGCACCTTTTATTTACAGTCTATAGCTCTTGCAAGCTATCATCAGTATGTGTATTTTTTTAGATGCACTGGCCAGACAATTTTGGTGAAAAAGCCCCCACACAGTTAGAAACTCGCTAGTGAACAAAGCAGGTCATGCAGCAGCTTCAGAGCCAGCTATTCCTCTCTGCAAAGGAGACCAAAGCAAAGCTTACAGGAGAGCAAACATTCACCACGCATTCATTATGGGTAAATAGGTAAATATAGGCACAGACTTGTTAACCCAGTTGTTTAATCTGTTTGGTAGTCAATGTTGCCTTTACAGTTTGCTTTTAAGTCTCAGCGATTAAAGACTAAAATTTGTGAAAGCAACTTGATTTAGTGTAACTGCAAAGAAATAAATAAAAGTATCTTAGTGTCAATCTATTCTCACTCATAAGGTTTTAAATACTGTGTCAAAGCTTCAAGCATCCCTCAGATATGCACAAAGTTTCCATTGCTGTACCATATTATGTCATCGATGAGACTCTCTCCACCAACTCATCACATATGGACACTTGGACATTAAAAATACAGAAAAGAAAACAGAAGAAAATGCATGGGGCTCAGGTATGGGCTCCAGTTTGTGGACCCGCCATGTCCTACAGCATCTACGTAGCTAGGATTATGTAGGCCTACTTGCAATTGTACTAGTAAGAAAACAATTCAGTCACCTGCAATCAACAATCTACTGACATCTAGTGGTGCAGTGTTAAAAACTGTATTTTTAATGTGTACGTTTTAACCCAGTCACGATCTTTTGTTTTTGGTGTGTAAACTTAACTAAGCCTTGGTGCTTAAACCTGACCATAAAGCAAGTGATAAAGAAAATAAATCCGGTTGTGAAAACAAAGCAACACAAAGTGCGAAACACACTGGAATAGAGAGTGATCAAAACTTACTTCAGCATCACCCGTTCGACCTGCTAATGCTGACTTGATTGCACTGTAAACGAGGACTGTTCTTCCTCAGCTTCTCATACTGCTGCAGTTGGTGCTTCAAGGCACTAACATCAAAGGACATTAAGGTGGCAGTAGAAATCCCATCTTGTTCATCCAAATACCTGGCAAAATATGTTTGCTCCTATGATGCATTCATTATTTATTTGTAATGAGGATAAATTGGCCCTGTAACGTCAAATATTTATCATCTTTTTACATTTAGAATGCATTTTTAAATAGCTGTCCCCATGATTTGATCAAACTACAGCTTCTTACTCGTCAGCTCAACCTATTTTTCGCTCCTGTAATGCTGCTGTGCGTGTTGCATGTTTCTATGGGCTATCATCAGTAATAATCTCGACTCTGTCATGAAGCATCAGCTGCAGTGCTCATGAGTCAGCCTTTAATCTTTGCATCTGTATCAGTAAAAGCTACCAACCCAACAGGATCAATGGGAACCTTTAAGGGGGAGAAAGAAATGCACAAATGAGCTCCTTTTAGATAAAATGTGACAGCTCATTCCACTAATTGTTGCGCAGGAGTAGCTTTGGCTCTTTTAAACCCTCACACTATAACTCTGGACAAACAAATGTCTGCCAGAAAGCAGTCCACACCCCAGCATGCCCTCAAGTCCCTCCCAGTAGTTCTCTGCAGGCATTTGAACTCTGTGTGACAGACACACGGATAAATCACAACACCTATTCCTAAAACACAGCACTTTAGGACCTTTGAATAGAGCCATATTTCTTGAAAGCCGCTAGGTTAGCAGTAGCAAAGTAAATGGCGCCATCTTGCGGCCAGTGGCTTGTTTGCACAAAGTGGGCGGCGCTAATGACGAAGGCGAACTCGCGCTGCTTCTGTGTCGTGTACAGGAAGAAAGTTGAAGATGGTCCGCGCGGAGCTGGCGGCTCGTCTGAACGA